>NW_028317821.1:15321500-15993000 GCF_062004578.1 Staurois parvus
ACAAAATGGAACCCACCAGCAGTGTGAGGAGACCTGAAAGTGGCACATGGCAGAGTGTGGCGATGGAGACAGCAGCAATGGGAGGCCGTACAGGGGCCCATGACAGATTACGGGCCTGGCAGCAGCATGAGGAGTCGGAACGGGGGCCCATGGCAGATTACGGGCCTGGCAGCAGCAATGGGAGGCCCGTAATCTGCCAGCACCCTATGACAAAATGGAACCCACCAGCAGTGTGAGGAGACCTGAAAGTGGCACATGGCAGAGTGTGGCGATGGAGACAGCAGCAATGAGAGGCCGTACAGGGACCCATGAGACACTCTGGACCTGGCAGCAGCATGAGGAGGCGGTACGGGGGCCCATGGCAGATTACGGGCCTGGCAGCAGCAATGGGAGGCCCGTAATCTGCCAGCACCCTATGACAAAATGGAACCCACCAGCAGTGTGAGGAGACCTGAAAGTGGCACATGGCAGAGTGTGGCGATGGAGACAGCAGCAATGGGAGGCCGTACAGGGACCCATGAGACACTCTGGACCTGGCAGCAGCATGAGGAGGCGGTACAGGGGCCCATGACAGATTACGGGCCTGGCAGCAGCATGAGGAGTCGGTACGGGGGCCCATGACAGATTACGGGCCTGGCAGCAGCAATGGGAGGCCCGTAATCTGCCAGCACCCTGTGACAAAATGGAACCCACCAGCAGTGTGAGGAGACCTGAAAGTGGCACATGGCAGAGTGTGGCGATGGAGACAGCAGCAATGGGATGCCGTACAGGGACCCATGAGACACTCTGGACCTGGCAGCAGCATGAGTAGGCGGTACAGGGGCCCATGACAGATTACGGACCTGGCAGCAGCATGAGGAGGCGGTACGGGGGCCCATGGCAGATTACGGGCCTGGCAGCAGCATGACGAGGCTGCCAAGTGCGACCAGCCTCATCATCATCAATTAGGGTCTCCGCCTCACTACTAGCCCCCTCGGCTGCGTGTGGGTCAGGAGACAGACCTGTCTCTAGACCGGCTACCGAGCCACTCTCCTCGCCAGTACTTCTTCGCCTGGCTGCTGAAGAGGCGGATGTCTCCCCCCGTTCCTGACCGCCCTCTGTTAGCTCTTCCTCACTGTACAGTGGGGCTGAGCCCACAGCATGCGATACTTCGCTTGGTGAGGGAACACCAAAGGACAGGGGCAGGTAGAGGACACGTGATTTCAGTGGGCTTGCTCCCGGGCCATGCCAACTAACGGTTGTGTCTGATGTACCCACCGACCGTTGGCTGTAGGTGTCAGAGGTGACCTGGGAAGAGGAAGACGACCAAGCCAACCAATCGATGACGGCAGGGTTGTCGGTGGAGACACGACCGCTGGATGACACCGGGAGCACTGGCCTCTGGCTGCGACTAGTGCTGCCTCGACCCCTTCCTCTGCTGCCACGTCTGCTCGCTCCTGAAACATTGCCTCCTCTGCCACTCCTCTGCGTGTTGTCTGACATACTCTTTAATTCAACGATTCTGTGTCCCTGAGTAACAATTCTGTGTCCCTGAGTAACAATTCTGTGTCCCTCAGTAACGATTCTGTGTCCCTCAGTAACAATTCTGTGTCCCTGAGTAACAATTCTGTGTCCCTGAGTAACAATTCTGTGTCCCTGAGTAACAATTCTGTGTCCCTCAGTAACGATTCTGTGTCCCTCAGTAACAATTCTGTGTCCCTGAGTAACAATTCTGTGTCCTTGAGTAACAATTCTGTGTCTGTCCCTGAGTAACAATTCTGTGTCCCTGAGTAACAATTCTGTGTCCCTGAGTAACAATTCTGTGTCCCTGAGTAACAATTCTGTGTCTGTCCCTGAGTAACAATTCTGTGTCCCTCAGTAACAATTCTGTGTCCCTGAGTAACAATTCTGTGTCCCTGAGTAACAATTCTGTGTCTGTCCCTGAGTAAGAATTCTGTGTCCCTGAGTAACAATTCTGTGTCCCTGAGTAACAATTCTGTGTCTGTCCCTGAGTAACAATTCTGTGTCCCTGAGTAACAATTCTGTGTCCCTAAGTAACAATTCTGTGTCCCTCAGTAACAATTCTGTGTCCCTGAGTAACAATTCTGTGTCTGTCCCTGAGTAACAATTCTGTGTCCCTCAGTAACAATTCTGTGTCCCTGAGTAACAATTCTGTGTCCCTCAGTAACAATTCTGTGTCTCTCCGTAACAATTCTGTGTCTGTCCCGGAGTAACAATTCTGTGTCCCTGAGTAACAATTCTGTGTCCCTCAGTAACAATTCTGTTTCCCTCAGTAACAATTCTGTGTCCCTCAGTAACAGTTCTGTGTCTGTCCCTGAGTAACAATTCTGTGTCACTGAGTAACAATTCTGTGTCACTGAGTAACAATTCTGTGTCCCTGAGTAACAATTCTGTGTCCCTCAGTAACAATTCTGTGTCTGTCCCTGAGTAACAATTCTGTGTCCCTGAGTAACAATTCTGTGTCCCTCAGTAACAATTCTGTGTCCCTCAGTAACAATTCTGTGTCTGTCCCTGAGTAACAATTCTGTGTCCCTGAGTAACAATTCTGTGTCCCTCAGTAACAATTCTGTGTCCCTCAGTAACAATTCTGTGTCTGTCCCTGAGTAACAATTCTGTGTCCCTGAGTAACAATTCTGTGTCCCTCAGTAACAATTCTGTGTCCCTCAGTAACAATTGTGTGTCCCTCAGTAACAATTCTGTGTTTGTCCCTGAGTAACAATTCTGTGTCCCTGAGTAACAATTTTGTGTCCCTGAGTAACAATTCTGTGTCCCTCAGTAACAATTCTGTGTCCCTCAGTAACAATTCTGTGTCTGTCCCTGAGTAACAATTCTGTGTCCCTGAGTAACAATTCTGTGTCCCTCAGTAACAATACTGTGTCCCTCAGTAACAATTCTGTGTCCCTCAGTAACAATTCTGTGTCTGTCCCTGAGTAACAATTCTGTGTCCCTGAGTAACAGTTCTGTGTCCCTCAGTAACAATTCTGTGTCCCTCAGTAACAATTCTGTGTCTGTCCCTGAGTAACAATTCTGTGTCCCTGAGTAACAATTCTGTGTCCCTGAGTAACAAATTCTGTGTCCCTCAGTAACAATTCTGTGTCCCTCAGTAACAATTCTGTGTCCCTCAGTAACAATTCTGTGTCCGTCAGTAACAATTCTGTGTCTCTCCCTGAGTAACAATTCTGTGTCCCTGAGTAACAATTCTGTGTCCCTCAGTAACAATTCTGTGTCCCTCAGTAACAATTCTGTGTCTGTCCCTGAGTAACAATTCTGTGTCCCTGAGTAACAATTCTGTGTCCCTCAGTAACAATTCTGTGTCCCTCAGTAACAATTCTGTGTCTGTCCCTGAGTAACAATTCTGTGTCCCTGAGTAACAATTCTGTGTCCCTGAGTAACAATTCTGTGTCCCTGAGTAACAATTCTGTGTCCCTCAGTAACAATTCTGTGTCCCTCAGTAAAAATTCTGTGTCCCTCAGTAACAATTCTGTGTCTGTCACTGAGTAACAATTCTGTGTCCCTGATTAACAATTTTGTGTCCCTGAGTAACGATTCTGTGTCCCTAAGTAACGATTCTGTGTCCCTAAGTAACGATTCTGTGGCCCTAAATTCTCTCTGGCCCTAACTCTGTCCCTAATACAGACAGGTCTGTCTCTCTTGAATGACCGCAGGCTAATGGAGAATTGTAAGATGGCCGCAATTTATAGCTCCACCATTACACAGTGCTGGCTGGCTGGCTGCTGATTGGCTAATGCGATCACATGTCATGAATGAATGCATTATGGGTCAGCGTGCCTTGTCTGCGCGCCTTCCCAGAGATCCCCGCTCCGTCGCCACACATGTCGCCGCCATTTTTGGGAAAATTCAATTCGTGCAGCCGAAGTTGGCTAATTTTCGGATTTGGCGCGAATCGAATATTTCCCAATATTCGAAACGAATTCCACTTCGCCATGTTCGATTCGCTCATCTCTAGCGACATACTACATCACCATAAGTGATGCTTTAAAAGTATTTACAGGTTGCCACTTTAGAACTACAGAGGAGGTCTAGTGCTAGAATTATTGCTATTGGTCTGACATTCATGTAATGGTGCGATTGCTGTTTATGTATACGTGTGGGACCAACGTGTGCGTTTGTCTTTGTGCGCAAGCACGGGGGTGCACTAAAAAAAAAATTACTATTTTTTTTTTCTGGTACAATAATTTTTATTGTTGCAGCAAGAAAATATATAGCAGATAACCTAAGCAGGGGTAACACAATAAAGAATTGGTCAAACAAGCATGGGTGGAACAATGCAAAACAAATATTTTAACAGTGTAAATTGCTAATAGGTAACCATACGGAGGGAGCCGCTGGTCTACATGTGTTACCTGGGTCTGAAGGCCCATGGACATACCCTGCAAGAAGAGAATTTAGAGTGAGAGCAAGAGAGGGAGGTAAACCGACTAGCTGGTCCTGGGGGGGAGAGAAGAAGAAAAAAAAAGGGCTGGGCATTTCTGGGAAGGGGGGAAAAGGGGATGGTTATTGCAGGCTTGGGTGGTGGCATCAGCGGCTAGAGGTTGCCCAGGCTGGTCGGATGCAGGGTGGGGAGGGTGTACAACCACCTCCAAACTTTCATAAATTTAGCATGGGAGTCATGTATGCTGCTGGACATCTTTTTATTTATCATCAGGGTGGTCATGCTCTTCAGCACTGAAAAACAAAACAGACGGTGTTTTCCAAACCCAAGCTATGGCATGCTCCACGGCAAAAAGCAAATAGGTGGCAAGTTTCTGCTGATATGAAAATAAGCCTGGATTGGGCAATGTAGCAGTGCAAATTTAGCATCTTTTCAGATGGATACATGAAATAACATGTATAATAGCCCAAAAACCCAAGACCAGAACCTTGTTAAACATGGAAAAGACCACCAGGTGTGAACCACATCCCCGCATTGGCCACCGCCTCTGAAACACTGTAAGATGTGTTTAGACCTGCAATGTGGGCTGAGAGCCAATACTGCCTCAGGAGGACCTTGTGGCTGCTTCCAGCATGGTCGTGTTGAAGGAACATTTAGCTATGGATGACCAGGCCTTGCTCCATTTTTCAGGTTCAATAGAGGTCCCCAAGTCTCGCTTCCAGCTGGACTTATAGGAAGTGGAAGTAGAAGAGTCAATAGCATTCAGGGAAGAATAGATCAAAGAAGTCATATCCAAAGCTCTGGGGGAGTGTCAACAGATATGTTGAAAGGTCGTAGTTTGAAAAGGAAAGTTACTCAGTGGGGAAGCTGCATATAGCGAAAAAAACTCTTTAGATGGGGCTTCATAGGTCTCTTGAATGGAAGACCTGCGTGAAGCCATGGGATGACCACCATGAAAACCATCTTGACTGTTATAGAACTGGAGGAAAAAAAGGATTATTAAATTGAGGAAGAAGGGGTAGAAAAGGAGTGATGAGCCTGCGCAGTGAAGAACAGAGCCTATGGGGGAGATTTTTTTTTCATTGTTATTATTTTTACACTGTTTCTTTACATTTTTTTATCACTTATCACTTTTATTGCTGTCACAAGGAATGTAGACATCCCTCGTGACAGCTATAGACAGTGTAAGATACTATTAGACCCCAGATCTCTCCAGATCTCTCTTCTGTCCTTAAAAACATCTGATCACACCAAGATCAGTGTCTTCAGATGCTTTCCCCATTTAAAAATGGTGCTGTTTACATCCGTGAAACCAAAAGTGATCTCTGCGGTATGCTGGCAGAAGCTCCAGCTTTCATTCTGGGCTTTTCAGTGGATTAGTAGAACCCAGAGAGTCACCAGGGCAACCCCTCCCACCACTTGTAAAAGCCAGCCAGTAGCTAATTAACCATTAGGAGGACTTTTACATAAAAGCCTTCCACCGGCTTAAAAAAAACAATACTGGGAAGATTCCTACAGCAGCAGGGTACAACCACTTAAAGTCAAATTATGTACATGTATGTGATTTGATGATAAGTGGTTAATAAGTCTTTAAAACTGAAATCTGTGTACAAAAAAAACTTTACTTTTAACACCAATAGCCGCAAATGATAAAAATCTACTTTGTGTACACCAAATGCGTTTACATACCCAGTTATGTAAACTAGTTAAGTAGGAACTGTAGGAGGGTCTAACCACTACAGACTGCCTGAAGAAAACTACAAGAAGGCATGGAGACAAGACCAGAGAGAGCAGTGGCAACTGGACTTTAATACAGAAAGCTCCTGTACTGAGGCAAAGTTTCACATTGAATTACTGCACAGATATGGAGGAAATACTCAAGGCACACTAAGATTCACCAAGAATACACATGCCTCTTGTATTTAGACAATATTTGCTTTCCCAGAGTTCAGCCTTAAATGTATTTTCAGTTAGGCAAGCACAAGTACTTAAATTGCTTCAGTATTAGCCTTATGTAAGCCCCTGTACAGTAGCACAGACCAGAATATCATTGAGATTGTGTGTAACGGGGTCTTTATTTTCTTTTTGTGGGTTTGCGGTCATCGTGATTAACAATCAAGTCCACATCAAGGGGCTTTTTTTACATCGTTTTTTTTGTGAAAAAGGTGTGGGGGTAGTATTCGGGTCCCCTTTATTATTAACCACCTTACATAATTACATAGTGAGCAATGTTGAAAAAAGACACTTTTCCATCTAGTTCATCCAACACTGAAAAAAAAAATATTGAAAACCCCCAATATACACAATCCTATACCCACAGGTGATTCAGAGGAAGGCAAAAATACAATAAAGCATGATCCAATTTGCTTCAGTGGAAGAAATAAATTTCCTTCCTGATCCCCAGGAGGCATCAGATATTCCCTAGATCAACTACCCCTGGTGTTATTACTTCTAAATATTAATGGCCAGTTATATTTTGTACATTTAGGAATGCATCCAGGCCTTTTTTAAAACAATCTACTGAGCTTGCCAGAATCAGTTCTTGGGGGGAGTCTCTTCACATTTTGACAGCTTTAACAATGAAGAAGTGTTTCTATATGTGAATGTTAAATCTCTTTTCCAGCAAATGTATAGGGTGCTCCCTTGTTTTTTGTAATGACCTAAAAGTGAATAACTCCACACCAAGTTCACTATATGGACTTATATATTTACACATTTTGATCATATCACCTCTTCTCAAAAGAGAATAAATTCAGCTCAGCTCACCTTTCCTCATAGCTGAGCTCTTCCATACCTCTACTTAGTTTGGTTTCCCTTCTATGCACTTTGAGTTCTCTAAACTCATTTTTGTGAACTGGTGCCCAAAATTGAACTGTAAATTCCAGATGAGGTCTTAATAATGATTTGTACAGGGGCAAAATGATGTTTCTTTCTCTCTCTGCAGTCCATACCTCTTTTAATACAAGAAAGTATTTTGCTAGCTTTAGAAACTGCAGAACACCCAGATCTTTCTCCAGCATTGATTCCCCCAGTTGTACTCTTCCCAGTATGGATGAAGCATCCACGTTCTTAGTTCCTAAGTGCATAACTGTACATTTATCAACATTAAACCTCATTTGCCACTTAGTTGCCCAATTAAACAGTGCATTGAGATTGGCTTGTAAATTGGAGACATCCTGTAAGGATGTAATCCCACTGCATAATTTGGTGTCATCTCCAAACACTGAAATGGTATTCTAAATCCCAAACTCTAAATCATTTATCAATATGTTAAAATGTAAGGCTCCCAAGTCTGAACCTTGGGGTACACCACTAACAATCCAAGACCATTCAGAGTGTGAACCAATAATCACTACTCTCTGAATATGGTCTTTTATCCAGTGTTCAATCCACTTACAAACTGATTTTTCTAAGCCTGTAGATATTAACTTACACATTAGCTAGGTGTGGGGAACTGTGTCAAATGCTTTGGCAATATCCAAGTATACTATATCCACAACCGTTCCTTTGTCTAGGTTTTTGCTTACTCCATCAATAAAAGAAATCAGGCTTGTCTGACAACTTCTGTTTTTTGTGAATCCATGCTGACTATTGCTTAAAATATTATTTTCTAGCAACAGCTCTTCTCCATGGTCTTTTATTAAACTCGCAAGCATCTTCCCAGCAATAGAAGTTAAACTAACTGCTCTGTAGTTACTTATTTTTAAAATACAGTCATGGCCGAAATTGTTGGCACCCTTGATATTTCTCCAGGAAATCATGTATTTCTCACGAAACGTATTGCATTAACACATGTTTTGCTATACACATGTTTATTCCCTTTGTGTGTATTGGGACAAAACAAAAAAAGGGAGGAAAGAAAGCAAATTCGACATAATGTCACACAAACCTCCAAAAATGGGCTGGACAAAAGTATTGGCACCCTTTCACAACTGCGGATAAATAAGAATGTTACAAGCATGTGATGCTCCTGTAAACTCACCTGGGGCAAGTAACAGGTGTGGGCAATATAGAAATCACACCTGAAAGCAGATAAAAAGGAGAGACGTTCACTTAACCTTTGCATTGTGTGTCTGTCTGTGCCACACTAAGCATGGACACCAGAAAGAGGAGACGAGAACTGTCTGAGGACCTGAGAACCAAAATTGTGGCAAAATATCAACAATCTCAAGGTTACAAGTCCATCTCCAGAGAACTAGATTTGCCTTTGTCCACAGTGCGCAACATTATCAAGAAGTTTGCAACCCATGGCACTGTAGCTAATCTCCCTGGTCGTGGACGGATGAGGAAAATTGATGAAAGATTGCAACGCAGAATAGTCCGGATGGTGGATAAGCAGCCCCAAACATGTTCCAAAGACATTCAAGCTGTCCTGCAGGCTCAGGGAGCATCAGTGTCAGCGCGAACTATCCGTCGACATTTAAATGAAATGAAACGCTATGGCAGGAGACCCAGGAGGACCCCACTGCTGACACAGAGACATAAAAAAGCAAGACTACAGTTTGCCAAAATGTACTTGAGTAAGCCAAAAGCCTTCTGGGAAAACGTCTTGTGGACAGATGAGACCAAGATAGAGCTTTTCGGTAAAGCACATCATTCTACTGTTTACCGAAAACGGAATGAGGCCTACAAAGAACAAAACACAGTACCTACGGTAAAATATGGTGGAGGTTCAATGATGTTTTGGGGTTGTTTTGCTGCCTCTGGCACTGGGTGCCTTGACTGTGTGCAAGGCATCATGAAATCTGAGGATTACCAAAGGATTTTGGGTCGCACTGTAGGGCCCAGTGTCAGAAAGCTGGGTTTGCGTCCAAGATCCTGGGTCTTCCAGCAGGACAATGACCCCAAACATACGTCAAAAAGCACTCAGAAATGGATGGCAAAGAAGCGCTGGAGAGTTCTGAAGTGGCCAGCAATGAGCCCAGATCTAAATCCCATTGAACACCTGTGGAGAGATCTTAAAATTGCTGTTGGGAAAAGGTGTCCTTCCAATAAGAGAGACCTGGAGCTGTTTGCAAAGGAAGAGTGGTCCAAAATTCCGGGTGAGAGGTGTCAGAAGCTTATTGATGGTTATAGGAAGCGACTGATTTCAGTTATGTTTTCCAAAGGGTGTGCAACCAAATATTAAGTTAAGGGTGCCAATACTTTTGTCCAGCCCATTTTTGGGGTTTTGTGTGACATTATGTCATATTTGCTTTTCTGCCTCTGTTTTATATTTGTTCCAATACATACAAAGGGAATAAACATGTGTATAGCAAAACATGTGTTAATGCAATACCTTTTTTGTGTGAAATACTTGATTTTCAGGAAAAATATCAAGGGTGCCAACAATTTCGGCCATGACTGTATGTTTTATTTTGTTTTCTTAACTTCATTGTTAGTACATATGGGAATGGCAAACCCCTTTGTAATAGCACTATTGACATGACAGGTCCTCATTGAGGAGGCCTATTAGATCTCTAATATCACCTCTGGACTCATTGATCATGCTTACTTTGCTTCATCCCTGTCCAATGCTGCCGGGATGACAGTGGTGACAGTGGCTTCTCCCTTTCTGAGTGCATTCACTGGAGGAAAGATCAGTAAATGACCATTTGCTGATCTCCCTATACTCTACCTTTTGACACACACCATGGTCATCTCAGGTTTGCAGGAGGGAGAGGTGAACGTGGGATACATGGCAGGGGTAGTTGGGCTGTTGGGAAGAGGGTACTTTTTGTCATGTGTGGAAGTGATAAGACAGCTTTAAAGCTGCTCAAATCACTTCCACCAAAAGCCAACAGTTGGAAGAAGTGTAAAAACACTCAATCCAATATCTTGGATATTGTCCAATCCAATATTTGCCATTAAGCTGTTGGGACAGAATATATTGGCTTGCTAAGACCTGTGATACATTTGCTGATTCATACTTTAGGTGCTGCACCAATTTGTTGGAATGTTTCTCAAATTTTTTTTTGGCTACAGATTAGGTTTGCTTCAACTAGTTTTAAACCATTGTCAGGCATATGTTTAATGCACAGCTGTACTTTTTGCACATGAATACATCTGTCTGCACATGAGGAGTCATTTAACTATCAAGCACCTGAAATACAAAACTTGTCCCCAGTCTTGGGCATTTATTTTTAAGAGTATACCATCTTCAGTTGATATCATAGCAGATTATGTACCTATATAAGTTTCAATATGGTTATTTCCAAAGTTTTGCGATTTATTTTTATATTGCATCAGTGACTCAATTACTAGAGCATCTGGCAGTATGTTTAAAAGCACATGCTGCTACTGATGTAAGCCTTATCTTGCTGTATATGAAAGGGTTAAAGTACAAATTCAACGGCTGATTCAATATAGTAATAAATTGCAAGATATTAGATAAGCAACGATATTTTAAAATTCGATTGGCCACTACTGAAGCTTATAAAGATTGTACAGGGGCAAATTTGGTATTGAAGATTCTTGATGGTTAAAAGGCTCCTCATGTGCAAACAGATGTATTTATGTGCAAGAAACCTACACAAATTGTAAGAAAAACAGTTTGATGCAGCAACTAGATAATGAATCACCAGATGTATCACAAGTTTCAGCAAGCTGATATATTTAGTTCAAACACCTTAAAGTAGTATTAAATCCAAAAACAAACAATTATTATATTGCAGCTTACCAATAAGATGTGATGGCAGCCTTCATTTTCTTTTTCAAGCTTTCTTTCTTCTATCTTTATCTGGTGATCCAGCCAGTTAGTGTGTTGTTGTTCAAAAGAGCAAGCTCTCTTCCAGATGTATCAATTTACAGGAATAAGAAAAACCATTCAAAAATGAAAGGGGTGCTTATAATGATCAGCATTTATTTAGTCATGTAAAACCTTTATTTAAAAAAAAACTGTTTGTTGCAACTGATTAGAAAGAGTCAGCTGCAATATATTATATTTTTGGTTTTAGTTTTAATACTGCTTTCATTGCAGCAGGCAAATGTATCATGCATAGCTATACCATGCAATTTGCAGAGTACTATGTTGCACGTAACTATCCAAGGATTGAGTGAGTCAGCAGATGTATCACAATTGTAAGCTGACTGATATGCTCAGTTCTAGCAGATTGATTGCAGCAGAAAGAGATGTAGCCAAACAGGTGTATTGTGCATTCTAGAAAGCTAATTCAGCAAAATGCAGGTAAATTAATGTACAAGAAGTCCAAGCAAGCTGATTGTCAAACAATTGTGTATGTAGTAGCCACTTGCGTGGATGCCGTAATCATTACTGGGACAAGGAAATTCAGTGCCCAGGGTGAACGCTGGAAACTGCCACCCTCCTCTTTGGAAAAAGGATGGGGTTGGTAGCAGTGCATGCAGGTTACTACACCAAAGTGTATGTAATGTTTTTGGTGGGCGCTGAAACAATACCAGTAGTTTTGGTATACTGTAGCTTACTGAAGGGTTTAAAATCAGTTAACAAATATGGGGCTAATGGTTGCAAAGGAAAAAAATGTCACTAAAATAGAAATTTTCAAGGTTGGTAGTGTTACTGGAAAGAAAATGTTCCTGTATGAGTGGTATCACTGAAAGGAAAAATGTCACTACGCCTGTGGTGTCACTGGAAGAAAAAATGTCCCTGCATTAGTGGTGGTGCTAAGGGAAAAAAATAATACTATATTAATCTCAATGGGGAAGAAATGTTCCTGTATCGGTGCTATCAGTCTGAGAAGGACTTCATTAGTATCTATGTCAGTGGAATAAAGGAGGGGAGGAGCGCACAGAGGTGGGCTCTGTGGAGTGCATGGAAAGTGATCTGGGGAAGCTCTGAGAGAAGGATAGGGGATGAAGGGCTCTAAAAGTGGCAGGAAGCTAAGTGTCTTTTGGGCGTTTTTGAAGAGAAGAGGGGGGATCTCAGTTTGACTTGTCTCCTACCCTCTGTTTACTCACTTAGTTCAACATGGTTCACTCAGCTTCTCAGTGTGGCACCCAATGGGAATTAAGGTAGCTTATCCTTCTTTCCAGCTCTGGTCATGTGATATGTCACATGGCAAAGGGAGACAAGAAGGATGACCGTTAACTTTCACTCCTGAGCCATGTTGCACTAAGACAGTGGTGTGTTGTCAGTGGGCGCCCACTCTTCCACCAACATTAGCCTTCTATTGTAGGGGGGATAGAGCAGAATCCCTCCTCCAGTAACTAAAGAATCCCTGCTCCTTCTTGCAGGAAGGGCGATTCAGTCAGAGAATAGCTGCAGGTTTTCACATATCCCCAGCAAACAACTTCCCCCCATCAGCCCCCCTAATTCCCAGGAAAGAGAAGAAAAGCAGCAGGTGTGGCCAGGGATCAGAACTGCATGTCATACAGGGTGCAAGTTTCAGGAATGTATATCATTCAGAGCTCAGGAGTGTCTGTCCCGTAGGGTGAATGAGTCAATATCATGCAGGGAACAGGGCTTAGGAGTGCAAATTACACAGGGTGCAGAGCTAAGGAGTGCACATCGTACAGGGTGCAGGGCCAAGGAGTGCTTATTGCATAAGGTGCCGGGCAACACATGTAGAACAGAACTCTCCCCACAACCACCCCCAGTAAAGAGCTCTTTTTTTAACCCTCCCAGCATAGAACTCTTCCCTCAACACCACAATATAGAGCTCTTACAAAGCTCTTCCCCGAACCCCCAAGTACAGAAGTCTTCCCCCACCCCCGGTACAAAGCTCTCTATCCAACCCACCAGTAGAACGCTCTGACTGATTGTAGAAAGATATAGTCAATCTGCTGCGACTGAGTACTGTATATCAGCATGCTGGGATTTTTAATACACCTGCTGTATGGATGTTTAAGTGTAAATGAAAATGGCTGCTATATAGGTGTTAGGTACAATCAGTTTCCTGGGAGTTATGGTGCACCTGTCTACATGTATTGCTTTTGTACAATTAGCTAGTTGGAATGCATGATACACCTGTTTGGCTACATTTTTGTCTGTTGCAAGCTGTTGGAACTGGGTATTTCAGCTTGTTGAGATTTATAATACTTTGGCTGATACATACGCTTGGTGCTGCACCAAACGTTTGTTACAATTTTCTGGCTACAGATTAGGTTTGCAATAGTTGTACACGTTTGCTAAAGCAGAATATGTATGATAAACCACTTATTCTAAAAAATAGTTGTTTTCATTAACTTCAAAACGTGTGTTTCTTTCACACAAATACATCTATCTGCACATAGGGAGTTTTTTATCAAGACAGAATTTGTAAATATATATATATCACATTTTAAAATTCACATTTTGAGTCTGAATATGAAACAGAATAAAACCCCCAAAACATTATATATTTTCTGAAAGCAGAGACCCTGGAAAATAAAATGGCCATAACTGAAATTTTTTGCACTTGATATTAGTGCATCTGTTTATCAAAGCCATATTTTCAGTAAAAAAAAAACTAAAGTTTATTTTATTGCATACAAACACAATATATTATCCATTATTTTTTAACAAAATTGTCCATAAGCAATGCTTAAAATCTTTTACAGGTCAGTGGTCCAGGGTTAACCGTGGTTCTAGAATAATTGTTCTCACTCCAGCAAGTGCAGCTTACATATAATGTGTAACACCATAGTTGTTTCGTATGTAGGAGAATTATGCACTTGCGGGGGTAGGAGGCCTTAGACATTTTTTTAAATGTTTCAACGTTATTAACATTATGTCTATCACATAGGGGGATGATGAGCCCCTTATGTGATAGCACAGCGGAAGTGACAGGTTCTCTTTAATCAGGCATCATGGATCTATTAAGTTAAAATGTTTCCCCTGCATTCCATTGAAGCTAATCAAGTATAAGTTGTGCTTGATAAGCTTTTTCCTCAGCCACAGAATTTGAAGAATTCTCACTGCTTTACCTTCTGATCCCCACCATAGCCGTCCCGGGTCTTCAAGAGAGACATCGGAGCCTGGGATAGATGTTTGGGGAGCAGTGAAATGGAAGAAGGGGACACATTCTGTTGTTTGGAGGTGATGGCTTCCAGAAGGAAACCAACAGTTGTCTGAAAAGTGTAAACACAGTGTGTTTAAAGGTCCATGATGCACCAACATAAGTCTTATGCAGGTGGCAGAGAAAGGGTGAAATTATTAGGTAATTGACTTTACAAGTTATGGGACTACAATAATCAATCACCACTGTTGCATTTTGATGATGTTGAAATATTTAAGCATCTTTAGGTACGTTTTAACACTACCTTTATATACAGACAGGATGTGCACGTAATATATCGGTCGTTTGGATACATTGTTAACATTTGATCACAATGAGTGGTTCTCAGCATTGCTTCCTATGGCTATATAGTTGATTGATATATATTTACCATACTATTTTTATATATTAACATATATTGAAGGCTGTGTAGGTGTGGTGTGGTAAGATCATGCATTAGTAACCTTCCTGGTTTATCCTAGTTTTTTTTTTCTCAGATCATGGTTCTTTTACATGAGTAAATAATAAGGCCATATAATGTTTAAAAACTTTAGGTAGATGACTAAAGAAGCCTTTTTTTAAAAATAATTTCCCACAAATAGTATTTATGAAGGCAGTAGTCGCTGTCACTTAAAAAAAAATATTATATATTGAGAGACCTGTATCCTATATATGGGGAGTTGTATACACGTCCAATGATAAAATTGTTATTGCTGTCCAATACACCAATAACCCCTTTATTTTTAATGGTCACCAATGTCATTGAAACAGCAAGTGAAGGGACATCCACAATTTTAGAATTGTCACCAGAATTTACCAGCAGTGTAGATCTTCCAATGAGTGCACCAGTTCCAGTAAAAGCTGTCCAGAAAAGGAATTTCCCTCAATTTGGGAGATTTTCCCAACCTTCCTGTTGCATCTCCAAGATAGAAAGTGGAGAAAAGTTTTCCCATTGGTACACAAACAGCTAAAATGCCCTTCCCTGCTCTATCCAAAGCAAAAAAAAGGTTTTGTTTATACATGCACTTTAATTCGCAGGTAAAACAGCCCTTATATATGTATTTCATCTGTGCATTTAGCTGTTGGCCTGAGTCCAACTTAAATCACAAAAAAGCAACAATCTCTGTTCAGACTAGTAGGTCTTCCTCTGTTTTTGACCCACGTAATTTGACCTACAACTCCTACAACTACTTTCATTGAACTGACTCTATGCCTTGGATCAACTCTTTAGTACAAGAGTAAAAGCATTGGAACTCATGTTTGAAAAAGTCTAAACGGAAAATGTATATTCCTAGCAGTAGCCACACAGATAGCATATGCTTTCTCTTGTGCTGGTAAAAAGTTAAAGGATTAATAAGGCACTAATTCCATACAGTGTGCATTCACAAAGCTCGTAACACAAGCCATCAATTTTAAAAGAGCAGTATATATAATGCTAAGGTGAAGTTCACCTTAAAAAAATAAATGCAGTTCTTACAGGCTTCTTAGGAGCAGCAGATAGAGGGTGCTTGCAGGCAGTTATTGAAGTCCAGGAAGCTCCAATGGACTATGAGAGCACTCACCAGCACCCATTCATTGAGAACTACAAGCCATCAGCTGCAATGGCAGAATTCTGTGAATTAATGACGCAGTTGTGTGGGCGAAGCCCCGCACAACATCACTGTGTTCAAATTGTGACAGTGGGTGGGGTCCCCCACCTGCTGTGACAAGGAGGGGGCAAAACAGGGGAGACATGTAACAATTTGTTTTTTCTCGATCTAGAATGTATAGTTTGTATTTTGTTCCTTTCTCCTTTTTTTTCCCGTTTTTATCTTTTTTTTTGCATGTTGTTTTGCTAATTTATAACACAGCTATTTGTTATATACTGTAAGTCTCTCCACATGTTTGCTAAAATACAGGTGTGTAGCTCATTGTTATAATTTATTAACATATCACTTGTGTCTGTTCCCCTGACATTTTAAAAAAGACCACCTGCCATTTCAGTCATTGCGGGATATCTTTAATTCATTTATGAGCAAGTTGATCCTGATGAAACGCATCAGCAGAGAAGTCATGCGCAAACCTGAAGTTCAACTGTGGCCATTTTAGAAAAAGGTTTTGCATACTTGCATTTATCTCTATTATGTAAGCTGCTTTTTTTTAGATAATAAATAGCTAGATTTTAGATACTACTGCACTCTGTCCTATTTTATGTAATCCTGCATGGTTTCAGAGTACATGGAGGTATTTCAGACATGAGATGGTGTTGGCTTGAAGAGACTGGACTTTTGAATTCATACATGCTTATGTTATATTATGTTATGTCGATCTGGTAAGGTGCATGATCTGAAGGGTGAGGTGCGGTGCACATCAGGTGGATGATTACACATTTTGGGGGATTTTGTTTCATATATAGAATGTGAGTGTATCTAACAGATTTTTTTATTAATATAAATTACTACACTATATAAGCATTTTTGGGGGGAGTCTATCTGAGGAAGAGATCAACAGGTGGAGAACCGCGGAATGATGATTTATAACACTGCAGGAATTGTGTGGACTGATGGTAAGGGTAGAGGTGGTGGACACCAAGAGACTTTTTCATTTGGTGGAGATAATTTGGCACAGTATTTAGTTTTTTTATGGAATTATTTGTTTTATGCTTGCTCATTTAACTTCCCTGGCGGTAATCCCGAGTGTGGCTTGGGATTAATTTTCAGTACCAAAAGCGGTAACAACGAGCCACAATTGGGATTACACTGTAGTGTAATTTACCTTGTCCTGTGATCCCCCTGATGTCCTCCTGCTGTGTCCTCCAGCCGATGCCACCATCCATCTTCCGGGTTTCCTTCCCTGCGAGCGTCATGACGCATGGGGACGGAACCGGCTGGAGATTCAAAAAAGTAAAAACATGACATACACACAATATATTGTAATCTGTTAGGATTACATTACTGTAACAAACCATTTCACCTCAGTTTTGTCCCTAGTGCTTTGCCCTGCCTGCACTTTAACCGTTCTTTCTCCCTGAAAACCTGAGAACGTCCACGGCATCCATAAAGCATCCCTTTAGATCAAAAGTGGTTTTAGACCATCTAGAAAACAGCGATAGTGAATTAGAATCACTTGCAGAGTTGAGCGATAGTGATTCGTGGGGAAATTCATCATGAGACACTGAAAGTGACGACAGCGATGATTCTGCGACTGAGCTCAGTGATGTGCTCTATTTCAAATTTCAGTGTTTTTGTTTTAATTACATTATTGAATTAAATGTATTATTATTATTTTTTATAATTATTTATTATATTATAATTAATGATTTCGTGTTTCAAACTTTATCATACCTGGGATGTTTACGAGACTCTTGTTTGGACAGATTTAAGTGAGTTATTCCTAAGAATTACAGGCCTACAATATAAAAAGAACAAAATTTCCATGCAAAATAATGTACCACTATGACATTCAAAAATATTGACATAATCAGACCGCCAGGGAGGTTAATCTTTAAATATTGCAATATATGAGATTTATATTTTTGCATGGTGGGAGAGAAACACATTAGAATCAAAGTTAACACCTACACACAAGAGAAGACACAAGTGTGTGGATTGAAGGGCTTAATTTACTTCATTATCTGGTGAGAGCATGAGAAAAACATAATAATTCATATAAGGAAGTTTTCCTGAGACTTTGGATTGTATTAGTGCTGGTTACTGACATTTTAACCACTTATTGACCGCACTATAGCTAAATGACGGCTACAGCGCGATCGTCCAGTTCTGAGAGGGCGTTATATGATGTGGTCCCAGAACAGTACCCATACCAAGTACCCATCAGTGCTGCATATCAGTGCTGCCTATCAGTGTCCATCAGCGTAGCCTCATCAATGCACATCAGTGGGGGAGAAAAATTACCTGTTTCCAAAATTTTATAAGAAAAACTAAGAAAAACATTTTTTTTTTCAAAATTTTCGGTCTCTTTTCATTTGTTTAGGAAAAAATAAAACACCCATTGGTGATTAAATGCCACCAAAAGAAAGCTCTATCTGTGTGAAAAAAAAGAATACAAATTTCATATGGGTACAGTGTTACATGACCGCGCAATTGTCATTCAAAGGGCTACAGCACTGAAAGCTGAAAATTGGCCTGGGCAGGAAGGGGATAAAAGTGCCCAGTAGGCAAGTGGCATGATCTCTAATTGATTTTCTCTTCCAAATTCCCATTAATGTTTCATATACATTATATTTGATTTCTCTTATGTGAGTCAGCATGAGGGTTTAGATGTAGAGTTCACATAAAAATTAATTTGCTCATAGTGAAAAAAGGCTAGGAAGCATATATACCATGAATGGATATTTACAGTATGTACAATAGCGGCATCAATGCATGCAAATATATTACACATAAGTAGACAATATGACTTTTTTCAAGTTATAAGTTTGTTGAACTCATTTATCATATCATCATTTCTTTCTATATTGGCTTAAGCAGCCTGAATGTATCAGACATAAGCTGTTTTCATATTTCTCTATATTACACTCTAAAGTTGCCCACACATGAGCTGATTAGAGCCTAGCTGCTACATATTATGCTCTTATTAGCATTTGTATGGGGTGAAATAGACTGTCATGCACAATCCATTTCCTTTGCTATCTTTAATATAATTGTATGTGTAGGGAGGTTTAGCAGAATATGTAATCACTGAATAATCAGATAGGGAGTAACTGTACCTTGCAATTTAAACATGTGTAAAGTTAGAAGCAATAATGCAAAATAGGTTCAAGATGGCAAAAAAACATGCATACAATGTAGATTAATAAAAGCTGCACAAACATGAACTCTTCATAACAATGTTTCTGTGACTCAATCAGAATAACATGCCTCTTTATAGCAGTCTGTGTAAGACACAGAAACATTGCTGCTGAAAGGGAGCCAGCTTCACATACCCCAAACTTCAAGGATCACAAATTTCAGAAGATGTAATTCACTATGTATTGCTTGACCTTAAAGTAAAAATCTGGTCAAAACTAACTAAGTTTAAACCTACTCCTTCCCCCATTCTAGCCCTATGCTAACTACCATGTAAAGGAAAGATGTGGATACTTAAACTCAGGGCACTCCAGTCCTTTCACAAGATCAGGTCCCAGTGCCGGAATTAGTGTAGAGAAGGACAGCAGACAACAGATGCCTCATAATAAGTCTATGAGTGATGTCACTGCCCAGGCTCTGTAGCCATTGTCGCTGCCCTCTCCTCTCCCCTGAAGTCAGACTGCTGGGGAGATCATGTGGCCAGACCGAAGCACCCTTAGGTTAGGTAAGTATACACATTTTTCCTTTACATGGTAGTTACCATAGGGCTTAGAATTGGAGCAGGGGAGTATGTTTAACTTAGTTAGGTTTTGACCAGACTGCTGCTCTAAGATTTATTGTGAAGATTTACAGGCATGCGCAAATGAACTGATGAAGAAACCTTGAGGTGTTTTCCACAAAGTTCTTACTTGTAAGGATTAACAATAATAATTTTGCTAACACATCAAAGTTTCTTCTTTCATGTCTGTTCATCTGCGCATGTCTTTAAATCTTCACAATTAATCTTATGATTGAGCAAGACAAACAAGAGAATACATTGGTTTACATTTACTGGAACTTTGTTGAACACTATACAATACTAGATCCTGTTTTAAGCACTCACCTTGGTATGTATGCATCTCTCATGAAGTGATTTGCAGATATCCCACTCCCTGAAGACCTTCAGGTAAGCCTTATCATAGATGGTGAACAATGAGCTAGCTCTGTTAAGACCACAACTCTTCAGGTAAAGTAAATATCCCCTATGCACTGAAGGATATACTGTATGCAGGATTAGTGGAATATTAATTGTAGCACTCCTTTTAGAGGCTATTTGGAGACTTTAATAGCTGAAAAGGAAGGTTGTTTTACTGTGTCCAATTACCTAGGACATATCTCTTCTTACCCTCTCTGTTAACTTTTGTAGAATTGTTCTGCACTCTTTGGGCAGCATGACTGCCATAATAATACACTTCTGGTTTCAAGCACAGCAAGGTCAGTCTGAAGGTACTTCAATAGTGCTGAGCAAGAGTGTGGATGGTGGTATTGTGAATACCCCTTAAAAGTTTTTTTTTTTGGTGCAGCATGTTGGTTGCACAGTAGGATGGGGAAGAGTGTAGGGGGGATTTAAATGATTAGGATATTCTACCCAAGCCTTTCCCTAGAACTCTTAGTTTCCCTAGAAACATTTAGTTTAAGATATGTGATATGATATAACCCTCCCTTACTCTACCCAAAATGAAAAAAAAGTGTTGCCTTTAGTTCTACTTTAAATCATGTAGGGACCACCACCTAAAAAAGAGTTATTAAAAGAAGCCTTTAAAACCTCTGAAAGCTTTGGGGAAAACATCTTTAAGGACCTGGCCTGGAATATTAATGCCTGCAGCATTTCCGCAGGGACCTCCTCACCTCTGCTATGGTGTAAGCCTGATAAAACCCTTTCTTCTCCATTGTATGTTAATGAGAGCAGACTTCTGAGTCTATTGGTGCAGAAGCACTCTGGATTTGTTTAGAAATGTTTGTAGTCTGTGTGACAGTGTGAGGCTCTGTCACTGTGGAAATAGGTTTAAAATGGACACTCAGGCCCTGATTCACTATTGGGCGTGGGCGCATATTTATGGGCTTAAGCACAATTTTCATGGGCGTCCGTCTATTTTTTACCTTGCAACCTAATTCACTATTGAGCAGAGCCCATAAGCAGACGCCCAATCTAATTCACAAAAAGACACACGCCCGGAATCAGACTCACAAAAGCAGACTTGCTAAGAAGCACGTCTAACACCATGAAAAATCACTGCAGAGACATGTTCATTTAGAAATTTGCTTTGCCAAATATCAGGACTTCACTTTAAACAATATCTGCTATTTCCAAAAAAATTAAGAATGTGTTAAAAATCATTTTTTTCAAGGAAATCAACACAGTAAAAATCTAGACGCCCGTGCAGTGTCTTTGGCAGATAGAACTGAGCATGTGCAGAACACATTTTAGACTTCTGCCATGGGCGTTTGTTTTTTAGCCACTGCCTAATAGTGAATCTTACTGTGGATTCCTCTGACAGCCGGCACTCGGTCGTGACTATTGTGTTTAATAAACAGCACTCGGCATATCTTCATGTAATCTAATTAGATTTCCTTAGTTCTAGTGATTCTATTTTTGTTTCTTATCCTTTATAATTATTTCTGTAATGATTTTACTTATTTCAAAGGTCTAGATAATATTTATTTTGACAGCTGAATGTAATAATAAAGGTCCGCAATAAAAAAAAAAACAAAAAAAACAGCGTGGGTCCCCCCTCTCATCCTTACCAAGCCCTTCAGGTCTGGTATGGATATTAAGGGGGAACTCCACACTGAAATAAAAAAAAAAAACAGCGTGGGTCCCCCTCAATATCCATACCAGACCCTTATCCGAGCATGCAGCCCGGCAGGTCAGGAAGGGGGGGGGGCAAATGAGCGAGCACCCCCCCCCCCCTCCTGAACCATACCAGGCCACATGCCCTCAACATGGGGGGGGTGCTTTGGGGCAGGGGGACTCCCCCCCCAAAGCACCTTGTCCCCATGTTGATGAGGACAAGGGCCTCTTCCCCACAACCCTGGCTGGTGGTTGTGGGGGTCTGCGGGCGGGGGGCTTATCAGAATCTGGAAGCCCCTTTTAACAAGGGGGCCCCCAGATCCCGCCCCCCCCCTACGTGAACGAGTCTGCGGTACATGGTCCAGCAGACTTATTCACAAAAAAACTAAGTGTGGTGTAAAAAAAACACAGTACAGGGTCTTTGACAAGTCCTTTATTAAAACAATGTCCCCCGAAGTAGATCCAACGTCAATCACGGCGGCGGCGGCAGGGACCCGAAAAAAAAAAGAAAAAAAAAGGTTCCGCTCCCGTCCGAGGCTTCCAGCCTTGTGAAGAAGAGGCTAGCTGACAGTTCTTATATAGGTATGGGGCGGGGCCAGCCGGGGACATCATCCGAGTGACCCGCCCCATGTCACATGCTTGCTGTTCCCGGCTGGCCCCGCCCCATAGCTATATAAGAAATGTCAGACTGTCTCCTGCATTCAGCTAGTTAGCCTCAGTGGAGAGACAGGGTGACATTTCTCAAATAGGTAAGGGGCGGGGATGATGTCCCCGGCTGGCCCCGCCCCTAACCTATTTAAGAAATGTCAGCTAGCCTCTTCTTCACAAGGCTGGAAGCCTCCGACGGGAGTGGAACCTTTTTTTTTTTTTTCTTTTTTCGGGTCCCTGCCGCCGCCGCCGTGATTGACGTTGGATCTACTTCGGGGGACATTGTTTTAATAAAGGACTTGTCAAAGACCCTGTACTGTGTTTTTTTTACACCACACTTAATTTTTTTGTGAATAAGTCTGCGGGACCATGTACCGCAGACTCGTTCACGTAGGGGGGGGGGCCGGGATCTGGGGGCCCCCTTGTTAAAGGGGGCTTCTAGATTCTGATAAGCCCCCCGCCCGCAGACCCCCACAACCACCGGCCAGGGTTGTGGGGAAGAGGCCCTTGTCCTCATCAACATGGGGACAAGGTGCTTTGGGGGGGGAGCCCCCCCTGCCCCAAAGCACCCCCCCATGTTGAGGGCATGTGGCCTGGTATGGTTCAGGAGGGGGGGGGCGCTCGCTCGTTTGCCCCCCCCCTTTCCTGACCTGCCGGGCTGCATGCTCGGATAAGGGTCTGGTATGGATATTGAGGGGGACTCACGCTGTTTTTTTTTTTAATTTCAGTGTGGAGTTCCCCCTTAATATCCATACCAGACCTGAAGGGCTTGGTAAGGATGAGAGGGGGGGACCCACGCTGTTTTTTTTATTATTTATTTAATTCACGGAAATAATTTGAAATTCAGCTGTCAGTGGGAAACCCCGATGACAGCTGAAACATTCCTTCTGTCCCTGCAGAGAGCTCCGCTATTATATTTGACATTAAAAAGTATAGAGACTGCAACATTGTATCCATTTGTATCCATTCCGGATATAGATGTTTTTATTCGGATACAAATAGATACAATGTTGCAACCTTTATACTTTTTAATGTCAAATATAATAGCGCAGCTCTCTGCAGGGACAGAAGTAATTACTTTGCTATTATATTTGCAGGCCGTAGATGGGGCGAAAATCGAACAATTTTTTTACCATTGGTGATAACGTCGGCCCATTGAACAACCGATTTTTTTTTTTTTTTTAAAACGGTCAGTTTTCGCCCCATCTATGGCCTGCATTTTTCTTTTTCTTATTCTTTTTTTTTATTCTTCTTTTTCTTGCAGGTCATGTCTCATGTGCAGATTTTTTATCTGTTAAAAGATCAGCCAATTTGCCGATCATTGCAGCTAAAATCGGCCGATCTGCAAAATCGGCCAATTTTTATCCAAATTTACCAATTAAAAAAAGTTGCAAAATCCCCAAAAATGGCTGACCAATTAACCCACTAACGGGCCGAAAATCAGCCGATTTTTTTTGCGGACGATTTTAGACCCACGTAAAGCAGGCCATAGATGGGTCTAAAATCGGCCGATTTTTCTGCCGAAAAAAAAATCGAACGATTTTCAGGACGTTAGTGGGTTAATTGGTCAGCTGTTTTTCGGGATTTTGGCACATTTTTTTTATCAGTAAATTTGGAACAAAAAATTTTCAACTTTACTGGTAAACAAAATATGCTAAAATCCCAAAAAATGGCCGACCAATTATCCCAATAACGGAAGAGGCCCTTGTCCCCATTAACATGGGGACAAGGTGCTTTGGGGGGGAGCCCCCCTTCCCCAAAGCACCCCCCCATGTTGAGGGCATGTGGCCTGGTATAGTTCAGGAGGGGGGGCGCTCGCTCGTCCCCCCCCCTTTCCTGACCTGCCGGGCTGCATGCTCGGATAAGGGTCTGGTATGGATTTTGGGGGGATCCCCAAGCTGGTTTTTTTTTATTTCAGCGTGGAGTTCCCCCTTAATATCCATACCAGATCCGAAGGGCTTGGTACGGATGTGAGGGGGGACCCCACGCTTTTTTTTTTTTGTACATTCAGCTGTCAGTGGGGAACCCCGCTGACAGTTGAAACATTAACACATGGCTGTCGCTCCTACAATCCCGCATGAGTTATGTTATCAACTCATGCAGCATTTTAGTAGCGAAAACCAATGCAGCGCTCATGTTTCAGCTGTCGGCGGAGTTCCCCACTGATAGTTGATGTAAAAGTATTGCAGGGAATTATAAACAATTTGTAAAAAACCCGGCGTGGGGTCCCCCCTCTCATCCATAATAAGCCCTTCGGGTCTCGTATGGATGTTAAGGGGTAACTCCACGCTGAAATTAAATAAAAAACAGCATGGGGTACCCCCCAAAATCCATAACAGATACTTATCTGAGCATGCAGCCCAGCAGGTCAGGAAAGGGGGGGGGACAAGCGAGCGCCCCCCCCCCCCCTCCTGAACCATACCAGGCCACATGCCCATACCAAATTATTCAAACATTTGTAAACAGACCAATTAACTGAAATGGTTTGGCATTTGTACCCCAAATATGACGTTCCCTGAGGCATTGGTAAACTGAGGTACGCCTGTATTAGTATTGCAATCCTTTGTATTGGGATACATAGAACCAACATACATCTGAATTGGCAACATAGCACAACATTTGTGTCACATTGGAGATATCTGGCTAGTTACACTGACCTTGCCCAGGGACCTACGATTGATTCACAGCACAGAAATACAGGCTGGATTAGCAATGTAGCTCCGTGGATTAGTGGTTAGCACTACTGCCTCACAACTCTAGGGTTGTCGGTTTGAATCCCAACCCCGGTGAGGAAGTAGCATGATCTCCGTGTGTGGCTGTCTTCAAATAGATGTTCTGGCAACATCTTTGCTTTCTGTCTAAATGATCCCTAAAATGTGAATTAGAATGAGGCCTTGTCTGTTGAAACACCTTCAAAGCTGCACCTTATGTGAATGTCATACAATGGGATAAGAGCCTGGAGCACTAATAGATTTGATAATGATGGTTTACACTCCATCCACTTTTGTGAAGGATTTGGCAAGCAAAGAGCTGACAGAGAGAGAGAAAGTCTGCAAAGTCGCACCCTATTGTATGCTATTAGAGCGACCACATGGGTGTGTTTCAAACATTGATTTCTATAGTACATATAGTATGTAGTATATAGTAGTACATGTACTACTTTAGTGGCAATTTGCATAGAGATCTGTGTCAGATGTCTTGAAAATTGCATTGAAATGGTCAATTTTACTGTAAGTCGCAGGATTTGTAAATCAGCTTTGCCCAGAGTGTAATGTTTGGTGAAGTTTGATTTCTGGAGTGTTTTGCCAATTGATGGGAAATTCACCATACTAGTCAAATCGATTTGTCATTTTCAGTATTGCATACAAGATGTGGTCATGTGACTGTCTTAACTCATGCGAGAATCTGGAGGGAATTGTGATCATAGTAGCAATAAAGGTTCCAATTGGGGTTCCCTTTTACATCCCTGCTCAATGTTCTGTTGTATGCTGCACACGTACATTTCACTGTATATTTCTTTCTGATTTGTGGGGCCTGTATACCAAGGGTTAATGCAGGTAGGAAGCGGATTCATCAGGTGAAAACACTTTCACTGACCAAATTAAGGTCAGTGGTGGGTGTGGCTTCATTGGGTGTGGGGCCTTGTTTGGCACGCTCCAAATACAACCTAGCTTATATAAAGATGTGCAGTAGTGAGTAATTTGGCCTGTTACTAGGCCGGGTGGTTTGTGACTAAGTCCTTGCATGGTGTGGTTTGGGGGGAAGAAGAGATTTTGTGCTGAATTGCCCCAGACACCACTCAGGCTGTGTTTGGAAGTGGGCTGGAAATGTTCGCATATTTTTGGCCTTGTAAAGTGTGTTTGTGTGTTGCACAATGATTGTGTTTTTTCTCTTTGCATTGAAAGCCTCACACATGTCAATCGTTTTGTTTAAAATCTGCTCTTGTTTTAATTTTGCTTGCTTATTTAGACTCCAATGCATTGTTCTGACAAACCTGCTGACAAATGTATGTGTAGGGGATTTGTAGAGGTGGGAGGGGATTTGTAGAGGTGGGAGGGGTTTTTTTTCACATGCTTTGTTTTCTTGATATTTTGATCTGTAGACTTTTTTTTGTGAATGGATCTTCATACTAAGTGATTGTGTAAGTAAATCTTATGTGCATGAAAATGTTACTTGATTCATCTTCCCCTTTGTTTCCTGCTATAACCTGTGCACACACAGTTCATTAGAAGTATCTTTAGATTGTAAGCTCTTATGAGCAGGAGTGTTTTATTTTTGCCACGTCAATCCTATTTTTGTGACTCACCAAGATATTGACTGTACCTACTTGTTCCTGCTGACCAAATAAATGAAGATATACAGTTGTGGCCAAAATTATTCAACCCCCAATGCTGTAAAGGGGTTTAGGGACTATAGTGTACATTTGGAATTGTATTCAGAATCAAATCCTACAAGGACGTTGTAACTACCCAAATGCAACTAAAATGACATCAATTGTTTATGTAATACAGTAGTAAATGGTTCTTATGTGGTTTCTTCATTGCCACAATTATTCAACCCCTTAAAGACTACCACTCTGAAGAACAGAGGTTCATACAGGTGCTTTCCATCAGGTATTGAAAACACCTGTGGATGTCACCGAGCAGCAATCAAGCATAATAAGCACCAATTAGGCAGCTTTAAAATGACTGTGATACTCAGCTCCTTCTAGACATTTACTGGTGTGGTTACAAACATGGTGAAGGCAAGAGAATGGTCCAGGAAGACAAGAGAAGAGGTGATTTCTCTTCACAGGAAGGGCAATGGCTATAAGAAGATTGCAAAGATGTTAAACATACCAAGAGACACCTTAGGAAGCATCATTCGCAAATTCAAGGCAAAGGGCACTGTTGAAACGCTACCTGGTCGTGGCAGAAAGAAGATGCTGACTTCGACTGCTGTGCGCTACCTGAAGCGTAGAGTGGAGAGAAGTCCCCGTGTGACTGCTGAGGAACTGAGAAAAGATTTGTCAGATGTGGGTACAGAAGTTTCAGCCCAGACAATAAGACGCACACTGCGTAATGAAGGCCTCCGTGCCAGAACTCCCAGGCGTACCCCCTTGCTGTCTCCAAAGAATAAGAAGAGTCGACTGCAGTATGCCAAAAGCCATGTGGACAAACCACAAAAGTTGTGGGATAGTGTTCTGTGGACTGATGAAACAAAATTAGAACTGTTTGGGCCCATGGATCAACGCTATGTTTGGAGGAGGAAGAACAAGGCCTATGATGAAAAGAACACCTTGCCTACTGTGAAGCATGGTGGAGGGTCAATCATGCTTTGGGGCTGTTTTGCTTCTGCAGGTACAGGGAAGCTTCAGCGTGTGCAAGGTACCATGAATTCTCTTCAGTACCAGGAGATATTGGATGGAAACGTGATGCAGTCCGTCACACACCTGAGGCTTGGGAGACGTTGGACCTTTCAACAGGACAATGATCCCAAGCATACCTCCAAGTCCACTAGAGCATGGTTGCAGAGGAAAGGCTGGAACATTTTGGAGTGGCCATCGCAGTCACCAGACTTAAATCCGATTGAGAACCTCTGGTGGGACTTAAAGAAAGCAGTTGCAGTGCGCAAGCCTAAGAATGTGACTGAACTGGAGGCCTTTGCCCATGAAGAATGGGCGAAGATACCCGTAGATCGCTGCAAGACACTTGTGTCAAGCTATGCTTCACGTTTAAAAGCTGTTATAACTGTAAAAGGATGCTGTACTAAGTACTAAGATTGAATGTCACTTGGGGGTTGAATAAAACTGATAATGCTGTGAGCACAGAAAAGACATTTGTGGTTATTTCATTATAACTGTTATGTTATATTTGTCTGACCTACAAGTGCCTCTTTAATGTAAATGTAAGCAAGATGACTGAATGATCAAAAGCAATGTCAAACTGGCCAAAACACTCAATTTCAGTGGGGGTTGAATAATTTTGGCCACAACTGTATTTGATCAATAAATGTTTGACCGATGTTTTTGTGTTTATTTTATGTTCAATATATGAACAACCTTAATAGTTACTTTGTATACTTATATAATCTGCTCAAATGTAGCTTGTAAGAGCGTGAATATGCAAGTGGGTGCAAACTGGCTTTTTCAAAACCAAAAAAAAAAAAAACCCACTTGCACCACAATATTATGTACTAATGAATGTCACATTCACTGTGCAGCCAGCTACAGGTTTTCTACAATTCGATTTACAGTAATAAAATAGTCAACACTTTGTTGATTTTTGGCCTTTGGCAACAAATATTAGCCAAGGTTAAAAAAAACAAATCAATAAGAAACACACATTTGCGAAAGCTATCATAGCCGTGCATAGAAATGCGCGATTGCAAACAAATAAGCACCAAACAGGTGTCCGCATGGCGCATGAACGGCTATCCTGGAAGTCCGTCATCACGTGCGCGTGCACCCGGAAGTGGTTGTGGGGAGTGTAAGTGGATGACAAGTGGTTGGAGGTTTTGTGTTGGTTGAAAATTTTGATAACTTTATTGGCATTTGGACATGGCGAGAGCACAGTTCTCAACTGAGGAGATGATCCTTATAAGTAAAGTAAGTGTGGCCATTGCAAATATGTTTAGAACATGTGAGGGACAAGTAATTGTAATTTTGTGGGTGGGGCCTAGCAGAATCTCACTTGGTGCACATGCTACTTATCTGTACATTAGCTCCTGGGTATTGATGGGTCAATGATATTAACCACTTGCCTACTGGGTACTCCTACCCCCTTCCTGTCCTGGCCAATTTTCATCTTTCTGCACTGTTACCCTTTGAATGACAATTGTGCGGTCATGCCACATTGTACCCATCTTAAATTTGTATCAGTTTTTTCAGACAAATAGAGCTTTCTTTGGGTGGTATTGACTTGCTGCTGTGAGTTTTACTTTTTGCTCGATAAACCACAAAATAGCTCATAATGAATAAAAGTCTGTTTATATTATAACATTTGGTAAACTGGTAATTTATCAACACTGATGTGCGTTGATGAGGCAGCACTGCTGGCCACAGGTGGGCGGAACTGTTGGGTGGCACTGGTGGGCACTGATCATCGGGGCCGACCCCTGCTTTGATAACTGCTGGTTCTCGGCAGTACTTTCCACACATTCTGACAGCGTGATGAAAGTGCAGCCAAGACCCGGCAAATGCATTTCCCGGTGATCAGCGTGTCATTGGACATGGCTGATCACATGGTAAAAAGCCGCTGTGATTGGCCTTTACCACATCACGTGATCAGCTGTGTCCTTAGGACACAGCAATCACGGAGAGCGCGTTCTGCCAGGATGTCATATGACACCCTCCCAGAGCTGCCTGGATGCAGTGTAGCGTTATTCGGCTATCTGCGGTCGCCAAATAGGTAACCAGCTAGGCCTTCATGGCTAATCTTTGAATATCTGGACATGTATACTGCGTATAATGCATTACATTCTACAATGTGTTGGTGTACATGGTATTACAGTGTGCAATGCGTTGCTGGATTCTGCATGACAGTGGACAGCGTATCACAGTGTGCAATGCGTAGCTCCAGCCTGCATGACAGTGTACAGTGCATTACAGTCTACAATGTGTGGGTGTACACGGTATCACAGTGTGCAATGCGTTGCTCCATCCTGCATGACAGTGTACAGTGCATTACAGTCTACAATGTGTGGGTGTACACGGTATCACAGTGTGCAATGCGTAGCTCCAGCCTGCATGACAGTGTACAGTGCATTACAGTCTACAATGTGTGGGTGTACACGGTATCACAGTGTGCAATGCGTAGCTCTATCCTGCATGACAGTGTACAGTGCATTACAGTCTACAATGTGTGGGTGTACACGGTATCACAGTGTGCAATGCGTTGCTCCATCCTGCATGAGAGAGTACAGTGCATTACAGTCTACAATGTGTGGGTGTACACGGTATTACATTGTACAGAGTATTACAGTGTGCAATGCGTTGTACACTGCAGTGTGCACTAAAGCATTTTACACTCATGCACTGTACACACTAACGCATTTGACATTTCTAGTGTGCAATGCGTTCGTGTGCAATGCCTTGGACAGTACAATGCATTTGCAGTATTGGTGTATGTTTATTAAGCACAGATAATTCATCTGATTTTAGTTATCAAGGAGAAGTCTTCTCTGTCCCCCTGTTTATGAGGTGGAGGACAATTGTTTTCCGAAGAAGAGAGGAGACATTTTTTCGAGGAGATCTGTATAGATTTCCTGAGATATGTGTAGATGGTTGAGGGGCTGCATGTGATCGCCGGAGATAATTGTGATTAACGATCACCTGAGTTAAACCAGTGAATGAAAAGTGTAAAAAAACATGGATTGAAAATAATCTGCACTGACCAGTGTGTTTTGTCAAGCCACATATTGGCACATTCTGGTGTCACACAGATGCGATGTGAAATTTGCAGTGTTTTCTGTGCAAGCGCTGCACCGCATCACAACCGCAACCCCTTCATGCCACCTGCTGCGGCTTTCTAGGTGAAGTTACCAACACACCAATATTGGTACACAAAGCGTATTGCGATTTGCCAAATTGGATGGCATGCCTATTCACACCCATGTGCATACCCTGAAAAAGGGTCCTGCACATTTTTGGCCCGGATGCGGTGCAATTTGAGGTGTGCAAAATGTTTGTCTCTAATTGCAACGCACACAAATTGCATGTGATTTGCCCAGGAGTGCGGTGTTAGACCACAATGCATGTATGTGAAGCCAGAATAAAAGGATGTGGATTTTGTCTATTTTTACTTGCGCATGTTAACATTATGTAAGTGCATTTTTCTTCTGTTTAACATGCTATAGAAATGGAACATGCATTTGGATGTAGTGTTTTTGTATGTGCATTTTGGAAGTATTCTAAACACACATTGACCCTAGGGCCACACCATATCTTATGCAGGCCATAGATGGGTCGAAAATCGGCCGATTTTTTGGCCGAAAATAAAATCGGCTGATTTTCGGATCGTTAGTGGGCTATTTGTTCAGCCGTTTTTCGGTATTTTGGCAGATTTTTTTTTTTCGGTAAAGTTGGGGAAAAAACGGCCGAATTTGCCGATCGGCCGATTTTCGCAGCAATGATGGGCAAATCGGCCGATTTTTTACTGATAAAAAATCTGCACATGAGCAGTGACCTGCAAGAGGAAGACAAAAAGAAGAAGAGGATGATGATGATGAAGAAGATGATGAAGAAGAGGATGATGATGAAGAGGATGATGATGATGATGAAGAAGAAGATGATGAAGAGGAAGAAGAGGATGATGATGAAGAAGAAGAAGAAGAAGAAGAGGATGATGAAGATGATGAAGAGGATGATGATGATGATGATGAAGATGATGAAGAAGAGGATGATGATGAAGAGGATGATGATGATGAAGAAGAAGAAGATGATGAAGAGGAAGAAAAGGATGATGAAGAAGAAGAAGAAGAAGAAGAGGATGATGATGATGATGATGAAGAAGAAGAGGATGATGAAGAAGAGGATGATGATGATGAAGAAGAAGAGGATGATGATGATGAAGAAGAGGATGATGATGATGAAGAAGAAGAAGATGATGAAGAAGAGGATGATGATGAAGAGGATGATGATGAAGACGAAGAGGATGATGATGATGAAGAAGAGGATGATGAAGAAGAAGAAGAAGAGGATGGTGGTGATGAAGAAGAGGATGATGAAGAAGAAGAAGAAGAGGATGGTGGTGAAGAAGAAGATGAGGATGAAGAAGAAGAAGAGGATGATGATGATGAAGAAGAAGAAGAAGAGGATGATGATGATGAAGAAGAAGAGGATGATGATGAAGAAGAAGAAGAAGAGGATGATGATGATGAAGAAGAGGATGATGATGAAGAAGATGATGAAGAAGAGGATGATGATGAAGAGGATGATGATGATGAAGAAGAAGATGATGAAGAGGAAGAAGAGGATGAAGAAGAAGAAGAAGAAGAAGAAGAAGAAGATGAAGAAGAGGATGATGATGATGATGAAGATGATGAAGAAGAAGAAGAGGATGATGAAGAAGAGGATGATGATGAAGAAGAAGAAGAGGATGATGATGAAGAAGAAGAGGATGATGATGAAGAAGAAGTAGAAGAGGATGATGATGAAGAAGAAGAAGAGGAAGAAGAAGGATGAAAAATGAGGAATTCCAGTATGGCAAAAAGTGTCCCTGCAGAGAGCTCCGCTATTTCTTTGACAGTTCCTTGACATTTACAGCGGTTGCAACATTGTATCTATTTGTTTCTGAATAAAAACATCTGTATCCGAAATGGATACAAATACATTGTTGCAACCGCTATAAATGTCAAAGAACTGTCAAAGAAATAGCGGAGCTCTCTGCAGGGACACTTTTTGCCGGCTGTAGACGGGATGAAAATCGGCCGATTTTTTTTTTTTACCATTGCTGGTAACGTCGGCCGCTTGAACAACCGATTTTTCATTTTTTAAAAGAAAAATCGGCTGTTTTTCTCCCCGTCTATGGCCTGCATAAGCATTAGTGTGCCTGGGGGAGGGGGGGACCTTTGGCCTTTCCAAACACAGTAGATGCTCCAAGAATGTTTCCTTGAACTCTTGAAATGGTTAAAAAGGAAAGACACTCTAGATAGCCTGCACTGAGAATTGACTGTCATGATGACGTGTCAATGATTATTTGCTCTCATTTTTCAGGAGTGGTACTGCTTGCGGTTGAAGCTGGTAGAAATCCACCTTCACATCCTCCACTCACCTTCACTTGTGGCCAGTGGATATTTTGTGGCCGCAGGCAAGAACTGGCATCGAGGACCTGCATAATGACCCTGGCATGCCAGAGGTGGTTTGGAAGCAGCACAGCAATTTGACCATCCCTTTCCTCTATGTTGGTTTTAGGGGTGCAGAATTGCTTCTCGTTCGTGAACGGACTGTCGCCGGATATCAGAGTCCCCATATTTTCAAGATATGTTTTAGCCATGTTGGCTTATTTTTATGTTATTTTCCAAGTGTGTCGCACCTAACCGCACAGTAGTGTGGTGCCATGCGTATTTGTGGCTGTGAATGGGGCTGTTTTTAATAGCCGTGTGTAGGTGCAACAACGTTTTCATCATGGTACCTGCGCACATCTACATAGGGCATTGCATTTCTTTGCTGTGCTGGAAAATGTGTGTTCTTGCATGCGTTTCTGCACCACCAATGGTGTGAACAAGTCCTAAGGGCCAGTTCACACTATAGAAACAGTCTAGATGTGTTCCTGATGGGTTTTTTTCATGCCCTTTTGGCATGCATGTTTAGTGTGTTCCAGTACATTTTGGATGCGTTTTGGACATGTTTACATTGCATTTTTGTATCCCTTCCACTTATTTTTTTCTATTTTCTTTGTATTCAATGTAGTTAGGGACATGTGCGTTTTAGTACATTCAAGGACGTTTCAATGTGTTCCAGTACAGTTCTGTGCAGAAACAATGCAGCGTGGTCAACTTTGTTTACAGCACCTGCAATGCATTGAAAATGCAAGCGCTGATGTGAACTATGACATTGACAACCATATAACCTTCTTTCTGTGCGTTTGTGATGCTGAAAAAGCAACTGAAACACATGTAGTGTGAACTGGCCCTAAAGGTTATTAGAGGTCAGGGAACCACTACTGACCAGGAATTGTGAATTCAATCAGACTAGTGGTGAGATACAATCAGCAATTGTATAATAATGTGAGATCTGAGCTGTAGCTGATAGAAAATGAGACACATTCACTTGATCAGTAAATAGATAGTTAAAGAGTGGGGCGGTGATCGATAGATTTGCATATGGGACAGGTGATGATGGGGTGGGGGAGGGGGTCAAGTTGTATAAGGAGACAGATTTAAAAGAGAAAAAAGTTACAATGAAATATACACGGCATGAAACTTGCACATTTCCTAATTAGCAGAAGAACAGTACGCAAGTAACATTCATCCACTTTCTAGTCATTAGGCAAAATCATAATTGATTGATCAATATTCCTGCCACAACCCAGAAAATTGATCTCCATTTTTTTGGGATGTTGCCAAGACTGGGATTAGAACCCATGACCCAAGTGCTGTAAGTTCTGAGCTCTAACCACTAAACCACTGTGGGAGACACAGTTTGAGCTATAATGTATAATAGTTACATTGTTTAAAAATGATAAAGCGAGCGCTGGTCAAATGATATAGACTAGTAAAATGGTATTACACAAGATAAATATAACCACGAACAGTAGTGCATGAACTCGTGAAAGGTCATCCACCCCTGTGACAGTGTACTACACTATTGAGCACCTTTCTGGCTCCTGTGGCTGAGCTAATTCCTCCCCAGGACCATTTGGGCACCCACCCTGATGGATGGATGGAGCTGGATGACTAACCCATAGCTGCCAGCATACCGCTGCACCCCCAGATGTGCGATGTGTATAACCCATGCACATTAATACTTTTGTTCTGGTGAGTGTAGACCAGTCCCAAGGGTGGTTTACCTTTCACGAGTTCATGCACTACTGTCCGTCACGGAGAGACCACACGTGCCATTCATAGGCACTCTCTGAGTTGGTACTCTCACACGAAGGACATTCCATTATTCAGGAATGATTCTATGAACTTATTTTAGCACGATTTACCAGTTTACATCATTATTGCAATTCTTTGCACTTTTTGGTTTTTACATGCGTTCATTATTGATCACATGCATTTATAGCGCTGCACTTGTCTTTAACATAGAATAGTTATGTGATTAAAGAGAATGAAGATATATAACTATATTGGGAAATTAGAAGTATATAAATTATTTGAGATATAAGTGTGAAAATGTTTAACATTTGAAAATAGAATGTATGACATTCATTAGTAAATGCATTACTTTCCTGATCATTTTGGAGAAACAGCAAAAAAAAAAAAAAAAGAAAATTCTAATACAGCTGTACTATTTATTACATTTTAAAAATTCTCTTTTGCTATCAGAAAAAACGCCAATGTTAATAAAGCCTGTGCTTGTGCGCCATCTAGCGAATATATCCGGTATTGCACCTAAAAATGTGCCAGACAGGATACCACATTCACTAATGGCAAAGTAGACGCTCGTTAATGAGCTTGCTAGACGCTGGTCAGACGACTGATTGATTGACCGGAGTCTGCCTGAATGGTCAGACTCTGCTGATAGACTCACATCTTAGTGAATCAGGGCCTCAGAGTCAGCTTGAGAAGTACCAGCAGAAGTTTTGTAAGCAAACTAATACGTTTTTCCCTAGATTTAGTAAATCTGGATTGGGGCTGGAAGCTTGAAGGCTCCAAAGAGTATTGGGTGGGGCAGAGTCTTCAGTCTTGTGTCCAGGTTTTCCAGAAATTCTGCAGGATATGTGTGTGTCTAGGTGAACACACTTGATATAAGGCAGATCTGGCCATAGCTCAAGTGTGTCTAGGTGAACACACTTGATATAAGGCAGATCTGGCCATAGTTCAAGGGAAGTGTAGGTGGAAATAGTGGCTTCCGTTGCTGCAGTTTGAAGATAGAGCCCTGACAGGTGAGCTTGGAGTTTCTGGTGGAGACTACAACCCATGTGAGGGGGATTCTGGACTCAAGGACTTTGAAAATCTGGCCAGCTCTGAGAGTCTGGGAGACCAAGAGAGGATCTGGGAGGCTGAGGAAGCTGCGGAGGTCAGTGAGTCCAAGGAGGCTGGAGGGAATCCATGAGTCTAAGGAGGGAGCAAGCTTAGGTACTAGGAAAACCCCATCAAGAAGCCATGTGGGGCCTGAACAGCAAGGTGCTGTCACCTAGGCTGAGAGATCCTGAACAGCCTGTTGTCTAGGAGACCCAAAAAACCTACAGAAGTACTACTGACCAGACAGCCAGTTGGCTTGGCATTTTTGTTATATTTTTTTGGTGTGTGAGGTTGAAACCCCCTGCATGGGAAACCTTGCATGGGATGGACTTTTCATTTACTGTTTAATAAAAGTGGACTACCAGGCCCTTAAATTTAGTTCCTGTCTGGCATGGGCTCACTTAAGACGCAGCTAAACATATCATATCTGTTACGATGGATTCCCATCTACATGATAAGATGTGGAAATACACTGTAAGAGAAAGATGGCTGCTGTAAGGTACATTATCACAAGCTACATACCATGTAGATGGTTCCTATTAAGGCTTGTTTATTTGATGATAGCTGACTTGCCAGGCCCATGCACTTTCATTCAGGCCTTCTCCGTGGTTTGTGTCTGTTACTTTTGCAGCTTTTGAAACTTGAAGCTGAAGATTCCTTTATCAGGAATTTTTTTTACTTTAAAAATAGCCTGAAGAACAGTATTGTTCTGAGTTTTTGGGTATGGGCCCAGACTCTGGTTAGGGCAATCCTGATCTTCATAGCCAGTTTAGAGTGGAGATTTCTGAAGCATTCTAAGATGCTCAGGTCAATCATCTCACACCAGGGTTGCTGGAGGAAGCCATGCAATTAGAAATCCATATTGATTGGCAGCATCATGAGGGCCACTCTGAAAGACTGGCCACTGCTTCCTCTACTCCTCCTATGCCATTTCATTTCCTTACCCACCCCAAAGGTTCCAGATGCTATAGCTTCTATGAAAGAGCCAGCACAGATTTTCCTCGCCATTCTGCCCAGGAGAGGTCCTTGTATAAGTCCACATATAAGGATCTAGGCTCTTTCTCTACGGTGACAGCAGGGGACATTGTGCTTACAGCTGCCACCCGAATAAGCTGAGATATGCCAAGGTCTAGTGAAAGAGAGTCTAATTTCACTAGGTCATATCTAACTCCTTGAGGAGCATAACAAGTTATTTGTCCAAAGATGCATTTCTCATCTAACTCTTAACCTTTCACGTACCTTATAGCAGAGCCTGAAGTGTACAGGAAGGCCTCTCTTACAGGGAGGTACAATTGCCTGTAGAGTATCCAGCTGACCGTACAGGTGAGTAACAGGTGCCTCGCCGGGGATGGGTCAGATGGCCAGTGCAGCGGTGGCAGCAGAAGCAGTAGACCCAGAATTTAGCAGACAGCAGGATGACAGTTGCTTGGCGGGCAGATGGCTGGTCACAGATGCAGTGGAGGATAGCAGCATGTGGCAGGTGAAGGGTTGCAAGGACCAGATAAGTATCACACAGAGATCGGCAGATGGATAACAGGATGCATGGTCAGTTGAGCCATGTCAGCAACAGATGGTCAGATACAGGCATGAACAGCAGTCAAGAAAATGGTCAGGATACAGGCAGAGGTTAGTAAAAAAGGATCAGATAAATGAGCAGAACAGAGACAATGGCAGGTAGCGGTCAGGCATGGTCAGAACAAGCAGAGTCAATCACACTGGTCAGATACAGGAGTAGATGCATGGACACAGGGAGATATATAGGTCAGATAGCACTGACCAGTACAACTGCTGCACTTAAATCGTCCATATGGTGCCAGTGTTAGCAACGGGTGTGAGCACCACTGCACATGTAAATATGTGCACGTCTATGCATAGCAAAATGAGCACCTGCAGGCCTGCACATCTGTATATGCCTTCATCTGTACTATGGTCAGTGCTTTCCTGACATAACCTCATGTCTTCACCTTTGTAGACCTAACCCTTTGTGAAGATCCAGCCTCTCAGTTTCAATTATGTCTGGTTCTGGTAGGCTCCGCATTTCACTGTTTGCTATTGACAACTGTCCCCTAGCCCAAAACTCAGTCAACCACCAGACCTCTTCTTAATCCACACTCCAGGATGTCTCCTGATCTTTGGTTACTCCTAGCTATGCTTTTTGGTAGAAACAGAAGCATGGCTCCCTCAGGCTATGCATCAACTATTGTGGCCTGTAATGTATTACTGTATTATCTGCAACCAATATTCTCCTTGTGATCACTGAGCTACAGTATTTAGCCATGTCCAGGGTGCTCAAATTTTTTACAAGCTTGATCATGAGGGATTTGAGTGTTCAAGACTGTCATCTGGGTGATGGTACATGGCTTTATCAAGATTGCCTAATTTGTGGAATTACCCAAATTTCCTTTCCCAACCATCTCTTCTCTCTTTCTATACAGGGAATCATCAGGCTTCATGGAATTCTTTTAAACTATTTTTCTAGCTAAGGTTATTAGTTTGTTTCTTGAAAGAGTTCTGTTCTCATATGAATAGAAACAACAGGGGAATAAATGAGGGACTAGGGTATCAAAATACATGACAAAAACTAGTATAAAAAATATATCAAGATTTTATTTATACACAATGACAAAAAAGTCTCCAAAGGCTAACATACCCCAAAATACCACCTATTTATTCATGGGAAGTTAGAAACAGATTTTCATTTTGCATTCTGTTCTCAGTTGGGAGCTGACCTGTCGGTCTCTTCTGCATATCACCAGCAAACTAACAGGCAAACAGAGTGCACCAATCAGTCCCCTAAAGAGTTCCTCCACTTCATTATCTCTGACAAGCAGCCTGAATAGGCATCTTTCCTACTATAACAATTGGACACACTCTTTATGGTCTTATCCAAGGACCTGTTCTAATTTTCCATAGGTCAACAAGCCAGTGGGCCAATTTTCTTCTATTTCGAAGTGTGCGCATTGCAACTTTGTATATGCCTTGGCTTCCCAGAAAGTCTCTGCTGATATCAAATGTCTGGAAACTCCGTACTTCAAGGTTGGCATTGATTTTGGCATGGCTATCTACAAACAATATCTCTCCCAGTCCACTTAGATATTTCAATCAACATTTAAAAGACTATTCAATATCACTAAACAAATCATCCTAGTTTATTTCCTTCTGAAATGTTCTCTCTTTATGAAGATACCCAACTCCTTCCATGTTTTCTTGCTGAAACCAGTTAACTGAGATACAATTGTCTAAACCTCTGGTTATCATCAATGGTCAGGAGGCGTTTGAGGTAGAAGCCATCCTAGACTCCAGGTAGGTTTAACATTTGCTACAATATCTCATCCACTGGAGGGTTTCAGCCAAGAAGAATGCTTTTGCGTGCCAGGCTCTTCTGTTCATACTGATCATCTGGTAAGTACAAGGCATGCTCTTACTGGGTCCCTCTCTATGGCCGGTCTGGCTGCTTCTCTTCCCACAGTCACAGCTCAGCCACCTTACCTTCCCTAGCCTGAGCATCATCAATTTCCAAGCAACAGACCCATCCCTGGCAACAACACAACTCTTTTTTAAACATAATGTTTATTAATTTTGTTGTATAGAACAAGGTTAACAATATAAACTGTCAAAGTACAGTATATTATTACAAAAAGTACAAAAGTGGCATATAACCTTTACCAAATTTCAAAGTACTTCTGTCATCAAATAACTTATGTTGTATCGAATATAGATTGCTTATACTACTCTACAGTTGCAAGAAAAAGTATGTGAACCCCTTGGGATTACGTGGAGTTTTGCATGAATTGGGCATAAAATGTGCTCTGAACGTCATCTAAGTCACAACAATAGAAGAACACAGTCTGCTGAACATAATACTACACAAACATTAGATGTTGCCATGGTTTAATTGCACATAACATGTAAACATTCACAGTGCAGGGAGGAAAAAGTATGTGAACCTTTGGACTTAATAGCTGGTTGACCCTCCTTTGGCAGCAATAACCTCAACCAAACGTTTCCTGTAGTTGCAGATCAGACCTGCACAACGATCTGGAGTAATTTTGGACCACTCCTCTTCACAAACTGTTTCAGTGTAGCAATATTCTTGGGATGTCTGATGTGAATCGCTCTCTTAAGGTCATGCCACAGCATTTCAATCGGGTTGAGGTCAGGACTCTGACTGGACCACTCCAGAAGACGTATTCTGTGCTGTTGCAGCCATTGTTTTGTTGAATTACTTGTATGCTTTGGGTCATTGTCCTGTTGCATCACCCATCCTCTGCGGAGCTTCAGTTGGCGGACAGATGGTCGTACGTTTTCCTGTAAAATGTCTTGATAAACTCTGGAATTCATTTTCCCATCAATGACAACAATCCCTCCAGGCCCTGAGGCAGCAAAGCAGCCCCAAACCATGATGCTCCCTCCGCCATGTTTTACAGTGGGGATGAGGTTTTGATGTTGGTGTGCTGTGCCTTTTTTTCTCCACACATAGTGTTGTGTGTTCTTCCCAAACAACTCAATCTTGGTTTCATCTGTCCACAGTATATTTTGTCAGTAGTGCTGTGGAACATCCAGGTGCTCTTTTGCAAACTTCAAACATGCTGCAATATTCTTTTTGGACAGCAATGGCTTCCTCCGTGGTGTCCTCCAATGTACTCCATTCTTGTTTAATATTTTCCTTATTGTAGATGTGTCAACAAAAATGTTAGCATGTGCCAGAGATTTCTGTAGGTCTTTAGCTGACACTCTGCGATTCTTCTTTACCTCATGCAGCATTCTGCGCTGTGCTCTTGCAGTCATTTTTACAGGACGACCACGCCTAGGGAGAGTAGCAACAGTGCTAAACTTTCTCCATTTGTAGACAGTCTGTCTTACCGTGGACACATGAACATCAAGGCTTTTGGAGTTACTTTTGTAACCCTTTCCAGCTTCATGCAAGTCAACAATTCTTGATCGGAGGTCTTCTGAGAGCTCTTTTCTGCGAGGCATGGTTCACATCAGACAGTGCTTCTTGAAACCAGTAAACCCAAAACAGGTGTGTGTTTTTTAAGGGCAGGACAGCTGTCAGCAACACATCCAATATCATCACACTGATTGGAGTCAAGGTTGGCTCACTCCTGGCTCCAATTAGCTCTGGGAGAAGTCATTAAGCTAGGGCCTAACATACTTTTTCCTCCCTGCACTGTGAATGTTTCCATGTTATGTGCAATTAAACTATGGCAACGTCTAATGTTTGTGTAGTATTATGTTCAACAGACTGTGTTCTTCTATTGTTGTGACTTAGATGATGTTCAGAGCACATTTTATGCCCAATTCATGCAAAACTCCACGTAATCCCAAGGGGTTCACATACTTTTTCTTGCAACTGTATATCAGAATAGCATACATATGAATATAGTAAATTATTTTCTTCTTGTTTAGCACTAAAATATAATAAAATAGCTCCTGAGTTGCGATATCATGACCAATATTCAACAAACGAGTAAACATAGGGGACAAGCTAGAAACATTGCATTTTTATGAAGGTCAAGGAAATAGACAACAATGAAATCTTGCCTTATTTTCTATATTTCAAATATTTCAACCATGGATCCCATTTCACATAGAATTTCTTTTGCCTGCCCAATTGACATGCTGTACTCTTCTTGTACAAGTATATTGTGTCTAGTTGCTGTATAACTTCAGATATATTAGGAACAATGTTACCGTTCCATTTTTTACTAACACTAATCTAGCTGGAAAATGAGCATGCATAATAAAAAACCTTAGGGTTGGAGGGACAGGTCTATATCAACACAACACCATTTCTGGAGTGGATTTGTATAAACATCCAGTGGCTTCAGAGATAAACAAATAAACAGATAGGAAGATAAAGATAGGAAGATGGGTTACTGTAACTAGGAAGAGAGAGAGGTAGGGTCTCACAGAAAAGGAAGGTCAGTCCTGTTTTTGAGCACCAAAACAAATTTGCCAAGTTGATGTAGATGAGAAGGTGGCAAACACAGAGGTGGCAGCTGTGGATGTCACTGCTACCCCTTAACTGCCACTTTGATGTCAGCTGTAAAACATTTAACTTTAAGAGAGCACATTTTCCAAGGATGAAGGCTGTTCTCCAAGACTTAGATTTGGATGGCATATTGGCAGAGAACAGAAATGGGAATTCTTCAAAAAGACTGTAAGTGAACACACTGCAAAATATATTCCCACAAGCAATAAGTATAAAAGGCTAAAAATAAAAGCTATGTAGCTCATGTCCAAAGTTAAAAAAGCTATAAATAATTAGAAAAGAGCTTTTAAAAATATAAAAATGAAGGTACACTATTGAAACTCATGGGTTTCAGTAACATTTTGATTGCTGAAGCCAGATTGAAAAGTAGATGTTTATTATACAAGCAGGGGTGAACTGACAACTCATGGGGCTCCCGGGCAATAGGGGATCATGGGGCCCCTATGTCCTTGCCCAAACTCAAAAAAGCCTATGAAAAAGGTACCAGGAACATCTCATGGGGCCCCCTACTGACCCCGGGCCCTCGGGCAGTGCCCGAGTTTCCAAATGGTCAGTCCGCCCCTGTATACAAGCATGTGGCTAGAACTACATTCAGGGAGAGCAAAACAAATACGTAGTGTGGATTCAAAATAATGCTCTAAACTGCTTTGGAAATCTAATACAATATATATGTCTTAAGATGGGTGGGAATCTAGCTATCTGACTGCTTTGAAGTTACATTCTGGTTTCTGGTGAAGATTCACACAAGCATGTTATTTCCACTAGTTCCTTTAGATAGCAATCTTCCCAGCTGGAGGTGTAAATAGCATTCTAACACAAGATATATAGTTGTTACACAATAAGACTTCGAATAACAAAATATACATTCAATATATATCCACTTAATCCAAACTAAATGTTTGATATATAAAATGGCTGTTCCATTTTCCCTCACACTATCATCTTTTAAATGTTACAAAGAATATAACAGAATATGTAAAAAGGAAATCAAGATTGCAAAAATTCAAAACGAATGACAGATTGTAAAAGAAAGTAGAACAAACTCCCCCAAATATTTTCAAATATATTAATAGTAAAAAAGGTCAGACCTGGAGACACCTCTTGACTAATTGGTGGCTCTAATTTAACACCATACATCAGTCCAGGAGCAGCTATTAGCTTGATAGGCTCTGAGGAAAAGGCAAGTCCTCGAAACATGTCAGTCTTTATATGTTTCATCATTTCTGCTGTTTGTGCCGTACTCATGCGATGTATTTGCACATTTATCACTTTTGTGAATATAACACTTACCTTTTTACATTAAATTTATGATTTTAAAGGATAATTCACTAGGCTGGAGCGCCCTCTATTTCTTTATCATTACTACTAAGCAGCAAGAGCCAGATCTGTAAGGAACAAAATAATATTATCAGCAAAAAGTGTAGTTTTCCGCTAGGGATTGAGAAACCCATAATGTTAGTGACAATGGTTACCCTTGGTGTGTTACATTGGTTTAGAAAAAAAAACTCTATGATTATCAGGAACGATGTTCCACATCTGGTGGCAATGCTTCAAAGCCCAGAGACTGTGGATAAAAGTCTACAGTTTGATCTGCACTATCCTTGGCAAGAGCCCTATCCACAGTCCTTGGGAAGTATTTTATAATAGACCTATTCTGATCAAACATCAGAATGGAAATTACTTTCCTTTATCTTTCTAGCTTCACATCAAACTATTGCCAGAACCTAGAAACAGCAAACACTGAATTTCTTGGAGGTAAAGCAACATCAAATGGGAACCATGGTACATGAAAAACTCACTTCTATTCTAAATTACACCCACTTGAAATTCGTGCAAATATGATGTCCTCCGTTGAAACAAAATCAAAAACGTAACCTTGACAAAACCTTATTCTACCAATGATTAACTGCTTCCCATTGCCCATAGCCTATAGACAGTCGATGGGAAGCTGTGCTGATACAGGCTAACATACCTGTACATCAGCCCACATTGGCAGCTCCTGCGCTTCTCACAGAGTGCGCCCGGCGATTGGTACTGTATGTTGCCCTGACACAGCGGATCACATTTACGGCTGTGTCCAAGCAATCACATTGTGTTTTACCATGTGATTGCTGTGTCCAATCACATACTAAACACTATAAATGGAAACTAAAGCCTGTCTGGCTGCATATACACTCACAGACTGCTGTGCCAGCCAGCCTCAGTGTCTTTGATCACATTCCTAGTATAGGAACAATAAAGTGTGCAGCCAGCCCCTGTCACCTGTCTCAGTGCTCACAATGCTCACAATAACACTACCGTACACCATACCAATGTCCTGATCACCGACATACCCCGTACCAGCATACTGATCTCTGCCATACCCCATATCAGCATCCCGATCACCCCATATGCCATACCAGCATCCTGATCACCACCATGCCCCACACCAGCATCCTGATCACCCCATATGTCATACTATCCTCCTGATCACCGCCATACCCCATACCAGCATCCTCATCACCCCATATGCCATACCAGCATCCTGATCACCCCCATACCAGAGTTCTGATCACCAACATACCTCATGCTAACATCCTGTTCATCCCCATACCCCATACCAGCATCCTGATCACTGCCATACATCATAGCAGCTTACAGTATTTTAGGGTCTCAACTGATCAATTTTCAAATATATATCACATAGTTTGTAGACTCTATAGCTTTCACATAGACTAAATAATATACACTGTTTTGGGTTATTTTTACTCCAGAATTGTAGCAGAGTAAATTTTGGCCTAAATGTATGAAGAAAAAATATTTATTTGCTAAATTTTATAGCAAAAACTAAGCAAAAAAATGTTTTCCTTTATATAACAAAAAATTAAAAACGCAGTGGTGATCAAATATCACCAAAAGAAAGCTCTATCTGTCTCAAAAATGCTAAACATTTCCTATGGGTACAGTGTTACATGACCGAGTAATTGTCACTCAAATTGTTATAATGCTGAAACTGAAAGGTGTCCAAGTGGTTAAAGGGACTAATCTCTGAGCAGACCTGACTGAAGTGGGTTTTCCATACACTCTCACTTCATTTACCCCAATGTCAGTAAAGAGCTACAAAAACGTATCAAACATCTCCTTGGTGCTGCTAAGGCCTGCAAAACGGCCACCTGGTTGAATTCTTCTCCACTTGCATTCCAGCCACTGGGAATAATTCTTCTCTACTTATTATTGAGCAATGGCTAGACCAAGTATCTAACATACAGCTGATGGAGCAGTTAACAGCTGACCAGAGAGACCAAACAGAAAAACACTTCAAAATATGGACCCCTTGGTTCATCCACAGAGATTATGGGATCATGTAGAACATATACTTAGTGGGACCTTCTGGGTTCTGGACCTGTCTCCTTCCCCCCATTTCTCCTTTCCCCTATCCTGTCTCCCTTCCCTACCACCAACCCCCCCCCCCCTTATGCTGTGCATCTGTGTATTATTATTATTATTATTATACAGGATTTATATAGTGCCAACAGTTTGCACAGTATAATGGGAGACAATACAGCAACAATACAGCTCAATACAAGAGGGATAGGAGGGCCCTGCTCCTTGGAGCTTACAATCTAGGAGGGAGGGCTAGTGGTACAAAAGGTAATAACTGTGGGGGATGGACTGGTTGGAAGAGTAGAAGATTCCATTATTAGCTGAGGGCAGGATAGGCTTCCCTGAACAGATAGGTTTTCAGAGATCTGTGTATCGAATTTGCTTGTGTATTTCCAAGGACTTTTCTTTCTATGCCTATACCTGCTGCAGGAATTTCTGAGTTCTGTTAGACTGTTAATTTCTGCTCTCCACAAACATCTATCTTCTTCATAACCTGTGACTGCACACAGGTATAGCTACACTTCTGACAATTGCACAGTATGTCAGAAAAGGAATCTGTACATCCATTACAATCAGACCATGAGCTGCTGAAGCTTGAATGCAGGCAGATCTTAAAGTGGCTCATGGGGAAGCCAAGCTAGAAGTCCTTCTGAAGGAAAAAAACTGAAGCAGCAGTATTAGCCCAGCTCAGAGTATTATCTCCACAAGCTGTGGAGAAAGAAGTCATCTGCCAACTTATTTAAACAATCTCTGATGACCCTGATGACTCTGCAAGATGGATCTTGCTATTCCTTGTAGGTAACACCAAGTGCCCCGTTGCCTCTGCTTAGTCATGGCTTTTCTTTTTTCATTGACTCCTCTCCATCTAGCTTTCTGTTTAGGCATTGATATCTTTCCTGCTCTGTGTAACATAATATTCACATTGTTTGGATTTTGTTTCAGTGACTATTGTCTTCCCCTCCATTGGACTGTTTTGAATGCCCCAGCTATCTAATATTATTTACTAAAAGCGCTGCACAAACTGTTAGCACTATATAAATCCTGCATAATAAGAATAATAATAATAATCTACTACTGTATTCCTTTGTCCCTCAATGGATAATAATGAAAATAAGATTTTTTTACTTACCATGAAGTATTTTTCTTCATCTCCACTGAGAGACAAGTTCTGCCTCCCTTCATTATTAGCCTTATATACTGCTTGGTCACAAAACGGAGGCATGCTGGTTGGAAGCAGGGCTATACAGGAGGCTGGTTTAATATTTTTTATTTGCCAGTGTACCAACAACCTGTAGGCGGCAGTAGAACTCATTTGTTTACATTGCCTGTTTCTCTTACTGTACAAGTATGACCTGTAAACTTGAAGAAAAAGATTATATGGTATTACAAAAGTGTTCATATTTTTATCCTACTTTTTTTATTATTTAAACTTTAAATATATAAAAAGAAAAAAATTCTGTATACTTGCTTGGAAGCTATTTTATAAGTTTATTGAGGTACATGACAGCCAACATAAAAAATTGATTTGATTAAAAATTATAGGACTTTAGCTGTCTCACACATATTGAACGCTAATTATAAAATTGTTAATTATATCGCCTCCTCACAGTCTGATTTAACCCTATAATGCTGAACAATCCCACTGAAATTGCATTAAACTCAATAGGTGAGTTGAACATCAGTGTCACTTGTCAAACTTTGCATCCCAAGTTAAAAATGTCACTATGCAAAGTATCACAGCTACATCATGTAAACAGCCCTGTCATGGCTCAGCTATCCATTTTTACCATTCTCCCCAACTGCCTGTCTGAGAGTGACCTAATATTCATATTCAAACCTGCTATAGAAATTGAAACATTACTGGTGGTACAGGAAGAAGAGAGAGAGGAACTGATGCAGTAAATATAGAATGATTAATTGTAAAAGGTTCATATAGTCAACTACCTAAAAAAATAGCTTTTTTTAATATAAATATTAACCAATCTATAAAACCATTGACACAAAGAAACGTAAACATCTAGTTATTGATTCTCTAGCAAAAGTGTGCCCATTGGTGCAAATTGGAGGAGGTGTGACCTACTGTTATGGGGCTGAAGAAAGTGCAGCTTAAAGTGTTACTAAACCCACAACCATAAAATCAGTCTGTATATGGAGTAAAGCATGCTTGTTATATTCACTGTGGAACCTAAGGGGTTAATCCTCTACATTGTGTAAAAAGGCTGTTTGATCCTTTCTTCTCTGCCCCTCCTCTTGTTGAAATGACCACCTGATACAGACTGAATCCGTAGTCACATGCACATGATCAGTTTGGTGTGTATTGCTAGAGAGGGTTTTTTTTCTCTTGGGAGAGTGCATGTGATCAGCACAGGGCCAATCAGTGCTGTCCAGACAGAGGATCAGGACTTCCACATCCTCCTAGAGCAGAAAGAAAACACTTCCTACAAGCTTTAACCAGTGCCCTGCTGAAGTCACAAGACTGCTCTAACTGCTGATGAGAAAAGATATTTAGCAGCTTTTATTTACTAAAATAATTGCATTTCCATGTTCTGTGTACTGTGGGAGACCATGTATAGTAAATGCAGGGTCCTGGGTTTAGTAACACTTTAAAGTATAATTAAAGGCAAACCTTTATTCTTAGTTTTCAATAGAGTAGAGATAGACTGGAACATATGTGAGGTTTAACCACTTGGCCTCAGGAAGATTTACCCCCTTTCATGACCAGGACATTTTTTGTTATATGGCACTGCGCTATTTTAACTGACAATTGCAACACTGTACACAAATTAAATTGGGTGGTATTTGATCACCACTTGTTTTATTTTTTGTGTTGTAAACAAAAGAAGACATTTTTTTCTTACTTTTTGCTATAAAACATATCCAATAAAAAATAAAATTTCTTCATAAATTTAAGCCAAAATGTATTCCGCTACATGTCTTTGGTAAAATAAAATCCCAATTAGTGTATGTATTGGTTTACATAAAAATTATAGTGTCTACAAGTAATGGTATAGATACTGGAATTTTTTTTTTTGTTAATACTAGTAATGGCGGCGATCAGCAACTTATAGTGACTATATATAGACTGTGATAGTACGGCAGGTATTCTGACACTAACTGACACTGGGTGGGAACAGACTAACTGCAACTGACATCTCCAGTGACACTAATACAGTGTACTAATGAAACTAGGCAGGAAGGGGTTACCATTTTGGAGGATCAAAGGGTTAACTTTGCGTTAGGGAGTGTGAATACTGTGTACTGTTACCCTAACCAGAAATACAGAATCACGTATATATACAAGATATTTGTGAGTGGCCACCCTCTAGCAGAAAAGCGAGCAAGTGATTTCGCTACCTGTGCCCCCCGTTAGGGAGATGCACTCTCTCTATTTGTCCTGTTTACCATTATCAGCAAAAATAAAAGTAAAATAAAATCCCAAATTCTGGGTTGTCCCCAAAACAGAAATATAGGGGAGATCTTCCAATGGACGCACTATACTGCATGTTCTTGTTAGTATTGAGTTTGTGTTTTGACTTGTTTCTACCTACCTCCTCCTGCTTCTTCTTTATTTTCTCTTCCCCTTTTTTCCTCTTCTTCCCCTCCCCCTTCTCCCCCTTGGATTCAGAGAGCTCCGTTGGATACAGTACCGGCTACTCCCCCTTTTTTCTTCATGATGACTCGTAATGCACTGACATTTTTCTCACAGAACATCCATGGGTTTAATTCTCCTATCAAAAGGACCAAGGTTTTCTGTAATTTGAAATGCCAAACTGTAGGTGAATTTTGTGTGCAGGAAACCAAATGCTTACAGTCTTCATCCCCCAGCTACCTATCTTCACATTACCCAGGGTTTTTATACAGCATCTGCTCCAGAAAAACATAGAGGGGTGTTGGTGGCATTTTGGTGAAAACTTCCATTCACTTGCTCCCTAGAGATCTTGGACCCCATGGATAGATATTTACTATTGCAGGCCACCTTGTGGGATTAGGAGGTAACCCTGGTAAGGTATTACACTCCAAACAAATTTCAGCAGTGATGTTTCACCCATCCGCTCACTTACACAGGTGATTAAGATTGCTATTTCAACCTCAGAGTGATCAATCACATTCCTCTGATTTTTTCTTTCTTATTGGACTGACTCGCTCCACTTACCAGTGGTGTATTAATGAATTAATATCTCTTGACTACCCTGAACACGTGCACAGGTGCAGACACACATTCAATCTTACTTCTCTGATAATGTGGGCTCAGTTGAGTACCCTGTCTCTGTGTGGGAAGCCCACAAGGCTATGACTAGGGAACACCTGATTCAGATTGCATCTTTCCAGAAATGGGTCAGGGAAAGGCAGGTTCGTAAACTGTCCTCCCTCCTAGATGCTGCAGGAAGGCCCGCGACAATCTGGCTACAAAACTGGACCTTCTGGCCAGTACTCAGGCTGAAAAGGCCTTGCGTTGGACCAACACAGATTTTATACTAGTGCAAATAAGCCTGGCCCTCTGCTGGCCAATAAACCTAATTCTATGGGAAGCACACACAGTTGATTTGACTGAGGGTTGGAGTGGTGGTCTTTCCTCAGATCCTTCTAATATCATCTCCTCTTTTGCTGACTTTCTATCTTCTTTGTACGGTAAATCTCCCCCTTTTGATCTGGACAGTTTTTTTTCAATCTTTCCAACTCTTTTCGTTATCCTCGATGGCTTGAGATACTTTAAATGCTCCCATCTCTGAAATGGAAGTCACACGGCCATAAAATCTCTTAAGCCATCTAAAGACCCAGGCCCGGATGGCTGCTCTGGCCTTTATTACAAAAACATTTGCTTCCCTTCTTGCCCCACATCTCACTGCTTACTTCAACTCCTTGCGCGATGGTGCAAAGCCTTCCCCAGACTCACTAAAAGTCTATATCACTATGATCCCAAAATCATCTGAGGTGGCCTTCGATCCACAAACTTTCCACCCTATTTCTCGATTGAATGTGGACCTAAAGGTGTTGGGGAAGGTTCTAAGCGTTCGCCTCAACCAGTACCTTCGGGCCCTTATCCACAGGGATCAGGTGGGTTTTGTCTGAGGACATCAAGTGGGGGGATAATGTCTGTAAGATAATCTCATCCATATCCTCCACCAATAAAAAAAATCCTGGCTTCTTGCTCTCTTTAGATATCAATAAAGCATTCAATTCGCTTTCCTGGGACTACCTCCAATTTGTCTTGATGTGTATGAGCTTTGGGACTCATTTTCTTTGAATCAAGGCTTTAAACTCAACCCCGTCGGCCTCAGTGAAGTACACTAACTTTCTCTCTGACTCGTTCCCTATTATTAGGGGCACCTGGCAGGATTGCCCCTTCTTCCCGGCTCTTTTTATCTTAGCGCTGGAACCCCTAGCGGCGGCAATCAGGGCTAATGTGAATATATCTGGGGTGACCTATGCTGGGGCCCAATATAAGACAAATTTCTCTGCATATGACGCTCTCCTAGTTCTGACTAATCCGCTTATATCTCTTCCCAACTTGCAGCTCACACTAGACCATTTTCTGCCTTTTTCCGGACTTCACATTAATTCCTTCAAAACTACAGCGCTGAACGTCAACCTGTCGGCCAACGTTGTGTCTTGCCTCCAGGAGCATTTTCCCTATCGTTGGGCGTCCCATTCCATTGATTGCTTGAGCATTAAATGAGTCCTGACTTCACTTATGCATTCCTGGCAATATACATACATTACCTATGAGAGTGTCCTCTTTTTTTATCTCCACATTGAAAATCAGGATTCTCCAATTTATTTGGACCCAAAAACATCCTAGAGTTTTGAGTTCAACCCTCTACATTCATAGATTACAAGGGAGCCTGGGGGTCCCTAATATATCTAAGTATTATGCTGCAGCTGAGATTTTTTTCTCTAGCTATGCTACATGCAATCTCAGATGTCCCTCTTTGAGTGTTATTGGAAATCCCCAATTGCGGGCCAATCTATCTGCATGCCTTGCTTTGGCTCCCTTATAAACTGCATCCTTTGTCCTTGAGCTCCCCATGCTACATAGCCTACAGGTTTGGGATTCCATCCAATACACAGGCAGCCTGATGTCCCCTTTTTTTTAGCTACTTCCATCACTCACAATCCTCTCCCCCCCCCCCCGGGCCTGGAGGAACTGCAGGCATTCTCTTGCTGGCTTTTCTGGGGCTTCCTGCGGGTTCAGAATTTCCTTTCCTCCCATTCCTTTCCATCCTGGGAGGCCATTAGGGAAACGCAGGATGCCCTGGCCAATGAGCATTTCTACTACCTACAGTTAAAACATTGGATTGGTGTCCTGCACCATACATCCACCTACCCATATATGAAGACTTCCTTTGGGGGCCCTCGCCTCATCTCGGCTATCTATGCATCCCTGAATGGATAGTCATTCTCAACACCCTTTTCCTATATGTCCCAGTGGGAATGAGACCTTCAGTCCCCTTGCTCCTTCAACACAAACACCTTGGAGGCAGCATACAAAGTTCTACTCAGATGTTCAGCACAGATAGTGGTCCTGCCACAGGCTGGTAGGGTTTTGGTCTAGATTCTTTGGTCTACTGCAGACCCTCTTTCATCTGACGAACTGCAAAGATGCTAAATTGTCCCTTTTACACTATCCTATTCCTGGGTTTTATGCCTCACAACAGAAATTGGCTACGTACCTCTTTATTTCAAATAAACGGACCATAGTGCATGCCTGGAAGACTCAGTGGGTGACCTTTCAGGGGGTTAAAACAAGATTGACTACTATGCTGCTCCATGAACAAATGTCTAGTATCCTGACTGACTTCCATGCTAAATTTCTCAAGGTTTGGAACCAGGAATTTCATACGAGCATGCACAACTTTATCTATCACGCCTAGGCCTTGCCTGATTACCCCCTTCGGGGCCTCCGAATCCGAGTTAATTCCCCTATTCCCCCTTCCTCCATTCCTTCTCTTACACTTTCCTCCTTCATTTGTCTAACCTTCTTTGACCAGGGTTATACAGCCTTTATATCTAGAAGTTGGCTGCAGGTGCAGAGCGGACCTAGTTTCTCTCCGTATTCCATCTATTAGTTTCAGCTCAATGTCCCAGATTTCTTCTACTTTTGATACTTGATGTCTTTGACTGACTTCTATTGTTTAGTCTGTTTTGGTTATCTATTCCTCAACCCCTGAGAGGGTGGTTCATATGCTTGACTTAAACTTTTGCATTTCCTTTGTTAAAATCCAACAAAAAGACTGTAACTTAACAATCACTTTCTTATTTGTCCTACCAACTAAGGGGGAAGAAAAACACCTTTTCTTGTATTCTTCTTTTAATATAACTATAGAAGTACCATGTTCTCTTGCACAGCCTCCATACATGTAGACCATATATTATAAATGGTGCATAAGGAATGAATATATCAATCTATTTTGTTAGTGGTGGTGGTGGTTCACAATAGGAGCCTCTCATCATAATTGAAATCCAATAGTTGAAAAGTGCTGAAAAAGTAACCAAAGCTGCAAACAGTGCACTGTATAAATTGTTTTTTCTGTATATGCATTTACTATTATAACAGTCCATGTAAATTGGTTGCATTGTTGTTGTTATGGATGCTTAACGTGTTAAATGATCCAGAAACAAAAATGTACAACAGACTAGTCACTGACTTAATACAGTATCTAGAGAATAATCAGACAGAGGTTAAGTATCCTGTGAAACCAGTATAATCCTCTTGCAATGTATACAGTATGTAGTGGTATATAGCAACTGCATACAAAATACTACAAAACTGTGAGAGGCCTGTCACAAATTCACAATAAAATCAAAGGTACAGCAATAATAGATACATTTTAATTAGAGATGAGCGAATCGAACATGACGAAGTGGAATTCGTTCCGAAGATTTGGAAAAATTAGATTCGCGACGAATCCGAAGATTAGCAAACTTCGGATGCACGAATCGAATTTTCCCAAAAATGGCGGCGACATGTGTGGCGACAGGAGAAAATGGACAGAGAAGATGGGGCGGGGATCTCTGGGAAGGCGCGCATACAAGGCGCGCTGACCCATAATGCATTCATGAGTCATGAATCATGACATGTGATCGCATTAGCCACTCAGCAGCCAGCCAGCACTGTGTAATGGTGGAGCTATAAATCGCGGCCATCTTAGAATTCTCCATTAGCCTCCGGTCATTCAAGAGAGACAGACCTGTCTGTATTAAGGGACAGAGTTAGGGCCACAGAGACTTTAGGGCCACAGAATCGTTACTCAGGGACACAGAATCGTTACTCAGGGACACAGAATCGTTACTCAGGGACACAGAATCGTTACTCAGGGACACAGAATCGTTACTCAGGGCCACAGCTATCAAAGAATAGAAAATTTAAAGTGACATACACCCTTTTTTTTTTTGGTGGCTGTCGTGCACAGTTGGTGCTGCAGTTTGCCGATTGTGCAAAATAAACTGACTTTCTGCTTCACAACCACTATTGTACGTTCAAAGAGTTAAATCCATATACACGCCGGGTGGCGGTAATATTTTTTGGGTGATTAGTGCATTCCAGTGACAGAAACGTACAGTTTCCAGCCAACGGCAAGCTGCAATTGACCGATTGTGTACAATAAACTGGCTTTCTGCTTCACAACCACTATTGTACGTTCAAAGAGTTAGATCCATTTACACGCCGGGTGGCGGTAATATTTTTTGGGTGATTAGTGCATTCCAGTGACATAAACGTACAGTTTCCAGCCAGCGGCAAGCTGCAATTGACCGATTGTGCAAAATAAACTGACTTTCTGCTTCACAACCACTATTGTACGTTCAAAGAGTTAAATCCATATACACGCCGGGTGGCGGTAATATTTTTTGGGTGATTAGTGCATTCCAGTGACATAAACGTACAGTTTCCAGCCAACGGCAAGCTGCAATTGACCGATTGTGTACAATAAACTCACTTTCTGCTTCACAACCACTATTGTACGTTCAAAGAGTTAGATCCATTTACACGCCGGGTGGCGGTAATATTTTTTGGGTGATTAGTGCATTCCAGTGACATAAACGTACAGTTTCCAGCCAGCGGCAAGCTGCAATTGACCGATTGTGCTAAATAAACTGACTTTCTGCTTCACAACCACTATTGTACGTTCAAAGAGTTAAATCCATTTACACGCCGGCTGGCGGTAATATTTTTTGGGTGATTAGTGCATTCCAGTGACAGAAACGTACAGTTTCCAGCCAACGGCAAGCTGCAATTGACCGATTGTGTACAATAAACTGACTTTCTGCTTCACAACCACCATTGTACGTTCAAAGAGTTAGATCCATTTACACGCCGGGTGGCGGTAATATTTTTTGGGTGATTAGTGCATTCCAGTGACATAAACGTACAGTTTCCAGCCAATGGCAAGCTGCAATTGACCGATTGTGCTAAATAAACTGACTTTCTGCTTCACAACCACTATTGTACGTTCAAAGAGTTAAATACATTTACACGCCGGCTGGCGGTAATATTTTTTGGGTGATTAGTGCATTTCAGTGACAGAAACGTACAGTTTCCAGCCAACGGCAAGCTGCAATTGACCGATTGTGTACAATAAACTGACTTTCTACTTCACAACCACCATTGTACGTTCAAAGAGTTAGATCCATTTACACGCCGGGTGGCGGTAATATTTTTTGGGTGATTAGTGCATTCCAGTGACATAAACGTACAGTTTCCAGCCAATGGCAAGCTGCAATTGACCGATTGTGCTAAATAAACTGACTTTCTGCTTCACAACCACTATTGTACGTTCAAAGAGTTAGATCCATTTACACGCCGGCTGGCGGTAATATTTTTTGGGTGATTAGTGCATTCCAGTGACAGAAACGTACAGTTTTCAGCCAACGGCAAGCTGCAATTGACCGATTGTGTACAATAAACTGACTTTCTGCTTCACAACCACCATTGTACGTTCAAAGAGTTAGATCCATTTACACGCCGGGTGGCGGTAATATTTTTTGGGTGATTAGTGCATTCCAGTGACATAAACGTACAGTTTCCAGCCAACGGCAAGCTGCAATTGACCGATTGTGCTAAATAAACTGACTTTCTGCTTCACAACCACTATTGTACGTTCAAAGAGTTAAATCCATTTACACGCCGGCTGGCGGTAATATTTTTTGGGTGATTAGTGCATTCCAGTGACAGAAACGTACAGTTTCCAGCCAACGGCAAGCTGCAATTGACCGATTGTGTACAATAAACTGACTTTCTGCTTCACAACCACCATTGTACGTTCAAAGAGTTAGATCCATTTACACGCCGGCTGGCGGTAATATTTTTTGGGTGATTAGTGCATTCCAGTGACAGAAACGTACAGTTTCCAGCCAACGGCAAGCTGCAATTGACCGATTGTGTACAATAAACTGACTTTCTGCTTCACAACCACCATTGTACGTTCAAAGAGTTAGATCCATTTACACGCCGGGTGGCAGTAATATTTTTTGGGTGATTAGTGCATTCCAGTGACATAAACGTACAGTTTCCAGCCAACGGCAAGCTGCAATTGACCGATTGTGCTAAATAAACTGACTTTCTGCTTCACAACCACTATTGTACATTCAAAGAGTTAAATCCATTTACACGCCGGCTGGCGGTAATATTTTTTGGGTGATTAGTGCATTCCAGTGACAGAAACGTACAGTTTCCAGCCAACGGCAAGCTGCAATTGACCGATTGTGTACAATAAACTGACTTTCTGCTTCACAACCACCATTGTACGTTCAAAGAGTTAGATCCATTTACACGCCGGGTGGCGGTAATATTTTTTGGGTGATTAGTGCATTCCAGTGACATAAACGTACAGTTTCCAGCCAACGGCAAGCTGCAATTGACTGATTGTGCTAAATAAACTGACTTTCTGCTTCACAACCACTATTGTACGTTCAAAGAGTTAAATCCATATACACGCCGGGTGGCGGTAATATTTTTTGGGTGATTAGTGCATTCCAGTGACATAAACGTACAGTTTCCAGCCAACGGCAAGCTGCAATTGACCGATTGTGTACAATAAACTGACTTTCTGCTTCACAACCACCATTGTACGTTCAAAGAGTTAGATCCATTTACACGCCGGCTGGCGGTAATATTTTTTGGGTGATTAGTGCATTCTAGTGACATAAACGTACAGTTTCCAGCCAACGGCAAGCTGCAATTGACCGATTGTGTACAATAAACTGACTTTCTGCTTCACAACCACCATTGTACGTTCAAAGAGTTAGATCCATTTACACGCCGGGTGGCGGTAATATTTTTTGGGTGATTAGTGCATTCCAGTGACATAAACGTACAGTTTCCAGCCAACGGCAAGCTGCAATTGACCGATTGTGCTAAATAAACTGACTTTCTGCTTCACAACCACTATTGTACGTTCAAAGAGTTAAATCCATTTACACGCCGGCTGGCGGTAATATTTTTTGGGTGATTAGTGCATTCCAGTGACAGAAACGTACAGTTTCCAGCCAACGGCAAGCTGCAATTGACCGATTGTGTACAATAAACTGACTTTCTGCTTCACAACCACCATTGTACATTCAAAGAGTTAGATCCATTTACACGCCGGGTGGCGGTAATATTTTTTGGGTGATTAGTGCATTCCAGTGACATAAACGTACAGTTTCCAGCCAACGGCAAGCTGCAATTGACCGATTGTGCTAAATAAACTGACTTTCTGCTTCACAACCACCATTGTACGTTCAAAGAGTTAAATCCATTTACACGCCGGCTGGCGGTAATATTTTTTGGGTGATTAGTGCATTCCAGTGACAGAAACGTACAGTTTCCAGCCAACGGCAAGCTGCAATTGACCGATTGTGTACAATAAACTGACTTTCTGCTTCACAACCACCATTGTACGTTCAAAGAGTTAGATCCATTTACACGCCGGCTGGCGGTAATATTTTTTGGGTGATTAGTGCATTCCAGTGACAGAAACGTACAGTTTCCAGCCAACGGCAAGCTGCAATTGACCGATTGTGTACAATAAACTGACTTTCTGCTTCACAACCACCATTGTACGTTCAAAGAGTTAGATCCATTTACACGCCGGGTGGCGGTAATATTTTTTGGGTGATTAGTGCATTCCAGTGACATAAACGTACAGTTTCCAGCCAACGGCAAGCTGCAATTGACCGATTGTGCTAAATAAACTGACTTTCTGCTTCACAACCACTATTGTACATTCAAAGAGTTAAATCCATTTACACGCCGGCTGGCGGTAATATTTTTTGGGTGATTAGTGCATTCCAGTGACAGAAACGTACAGTTTCCAGCCAACGGCAAGCTGCAATTAACCGATTGTGTACAATAAACTGACTTTCTGCTTCACAACCACCATTGTACGTTCAAAGAGTTAGATCCATTTACACGCCGGGTGGCGGTAATATTTTTTGGGTGATTAGTGCATTCCAGTGACATAAACGTACAGTTTCCAGCCAACGGCAAGCTGCAATTGACTGATTGTGCTAAATAAACTGACTTTCTGCTTCACAACCACTATTGTACGTTCAAAGAGTTAAATCCATATACACGCCGGGTGGCGGTAATATTTTTTGGGTGATTAGTGCATTCCAGTGACATAAACGTACAGTTTCCAGCCAACGGCAAGCTGCAATTGACCGATTGTGTACAATAAACTGACTTTCTGCTTCACAACCACTATTGTACGTTCAAAGAGTTAGATCCATTTACACGCCGGCTGGCGGTAATATTTTTTGGGTGATTAGTGCATTCTAGTGACATAAACGTACAGTTTCCAGCCAACGGCAAGCTGCAATTGACCGATTGTGTACAATAAACTGACTTTCTGCTTCACAACCACCATTGTACGTTCAAAGAGTTAGATCCATTTACACGCCGGGTGGCGGTAATATTTTTTGGGTGATTAGTGCATTCCAGTGACATAAACGTACAGTTTCCAGCCAACGGCAAGCTGCAATTGACCGATTGTGCTAAATAAACTGACTTTCTGCTTCACAACCACTATTGTACGTTCAAAGAGTTAAATCCATTTACACGCCGGCTGGCGGTAATATTTTTTGGGTGATTAGTGCATTCCAGTGACAGAAACGTACAGTTTCCAGCCAACGGCAAGCTGCAATTGACCGATTGTGTACAATAAACTGACTTTCTGCTTCACAACCACCATTGTACATTCAAAGAGTTAGATCCATTTACACGCCGGGTGGCGGTAATATTTTTTGGGTGATTAGTGCATTCCAGTGACATAAACGTACAGTTTCCAGCCAACGGCAAGCTGCAATTGACTGATTGTGCTAAATAAACTGACTTTCTGCTTCACAACCACTATTGTACGTTCAAAGAGTTAAATCCATTTACACGCCGGGTGGCGGTAATATTTTTTGGGTGATTAGTGCATTCCAGTGACATAAACGTACAGTTTCCAGCCAACGGCAAGCTGCAATTGACCGATTGTGTACAATAAACTGACTTTCTGCTTCACAACCACTATTGTACGTTCAAAGAGTTAGATCCATTTACACGCCGGCTGGCGGTAATATTTTTTGGGTGATTAGTGCATTCTAGTGACATAAACGTACAGTTTCCAGCCAACGGCAAGCTGCAATTGACCGATTGTGTACAATAAACTGACTTTCTGCTTCACAACCACCATTGTACGTTCAAAGAGTTAGATCCATTTACACGCCGGGTGGCGGTAATATTTTTTGGGTGATTAGTGCATTCCAGTGACATAAACGTACAGTTTCCAGCCAACGGCAAGCTGCAATTGACCGATTGTGCTAAATAAACTGACTTTCTGCTTCACAACCACCATTGTACGTTCAAAGAGTTAAATCCATTTACACGCCGGCTGGCGGTAATATTTTTTGGGTGATTAGTGCATTCCAGTGACAGAAACGTACAGTTTCCAGCCAACGGCAAGCTGCAATTGACCGATTGTGTACAATAAACTGACTTTCTGCTTCACAACCACCATTGTACGTTCAAAGAGTTAGATCCATTTACACGCCGGGTGGCGGTAATATTTTTTGGGTGATTAGTGCATTCCAGTGACATAAACGTACAGTTTCCAGCCAACGGCAAGCTGCAATTGACCGATTGTGTACAATAAACTGACTTTCTGCTTCACAACCACTATTGTACGTTCAAAGAGTTAGATCCATTTACACGCCGGCTGGCGGTAATATTTTTTGGGTGATTAGTGCATTCCAGTGACATAAACGTACAGTTTCCAGCCAACAGCAAGCTGCAATTGACCGATTGTGCTAAATAAACTGACTTTCTGCTTCACAACCACTATTGTACGTTCAAAGAGTTAGATCCATTTACACGCCGGGTGGCGGTAATATTTTTTGGGTGATTAGTGCATTCCAGTGACATAAACGTACAGTTTCCAGCCAACGGCAAGCTGCAATTGACCGATTGTGCTAAATAAACTGACTTTCTGCTTCACAACCACTATTGTACGTTCAAAGAGTTAAATCCGGTTTTATTTTTGGGGTGCTTATTGAATTAAAGAGTATGTCAGACAACACGCAGAGGAGTGGCAGAGGAGGCAATGTTTCTTGAGCGAGCAGACGTGGCAGCAGAGGAAGGGGTTGAGGCAGCACTAGTCGCAGCCAGAGGCCAGTGCTCCCGGTGTCATCCAGCGGTCGTGTCTCCACCGACAACCCTGCCGTCATCGATTGGTTGACTCGGTCGTCTTCCTCTTCCCAGGTCACCTCTGACACCTACAGCCAACGGTCGGTGGGTACGTCAGACACAACCGTTAGTTGGCATGGCCCGGGAGCAAGCCCACTGAAATCACGTGTCCTCGACCTGCCCCTGTCCTTTGGTGTTCCCTCACCAAACGAAGTATCGCATGCTGTGGGCTCAGCCCCACTGTACAGTGAGGAAGAGCTAACAGAGGGCGGTCAGGAACGGGAGGAGACATCCGCCTCTTCAGCAGCCAAGCGAAGAAGTACTGGTGAGGAGAGTGGCTCGGTAGCCGGTCTAGAGACAGGTCTGTCTCCTGACCCACACACAGCCGAGGGGGCTAGTAGTGACGCGGAGACCCTAATTGATGATGATGAGGCTGATCGCACTTGGCAGCCTCGTCGTCATCAGGCTATTGCTTCCGCATCATCAGGAGAAGAGGGTGCCAGCTTGCCAGCGAGCAAAACAGTCGGTGGGTTGCCCAGGAGGCAGCAGGGTCGCAGCAGTGTCAGTGGAGCCAAACGGCCACGGAGTAGAGCACCAGCTCCACTGCAGCCTACCACCACGGCCAGTAGTAGTGCCGGTGTGCACGGAGGAAGTAGCAGTCAGCCAGTGAGGAGTAGCGGGGGCAAAGTTTCCTACTCGGCGGTGTGGCAATTTTTCGTCACGCCGCCCGAGGAAGTAAACGTAGCCGTATGTCGACTATGTGGCCAGAAAGTCAAGCGTGGCCAGGGGGCCAATGTTGGGACTACAGCGTTGTGTCAGCATATGCAGCGTCGCCATTCGGTGGCCTGGGAAAACCGTGATAAAGATACGGCGGTTCTGCCTGCCCCAGCCCCAGCTCCATCACCAGCTCCGTTACTTGCTCCGTCACCCGACGTCAATCGCCCTCTATCAGCCAGTCAAGGCTCCAACACCTCTGCTGAGGGGAGTTGTCGCTCGTTGGCATCTTCCGCTCGTTCAGATGCTCCTTCTCCTGCTACTCCTCTTCACGGATTCCGTCAGCAGTCTTTCTTGGAATCCGTTTCCAAGAGACAACAGTTTGCGAGCACGCACCCGACGGTGCAGAAGCTGAACGTCCTCCTGTCCAAGTTGCTGGTGCTGCAGTCCCTCCCTTTCCAAGTGGTGGACTCAGCACCTTTCCGAGAAATGATGGCTTGTGCCGAGCCGCGGTGGAGAGTGCCAAGCCGGCATTTCTTCGCCAAAAAGGCAGTGCCAGCCCTGCATTCACATGTAGAAGAGATGGTGGGCCAGTCTTTGAGCATGTCGGTCTTTGCCAAAGTGCACGGCAGCGCCGACGTGTGGAGCTGTAACTACGGTCAGGGACAGTACATGTCATTTACGGCCCCCTGGGTGAACGTGGTGCCGGCACAGCCGCACCAGCAACTTGGACAGGTCACACCGCTTTTGCCTCCACGTTTGCACGTCCTTGGTCCAGCAAAGATGTCCGCCTCTACCACCTCTTCTTCCGCCGTGTCCTCAGCCGCCACCCCCGTGCCAAGTCCCATTACCCGACCGGCATATCACATGTGCAGGGCGCAACGGTGTCACGCTGTGCTGCACCTGGTATGCCTTGGCGAACGTAGTCACACAGGGGAGGAACTTCTGAGTGTAATGAACAGAGAAATCGACAGATGGCTGTCTCCTCGCAAACTGAAAATCGGAACCATGTTGACCAACAACGGAAAGAACATGGTGTCTGCTCTGCGTCAAGGAAGGTTGTGCCATGCGCCATGCATGGCTCACGTGTTCAATCTGGTTGTCAAGCGGTTCCTAAAATCCACCATCCCACTGCAAGACATCCTTAAAATGTCACGTAAACTTTGCATGCATTTCAGCCATTCCTACACCGCAAAGCACACCCTCCTTGAGCTGCAGCGGCAGAACGGAATTCCACAGCATCGCCTGATCTGCGACGTTGCAACAAGGTGGAATTCAACCCTACACATGTTAGACCGCCTTTACGAACAGCGAAAGGCCATCGCCGATTTCCTGATGTTACAAGCGGATAAAGGTACTCCCCTGTGTAACTTAGATGTCAGCCATTGGCAGCTCATGCGTGACACCTGCCGCTTGCTCAGGCCCTTTGAGGAGGCCACGCTATTCGTGAGTCGGCAGGACTATGGGATGAATGACGTCATTCCTCTGTTGCACGTCCTGGAACAAATGCTGTTAACAATGGCTGGTCAGGGTGCGGTAGATGTGGCGCACAGATCTCAACACCACATGACCCCTGTGGGGGCAGGACAGGAAGAAGAGGAGGAGGTAGAGGAGGACATTGGTGCTCAGGAATTATTGAGTGAAATGGGTGGTTTTTCCACTCAGCGGACAGGAGTGGAGGAGCAGGAGCATCTGGTAGAGGAGGAGGAAGAGACAGAGGACCCAGACGCACCGTGGCAGTATGCTGTGGAGATGGAGGCAGGGAGTCCCTCGCATTCCTTGGCACAAATGGCCCATAGCATGCTCGGTTGCTTGCGTAGCGACAGCCGAATAATAACCATCAGACAGAGGGATGACTTTTGGCTGTCCACCTTGTTGGACCCTCGCTACCATTCAAAAATGGTGGCCTTTTTCACACCTGCTGAGAGGGAGGCCAAAATAAAGTACTATAAAAACCACCTATGTAGTCATGCAGTATATAGCCCTATCGGCCACTTTCTGGCATCCAGTTGCTGTAGCCCCCATCACCACACTGTGCCACGGGCCCCTGTACCGCCTTCTCATACTGCTGCCAGATCCATCCTCTGCCATGTGCGTCTTTGTCGTCTGCTCACGCTGCTGGGTTCCAGTTTTAAACCTAGGCCTGTGTATGGCTTCCGAATACTGCTGCCTCCACCGCCACCCTGCGCCATGTGCCTCTGTCGTCTGCTCACGCTGCTGACGGCTTCCGCTTTTTAACCTAGGCCTGTGTATGGCTTCCGAATACTGCTGCCTCCACCGCCACCCTGCGCCATGTGCCTCTGTCGTCTGCTCACGCTGCTGACAGCTTCCGCTTTTTAAACTAGTCCTGTGTATGTCTTCCGAATACTGCTGCCTCCACCGCCACCCTGCGCCATGTGCCACTTTCAGGTCTCCTTACACTGTTGGTGGGTTCCATTTTGTGATAGGGTGCTGTATGGCCTTTCATTGCTGCTGCCTCCACCGCCACCCTGCGCCATGTGCCTCTGTCGTCTGCTCACGCTGCTGACGGCTTCCGCTTTTTAACCGAGGCCTGTGTTTGGCTTCCGAATACTGCTGCATCCACCGCCACCCTGCGCCATGTGTCTCTGTCGTCTGCTCACGCTGCTGACGGCTTCCGCTTTTTAACCTAGGCCTGTGTATGGCTTCCGAATACTGCTGCCTCCACCGCCACCCTGCGCCATGTGCCTCTGTCGTCTGCTCACGCTGCTGACGGCTTCCGCTTTTTAACCTAGGCCTGTGTATGGCTTCCGAATACTGCTGCCTCCACCGCCACCCTGCGCCATGTGCCTCTGTCGTCTGCTCACGCTGCTGACGGCTTCCGCTTTTTAAACTAGTCCTGTGTTTGTCTTCCGAATACTGCTGCCTCCACCGCCACCCTGCGCCATGTGCCACTTTCAGGTCTCCTTACACTGTTGGTGGGTTCCATTTTGTGATAGGGTGCTGTATGGCCTTCCATTGCTGCTGCCTCCACCGCCACCCTGCGCCATTTGCCTCTGTCGTCTGCTCACGCTGCTGACGGCTTCCGCTTTTTAACCGAGGCCTGTGTTTGGCTTCCGAATACTGCTGCATCCACTGCCACCCTGCGCCATGTGTCTCTGTCGTCTGCTCACGCTGCTGACGGCTTCCGCTTTTTAACCTAGGCCTGTGTATGGCTTCCGAATACTGCTGCCTCCACCGCCACCCTGCGCCATGTGCCTCTGTCGTCTGCTCACGCTGCTGACGGCTTCCGCTTTTTAAACTAGTCCTGTGTATGTCTTCCGAATACTGCTGCCTCCACCGCCACCCTGCGCCATGTGCCACTTTCAGGTCTCCTTACACTGTTGGTGGGTTCCATTTTGTGATAGGGTGCTGTATGGCCTTCCATTGCTGCTGCCTCCACCGCCACCCTGCGCCATGTGCCTCTGTCGTCTGCTCACGCTGCTGACGGCTTCCGCTTTTTAACCGAGGCCTGTGTTTGGCTTCCGAATACTGCTGCATCCACCGCCACCCTGCGCCATGTGTCTCTGTCGTCTGCTCACGCTGCTGACGGCTTCCGCTTTTTAACCTAGGCCTGTGTATGGCCTTCAATTGAAGCTGCTTCTGCTCCGCCACTCTGCCATTGGACTCTTGATAGTCATCTTCCCACGCTGCTGCTGGGGGGACTTTTTAACATAGGCCTCTGTATGGCCTTCAATTTTAGCTGCTTACGCTCCGCCACTCTGCCATGGGCCCCTGTACCGCCTCCTCATGCTGCTGCCAGGCCCGTAATCTGCCATGGACCCCCGTACCGACTCCTCATGCTGCTGCCAGGCCCGTAATCTGCCGTGGACCCCCGTACCGACTCCTCATGCTGCTGCCAGGCCCGTAATCTGTCATGGGCCCCTGTACCGCCTCCTCATGCTGCTGCCAGGTCCAGAGTGTCTCATGGGTCCCTGTACGGCCTCCCATTGCTGCTGTCTCCATCGCCACACTCTGCCATGTGCCACTTTCAGGTCTCCTCACACTGCTGGTGGGTTCCATTTTGTCATAGGGTGCTGTATGGCCTCCCATTGCTGCTGCCTCCACCGCCACACTGTGGCTCCACACTCTGGTTTTGGCCCCGTGACTGCCCAAATGAGTGAAGTGTGCGGTGATTCTAAGATCGACGGCACTCATCTGCATGTCATACTGACTGACAGTATTATTTCTCTTCCCCAGCAGACTCCAAGGGCATTTAAATTAAAGGTACAGTGTTCTGCACTAATATAAAGGCTCTCTGAAGCCTAGAAACACCCTTTTTATAAGTTAAATTTGCAGCGAATATATTCGGCACGAAGCAAATTTAATCGGCGAATTCGGCAAATCAGCCGAACCGAATTTTTGAATAATTCGCTCATCTCTAATTTTAATCTAAGGGCAACTCATATCCAGATTCACCTTAACTGGAATCCACCAGCCCACTGTGTTAAAGAGTAGATAATCGAAGTCACATGAACAAATAAAAGCAAATAACAATGGAAAAACTTATGAAGATTGTGTGTTTGTACAGACTTTACCATTCAGAATTCCTTGTACCATCTATCGCTTTAAGAAATGCAATAAAATAGTGCTTAGCATTTTTTTTGTTTTTTTTTTAATTGGTATTCAGGAAAAAAACACTGATAAAATACCGCATTCATGTATTTTTTTCAAAATATGCAGTATTTATCTCATGAAACCATGCAGTATTTTATCTCATGCAATATCCAGTGGGATGGATACAGTGGAGCAGAATTAGAACCCCTGTCAGTTTTTATTGCTAATAAAGAGGCAAAATGGTTTAAACCTTAGAAATATGCCAACTCACTAAGTCAGTGTAGTCTCTGCAGCATATGCATTGATACAAAAGAAAAACAGGTGACTAGAATACCAGTTAAAGGGAAGCTGCTTTCACAGGTTAAATTAAGTAAATAAAAAATATTAAATAATAATTAAAGGCAAAACTTTTTTTTGTTTGTTATAGAGGAGATGGATTAGAACACCTGTCAGTTTTTATTGCTGTCTGTGCCCCTGTTTCAGCCTTTCTATTTGTCCTGTTTACCATTATCAATGTAAGTGAAAGAAGGTAAATTTTGGATTGTTCCCAGAAAAGTAATAGAGGGGAAATCTTCCAATGGTAACACTAGTTCTGGTGACCTGGGGAGCCCCGAGAAATTCCCTTTATTTTCAGGGATTTCCTCTCACTTCCTGTTTGGCTATGGAACAAGACATGGAGGAAAATCTCTGAAATGGGACACAGATGGCAAAAAGAAAAAATAGTCCCTTGCTCTATCCAAAATGAAAAAAAAATGCCTATAGTTCGACTTTAAGTTAATCAACCCCAATAATTCTGTGTTTTTCCATATTTTGGTTTCTATCCATTACTGTTGAGAACCGATCCAAAAAGACAGAGATTACCGAAAACTGGCTATTATATATTTTACATTCCTTGAATACTGCATATCTGAACCGCTACTTACAGGATAAGTTCATCTTTGGAACTTGTTACATGTTCCACCCATTTTTAGGGTGGAACATGTTCCCATAGCTGCAGCCACGTCTGCCACCCCCCCTCCCTCTGACAGATAGTTCTGGGAGAAGTTTCTCTGTACTCTCAGATGTGAAAATAGAGCGGACTTCCGTGAATGAATGAACTACAAGCTCCGGCAGTCTTAGCAACTGTCAGTTTGTAGTTTTCAGTGAGCTTTCATGGTGTTGTGGAGCGGCGTGGTAGTTCATTGAAGCTTCCTGTCAGAATATCTGCTTGATCATATATCCTGTATGGCAAGCAGATATACTGACAGGTCTGCAGGAGACCTTCATGGCATCAGCGATCTACTGATCATCGGTGCAATGCTTTCCAGGCTCCTTTGGAAGAAAATAATAAATGCACTTTTTTTTTTTAACTGTTAGTTTTTATTGAAAATTTACATGTTTACAATAATGAACAATAGTTTCGTAATAACGTGTTACAGATTTGTAAAATTTAAAGACAATAGAATAGAGGTATGTTCAACAAACAGACGATAATGGTAAACTTTCTTCAGTGGCTGTTACTATCGTTAATAGATTTGTCTAGTTTTTCTGCAGTGTAGTTTGGAAATTTCAGTAGAACAGTAATTTAGAAGAGAAAGGAAGGTGACAATAAGAAAGGAAGTTTAGAGTTAGAGAAAGTAGAGTGTAGAATGAGAATTGGGTCATTAGTATTACATATTTCCTTCAAGATATTACATTTCTTTGGATACAACTATCGTTGCAGATATGAATCGTTGGATTCAGAGATTTTAATAGAAGGGACTAGATACTGTTAGGCTGATGGCGCTTATATGATACATCTTAAAGTTTTTTACACAACAGTACAGCGATGATCCTTGAGCCTTAAGTTCCAATTTTTCCGAAATTTGTCAAGCGAGTTGTGTATTTGGGCGAAGGTTTTTTCAAAGGCCGTGTTCAATATTTCAATTACTGTATGAATGGAAGGTGTAGTATGCTGTTTCCAAAGTCTGGTAATACTTAATCTTGCAGCGATCAGGATATGTAGTAATATGATTTTGGATTGAGGGGGTCAGGAGTTTATTCCTATATCCAGAAGTGCTAAGGCTGGGTCAGGAAATTGAGATTAATCCATAATTGTTTCTATAAGTGAAAACGTATCTGTCAAAAATGAGATGATCTGAGGATATTCCCACCATATATGGTACAGGGATCCAAATTGATTGCAATTCCTCCAACATAGTGAAGAGTGATGGGAGGAGGAGCATGCTGCTAAATGTTGTGGAGTGAGGTACCATCTGTGTATTAGCTTTTGGGCTGATTTCCAGTGGTTAATTCATCTGGAGGCTTTCCTGGTCCAATGTGCTGCATTTTGCCATTGTTGGATAAGGTATTGCTTACCCAGGTCCTGCTCCCATTTTTGCATTGCTGGTAATTTGTCTGGTTAATAGCGTTAAAGGAGAATGTTGTATATGAATATATTCCACTTTTGTGAGGGCCAGCCTTTTCATAAAAGTTAATCAGGGATGGGAGAAAAGGATCTTTCTTGTGTTCCAGGTTTTGTAATGTATGATGGCGTCTTAGGTCTTTAAAGAAGCCCTTAGATACGATATGATATGATTCTGAAAGTTCGTGAAATGATTGTAAAGTACCTTTCATTTATAGTTAAGCAAGGTTATAGATACCCGCTGTGCTCCAGGATTTTAGCTCAGGATCAGGTGTAAGTGCTGAGATGGAGAGTACGGGTATAAAGCCATTAATTGTAGGATGAATTTGAAATGGCATTTGTAAGATAGATACCCAAGTACAGAGGGTTATATTTATTGTGTCTAAGCAATATCTTGGAACCCTATGAGTTGCACATTTTTTTACCTGCAAAAAATGAGCATTTATTTTTTCTGTCCAAAAAGTGAACTTATCCTTTAACCACTTGCCTACTGGGCACTTATACCCCCTTTGTGCTCAGGCCAATTTTCAGCCTTCAGCACTATCACACTTTGAATGACAATTGCGCAGTCATGCAAGATTGTACTCATGAAATTTTTATATATTTTTTTCTCATAAATAGAGCTTTCTTTTTGTGGTATTTAATCGTCGCTGGGTGTTTTATTTTTTGCACTATAAACAAAAAAAGAGCAAAAAAAAGTTTTTGTTTCTATTATAAAATTTTGAAAACAGGCAATTTTTCTCCTTCACTGATGTGCATTGATGAGGCTGCACTGATAGGCAGGACTGATGGACACTGATAGGCAGCACTGCTGTTTACTGAGTGGTGGCACTGATGATGCTGCACTGATATGCAGTAATGATGGGCACTGATAGGTGGCACTGATAGGCGGCACTGCTGGGCAGCACAGATGGGTGGCACTGCTGGGCATTGGTGGGTGGCACTGATGAGCACTGCTGGGCACATGTGGGTGGCACTGATGGGCACAGGTTGGTGGCACTGCTGGGCACTGATCATCAGTGCCCTGATGATCAGTGCCGATCTGTTCTTTGAACATTGCGGGTTATCGGCAGTATTTTCCTCACTCTGTGACAACGTGAGGAAAGTGCCGCCGATAACTGGCAACTGTATTTACCCGATGATCTGCTGTGTCATAGGACACAACAATCACAGAGATCGCCGGGTGCGCATTCTGGGAGGACGTCATATGACGCCCTCCCAAAACTGGACAATTGCGCTGTAGCCATCATTCGGCTATAACGCAGTTGCCAAGTGGTTAATTACCACATGCATTTAATTATTTATTTTCTTCTGTGAATTGACTTTAACCCCTTTTTATGCTGTATTATCTAAATACTGTAAAAAGGAACAGTAAATTGACAGTTTCAGGATTTCATGTGATATTAAGGATCTATTCACACTTATGCAACTTGCCATGCGACTTTGGGGTCCAGAGTCGCATGACGAGTCACCCCCCCCATGTTTCCCAATGGGTACCATTCATATCTATGTGACTTCAAGGTAGTTCCTGCACTACTTTGGTCCGACTTTCATGTGAATTGAGGGTCATAGACTTCAATATAAACCCTCCACATGAAAGTCACACCTGAATGTTGTACATGCGACATGTGTGTGACTTCTGTGCGACTTTGTACAGCAAAAACAATTATCTGTGGTCAAAGCCACAGTCGCACCAAAGTCGCACTCATCCAAAGTTGCATCAAAGTCACGCCAAAAACGCATCAATGTCACATCAAAGTCGCACTGTGAAGTCACAATGAAAATCACACGATTTTAAAGTCACACAAGTGTGAATGGAGCATTAGGGAAAATGTGTCCGGACACCTAAATACTGCATGCGATCTGCTTTAGCGAATGGAGCCCCTTAGATTCCTCAAGAGTTCTAATTTTGATAGGTCATCTTATGGCAACTGACATTAATTCCTTGGCAATTAGGTCACATGGATTTACATAGATCTGATTACAGTTTGTTTAAGCGGTGTATAGATATCCACGAAAATGTAAAAAAACATTGCTTGATCCTTTGAATAGAAATATTGTATTCATATAGTGCTCTGCACAAACAGTTTTGTATAATGAGCTCAGCCTTTTTTTGTGAAGAACAAAGTAAAAAATATAATTTGGTGTTCGGCCTGTAGTATGTAGTTGCACTGATAACACATATTTGTGGCTCTGCTAGTGGCAGCAGGCTAAATAATAAAACGAGAAATCTTGTTGATAACAAACATGTCTGGTTACAAATGCAAAGTCTGTATTTTCAAAGTAAAGTCACCCATGCAATGGAAAGTGTGCAGTATAGCTTGGATCCATATTTGCATCCCTTTTTGGGGAAAGACTTCAAGAAGAACCTTTTTTTTTTTTTTTTTAGTTTTTTTAGTTTTGGCAGAAATGGAGTGGAGTTAACATTTCTGTGGCTCTAATAATATCCTTTTGATTAGTGCAATGTGATACACAAAATGCTGGATTATCAGCCAGGAAAACAAAACACTACATAGGTACCATGACAAACAAGCTTGTAATGATAATCAGGTTAATCAGGGTAATAGTCTCCCTGAGTTAATGGATGCAGTGTTGAAAGACAAATACAGGCTTCTCTAAGAATATCTACCTGTTCTGAATTTCTGCTGGGAAGGTATTTATTTGACTCCGTTGGGCATATTTTGTTACACTGCTTGTTCCTAGGAGACCAGAACCCAAAATCATGGAGTGGTTATCTTCTGGACAGGAAGGTAGCATAGATAGAAAAATATTGTTGGGACTTCTAATCCTTCTCCGCAGTGTTGAGAAAGCTCAACAACAAAAAAAAAAAAAACTGCTACATTTTGTTTGTTTTTATAGTTTGCCAGTTCACAAAAAAATGTAAAATTATTTTTTTTTTTCTGTTTTTAAAATGTATTATTAATTATATTTAATAGTATAACTGTAGCTGGCAAATACAAACATTACATATTGCTCTGCAGATGCCACTGTAACCTTAGGGCTCATGTACACGGGGCATTTGGAAAATTCTTCTGAACAATGGAAACTGACTGCTGGAAAACGTAGGTTAAAAAACATCAGTTTAGCCACGTTTATGCGCGTTTGCGTTTAGAAGCGTTTTTAAAAGATAACCTCAGGAGACACTCCCAAATGCCCAGAATGCACTGAAAAATAGTAAAAAATTAACTATTTAAGACATTTTGAGAGGAATAGAGAGAGCAGAAGCAGAGAGAGCAGTATGTGTTCAGATGACCTGTCTTTTCTGGTTGTATTCACTATGGATCCCATCATGAGCATAATGCAGCACATTCTACCATCTTTTCCTTCACGCAAAACCTGGAACTGACTGCGCTGGTGTACTAGGTCCATTTGAATACATGGAATACACTTTGCTTGCATTTCTGGTGATGAAAAAAGGCTCTGGACAGCATCTGGACATGGAACAGTTAAAAACCGCTTCTAAATGCAAACACGCATAAACGTTAACCGCGTTTACAAGCGTTTACACAAATTTACAGGCATTTGAAACAGCCTGTAAACGACTATGTGTACATGGAAACATAGGAAAACATTAGGGAGAGTTCAGGGGCTGCTGGAAAAAATGCTGAACAGCTCCTGAGTGTCAGTTTAGGAGCTGCAGTGTACATTAGCCCTAAAGCATTACTAAACCCAGGACTCTACGTCAACTATATCTGGTCCCCCACAGTACACAGAACATGGAAATGCAATTATTTTAGTAAATATAAACTGCTAAATACCTTTTCTCATCAGCAGTTAGAGCAGTCTTGTGACTTCTATCAGTGTCCAGCCCAGCACTAGCTAAAGTTTGTAGGATGAGTTTTCTTTCTGCTCTAGGAGGATGCAAATCCCCTGACCTCTGTCTGGACAGTGCTGATTGGCCCTGTGCTGATCACATGCACTCTCCCAAGAAAAAAAACACCCTCTAGCAATACACACCAAACTAGGGTTCAGTCTGGAGATAAAAGGTGGTCACTTGAAAAAGGGGAGGATTAGAGAAGACAGGATCAAACGGCCTTTTTACACAATGCAGAGGATTAACCCCTTAGGTTCCACAGTGAGTATATCAAGCATGCTTTACTGCATATACAGACTGAGTGTACTGTTGTGGGTTTGGTAACACTTTAAGCCTGGGTTCACACTGATGACCGCACCGCATTCCTGTGCAAATCACATGCGATTTCTGTGCGGTGCAATTTGAGCCATACATTTTGTATGGCTCAAATTGCACCGCATCAGCATGCAAAAAAGTGCAGGATCCTTTTTTAGTCTGCACCAGAATTGGATCGCATGGGTGTTCACACCTATGAGATCTGATGCTGCACATTGCACCGCATTTTGCAAACTGATTTCAGGGTGTCGTTAACATAAAAAATACACACCCGCAGTGGTTCGTGTGAATGGGGTGCGATTATGACGCAGTGTGGAAATCTCACAGAAACCGGTGCAAATTCCGCACCGCATCAGTGTGAACCCAGGCTTAAGGTTAAGTTCAGGGTTTTTTTTTTCTATATTACAGCTTCTCTATGACTCCATATACCAATAATGTACTTCTGTTGCAGAATAGATAAAGCTTTCTATTTCTCTTAGACTAAGGGCCCTTTCACACTGAAGAGTTTTTGAAGCACTTTTGTGTTAAAAAAAAAGCGCAAGAAAAGCTCATGAAAAATGCTTTCCTATGTAAGTCTATGTGTGTTTTCACACTGGGGCATTTAATTTCCGTTTCAGTGTAAAAAAATCCTGCTTGCACCATTTTTGTTTTTTCAGTTAAAAAAAAGTACCAAAAATTGACCTCCCTATTGAAATCAATGGAAACGCCTCAAAAACACACCTGAGATGCATTTTTAGTGCAGTTTTTGAGTAACATATCCTTTAAAAAACTCACGGATAACACCCGATAGGAGGGGCGAAACGCGTTGACGCATTTCCGGTCCACACCCCGTACGCCTGACGTAATTTCCGGTGAGTGGAACGCATGCTGAGCGGTGCGTTCCAGCGGCCATCTTGGTTAATTGTGTTGGTCTATGAGGAGTCCTGGCTTTGTTCCACTGTGGATGTGAGATCCCTGGAAGAAAGAGTTTGTATACTTGCTTAACTGAAGCCTACTATATATAATAAACATGCCTTTATCAAGTGATTAACATGTGAGTGGCCTTAATCTCCGTTTTAAAAGGTTACTATTGTGTGACAATATAATACTATGTGAGTTTTTTTCTTCTGGTTGAACGGTGGAGTCTATTCGGATGGTGAAGATTTCCTCTAGTGTGGCACCAAGGAGGGTTTAGGATCCCTAAAATTCCTTAAAGGTTTTTTACTCACCAAGTTCTGGTGAGTGTATTTGATGTTGGTTTGTGCACGGGTGCAAGGTGGAAGCTCCTTTTTTACACCTAAAGAAATTTTGAAGAAAAGAAGTTTACACATTTATATTAATAATTTAATAATTTTTTAGCACATGGACTTTTGGGTGTTTTATTTATGAGTGAGGGTAAGCACTATTAATTTATGCACATATTTTATTAATTTTATGAGTGATTAAGAATCTAATTTTGCGCTGTTTATTTATATTTATATTGTTTGTGTTTTTCACAATTTGCACAGCAGCAGTTTAGATTGATATTTTGAAGGTTTGGTGCAGGAATAAGTTTTTTTATATATTTTGCAGCCTATCAGTGTGAAAGTATCCTTTTCAAAACTTCTCCATTCGCTGTCCTGAAATTGGTATTCAGGATAGGAGAACCAGTAGAGGGAAGTAGTTCACCAGCTGACCTCAGTAACACACCCTACACCTGCCCTCCTCCTCTTCCAGAAGATGGCTCCTACCCACCTTCACAGGTTCAGCATTCCCAATGAAATCAGCGATCACTTTTCTTACTAAATGTAGCACTACTAGGAGTTGCTCAGATTTGGGTCCCCCTATATTCCTGCACAGCCAAGCAACACGCACTTTCTTCAGGCCTTGCACAACAGTCCTTGAACTTTTTGTTTTTGTTTTATTGAGGAAGTATTGAACTTTGATGGGGTTGAGGGGTGTATGGGATACCCAAAGGAACCGCAACCGAGGACAAAATCCTTAGCAACTATATACAAGTTCGTAAACAGCAAAGTCTCTTTGTTGAAAGTGCTCTCCAGCCCTCCACCTCAGGCCCCAGTGTACCACCTCAGGCCCCAGTTGAATTTTCCTCTTCACTCAGCTGCCTGAGGGAATCCCTGGGCAAGGGGATACAGAAGCTACCACTTAATAATTAATAGTCCTGGGTGAGGAGCTAGCCAGGTTTCCCACCAGAATGCCCTCTCCCATTCTCTGGCCCAGGGGGTGCAGGATTACTTAGGCTGGTCATACAGGGCATACACTATACAATGTCCTTGCAATTTGCTGTCCAATGTCTGCACAATTTATTTTAGATTTACCTTCAATTATGTAGCTCAAGAGCCTGTCTAACTGGATACAATTGAAAGGGTTGTTTAGGTTTGACTTCATATTATATGTTTTTTTGGTAAATCTAATGTGGAAAGAAAATGAAAACATTTTTTTTACACAAAGTTGTTAATTTATAAGATATTTCTAACATATAGCATGTACATACCAAGAATTACACCCCAAAATACATTCTGCTACTTGTCCTGAATATGACAATATCACATGTGTGGGACTTTTACATAGCCTGGCCACATACAGAGGCCTAACATCCGATTAGCACCATCAGGCATTCTAGGGGCATAAATTACACTTCTAATTTTCTGACTACTTATCAAATTTTTGAAGGACCTGGACCACCAGGACAATGGAATTACCCACAAAATGACCCCATTTTGGAAAGAAAACACCCCATCGTATATTCTATGAGGTATAATGAGTCTTTTGAATGTGTCATTTTTTCCCACAAGTTTTTAATAATGTGGAAAGAAAATGAAAACATATTTTTTTACACAAATTTGTCAATTTATAAAATATTTCTTACACATAGCATGTACATACCAAGAATTACACCTCAAAATACATTCTTCTACTTGTCCCACGTTTGGTGATACCACATGTGTGAGACTTTTTAACAGCCTGGCCACATACAGAGGCCCAACATCCAAGTAGCACCATCAGGCATTCTAGGGGCATAAATTACACATCTAATTTCCTGACTATCTCTCACATTTCTGAAGGCCCTGAAGCACCAGGACCATAGAATTACCCACAAAATGACCCAATTTTGGAAATAAAACACCCCAGAGTATATTCTACAAGGCATAATGAGTATTTTGAACGTGTCATTTTTTTTCCACAAGTTTTTTAAAAATGTGGAAAGGAAGTGAAAACATTTTTTTTACACAGAGTTGTCAATTTATAAGATATTTTGAAAAACAGCATGGACATAGCCAGAATTACACCCCAAAATACATTCTGCTACTCCTCCTGAATATGGTGATACCACATGCATGAGCCTAGCTAAACAAAGGGTAAACATTCCTCCTACCACTCCACCCCCCACAGCCACTTCCTCCTGTACCACTATCCCCTCCCTCCTAGATTGTAAGCTCGAAAGAGTAGGGCCCTCTAACCCCTCGTGTGCTGTTTGTTGTTGTTGTTGTACTGTATTGTCCCCCCTCTATTCTACAGCGCTGAGCAAACCCTTTGGCGCTATATAAACTCCATGTAATAATAATAATAAACAGAAGATTACCTGTGGTTGTAGTAGAAAAGTTGTCTGCAGAGGAGAGCAGTGGTCCAGGAAGCAGGTAGAGATGTGGTCAGCAGTAGCCCAATGAATAGTACTTGCAGCAGGCAGGAACATAGTCCAAAAAAATTCCTGGGTCATTACAGGCAGCAGGCAGAGATATGGTCAGCACAGCCAAAGTACTAATTCAGGTAGCAGGCAAAAACATAGTCCAAAAAACACTTCTGGGTCATTACAGGCAGCAGGTAGGGATATGGTCAGCAAAGCTAAAGTACTAGTTCAGGTAGCAGGCAAGAACATGGTTCATTAAAAGTCCTGGGTCATTACAGGCAGCAGGTAGAGATATGGTCAGTACAGCATTAGTCCAGGCAGCAGGAAGGAACATCAGGCTTAGGGCCTCAGTCAGGTAAGACCTGGCCACAGGGGTAGAGGCTTCGTCCCACCCAATCTCTTCAAAGCCTCCTGACTAACAGCCCTGATCCAAGAATTACAAAACCCGGTGAAAACCAAAAACTGTTTTTCTCTACTCTGAAGCCCCTCACATATGTGAGACCCATGTGTTATCTTGCATCCCACTACTACAGTAGCAGTGCAAAAGATCAGTTCAAGCGGCAGGAAAAAAACATGGTCGATTAACAGGCAGAGGTCAGTGCAGGTGGAAGACAGAAACATAATTTAGAAACAATCCAGACAGCAGGCAAAAGCATTGTCAGTAAACAGGCCAGGGTCAGTTCAGGTGCAAGGCAGAAAAGCGGCTTAGAAACAATCCAGACAGCAGGCATAGGCATCGCCAGTAAACAGGCTAGGGTCAATTAACGTGGATACAAAGGCATAGTCAATCAAGGCAGCAGGCGAATGATCAGGACGAATTTAGAAACTAGGAAATGGCAGGCTGTTAAAAATAAGGAAACTAATATTTTAGTGATGTGATAACGTCGGAAGCAGTCTCCTATGCATAGGACTGGTTGGGAGGGACATTATGGACAATGAACACTGGTGTCTTTCCTAACTCCTCTTCTGTTGCATACGCGACATGTTTTTTGGCATCTTCTTCCTGATTCTGTGGGTGGAATGTTTTCTGGAAAATGATGCTCGTGAAGTCTGCTCACACAATCAGAGCGAATGTTTTCTGGGGGGGATCCCTGCTGGTAGATCAGGGCAGTGATAATTTCTTCAATATATTTAAGGAAGGTGGTGGGTCTTTCTGTTGACATTTGATAGATGAGAAATGTATTGTAAATGGTCAAATGGAAAAAAATAAATTGCTACTTTTTTGTACCAGAAGAGGGACTTTCTTGTTGACAAATAGGGCTGTAGCATCTGGTCATTTAAATCCACCCCCCCCCCCCCATGAACCAATTATAATTGTGGATACATTCAGGTTTTTGGATGGGACCGTGTCTTCCATGAATTTCCACTGAGTTTTCATTGTGGATGGTGGACAGGACGTACAGGACATGGCCAACACTTCCTTGTTTCTCAGACTTGCGGATTCCCCCCTTTGTAGCCTTCTGGTTACTAAACCTTGCAGAAAGCCCATTCTATTTTTTCGGGTGGTACTGCAGGCTAAGGTAGTCTCACGGTACAGATGCCAGAAAAGGTGGAGACTGGTATAATAGTTATAAAGGTAGATATGATAACCTTTTTGGAACAGTGGGAATGCCAGGTCCCAAAATATTTTGCCACTTGTGTCAATGTAGGTTGGGCACTCGGGGATGGAGCTGGGAGTCTTTACCTTCGTACACACAGAATGCATGCACATATCCTGTAGCTCTTTCGCATAGCTTGTTCAGCTTCAATCCATACCTGGCCCTTTTACTGGGGATGTATTGCTTGAATCCCAGCCGACCAGTGAAGTGGACAAGGGATTCATCAACACAAATTTGTTGCTCAGGGACATAAAGTTCCGCAAATCTCTTAGCAAAAGAATTTATTAGGGGATGGATTGTGTATAACTTGTCATAGTTGGGATGATCTCTGGGAGGGCACTGTGAGCTGTCATTGAATTGCAGGAATCACATGATCAGATCATAGCATGACCGGGACATAATAGATGGGCATATGATAGATGGGGTTGGTGGACCAGTAGGCATGCAGTTAGTTTCTTTTGTAAGCCCCATGTTAAACATAAGACCCAAAAACAATTTTAACTCCTCCACTGTTAGACGTCTCCATAGAAAAGGACGGGCGTAGGATCTATTGGGATTATTATCAATATACTGCTGAGCAAAAAGGTTTGTCTGGTCCACGATGTATTGCAGTAAATCGGCAGGGAAAAACAAATAAAAAAATCAATTTCAGAAAAATTTTCAGTTTTGGTCTGAAAGGTAGGATTGAAGCTGATCCTGAGCTGGAAGGCAGACATAGTGGGTTTGCCAGGGTGTCAGGAAGATATGTTTGGGTCCTAATTCTTGGGGTCTGGTGGGATATTTCAGTGCTTGTACTGGGCCTTTCATCCTGGGGTCTGGCTGATTGACCATTGAGGTGTATGGCGCTGCTTGTGGTTGCCTGCTCTTCAGAGTGCTCTTCCGATTTGGTCACTGACCTACTACTTTCTACCGAATCGGAATTGGGTGGTGAGAGCTCACTGCTGCTCTCATCCGGCATGCTGAGGATTTTGAGAGCCTCCTCACTAGTAAAATATTTTTTGGACATTGCGGCTCTGGTGATTGTGGCTGTATGAGGGGCAAACTGCTGATAGGTGGCTATGATGGGTACACTGCAGATGGGCGGCAGTTATGTCGATTCTGTGACAAGTCCACCGATTAGGGTGTACTAATAGCTGGTGACAGGTACACCAATGGGCTGCACTAATGAGTGCACTGACAGGTACACTGATGGATGCACTGATGGGCTGCACTGACAGGTACACTGACAAGTATACTGATGGGCTGCACTGACAGGTCCACTGATGGGCTGCACTCTGATGGGCTACACTGACAGATCCACTGATGGGGATGCACTGACAAATGCACCAATGGCACTGACAAATCCACTGATGGGCTGTGTACTGATGGTCTGCACTGACAGATCCACTGATGGCGGCACTGACAGATCCACTGATGGGCTGTGTACTGATGAGCTGCACTAACAGATGCGCTGATGGTGGCACTAACAGATGCACTGATGGTGGCACAGGCAGATCCACTATTGGTAGCACTGACAAATCCACTGATGGGTCCACTGACAGATCCACTGATGGGCTGATCTGACAGATCCACTAGTGGCACTGACAGGGACTCTTTATTAGGGGCAGTGTGTTGCACAGTAGTGAAAGGGTTTGAAAAACTCACTGTTCCTAGGTTCTCCTCCTCACACAAGATTGGTGTGTGAGGAGGAGAAGATGGTAACAGTGAGTGGTCACTGTGTGTTTACATTTATGATCGGCTGTGACAGGCCACAGCCAATCGTGTTGACACTTATGATCTGCTGTGACAGGTCACAGCCGATCACGTGGTAAAAAGCCAATTTCATTGCCTCTTCACCTCCAGCAGGGAAGTGCTGTGTCCAAGAGACACAGCCTGACAGAAACAGCCACGCTGCGTGCCCCCAGGGGCGCGCATGCACAGCGCAATCTACAGGAAGTAATATGATGCCCAATCTCAGGGAGAAGTGGACCACCTGGCCATCAATCCGCTATAGACCGGGCGGCAACGTGTTAAATTGTGCTAAATATTGGGCGTGGCTTAAAGGGGGTGCGGTTAAACAGAGTCTAAGATTCTCTTGGGCTCCCCCCATGCAATTTTTCTCTCCACCCCAACATCTCAACACACTGCAATAGACCAGCCACTACGGCCGCAGTGGTCTGTGACAAAGTAGACCTATCCATGACAAAACTCAATTTATGTGATTCAGCCCAGGACAAGGACTGTCTGTGACAAATGTAAAAAATCTGTGAGCGTCTCGGGCATTTAAGGACTGTTGGCAAATATGGTGGCTGGGAAATTTTCGCAGCATGGGGCATCCTCCTGGAAAATGTTGATAAACAAGTTGTAGGCTGGAGGGTGTTATGATATTAAACATTTTTTTTTCTATTTAATGTGCAATAGGCAATGATATTCCTAAGTGCCCTACTTACTCATAGTAGTTAGTTCCTTATTCTACAATGCTATACAGTACCTGATATCGCACCCCATTATGTCCTTTATACCACTGGTACTGCATTAAAGGAATGCTGGGGAAAAAGGGGTACAATACTAAAAATTGGAGAACAGGAACCTATCACAAAAGACTTTCATGCTTAGGGTGAGATTTACTAAAACTGGTGCAGCTGTACATGGTAACCAATCAGCTTCTAACTTCATCTTGTTCAATTAAGCTTTGCCGAAAAACCTAGAAGCTGATTGGTTACTATGCACAGCTGCACCACATTCTATGTGCACCAGTTTTAGTAAATCACCCCCTTAGTATCAGTAAGTGCACTAAAACAACATAATTATGCAAATGTCTACAGAACATCAGAACAATGCATAGTTGATCCAAAGCATATTTATTTTTCTCAACAAAACTGGAGCTTCAAAAGGAAAACTTTCAGCACAGCTGAAATTTGTCACAGTTAAGCCTCCCTTCCATAGCTGGAGGCTGCTTTTGTCCAAATCATAGGAGTGCTTAATCTAGGGCAGGCATTCAACTGTGCATGGTGCTGCAGAAATGTGCTTTACCTCAGTTATAGGTTTGCTTCTTGAAATAGGCTATAGCAACCTGCAGAGCTGCTCGGACAGGTTCCCTTTAATTAACAGTATTGTAAAATACACAAATTATAGCTTTAAATTAAATAATTTTCATTATTAGAACAGATTTAACTCCATTTAATTCATATTTTTTTCAGGTGTTTTTTTTATTTTGCAAACATGCTCACTGTACTTTTTGTTATGATAATATAACTTTCTTTATTCTTTTTTTATTTCTTTTTTTCCAGTGTGTTGTTTTTAACTGCTCTGATGGACTAGACTATAAAGCCATGGGGAAATTCTTCAAAGGTCTGGCACAGTCTGGAGCTTGGGCATGCTTTGATGAATTTAATCGTATTGAGCTGGAGGTAATTCTAACACACTTTCTCAGAAAACTTAATATGCACTGCAAGTACCAATTCTGCAAGTGCAAATATAAATGCAGAGATAAAATATTGACTTTCAAATTTAGTACTTTCATGTGTATGTACACCTAAACAGAACATGGCTTTTAATATCAGAATAAGATGATTTTGAGAAAAATATGAATCTTTAAGCCATTTATTCATAAATAGTACAGCTTTTTAACATTCCTGTTATTTCAATATAATACCATTTTCAATGGCCATGAAATATTAAGGCACTTTTAAATGATGTACACAATTAAATTGTTCCAATATAGTCATTTTGTTGCCAGATATCGTAACTATTTAATGGGTATGAAAGTTATAAACCCTAATGAGTTTTCTCCCTTTCTCATCTTACATTTGTTGGTTAAACAATAATTTTGATTGCATTTGGGAGTATAAGACTATTTCTTCAGAAACTGGAGACAGTAGCAGAGCATCCAGCACCCACATTGCTCAGCACTCCACTTTAATTCAAAATGACCTTGCAACAGAAGGGACTGCTAGGACTCCGTGAGGGTCAGGGGTTGCCTCGACTCGAATGCTGCATGCAATGTTTAGTCCAGTGCAGCTCAACACCATGTAGCATCCACATGTGTACTAAGCTTTTGGAAGCCTAATTTAATAGTTAAAGACAATGTCAGTTTAAGCTTTTGTGACATCTGTGACCACAGAGTCTGCTATGCTTTCTAATCAACTGCTCCTGGAAGTCATTAGGACCACAGTGTAACACATACCAGCAGATAGAGAAGAAGGTACTGACAGATCAGAATACAATACAAAATAGTGATGATGCTGTGGCTAAGGTGCTAGGAAAATTTTGGGAAGGCACCAAAGCAATCAAAGACTGTTGGTAGATATGCAATATTTCATGATACAGACTTTTGATCTTATTTATAAAGGAAACCCACTATAAGAATTTAGATTTTATCAGTTTATGGAGGTCAGTACAATGAAAGGTTATTTATGGGTTGTTGGCATAGAAGTCTAAGCTTCACCCATTGCTCTTTTCTGTGTCAAATTACGTGGTTAAGCAGTTTTCTTATTTCAAGAAAAAAATTAGAGGTCATTTCTTAAATGTGAATGGGTGGACAAATCATTCTAGTGGCAACAGACATGGACAGCTAAAAGAGGCTCTTGTGTATAATATCCTATAAATTTCCAGAGTTCTCCAAGAGCCCTGACACATTAAGATAATCCAACAAGCTCCTATTGTTCCTTTTGGGCCTTCCCTATCCTGCTTTTCATTGCCCAGTCGTGGGTAAACAAAATGCTCTATATAAATCAATAGTAAGAGAGATGAGTTGATATTTACATACTAGATCAGATATTCCCTGGATCAACAATCCTTATTACTTGTAAATATTAGCATATATCTATGTTTTGTTCATTTAGAAATGTATAAAGCTCTTTTTTAAAATAATTTATTGAGCTGGCCAGAATTAATTCTTCAGGGAGCCATATTTTTAAAGCTCTTACTGTAAAGAAGCTTTTCTATATGTGAGGGTAAAAACCTTTCTTTCAGAGGCAAACAGTGGACTCTTGTCCATTGTAATGACTTTAAGCCTTGGTTCACACTGATGTGGTGAGGAATTTGCATCTGAATCGCACCACATTCATGAGAACCACTGCAGGTGTGCATGTTAAGTTAACAACACCCCGAAAGCAGTCTGCAAAACGTGGTGTGATGTGCAGAATTGGATCACATAGGTGTGAATACCCATGCGATACGCTTCTAGTGTGGACCAAATAAGGGTCCTGCACCTTTTTGGTGCAGGTGCGGTGCGATTAGAGCCATACAAAATGTATGGCTCCAATTGCACCGCACACAAATCGCATGTGATTTGCGCAGGAATTCGGTGTGGTTCCTGTGCAAATCACATGCGATATACTGCACTGCATATATGTGAACCCAAGCTAAAGGGAATAACTTTGCACCAAGGTCTTACATGGCATATGTTTCATTTTGGTCCTACTCAATGTAGCTTTGTAACCTTAAAGCCTTAACCTAACAATAAATTCCATATAGTACAGTATTGTTAGTTGTGGTGGTTTATGAGATAATTTATTCTAACTAAATAGGGTGGTGTCCGATTCCCTTAATCAATATATTGCAGTGCCTCTAGCCATTAAATACAACAAATAATCACATAATTTGGACACCTTAATAATTTGATCACCACGCTATAATTTTCCTTGAGTTCTTTTCACCAATGTGATTTCTTACCATATACACAAAATTTGCCTTTTTGATAAATAATTTATTTATGTACAAATATTTATATATATATATACAGTTGCAAGAAAAAGTATGTGAACCCCTTGGGATTATGTGGAGTTTTGCATGAATTGGGCATAAAATGTGCTCTGAACGTCATCTAAGTCACAACAATAGAAGAACACAGTCTGCTGAACATAATACTACACAAACATTAGATGTTGCCATGGCTTAATTGCACATAACATGTAAACATTCACAGTGCAGGGAGGAAAAAGTATGTGAACCTTTGGACTTAATAACTGGTTGACCCTCCTTTGGCAGCAATAACCTCAACCAAACGTTTCCTGTAGTTGCAGATCAGACCTGCACAACGATCTGGAGTAATTTTGGACCACTCCTCTTCACAAAACTGTTTCAGTGTAGCAATATTCTTGGGATGTCTGGTGTGAATCGCTCTCTTAAGGTCATGCCACAGCATTTCAATCGGGTTGAGGTCAGGACTCTGACTGGGCAACTCCAGAAGGCGTTTTCTGTGCTGTTGCAGCCATTGTTCTGTTGAATTACTTGTATGCTTTGGGTCATTGTCCTGTTGCATCACCCATCCTCTGCGGAGCTTCAGTTGGTGGACAGATGGTCGTACGTTTTCCTGAAAAATGTCTTGATAAACTCTGGAATTCATTTTCCCATCAATGACAACAATCTGTCCAGGCCCTGAGGCAGCAATGCAGCCCCAAACCATGATGCTCCCTCCGCCATGTTTTACAGTGGGGATGAGGTTTTGATGTTGGTGTGCTGTGCCTTTTTTTCTCCACACATAGTGTTGTGTGTTCTTCCCAAACAACTCAATCTTGGTTTCATCTGTCCACAGTATATTTTGCCAGTAGTGCTGTGGAACATCCAGGTCCTCTTTTGCAAACTTCAAACGTGCTGCAATATTCTTTTTGGACAGCAATGGCTTCCTCCGTGGTGTCCTCCCATGTACTCCATTCTTGTTTAATGTTTTCCTTATTGTAGATGTGTTAACAAAAATGTTAGCATGTGCCAGAGATTTCTGTAGGTCTTTAGCTGACACTCTGGGATTCTTCTTTACCTCATGCAGCATTCTGCGCTGTGCTCTTGCAGTCATTTTTACAGGACGACTACACCTAGGGAGAGTAGCAACAGTGCTAAACTTTCTCCATTTGTAGACAGTCTGTCTTACCGTGGACACATGAACATCAAGGCTTTTGGAGATACTTTTGTAACCCTTCCCAGCTTCATGCAAGTCAACAATTCTTTTTCGTAGGTCTTCTGAGAGCTCTTTCTGCGAGGCATGGTTCACATCAGACAGTGCTTCTTGAAACCAGTAAACCCAAAACAGGTGTGTGTTTTTTAAGGGCAGGACAGCTGTCAGCAACACATCCAATATCATTACACTGATTGGAGTCAAGGTTGGCTCACTCCTGGCTCCAATTAGCTCTGGGGGAAGTCATTAAGCTAAGGACTCACATACTTTTTCCTCCCTGCACTGTGAATGTTTACATGTTATGTGCAATTAAACCATGGCAACATCTAATGTTTGTGTAGTATTATGTTCAGCAGACTGTGTTCTTCTATTGTTGTGACTTAGATGACGTTCAGAGCACATTTTATGCCCAATTCATGCAAAACTCCACGTAATCCCAAGGGGTTCACATACTTTTTCTTGCAACTGTATATATATACAAACAAAACTACTGGTGATGAGTATTTCCTTACACACAATCCAAAATATATCACACTACCCCCTGTGGTATAAAAACACAATATATATCTATCACCACAATTCAAAAACAATTCTTAGAGGGGTTAGTATTAAATGATTAGTGCTCCAAATATAATTTCCAATTTCCCGCGGCCGTAGGGAAATAGGAAAGGATACCTGATAAAATGCACAGCAAAATAATTCAAGTATATTAGTACACAGTATATCAGTACCCAAAAAGTTAGATCAATTATTACCCAGTTAACCTCAGTAAACCATGCAAATTATATAGATATGTGCAATATTACTCTAACCAACACAATGAAATATGATAAAAGCTCTAGTAAGTTTTAAATATATATAAAAGTTACAATGTTCTGATACAGTTCTCACCACTCCCAGAATTAAGTTTTCTGAGGACTGCCGGCGGAATGGTAGTTGGTAAAAATAAAATGTCTCTCGTCAGTCAGGAACAAAAATTTGGATCAGCAGCAGAGAGTCTCTTCTTTGGTGAAAGTCTTCTTCTAAAAAAAAATAAGTTCTTCAAAAATAAATGGTAGCAGGAAGTTCTCAGCAGCAGGCACAGTCTTTACAGAGTGTTTCAATATTAGGCCGAGTGTAGAGTCTTAGGCAGAGTGCTTGAATCTTGAATTTTTAATTCTCTCAAAATCTTTGAATCTTTTTTTAATCCCCTTGTCTTGAGGGTCTCGCATATATATATGGTATATGGCCATTGTCCTTAAAGACCTCCCCTGGGGCTTTATGATTGGACGGTTAGAATGTTGTTTGATTTGAAAGTTCTTTACCTGTCCTTCGGGGACAGTCAAGTACCATGAATGAAATGGTGACCTTAATGATGACTCATCTTTTATCAGAAGTATATCTCTATTGATAAAATTTACATGTCCTGTTGAGGTATGAAAATGACTTTACTGAATATCTCTTTTAATAAGGTCCATATATATTAGTAGATTTAGCGGCTCATCTTCCTGATATAAGAGTTGTGTTTTGATGCCTGATCTTTGTCCTGAAATTGCAGATCACTGTAGAATAATTCCATAATTTGTTATGGTATTCAGTTTGATCTTGTATGCTTAATTGCAGTCCATCATGTGATATATGCCACCTCTCTCTACATCTTGATGTAGACACATGTGTTACTGCATCTCTATTTTAATATATGTATTTTACCCAAATCACAAACCATCTCATATATCCTTATGACTTCATGATACTCAGTTAAGTGATATGTAGTATCCAACTTTATTAAATGGATCTCGGCATTTTAGTATATACCAATGCCTTTAATAATATTTCAGTTTAGATATATGCCAAACTTTGTAATATATTAACTGCAATCTTTCTTCATATAAACTGAGTGCAAGGTTCATGGTGATATGGCTTTCAGGAAGTCCCCAGTTAACTAGCACTATTGTTTGGTAATTAGAGTAAACATTCAATTTCATTTCCCTGACAGGTCTGACTCATTATAATTGAGGCTGACCTTCTGGCTCTCAATAGACAATTGTGACATCCTGGCATGCTTGTTTGGCGAGTAAATTTCTGCAAGGTCTTGGAAAAGCTGTATGTAAATAATACAGAGTCCCACAATTGTCAATTTATGGTCCCTTTTGGTTGAGAATCTTCATGTCCCAAGGCAGTGTATTTGGTCTCCCTTGTATGTCAAACAGGCCTCTTTCCATTCAATACTCATTATTTGGCATGGCTTCATGGATGGTTCATCTGAAGTTTCACCAACTGGTTAACCCGTAACAGTCAGCTTCATGATTCTCTTTTGGGGAATATTATTTTCTTTAATAAAGAGTCCAAAAAATACTACATAGTGGTTTTAATGACACACATTTAATGATAGGATCAATGTACAGTCATTTGGATGAAAGAATATTATCTTATGGAGATTCATTGCTTTGGCTGATTCAAGTAATATGCAATTATAACAATTGGTTTTAGTGGAAATCTGATTAAATTCAACCCCATGTGTCTTTTCTTTGCTGTGTTGAACAATCATTGTGTAAAACGGGATTGTTTAAAATGTTCTTCCGGCTTTAATCACTATATCACTTGTGACAGGCATCTCAAAAAACAAAATTAAATTATTTTGACTTTTTTTTCTGAATGATAGTGAGTATAAGTTGTTTCTTACAATGAGAAAACAACCCAGCCTTTCTAGCAGTTGTAGGATTCCTATTGCACTGCTGTGACCAAAATAAATTGCCAAACAGGATTAATTCATTTTATACTGTATAGAGTGCTCCCAGCACAATTAATCAAATTCATTACACACAAACTTACCAGACCAATTAGTAAATGCACCAGCCCAGTCAATGCATAGATTGTTCCAAATCAAAATGGTTCCCAATGGTGGATAAGAATTGCAGTATAAGTAGTACAAAATACTGGAACTATGATTATTACATCCCCAATAATATAAAAGCCTTAACTGCTATTTTTAGTATTTTACAAATGTACAATGAATTACTCATATTCGCCAATGGCTGGTCTGGGAACTCTAAGGACCTATTAGAGTACATTCTGTATTTTGTTTGTATTGATGTGATAGTTAAATAAATTGAAAGGTGAATTCCAGGTATGGTATATTTTGTGCATAAGCATAAGAAGTAGTGGCGTAGCTGAATGTCAAAGGAATCACCTCACTGGCAGATATAGGGGAGCGGTGCCCCACTGTCAGGCCAGTCACTTACAGGAGAAGAAAAGATACCGCTCTCACCTACCATACAGTCCTGCGTGTAGAGATGGCCTCAGCTGTCATGCCTTCTGATATGTTTTGCCCCGCCCACCGGGGGCTTGATCACAGAGGAGTTGGGTGAAACGTATCAGAGGGCATGGCCAGCGTGATGGCTGAGGGACTGTACGGGAGGTGAGAGAAGTGTCTTTTCTCCTACCTCCAAATTTTGTTCATAGTTACATTGGTGCAGCATGGATCAATGTAAATATGCATTCACCATATATAGCCAAATGCCCTTGGAAGCTGGAAATCAATGAAGCAGACACGGCTAGACACATAGTTACATTGCTTCAGGATAGACTAATGTAACTACAGTTGCAAGAAAAAGTATGTGAACCCCTTGGAATTACGTGGAGTTTTGCATGAATTGGGCATAAAATGTGCTCTGAACGTCATCTAAGTCACAGCAATAGAAGAACACAGTCTGCTGAACATAATACTACACAAACATTAGATGTTGCCATGGTTTAATTGCACATAACATGTAAACATTCACAGTGCAGGGAGGAAAAAGTATGTGAACCTTTGGACTTAATAACTGGTTGACCCTCCTTTGGCAGCAATAACCTCAACCAAACCTTTCCTGTAGTTGCAGATCAGACCTGCACAATGATCTGGAATAATTTTGGACCACTCCTCTTCACAAAACTGTTTCAGTGTAGCAATATTCTTGGGATCTCTGGTGTGAATCGCTCTCTTAAGGTCATGCCACAGCATTTCAATAGGGTTGAGGTCAAGACTCTGACTGGGCCACTCCAGAAGGCGTATTCCGTGCTGTTGCAGCCATTGTTTTGTTGAATTACTTGTATGCTTTGGGTCATTATCCTGTTGCATCACCCATCCTCTGTGGAGCTTCAATTGGCGGACAGATGGTCGTACGTTTTCCTGCAAAATGTCTTGATAAACTCTGGAATTCATTTTCCCTTCAATGACAACAATCCGTCCAGGCCCTGAGGCAGCAAAGCAGCCCCAAACCATGATGCTCCCTCCGCCATGTTTTAGAGTGTGGATGAGGTTTTGATGTTGGTGTGCTGTGCCTTTTTTTCTCCACACATAATGTTGTGTGTTCTTCCCAAACAACTCAATCTTGGGTTCATCTGTCCACAGTATATTTTACCAGTAGTGCTGTGGAACATCCAGGTGCTCTTTTGCAAACTTCAAACGTGCTGCAATATTCTTTTTGGACAGCAATGGCTTCCTCCGTGGTGTCCTCCCATGTACTCCATTCTTGTTTAATGTTTTCCTTATTGTAGATGTGTCAACAAAAATGTTAGCATGTGCCAGAGATTTCTGTAGGTCTTTAGCTGACACTCTGGGATTCTTCTTTACCTCATGCAGCATTCTGCGCTGTGCTCTTGCAGTCATTTTTACAGGACGACCATGCCTAGGGAGAGTAGCAACAGTGCTAAACTTTCTCCATTTGTAGACAGTCTGTCTTACCGTGAATACATGAACATCAAGGCTTTTGGAGATACTTTTGGAACCCTTTCCAGCTTCATGCAAGTCAACAATTCTTGATCGTAGGTCTTCTGAGAGCTCTTTTCTGCGAGGCATGGTTCACATCAGACAGTGCTTCTTGAAACCAGTAAACCCAAAACAGGTGTGTGTTTTTTAAGGGCAGGACAGCTGTCAGCAACACATCCAATATCATCACACTGATTGGAGTCAAGGTTGGCTCCCTCCTGGCTCCAATTAGCTCTGGGAGAAGTCATTAAGCTAGGGCCTCACATACTTTTTCCTCCCTGCACTGTGAATGTTTACATGTTATGTGCAATTAAAACATGGCAACATCTAATGTTTGTGTAGTATTATGTTCAGCAGACTGTGTTCTTCTATTGTTGTGACTTAGATGACGTTCAGAGCACATTTTATGCCCAATTCATGCAAAACTCCACGTAATCCCAAGGGGTTCACATACTTTTTCTTGCAACTGTATGTAAAATTATACCATGCCTGGAATTTTTATTTAATAAAATGCAGTTTAGAAGCAAGAAAATCCAGATCCCCTGCTTAGCTTCCTTCTTCTCTCCAAAATGGGGGATACTCAGACTATCATCCATTGTTCATAACATCAAACACAAAAAGGTTGGCACTCCAACATGTAGCATTGTAGAATGGGAACTGTATAGAGCAACTTAAGAGCAACATAGTCACTGTTATATGTTTCAGACTAATAAATCCTTTGTCAAATGTATTGTTAGTCTGAAATGCGTAGCAGTTGCTGTGTTGCTTTTAAGAGTTGTTGAATAAAGTGCCAGTTTCAGGGCTGCTTACTGGAGTTGTGACCTTCTCTTTATGTTTGAAATCCTTTAAAGTATCACTGTGGTTTTTTTGTCATGACAAAAGAACCAGCTTGAAAACATTTGCTAAATGCAAGTTTTTAAAGCCCAACTCCAGACAAAATGCTTATTTTTTCAGTTTTAGATTGTGGAAGGTTTTAGAATTTCACTCGGGTTTTTATGTCCCATTGGAGAGGTTTCTTCTAACTGTTCCAAAGACAGAGAGTCACTTGGACAGGGAATGATGGGTTATATGTTCAGGAAGAACAGAAACATCAACAACATGTAGAGTGGATACATTTAACAATGTCTGTGAAGTTTTTAATGCTTCTTGCATCTTCTTATCCTCAAGCACACATTCATCCAGTTTTTTTTTTCTGGAATTGCAGAGACAACAATTAAAGGGATTCAGAGGCAGCTATTAAAGAAAAAAACTTGCCAGTAATTCTAACTCTGTTTACTTTTTCTGGGCTTTAAAATGAACCTGTCAAGATAGAAACATAGGGACTGCCATTTCTGACTTTTTTTTATAAAGGTTTAAGATTATAGACTATCACATTATTTTTTTATTGCTATTTGGTGAGCCACTTACCCGGAATTACCAGGACATGCATAGAAGGTGAAAAAACACCTAATGGTTATTTTTGGTAATTATTTTACTATGTAGATAGGTAAGGATTAATACAAAAGCCCTAAAGTTTTCACCAGTAAAAGTATGTCAGCATGGCCACTACCTTTTATCCATTGTGGCAGATTCCATTTAAATCACAAATATTGGCTTTGACACTTTTCTTCCTGGCATGTAAAATATCCCCCATTCCCATATTCATAGTTCAGAGATCCAACGACTGTCGGGAAGATCAGACAGAAAGCATCTGTGAAAGAACAAAGCCAATGATATGAATTCATCTGCCACTTATATTAGTAGATAAGTGGCAGACACATTTACACCATTGGCTTTGGCTTGCTTTGTCTCTCTCCCACAGGAGAGCTTTTTGGGTAGTGATACTTATGACATACAGGGTAATACTATTGATCCATATTACCTCAGTTATCCTGGTGAATCAAATAGTGAAACATGTTGAGAATCCAGCATATTCTTGTTTTATACATTGGACTAAGTTAAACAATATTAAATAATAAAGGATTGCAAAAATTTGGTTGTGTCAAAACATTTTTGTACATATGTAATTTTTGATTACAACATTTTTATTTACAATAAACATTATGAATTTTTAAACATAATTTTATTGTTTCTGTATGACACCTTGAAAGTTCTACTTCGCATGTGAGTTCTTTCATGGATCACTTGGGGTTGTTTTGCCTTGATCACTCATCATTCCAAAAGTCAGAATAATGTGGAGAATAATGCTGGCCTTGCACCTGTAGAATTTATTTTGAATGTTTGGATGAAAAAATATAATGGTATAATTAACGGTGTCTTTACGAACTTGAGTGATTTTGAACAACTTTTCATTTGAGCACTATGTTAATGTCATAGAATAAAAGTTCTATTTCCAGATTAACTTTGAGAAGTGCATGTGTATAAGACTAGTTATGATTTTTTTTTTTTTTGCCCAAGAGCAAATTCAATAATTAGAAATGCATTAATTCCCATTAAATATGACAAACATTTCCAATCTTTGTCCTTCAATTTTTTTTTCATGCTTTGGTCAAAAACAATTGATGAATTGTTCCTTAGATCTCTTACTTAATCAAATTACAGACACTGTGGAGAATAAATCTGTTTTAGTTCAAATTTTCTATGTCCCTTGATATTAGTGCAATAGTTTATAAAATGCAAAATGTCAGAAAAAAATACACTAAAGGTAATTTTAGGGCACACAAACACAATAATGTACCCAATTTTTTGATAGATAAAGTTTCACCAAGTAAATAGATACCCAACATGTCCAGCATTAAAATTGTGTGCACACAAGAAACATTGAAAAAACCCAATATTTTTAATGTTATATTTTCCATAGGTGATGCTATAAAAACCCCTAGTGGTCATCAGTTTAACGTTCCCCATGAGCTCTAGTGTTAAAAGTATTGATCTCACACTGTCGTTTGCGGTGATATGTACCCTGTGTAGCACAATTGCCATTCTATGTATGGAAGAGTGGGGAGGCTCAAATCCCTCATTTTTTTTTTTTTTAACTTTTAATGTGTTTTTAATAATTTTTGTAACTTTTTTAACCAATAGTCCCCTATGTGATAGCATATAAGTGACAGGTCCTCTTTGTAGGGGGCAGTGTGTGCAAAGAGGAAGCAGGAGAGGAGCAGTAAATACAGTGAGGGAGCAGTGTATACAGACAGGCTCCTTCACTTGCTGGCGCTAAAGGTCACCTCAGTGTGTAGATACAAATACAACAAATAAAACAAAGGAATAGGGGAAATTATAGGTGTAAAAAAAAATGTCTTTACAATAATATCTACTCAAATAATTTTATTAATAAATAAATGAATGCCAGTTATTTATGTCTTTGTGATCCCTCTAATTCAAATAAAACTACAGCACTTTGTTGTGCATATTTTAAAGCTGAGGCAAATTGTTAGCCAATGGTGGATTTGTTCCCAGTCAGTCAGCTCTGTGTCATTGATGTCTTTAACCCCTAGACGCTGATCGCACGCAAATACGGGGCCTCTTGGTGTCTGGGCCTTGACACCGAGTGGCCGCATATTTGCGTGCCATTAGAAAATACATATGTGCTGAGAGCGCGCGCCCCGCACGCTCCCAGCACATATGTCTGCGACTCATGGAAAGGTCCCAATCTCCCATTGTGATCGGGACATTTTTTCCGATCATGTGACTGCCACGACAGCGAATCACGGCGGTCACATGACCATAAATCTAGCTCACCTCCCGCCTTCTGAAACTCTTAAAGGGCCGGGAGGCACCAGGGCACAGGGGTTAACATTAAGATGTGTTTAAGACCTCAACTTCTTCCTGCTGGCTGCATGCATATATGTGGCCTCTCTTCGGGTGGGCCTTACTGCATACCCAAAAAAGAAAGAACTGTGCTGAGAGTGTGCACCATGCACCCTCCTGGCACAGTTATCAGCAGCTAAGAGAAAACTCCTGATCTCTACTTGAGATCGAGAGCTTTCAGATCATGTGACTGTTGTGACAGCCAATCATGATGGTCACATGATCACCATGCCTGCCTCCTGACATCTAAAACCCCTTAAAGGGCCGGAAAGGGCCGGTGCCAAGGGGCTAAGTGTCAAAGGTCTAGCACTTCAGGTAAGAAGCTGATATACAGTATATGTTGGTGAGGGAACACAGATGTACAGCATTTTTTATACAAGATTTTCACATTTGATTCATCAACATTGTGGAATGTATTCTCATGTTTTCACATATATGAACTATATATATACTGTATGTATATATATATTGTGGCAGTGCAGTGTCCTGCCACAGTCAAAATAAAGCTGAAAACCCTGGATTCTCAACCAGGCAGGTTGAGGGGCTCCAGAGAGTTTATGTATTGCAGAGGAAACTGACTTTTCGGTTTCCTCATTTATTCATTAAGTTTGTTTTGGGATCTGGAGCCTGGAGATTTCAAAGAGATCTGGGAGGGATGAAATCTCCAATCCGGGGTCCGTGTTTTGAGAACCCCCAGCACACTGATTGCACAGGTGTGTGCAGGCCTTTTTGTAGAGGCCTAACCATGGTTCTGGGCTCCACCCCGGCAGATGGAGTCAGGAGGGCTTCACCCTGGCAGACGGGAGGTCTCTGCCTTGGAGTCAGGTGGAAGCCAGACTAGCTGTGTGCTAGTGGCCATAATTTGGGAAGAGTCTGCAGGAGACAGACAATGAACTGTGTACAAGCCAGGAGGCTGAATACTGTTGGTATTGTTTGATGGTGGATACCCCTGCGTGGGAAGCATTTGTTACTTGAACTTTCTTAAATAAAATTGGGCAAAAAGGCCCTTAAAAAGAAGCGAGTTGCTGTGTGCTTTGAAGAGCTCTACCACTTGAAGCGAGTTCCCACATATGGTGGAGGATGCGGGCAGAACTAGAGATCCCAGCAAGGAAGTAAGTTCATGTGTTGAACTGTGTTTGGTGCATGACTCTGCACTATCTGTGTGTGCAGGTGAGGAGATCCTGCAAGAGAAAAAGAACTTGCCTTAAAGAGACAGTGCTCCATTGTGTACCAGGACTGTGCAAAAGTGTTGTGGAGTGACTGCAAAGATGGGGCGGTCAAAACTCAAAAAAGAAGCAAGTTTTCTGAAATGAGAGACAGAGTCCTGTGGCTGGAGGGGTTGTTACCACCAGAACAAGCCCCATACATGGCTGCACAGAGTTTGCCACAGTGGGAAGTGCATGCTGTTGTCCCTGGCAATGCTGGTGAAAGGAAACCAGTTTTCTGTGTGCAGAGTACTAAGCCTGAAAGAGGATGCAGTGTTGGAAGTTCGGCCAAGATACTGCCGCAAGAGCGCTGTTTGCGGTGCAGTGAATGGGGGCACACTGTCTCCAAGTGCCCGTTATCCCAGCTTCCAGTACAAGGTGACACAACCAGACAAAGGTCTGGGTATGCAATTGGGAAGCCTGCTTGGAGTTACAGGAAGGAGCAACAGGCTGCCCAAAAGTTTCTGAAGAATGTGGTTGCCCATAGCAACACATGTAACTTCAGACCTGCGGACCCTGTGAGAGAAGTGTCGTCTGCAGAGGATTGTGGCAACGCAGAGATGAGAGTTCAGCGCATCTGGAGGAACCCACAAAGTTCAGCTGGGAGAGTGCCATCTCCCATAGCAACAGGAAAAAACCTGACAACCAGGAGAAAGGGCTACAAGGGAGATGTGGTTCCGTATCCCAAGAAGGTTATCTGTGGAACCATACCCTGCCTGGAATGTGGTCAGTTTGGGCATGGTATCTTTACCTGCCCCAGATTATGGAATACCAGTGATGAGGGTGCTACTGGGCAAAAGTCTTCATCTGCAAGCCCAGATTCGTGTTTAAAAATGTTGGCAGCCACCTCTAGCAACAGTGAGGAAGTACCTGTTGTGCCAGCAGGGGGTGCCAAGGAGTCAGAAGTGCCTGCCACAGTATTATCCTATAGCTGCATGGATGAACTGGCTGGCCAAAGCCAAGCAGAGGAGATGACCGAAAGGATCCAGATCCCACGCACTCAAGTGAAGGTAAAGCCTGTTACAGTAGTGGGTAAGACTGGTACTTTTGAGAAAAATGTGAGAGATGCTAATGCACTGATTGAGACTGACTTTGAGACTCTCTGCTATAAATTTGGGATACTCCCAGTTGGGAAACCCACTGCTGGTGATTGTGAGAAAGACTTGCCTCTGTATAATGCTTTTAGTGGGGAGGCAATGGTTAAAAATGTCAATGTGAAGCTTACTGATATTGGGGTTGCACCAATGTCATCTAAAGAGAATGCTGAATTAAATGTAGTAGGGGTGACCACTAAGCAGGATGTGTTATCTCCCCTAGCAACGGTGGGTAAGGTAACCCAGGATAACTATGGTGTTGCTCTGGTGGATCAGAGTGTATCTGAATTGAGTGACAAGAATTTGTTATTTCAGTGTGGCAATGGTGAATCTAAAAGGTATGAACGTATTCATAATGAGGGGTTAATGCAATCCACTAATGCCAAAGTTTTTTTAGTGAATGACACGCCACTAGGTCACGGTGGTGAGAGTAGGAAATTGCAACCTGCTGTGCCTAGAAAAGGAGTCTCCCATTGTGATATGGATAATGAAGATATACGTAATGGGTCTGATACAGAGCCACTCTGTCCCTCTGTGTCGCCTTCAGCGGTTAGAGTGGTACTGCGTAGTACCTCTGATGGGATCACAGGGACAATGGACTGGGACAGATGGGCAACAAGCTTGTTGGCATTTATAAAAGATGCTTCTGTGGGTAACAATGGGGTGGACATGGTTTCTGCTGTGCTGAATAGAGGGACTGTGGAGCAGCTATTAGTCCAGGGCGCACCTGTCGCTGCCAAAATTAACCCACCGCTGGTAAAAGGCACCATTGAGGCTAAACATTCAGCAGAAGTTTTGCCCACAGCCCATAAAGGAGTTAATGGTGTGGTGTACCAAACTGATATCCATAGAGAAGCCGTGGAAGAGCTCATTGACACTGAGCCTCAGAGTATTTGGGTGAATCCCACACCTGGTTACGCTCTGGGAGAGCCCCAGGTTATTGTGTTGGGTACCTCCAGCCAAGAGGAAGCCTCTTTAAGAAGCACCACCTCTGAGGCATCAGTAAATGAGTGTCTCCATGTCTCCAGGAAGGTCTTATGTGTGGAATCAGGCTGTCTTTTTATAACAGACCTGCTGAAGGAAATGTTAGCCTTCTGGAGTGTACAGCCGGTGTATACCTTGCTGTCTCTTCCATGTTCGGGAGAGCTGGTACAGTGGAGTCCCGCTAATTGGAGCTGGGTATTACAGGGTATGCAAGACAAAGATGGTCAATATAGGAATTCTGTGATACCATCCTTGTTGGTAATGGTGAAAATTGTCATTCAGTGCATTGCTGGGTTGCTTCATAGCAGTAATCTGTATGAGAGGTACACCAGAGTACTGTAGGACAGGACAGAGGTTTGGACAGAAGTGCCAGAAGACACATGTATATGTGATGTGGTTGGGGTCGTCTACCCAAATGCAGAATTATGTAAGGATGGTTTGGCATCAGGACAGTTGCTGGCAGAGTCTTTTGTGACAGCAAAGTCAATGGGTAGTGACGTTTCCATGGGAGACACCCACTCCGCTGTGTGTGATTCCTCTCCAGAAACTGCCCTGCCAACTACTAGTGAACGGAGTTCTGACAAGCGTATTTTGGCTAATGATAAAAAGGGAAATATGTTGATGAATTTGGATTGTCTGATTACTATGTGTGATAACCAAAAGAATGATAGACCTGGTGGTCAAGTTGACATGGTAGCTGGTCATCCTGGAAAAGGTAATGAGTGCTTAATAGACACAAGAGAGGTTAAGAGTATAGTAATACGCCCCCTACATGTTCAGGAAGGTCACTCTGGAAAAGTTTTCCAAAGGTCCAGTAAACGCCCAAGTTATAAGAATGAAAGGTCTAAGGGAAATGGCCCAAAGCTTAACAAGGGGATGTTAAAAGAGTTTGATGCCACAATAAAAGAGCCCATGTCTGTTACTAAAGGGTTTAAAAATATATCCCCTGTAAAATTAAATGAAGCAAAAAGGGATGGTCTAGAGGAATTTGAGGGAGCAAGTTGTAATATTACAGGTACCAGGCATTTAAAGCTTAGGAGTCAACCCCAGGTTACAAAGGGTACTGAGATTTGTAAACCCCCTAGTGGTAAAAGGACTAACATAGTCTTAAGAAAATTAGAAAGACCGCGCTTTTGGAAGCGCACTCGTAAAAAGGCATGGGGAAGTAGTAGAGCCCAAGTAAGGGGAGACAGGGGAAGTCACCTCTTGGGGCAGGGAGTAGTGTCTCCCTTTGTTGAAAATGAAGTCAGCCAGGATTGGACCTTTACAGGTGATAGCCCGCACAGAAGGTCTAAAGCAAGGGTTTTAGGTTTGTGTGTTCTGCCCCCTACGGGGTCAAAACAAAGGGGGGGGATATGTGGCAGTGCGGTGTCCTGCCACGGTCAAAATAAAGCTGAAAACCCTGGGTTCTCAACCAGGCAGGTTGAGGGGCTCCAGAGAGTTTATGTATTGCAGAGGAAACTGACTTTTCGGTTTCCTCATTTATTCATTAAGTTTGTTTTGGGATCTGGAGCCTGGAGATTTCAAAGAGATCTGGGAGGGATGAAATCTCCAATCCGGGGTCCGTGTTTTGAGAACCCCCAGCACACTGATTGCACAGGTGTGCGCAGGCCTTTTTGTAGAGGCCTAACCATGGTTCTGGGCTCCACCCCGGCAGATGGAGTCAGAAGGGCTTCACCCTGGCAGACGGGAGGTCTCTGCCTTGGAGTCAGGTGGAAGCCAGACTAGCTGTGTGCTAGTGGCCATAATTTGGGAAGAGTCTGCAGGAGACAGACAATGAACTGTGTACAAGCCAGGAGGCTGAATACTGTTGGTATTGTTTGATGGTGGATACCCCCGCGTGGGAAGCATCTGTTACTTGAACTTTCTTAAATAAAATTGGGCAAAAAGGCCCTTAAAAAGAAGCGAGTTGCTGTGTGCTTTGAAGAGCTCTACCACTTGAAGCGAGTTCCCACAATATATATATATATATATATATATATATATATATATATATATATACACACACACACTTTTTCTAGTTTATTTTTATGCCTATTTATATTGGCCTATAAACAAATGTCTACTTTGAATTGATTTAAAGACACAGTGCATGTAAATTTTTAGGTGTATGGTAATCTCTTAAAGGTAAAGTGCAACATATTTGCTTTATGAATATGATTTTCTCTGTGTCCTCTGATGTATGATTAAGAAAGCCCTTTTTTACAGCCATGTTATCTAAGCCACATATCTGGCTGTGCCATGTTGCCTGATGTGTCATTTGCCATAGATGTTATGTTGTCTAATTTACCATACTGCTAACCATTATATTTTAGACTTCAGCTTTGATCTTGATTCCTGTATGATCGCCTTTTTACCCAAAACTGCACACATAGAATTGTAATCATATTTTTTTTCATTTAGAAAACTCTATTTTGCTCACCGGTTTGTATTGGATCCTAGTTTACAATTCATCAAGGCTCAGAGGTGATCGGTTATAACACTGTTAATAGAGAATGAGAAAATAGCTTTACCAACTTAACCACTTGCCTACCAGGCACTTATACCCCCTTATTTACCAGGCCAATTTTCAGCTTTCAGCGCTGCCGCACTTTGATTGACAATTGCGCAGTCATGCAACATTGTACCCATATGAAATTTTGATCATTTTTTTCTCACAAATAGAGCTTTCTTTTGGTGGTATTTAATCGCCACTGGGCACTTTACTTTTTGCGCTATAAACAAAAAAAGTGCAAAAAATTTGAAGAAAAAAAAAAGTTTCTTTGTTTCTATTATAAAATTTTTCAAACAGGTAATTTTTCTCCTTCACTGATGTGCGTTGATGAGGCAGCACTGATGGGCACTGATAGGCGGCACTGATGGGCACTGATAGGCAGCACTAAAGGGCACTGATAGGCAGCACTAATGAGGTGTCACGGATAGGCGGCACTAATATGCAGCACTGATAGGCGGCACTGATAGGTGACACTGATGATGGGTACTGATAGACGGCACTGACTGGCATCACTGCTGGGCACTGACTGGCGGAACCGCTGGACACTGACTGGTGGCACTGGTGGGCAGCACTGCTGGGCTGCACTGGTGGGTGGCACTGGTGGGCAGCACTGGTGGGTGGGCACAGGTGGGTGGCACTGGTGGGCACATGTGGGTGGGCACAGGTGGGTGGCACTGCTGGGCACATGTAGGTGGCACTTCTGGGCACAGGTGTGTGACATTGCAGAGTGGCACAGGTGGGTGCACTGCTGGGCACAGGTGGGTGCATTGCTGGGCACAGGTGGGTGATCTGCTGGGCACAGGTGGGCGGAGCTAGTGGGTGCACTGCTGGGCACAGGTGGGTGGAACTTGTGGGTGGCACTGCTGGGCACCGATCATCAGGGCACTGATGATCAGTGACCCTGATGATCGGTGCCGATCCTCGCTCTGACAACTGCCGGTTCTCGGCAGTACTTTCCTCACGATCTGACAGCGTGAGGAAAGTGCATCCGAGAACCGGCAATTGCATTTCCCTGTGATCAGCGTGTCATTGGACACCGCTGATCACGTGGTAAAAGGCCGCTGTGATTGGCCTTTTACCACATCACGTGATCAGCTGTGTCCGTAGGACACAGCGATCACGGAGATCGCCGGGTGCGCGCCCCCTGGGGCGAGCAGGAGAGCGCGTTCTGGGAGGACGTCATATGACGTCCACCCAGAACTGGCCGGCCGCAGTGCAGCCAGTCATTCGGCTATCTGCGGTCGGCAACTACCGTATTTTCCGGCGTATAAGACGACTTTTTACCCCTTGAAAATCTTCTCAAAAGTCGGGGGTCGTCTTATACGCCGGTAACGGCATGCTGACACTTTTTCCAACAGAAGGGACACTAAGTACAGGGGTGGGCAGGGGCTGCTGTCTCTTACCTGGCTCCGGTCCCACGACGATCCGGTCCAGGAAGCGCGGCTGCTCCTTCCTTCAGTTCGTCCACTGGATGTTCGCGGGGCTGCTCAGCTTCGCCTCATCACCGGTGATTGGCCGCCAGAACTGTAGCTCAGGAAAGGCACACAGGCGGCCAATCACCGGCGAGGAGGCGGAGCTGAGCGGCCCCGCGAAAATCGAGTGGAGATGCAGGTAAGTGTGCCGTGCTTAGGTGCTGCTGCAACCACATATGCTGGCTGCAGCAGCACCGTACTGGAACAGGGGTCAGCAAGTGTCAGTGGGAGGAATAGTGCCCCATCCTTGGTGTCCAATGATGGGGCATTATTCCTCCCACTGACACCAACGATGGGGCACTTTTCCTCCCCCCCACTGACACCAACGATGAGGCACTATTCCTCCCCCCCCACTGACACCAACGATTGGGCACTATTCCTCCCCCCCCACTGACACCAATGATGGGGCACTATTCCACCCCCACTGACACCAATGATGGGGCACTATTCCACCCCCCACTGACACCAACAATGGGGCACTATTCCTGCCCCCCCCCCCCACTGACACCAATGATGGGATACTATTCCTCCCACTGACACCAAAGATGGGGCACTATTCCACTGACACCAATGATGGGGTGCTATTCCCCCCAATTATACTAATGATGGGGCACTATTCCTGCCACTGATACCAATGATGGGGCACTATTCCTTCCACTGACACCAATGATGGGACACTATTCCTGCCACTGATACTAATGATGGGGCACTATTCCTCCCACTGACACCAATGATGGGGCACTATTCCTCCCACTAATACCAATGATGGGGCACTATTCCTGCCACTGATACCAATGATGGGGCACTATTCCTCCCACTGACACTAATGATGGGGCACTATTCCTGCCACTGATACCAATGATGGGGCACTATTCCTGCCACTGATACTAATGATGGGGCACTATTCCTGCCACTGATACCAATGATGGGGCACTATTCCTCCCACTGACACCAATGATGGGGCACTATTCCTGCTACTGATACTATTGATGGGGCACTATTCCTGCCACTGATACCAATGATGGGGCACTATTCCTCCCACTGACACCAATGATGGGGCACTATTTCTCCCACTGACACCAATGATGGGGCACTATTCCTCCCACTGACACCAATGATGGGGCACTATTCCTCTCACTAATACCAATGATGGGGCACTATTCCTCCCACTGACACCAATGATGGGGCACGATTCTTCCCACTGGTGTGCACTGGAAGAGGGGTAGTCTTATACGGCGAGTATAGCCCAAACACTACATTTTAAACAGGAAAAGTAGGGGGTCGTCTTATACCCTCAGTCGTCTTATATGCCGGAAAATACGGTAGTTAAAGTGGATATAAACCTCAGACATGAAATATGTACAAAACATATCCCTCTATAGTGTTCTTGTCTCAATTAAGAGCACTAAGTGTAATTTCTGTCTGATGCTTTGTTCCTCTGCTATCAGTATGAGTCACTTCTGGCAGGTTTTCCTGACACCAAGAGAAAAATGGTGATGGGGAGGAATCTCCAGCAGATTAACAGCCTCAGCTCTGTTCCTGTGAGCTTTGTGGAAGGGGGTATGTCCCCTACCACCAATCAGCTCTCAGAGCGCTCCTCACTGAGCTCTGCAGAGTGTAACATCAGCTCACTGTTTCTGAACTCTCAAACAAGCTGTATAAATTCAGCACTTTGAACGGATGTTGAGAAAAGAAGGCCGTAGATAAACAGGTACATCTTATGTAGGAGGATTAGTTTCATCTCTGTGTATCACTTGAGGCAAGTCACTGCACTGGGTATATGTAAGCGTTTACTACCACTTTAAGACTATCATCTCTAAAGTCCAACTGACATCACATTGTTTGTATATAGATTGTGCTAACTACCTCCATTTTCAATGCCTAGTAAACTTTCCCCTTAAAGCAGTTAGGCATTGTATTATCTGCATATGTCTGTGTAGTCCAATATGCTTCTCAGTTTGACCACTTTACCCAGTACACTCAATAATTTAACATGCCCTGTCAGACCCTGTAAATCTCAGAAAATACTCATTAACCCCTTCACACTGGCGCCAGAACTATAAAGAAAAGGTGTTAGACTTCAACTGGGCTTTGACATTTTCAGCAGTAGTTATGAAAAGATTGTAATCTAAATAATATCTTTATTCATTCTTTAGGTGCTTTCTGTAGTTGCCCAGCAAATTCAGACCATTCAGCGAGCTATATCAGAGCAAGTGCAAACCTTCGTGTTTGAAGGTACTAAAATATCCTTGGACTCATCATGCACAGTATTTATTACTATGAATCCTGGGTATGCAGGAAGAGCAGAACTTCCAGATAACTTAAAGGTAATCTGTATTTTGTTGTCAATAGAAACTGAATAATCCTAATATATAGATATACATATTATTTACATATATACAGTATGTAAAGAATTGACATGTTATGTGTATAAAATGCACCACCTTAGAGAAGATCATTTTAGGTTAAGGTGCTGGAAATTCTGCTTATTTTACCTTATTTTTCTTTTTTAATAAAAGTGTTTTTTTTTTATAAATATAGTTCCCCGATTGACTGTTTAATATTGTATCTGGTTTCAAGTTTGTAAAATTTCTTTTAGCTTCCTCTTACTAGCTGTGCTTACAGGGTTTCTTTTTAAGATATTTTCTGACATCTCTTCTTGAACTATCTAGCACTCAAGAGTTCTGTGTCTGAGGTGTTTCAGTGAGTTAGTCCTGCATACAGTATGCATCAGATGGCTAATCCCTAAGAAATTTAGTTCCAGTAAACTGGATCAGAAACTGATAGATATTATTAATAACATTTTTAAAAGGGTATTTTGTGTATGGTACATTTGAAGATAAAGTGTTAGTGAAGAATTCTAAATCTTGAGTACCCTGTGCTCAAGGTTTGAGCAGAAAGAAAGAAAGAAGGTATAACCTCAGTTGTTCCTTATGCCTAGTACACACAATCAGAAAATCAGGTAATAAATACTGCTTTTGAAGTGATCATATGATAATCTGATTGTTAGTACACAGTTTTTGAGAGCTAATCACAACAGTTCATGCAAAATTATGCGAAGGGACAAACACAAAAAATGTTCTTGTATGATATCAGAATGAACGATTTCCATTTAATCAGTACAGTATTTATCCAAAAAAACCCCAGAAGACCAAAACAACTCATGCTTGGAAATAAAAGAATAATGACAATACAATACAATATACTACATCACTTCCGAAGTTTTATTCTGTCATACTAGAATTTCCGTAACTTTAGTAACCTCATCATTTTCAATATGAGACTAGCATGCAAAAAAACAAAAAATGGACAATTATTCGTCCAGTACTCTCATCATCTGTATGAGGTTTAAGAGATTAGGCAAATTTAAGAGATTAGATTCCTAAGAGATAAGGTCAGGAGCCAGACCCTCTAGTTTTGTGAACTGTTGGATGTCTTTTGGCTCACTGATTTTACAATGATTGAAGTGTCACTTTTCTGGCAGAATTTCTGACTAAAATGATCATTTGTACCACTTTGAGGTTCCTGAAACACATCTGTTTTGAGCGATTGCCGTGGGGATGGTGCTTTAGAGCAACATTTTTATTTTTATAGCTGACATGTTTTAAGGTCATTTTTGAGCAAATGAACAGTCTTTTTCCCCTAAGGAAGACATTTAAATATGATTGTCCCTCATTCATACTCACATGACAACAACTTCAAACAATACATTATGAGACTTGTTATAGTGATAGACGTTTGTGCAAAGTGTCCGCCATTTATGTACATGTTATGAAATAGACTTGAATGTATTGTTCACAATAAAATTATAATGTGAATGTCAAGAAAGTCCCATTTAATATTTGTGTAGTGTTATGTTGCTTAATGCTGATGCCAGTCTGGGTGGATTAATAAAATAAAAAGGGGGCTGTGTACACCAAACAATTTAAAGAAATGTAACTAGCAGAGTTACCTATTAATAAATAAACTGAAAACTATCATATAAAGTGGAGAGGAGGAGTTGGATTCCTGGAGCCAGGTTTCAGTAATGGCAAGTCTCTCATGGTGCACTCCTTTGGACTCACTCATCCAGACTCAGTGGACAAAAAAGAGGCGGCGTTGGACTTCTCCTTTCCCCACAAAGCACCATCCAGGTTCTTCCTACATCTTCCTCGCTGTCCCTCTGCTCTTTTGAATTGCACTGTATTCATATTTTTTCTCCAGGCTGTCTGAAAATTGCCTCCCAGCTCAGTGTCTCACTTTCTGAATGACTTCTTTGCATGTCTACTCTATTTTCTCTCCTCTGAAGTACTGGCCATTATCCTTGGTGACTTTAACATTCCAGTCAATATTAACACCTCAGCCACTTCCCAACTACTCAAGCTAACCCTTTTCCTTTCTCTGATCACAACTTTATCAGTTTCACACTCTCCCTGTCTTCAACCTCCCATGCCACCAACCAGAAAACAGCTACCCGTAGAAACCTTTGCCACCTCAACCCTTCCTTTCTGCATTCTTCTACTGACTGCCTTTATGACAAAATTGCACCGCTGTCCTGCCACTTCTGTCTAAAACAACTTAGAATCATCCTCCCTGGACACACTTCCTCCTTTCTCTACACTCATAACCAGGCCATGCCTGCTATAACTTTGGCAAACAGAGATTCAGCTGTGCTCTTGAGTGAGCATGGTGTAAAACTAAATTCTTTGCAAGACTTCACTCTCTACAAATCTGCAACTCTCTACACTGCTAAACAAGCCTTCTACACCACTCTCATCCAATCCTCATCAGCTGTATTATACCCTTAATTCCTTACTGCAACCCCTGCTGCCTCCACCCACCAATTTAATTACTGCCCAGGAGATTGCCATTTCAAAAACAAGATTGACACAATTTGTGATGATATCTCCAGTGTCCAGGTTTCTCCTCCAACCAACATTCTAGGACCATACCACACTCAACACTTTCCTCCTTTGACCCTGTTACCACTGAGGACGTTGCCAAACTCTGTTCCGAAGCCCACCTCACCACCCGTCCCCTGGTCCCTGTCCCCTCACAATTCTTACGGCCTCCTTCCTGCTCTATCCTAAACTCTAACCCATATCTTCAACCTCTCCCTCTCCACCTGCACCTCCCCCCACCCTGCTCAAACATGCACTGGTTACTGGTTACCCCATACTTAAAAAACCCTCAGTAGGCCCCACCTGTTTGAATAACTTAAGACCCATCTCCCTGCTCCTGTGTGCATCCAACCTTCTTGAATGCCTTGGCCACAACCATATGAGTTGCTACCCCATTGACAACAACCTTCTAGATTCCCTACAGCCTGACTTCGGTCTACAACATTCCACTCAAACTGCCCTACTAAAACTCACTAATGACCTACTAACTGCTAAAACCAATCACTATTGCTCCATACTCATACTCTTAGATTTTTCTGCTGTCTTCAACACAGTTGACCACCGGCTCCTCCTCAATAAACTTCACTTCCTTGGCTTCTGCTCCTTGGTGACTCTGCTCTTTCCTGTTTCTCCTCTTACCTATTTCAGCGCACTTTCAGCGTCACATACAACATCATCTCTTCGGCTCCTTTTCTTTTTTCTATTGGGGTACCCCAAGGCTCTGTCCTTGAGCCCCTCCTATTCTCTCTCTACACCTCTTCCCTGGGCCAGTTGATAACATCTTACGGTTTCCAATACCACCTCTGCACTGACGACACCCAGATCTATTTCTCCACTCACCAGCTCATCCCCTCGGTCTCCTCATGTGTCACAAATTTACTGAGTGAAATATCAGTTTGGATGTCACACCACTTCTTCAAACTCAATCTTTCTAAAATTGAGCATTTAATATTTCCTCCTCCCCAATCACCACCTCGTGACTTTAACATTGAGTTCAACAGCACAACCATTGGTCCCTCTGCACATGCCAGGGTGCTAGGTATAATCCTAGACCTTTCCTTCAGGCCCCACATCCAACCCAAACAACTTATTCACTCCTTAGTTATATCCCACCTTGACTACTGCAACTCCCTCCTCACTGGCCTACCTTTACAAAGACTATCCCCTCTTCAGTCTATTATGAATGCTGCTGCTAGGCTTATACACCTTACTAGCCAATGCATGAATGCTGCCCTTCTCTGACAATCCCTTCACTGGCTTTCATTATCTCAATGTATAAAATTCAAAATGCTTACCACAACGAACAAAGCCATCAACAACACTGCCCCCAGCTACATCACCAAACTCATCTGCAGATATCCACAAAATTGTCCTCTTAGATCCTCCCAGGATATCTTGCTCTCTTGCTCCCTTGATGCCTCCTTCCATGCTTGCCTCCAGGACTTTTCCAGAACTTCTCCAACCCTCTGGAACTTCCTACCCCAGTATGTCTGGTCAGCCCCTACTCTGTCCACCTTTAGGTGATCCTTGAAAACTCATTTACTCAGGGAAGTCTACTCTACCTCCACCTAAAAATATATACCTAAGTCCAGGGGCGGACTGACCATTTGGAAACTCGGGCACTGCCCGAGGGCCCGGGGTCAGTAGGGGGCCCCATGAGATGCCCCTGGTACCTTTTTCATAGGCTTTTTTGAGTTTGGGCAAGGTCACAGGGGCCCCATGATCCCCTATTGCATGGGGCTCCATGAGTTGTCAGTCCGCCCCTGTGCCTAAGTCATATTAATCAGATCATACCCTGCAGCTATTACCTTTTGTACCACCTCCCCCTCCCTTTAGATTGTAAGCCCCATGAGCAGAGTCCTCCTATTCTTTTTATATTGAACTGCGTTGTTATTGTACTGTCCCCGTTTCTATTGTAAAGTGTTGTGAAAACGGTCTGTGCTATATAAATCCTGTATAATAATAATAATGTCAGCAAGGTATAACATTTTCTGACAGATGCACCATTTGGAAGGCCATAATTTTAACCACTTGCTAACCGTGGTATACCTGAATGACAGGTACAGCATGGTTACCCAGTTCTGGGAGGGTGTCATATGACGTCCTCCCAGAACACTTCCCCCCGCGCGCCCCCGGCGGCGTGCACCCAGTGATTTCCATGTTCGCTGTGTCCTACGGACACAGTTGATTATGTGATGAGATAAAAGACCAATCACAGCGGCCTTTTACCATGTGATCAGATGTGTCCAATGACACAGCACTTCACGGAGTAAATACAGTTGCCGGTTATCAGCAGCACTTTCCTCACGCTGTCACAGCGTGAGGAAAGTTCTGCTGATAACCGGCAGCTTCCACAGAGCAGATCGGCACTGATCATCAGGGCACTGATGATTAGTGTCCTGATGATCAGTGCCCTGCAGTGCCACCTAGCAGTGCCACACACCAGTGCCCAGCAGTGCCACCCAGCAGTGCCCAACATTGCCCCCCAGCAGTGCCACCCATCAATGCCGCCCAGCAGTTGGGCCCATCAGTGTTGCCCAGCAGTGCCGCCAGTCAATGCCATCAGTCAGTGCCACTAGTCAGTGTTGTCAGTGCCACCAGTCAGCGCCACCCGTCAGTGCCCTGATGATCAGCACCCAGCAGTTCCACCTACCAGTGCCCAGCAATACCACCTACATGTGCCCATCAGTGCCCAGCAGTGCCACCCACCAGTGCCCAGCAATGCCACCCACCTGTGCCCAGCAGTGCCCCCATCAGTGCCACCCATCAGTGCTGTCCAGCAGTGCTGTCAATCAGGGCTGCACATCAGTGCCGCCTATCAGTGATCATCATTGCAGCATATCAGTGCCTCCTCATCAATGCCCACCTGTGCCGCCTCATCAGTGCCACCTAATCAGTGCAACCTATCAGTGCCCATCAGTGCTGCCTATCCATACCACCTCATCAGTGCCCATCAGTGCTGCCTATCCGTGCAGCCTCATCAACACACATCAGTGAAGTACAAAATTTTATAATAGAAACAAAGAAACCCTTTTTTTTTCAAATATTGTGCTCTTTTTTTGTTTATAAAAATAAATCCCCCAGTGGCATTTAAAAGAAAAGTGCCACCAAAAGAAATCTCTATTTGTGTAAAAAAAATTATGATAATTTTATATGCGTACAGTGTTGCAGGACCGCACAATTGTTATTCAAAGTGCCACAGCGCTGAAAGCTGAAAATTGACCTGGGCATGAAGGGGGTTAAAGTGCCCGGTAGGCAAAGTGGTTATTAAATAAAGGCATCAATGTCTTTGGAGAAAATACAGTAGTGTCCAGTCACAGCTTTGGGTTTTGACACAAAGCAATGCCTTTCTAACACACAGCTGTTTATTCATAGAGACTTTGGAAATCTAAAGTGTTTTCCAGGAAACATTCTAAGTCAGTTCAAATATTGGAACAACTGTACATCTGTTATTATGCATACCCTTGTGAGTTGGTTGTCCTTCTGTGACTAGTTTTCGAGTCATCTCCAGGCTGTTCCCATTAGACCCAAAACTAAGCTTCTCTTCATTAGAACCCAGTTTTCAATTTAAATTTTAATTAGAACAGACATCCAGGATACTTACAAATCTGCTTGCTTTTCATAATACCTTTTGGTGAGTATTAATAATTTTATGAGATATTAGAAATCTACATGAAAGGTATATGTTTCTTACTTCTTGTGTGGTGTGTTCTGTTCTTTGTGTGGGAAACAATTTTAAAAAATAAATATAGTACTTACTCTTATTTATAGCAGACTATTCATTCATTTATATAGGCTCTCTGAGTTTGCTTAGGAGTATGTATATCTTTAAATATTACACATAGAGACTGACTTAGTAAAGGCAAAGAGGCAGGTCACTTTGCAAGGGAATTTGTTTTCGTTATAGCTTATTGAATGAGGTGAACTGTTACTTCCGTCATCCAATACTGGGCAAGCAAATACACTGTTTTGTTTTATTTTCTTTGCATGCGATTGAGTATTGTTTGGAAAGTAAATTTTTGCCAGATTCACTAATCAAAGTAAAACATCTCTTGCAAAGTTAACTATTTTCCTTCAGCTTCCTTCAACCCCATTGACTTAATATTTTGTACGCTTTGTACGCTTTGTTATGAATAAAAAAGATATCACTGTATAGTGCACCAAAAACTGTCTGCAAACATCCTCCAAAGTTCAGTCACTTCCTAATCCATAATCCCCTTCCCATACTGGCAGCTGTATAAATATCCTATTCAAACTAAAACATATAACACTCAAAAATACAGTATTCACATCAAAAGTTTAAAGGCTTACCCCCCTCATTACATGTAAATAAATAAAATACATATCAAATCAATAAAACAATGTACAGTATATATTATAGTGATCAACTACAAATTCATTCAGTGACCCTTAAACCAATACAAAATCATAACCTCTCTCAGTAGTATAAAGTGCTGGTGCTGATGATGTCTGGTGTGATGAAAAGCACTGGGTAGGGCTAGGCACTATAATGCTGATACCAGGGGCAGACTGACCATTCAGGCACTCGGGCTGAGCCCGAGGGCCCAGGGTCAGTAGGGGACCCCATGAGATGTCCCTGGTACCTTTCATAGGCTTTTTGTGGGTGTGGTTTGAGTGCGGGCGAGGACACAGGGGCCCCATGATCCCCTAATGCCCAGGGGCCCTGTGAGTTGTCAGTCCGCCCCTGGCTGATACACATGTCGAAGGGGTCTGCATACACTAGATTTGTGATATGGCAATTTTTGCAGTGCTGCAGCACTTGAGAGACATTTACTGCAGGCTATTTATCCTGAGATGGGTTAACCTCTTACTTTGTAAGTATTCTTTGCTTTTTAACATACTGTTTTAATGAAGCTACATTTCTGAACTATGAGCATTTTTCTCTGTGCATTATGTAAAGGAAACATAAGGAAATAATAAAGGAAACAGGAGGCTATGCATCTACCTGCCTATCTACCTACATCAGTACACAGCTCTTTTTGACCATCTTGTAATGAAAGGTCAGACATACCTGTTGAGTTATCCTCAGCCACTGGGAATGCACTTTTAAAGGTGTGAAGCACCAGCATTTTTTAAGAGTGGATTGTTTACACATTTCTGCTTCTAATGAGCATTAAATTGCTATGGATGTTTTGATTTATATGAATTTCATTAAGCAACAGCACATTATATTACTGAGAGAGGTTATGCACATATGATTTTGCACCATTTTTAAATGGTCAGTAAATACATTTGTAGTTTTTATCACTATGATATATGTGCTTATATAATGATTTGATTTGTATTTTATTTATCTGTTTACTGTACATGTAGTGAGGGGGTTATGCATTTAATTGAATCTTGGTGTAAGTGTTGTATATGTATATGTTGTCTAAACACAAAACTCATTTGACCAAGAGTCTCTACAAAAATAAAGAATCTGCAGTGACAAATGAATACGCCAACACTGACTGGTCTCCAATGACAGGAGAAGTCAGGCAGGGATGCATCTTGTCACCTTACCCATTCAGCCTATATGGTGAAGCCATCTTCAGAAATGCAAATTTAGAAGAAGAGTCTGTCAGTGTCAAAGTTGGTGGCCAATCTGCACTATGCAGATGACACACTCATTGCCAGCAGCAAAGAAAATATGCTGTATTTACTGAGAAAAGTCAAAAACGAAAGTCAAAAGATGGGATTAGAACTGAATATCAACAAGATAAAGATCATGAACATAGACAATGATGACAATTTTGAGCTTGATGGAATTAGAACAGAAGTTGTAAAACATTTTAATCTCTTGGGATCTTTTATAAACAAAGAAGCAATGAGTTCAGAGCTCTGAAGAAGGGGGTGAATCCCCTGAAGCATGTCAGCTAGCTAGCACAGCATTATGGTGTATTTGGCCACACCATATTCCCACACTGGATTGAGATTGTCATACAATGCCTGTATACATTTGCTTTTGCAAGTATCCATTTGGCTGTATGTTTTGCCTTATACAATAAACCTTTGGTAATGCACTACGCTGTTTTATCGTGTCAACATAACCTTAAGGCTGAACTCTGGTGAAAACCAAAAAAAGTTTGGCGGGGGCACCCATGAACCAAATACAGGGAGCATAGTACCAGTACATCGCTCTGCCTGTTGCTGCCTTCTCGCCAATGTATATACAGTATCTCACAGAAGTGAGTACACCCCTCACATTTTTGTAAATATTTTATTATATCTTTTCATGTGACAACACTGAAGAAATGATACTTTGCTACAATGTAAAATAGTGAGTGTACAGCTTGTATAACAGTGTAAATTTGCTGTCCCCTCAAAATAACTCAACATTAATGTCTAAACTGCTGGCAACAAAAGTGAGTACACCCCTAAGTGAAAATGTCCAAATTCGCCTAAAGTGTCAATGTTTTGTGTGGCCACCATTACTTTCCAGCACTGCCTTAACCCTCTTGGGCATGGAGTTCACCAGAGCTTCACAGGTTGCCATTGGAGTCCTCTTCCACTCCTCCATGATGACATCACGGAGCTGGTGGATGTTAGAGACCTTGCGCTCCACCACCTTTCATTTGAGGATGCCCCACAGATGCTCAATAGGGTTTATGTCTGGAGACATGCTTGGCCAGTCCATCACCTTTACCCTCAGCTTCTTTAGCAAGGTAGCGGTCATCTTGGAGGTGTGTTTGGGGTCATTATCATGTTGGAATACTGCCCTGCGGCCCAGTCTCCGAAGGCAGGGGATCATGTTCTGCTTCAGTATGTCACAGTAGATGTTGGATTTCATGGTTCCCTCAATGAACTGTAGCTCCTCAGTGCTGGCAGCACTCATGCAGCCACAGATCATGACACTCCCATCACCATGCTTGACTGTAGGCAAACACACTTGTCTTTGTACGCCTCATCTGGTTGCCGCCACACACGCTTGACACCATCTGAACCAAATAAGTTTATCGTGGTCTCACCAGACCGCAGGACATGGTTCCAGTAATCCATGTCCTTAGTCTGCTTGTCTTCAGCAAACTGTTTGTGGGCTTTCTTGTGCATCATCCTTAGAAGAGGCTTCCTTCTGGGACGAGAGCCATGCAGACCAATTTGATGCAGTGTGCGGCGTATGGTCTGAGCACTGACAGGCTGACCCCCCACCCCTTCAACCTCTGCAGCAATGCTGGCAGCACTCATATGTCTATTTCCCAAAGACAACCTTTGGATATGATGCTGAGTACGTGCACTCAACTTCTTTGGTCGACCATGGCGAGGCCTGTTCTGAGTGGAACCTGTCCTGTTAAACCACTGTATGGTCTTGACCACCATGCTGCAGCTCAGTTTCAGGGTCTTGGCAATCTTCTTATAGCCTAGGCCATCTTTACGTAGAGCAACAATTCTTTTTTTCAGATCCTCAGAGAGTTCTTTGCCATGAGAAGCCACATGGAACTACCAGTGACCAGTATGAGAGAGTGAGAGCGATAACACCAAATTTAACACACCTGCTCCCCATTCACACCTGAGACCTTGTAACACTAACGAGTCACATGACACTGGGGAGGGAAAATGGCTAATTGGGCCCAATGTGGACATTGTCACTTAGGGGTGTAATCACTTTTGTTGCCAGTGGTTTAGACAGTAATGGCTGTGTGTTGAGTTATTTTGAGAGGGCAGCAAATGTACACTGTTATACAAGCTGTACACTCATTACTTTACATTGTAGCAAAGTGTCATTTCTTCAGTGTTGTCACATGAAAAGATAGAATAAAATATTTACAAAAATGTGAGGAGTGTACCCACTTCTGTGAGATACTGTATACTGTGGTGGGTCAGCAAGCGGTTATTCTAATGTACCGAGTTGTAATTAATTTAATATGCATTTAAACCTTTGAATAAATGCGTACTTAGATTTATTGTTGTGACTTAAATAAATCAGCAAGTAAACTTATATACAGGAATGTCTATGTTTTGTGTAATATTTCCTGGTATCTGAAAGTTAAAAAAAAAAAAAGTTTCCTGTCAAATTGAGGATCTTACAGAAGACATGTCCACCCCCTGCCTGTGGTAGAGAGATTATTGTCATTAGTTAAGGAACGACAACATGTGGGTGGTATGTCACCCTGAATGACAAGCTCATCACTGCAAGCTGTGAAATCAGTGTGTATGATACTAGAGTATGCTGTTCAAAATGACTTCACATGTACGGTATGCCCAGTTGTGTCAACTACAGTTATGAGATAAAAGGTTAATATTTTTATCATCATAAAGCACAAATTGTTCTACAGCATACTTTCTAATCACTTTTCTTTCATAGACTTAAAGCATTTTTGTACTATTTTATTAGTCTCATAAACCAGCTAAAACAACACAGCCCCTTTTTATTTTATAGATTTTCATTTTGACACATCTCTAGAAACCATCCACTGGAACGAATGTATACATCTAAACCTTTTCATTCCTGTTTCCTAGCACCTATGCAAAGACTGTTATTGTAACCTTGGGACTGACAATCATAAAAAAAAACACAAAACCACCAAGCTATCATCCCTTTAAAATGTGAACACTAGAAAGTCTTTGTTGATTTTTTTAAAATGATGAAATAAAAAGAGCTTATTTAAAACTAGTCATATTTAATGTCATGCAAGAAATAATTAATGTTAAAGTTTAATGTGCACACAGAAATCATGGATGATCACGTGGCTAAATATATAAAGATTATAGTTAACATAGTATCTAATATTATAGGTTCTGTTTCGGACTGTTGCTATGATGGTGCCAGATTATACTTTAATTGCTGAGATTTCTCTGTATTCCATGGGTTTCATCGCAGCACGCAGCCTTGCTACTAAAATTGTGGCTACATACAGATTATGTTCTGAGCAGGTAAGTCTCACTTGTTTTTTAATAATAAATAGAAAGATATCCAAAATAGAACACAAGGCAGTAGGAAAACATAATAATTTGTCTATCCCACCCATGGACAGGAGAGCTTTGATTTATGGTCTCTACAATTTTTCAGCTGTGGTGATCAAACTTAAAAACCACAGAGAAATAAACATTGCCTTTGTTAGTCTCCTGTAGATATACACACACACACGCACTAACTTTACAAATGAGAATGTACATAAGGAACAAGACTTGATATTTTGCAAACCATAGAATTATTTTTTCTTTTTGTGTGCTTATGTATGGGGGAACAGTCAATTTTCCTTTTTGCAGTTATTACACCTCACTATGCAATTAAAAGTTTGACTAAGACTATGCTTAGCGTCAAATTAAGCAGTCATTTTGTTTAGTCCTCGATCAAATAATGGATTGTAGAGCCTGGAATTATTCTGGAATCAGTCTGCTGTTCTTAGCTTGCCTTGTGGGAATAAGTGTGAAGTCAAAGCCTTTATTTGCAATATATATTTATATATTGGATTGGATATAATAATAGTTATAGCTTTCTACAAATGATCTTTAAAAACATTGCCTGTCAATACCAAAACATATACAACAAAAATATATATAGATGGATAACTAAAAGCATCTCTTTCCTAAAGTGGTATTTACCTCTGTACTGCACATTGATATATTAGCACATTATGACAGACATACCCGTGAAATTAAGCTCTCTAGTGCTGAGCTGTCACTGCTGCTGGTACTTCCACCTTTGCCTGGTCTTCCTTCTGGGTTCACACTCTCTGGCCACTTGAATGACTGGGCCAAGATGATATCACTACCATGCATGCGAATCTACAATCGCAGCACTGCATTCTTTTCAATCATGCCACACTTAGTGTGATGTGAATTCAGAGTACTGCGCATGCACTGCTGACATCATTGACCTGAGACAAAGGCAATAGGTATTAAATGGCACTTTCCAAGGTAACCACAGATAAGACTTATTATAGGCTTACCTGTAGGTCAAAGTTTAAAACAAGAGTGAAATGCTACTTTAATGTCAGAATGAAGTTCTAAACAAGATTTCAAAGAATTTTGTGTGTTTTTGATATACGTGGGTCTAGGACAGTAGTGAAAAAAATTAAGCATATGTATTAGTTAGTTTATACCTATTGACTATTTTATTATTGGGGCTTCGTATGTTGATTTTGACACATTTTTTATTTAAAAGTGTATGTGCAGCCAAAACTTTTCTTAGTTTTTAGCATCTTTGTAGATATTTACCCTCACATCCTGTTAAGCCAAAGAAAAAAATGCTTTTCTTGGAACAGTAGTGGAAGGCTAGACACCCTATCCTTTTTTTTTCTATGACACTGTCTGGTGAAGGTATTGTCAGCAATATAAAAAAATGACAATAAAACTCTCTAATAGAGCCCAGGGTATCAGTAAAAAGTTGACAGGAGTTTTAATCCTTAAACACACTATCCAACACTAAAAGAAAAAAGATTTTGGCTTGACTTATTCAAGCAAACATGCATGAATAAACTGTGAGTGTCCTACCTCTAGGTCTACCTTTCTTTGCCTCTGTCTTGACTGATATAACTCTCTTGCCACTCTTACATAGTAGATTAAAAAGTAAAGCGCAGAGCACAGTAATCTAAATTAACAGTCAGAATTTACTTGTCATAGTGCTGACTCATTTATGCTGAAAAACATTGTTTTTTATAACGTAATGCATTTTTTAGGTTTTTATTTTTCTACCTTTCATTACCTCTGTTTACTCCCTAGCTCCATTTCAACACCTTTTCCTACATCTGACATTGTCTTCCATTATTGTTTATCCCATTTTCTCTCAAAGCAGTGATCTTCTGTTTAGTCCCATGTATCACAATATTGTAAAAAACATTACAAAAAGTATTAAATATTACAGCATTCAGGTAGACGGAGCTGAAAAGATTTGAAAATGTATTTACATCATGTCTTCACAGCCAGCTCTCAGCTTTGCTTTGATTAATGAATCTAATTTTATCCTCGCAATGTTTTGATAGTTTAATACGTATTCATCCCCCAAACAATTAAAGCATGTCACAAATGTCTTTATTCATTTACTTACTTTTATGACTGGTTATTAAGAAGCCCCCACCCGCTCCCATGCTCACTCAAACAAGTCCCAGATTCTGAGATAAGATTACTTTCTGCCTGAGGTTTTCTCATCTTGCTCACCCCCCATTTATACATATTAGTATTGTTTCAACCTAACATTTTATCTTACCACTTTGTGCCCAGGCACTTTTCAGAGGAATGTGATAAGATGGATATAGGGCTATTGTCTGATAGAAAACCATTACCCTTTAGGGTGAATACATGACCTGCTGCACAAAGACTTGACATCCCATCCGCTTTGTGCCTTGTGATTCCATTATTCATAGCTTCCTTCATTCTGCTTCTTGTCACTGTGTAATTGATGCAATGCTTACCACCCAAATACTCAGCACTGATCTTTTTTCGGCTTTAATTCCTTTCTAGTTTATCATAAATAAAATGATGTGATGATGCCTTTCTCTTATTTATTTTATGTAATCAACAAACATAAGCAATTATTGATTTATTTAAAAAATATTTATAGATGGAGAAATATTTAAATTAGGTATATCAAAATAATTCTCCTGTATTTAAAGCCTGTTTCAGGTTTATTAAACAGCAATGTCATTAGACTTTACTGTTTGTCTATGTTGAATGTTGGTGTTCTTTTACACTGTAAAAATAGTAATGTGAATTTGCCACCAAACTCATGACGTGCTGAAGTTTAGAATAGATGAAGATTTTATAAGTCTTTTTCACTATAATGTCAATAATCTGGATCATACATTATACTTCTGACATAGTCATGTACAAGCTTTTTCTAGGGTAGGAGAGATACTAGGAGATTATTTAAATGCCATAGGGGGTTCCATTTGGACTAAGGAGAGTTTCATATCATTAATACTATGATAACTAACCAGATTTGTCTTCAGCTCTCTTCCCAGCATCACTATGACTATGGAATGAGGGCAGTTAAATCCGTGTTAACAGCTGCTGGAAACCTGAAGGTTAAATTCCCAGATGAAAAGGAGGATGTGCTGATGCTTCGATCAATACGTGACGTTAATCTGCCTAAGGTAGGGTCTAGCTACAGCCACTGCTTCCATAATGTGTACTTGTGAGAAGGAAAATGCATGACAGCAAGCATGAGCTTCTGCAGTTTTGCTTTTCGCCTGTGTCATTTCATATCGATTGACAATTACAAGGCAGAAGAGAAGATAAACTGCATGCTATAGCTTAATTGCAATGTTTATGACCCTGCGTGTCTTTTAAAATGTCACCGCAGAAAAGAGTAGTGGATTCATCTGCATACATTTCACCAAACAATGCCTCTCCTTCCTTTCTGGAATGTTCAAGATTAGTTGATTTGTCCAGAATTTATTTTGGATGCAGATAACCATTTCATATTTAGTTTTAAAGAGAAACAGTAATTTTGCCTGCACTGTTTTTTATTAGCTATTCTCTCAATGCCTTCCCAATGGCAATTGGCTGCTCAGGTTCAAGCATCGTCCCATGATGGGGTTACCTGCTCCCTCATATTTGGGAGCCAGGAGGTGGCAAGAGATTTGTGAATATACCTTTCTAGGAAGGGAAGAGGCTGTCAGCAGACATTGTTACTTTACACTGAAAAGGCAAAGAAAAAGAATCTGTTTAAAGAAAACCCGTGATTTGTCCAATTCCCATATGGTTACCTTTTCTCTGTTTCCACAATGCTTCATTCAGCACTGGGATTCAAAGGAAATTTCTAGTACTTCTGGGTATGGTGAAGCATTGTTTTACTCTGTTTGATAACACTGGGCCAATCAGTGATGTTTCATTGGAGTTAATAGCCCTGTATAACTATAACGTCAGCAACCCAAAGCTTATCTTTGCTCCCAGTGGCTTGACAGCCACAGAAACAGGGATGGTAGATATTGTAAAGCAAGATATCACAGCTGCAAGAGCCAGCTTTAAAAGAGAAGTATGGGTTGAATAAATTATATATATATATGTAATATAGATGGAGTGCACAACGATGATCAATCACAGTGCATAGCAATTAGGCCCTCCCAAGGGCCATATATAGAAAAAAGAAAATTGGATTGCTGCACATAAAAAACTTTTATTGTTGAAAAATCACCATACAAAAGGGTGACCCAAAAAAATGGACAAAGCCATACATCATAGTGTTCAACAAACAGCTTCGGGCTATTATGTTAAGCCCTTCTTCAGATCAGAACACATACTGAAATGCAAAATGCAACTTAGATCAATATATACATACATCGTAACTGGAATCAATTATATAATTAACCACATACAGAATGCACATCAAATGAACATCTTCTGATAAAGGCGGTGGTTTAAGAGTGAAAATTCTATCAAGAAGAAATATCCCCATATTAACCACTTCCCTTCCATCCCATATACAGTGAGGAACAGAAGTATTTGAACACCCTGCGATTTTGCAAGTTCTCCCACTTAGAAATCATGGAGGGGTCTGGAATTCACATTGTAGGTGCATTCCCACTCTGAGAGACAGAATTAAAAAAAAAAATTTAGGAAATCACACTGTATATAAACGGCCGGATGGGAGCAGTGCAGGAGCGGGTTGCCATCCATAAAAGGCACCCGCCGTTTTAGTCTGTGCGCACTCCCTCCAACACAGCGGAACACCGATCGCTGTATGGGACCTCTGTGTGAGGTTTCGATCATGTGATCACTGATTGGCCAATCAGTGATCACATGAATAGTAGTAAGTAAGATGTCACTTCTGACATCATTGCTTACTACGTGTGAAATCTGTGAATGATCACAGAGATCACATGTTACAAGGCTATTCACAACATCCTTGCACCATGTGACAAGCTGTGACCAATCACGGTTCTCACAGTATTTCTCAATGGCTTCAAGAATGCAGCCAGAGACAAAGAGAAATGATTGCTTTCACAGCCTTTATGAGTGTAAAAGCAATCAGTGTAAAAAAAAAAAAAAAATCTTCATCACCTCACTGTACAAACATAAGTAATAATATAAAAAAATAAAATAAAAATGTAAAAAAATAGTTTGAAAAATTATAATTTTTGGTTATAAACTAATTTGTTTTTGTTTTTTTACTAAAAAGGTAACTGAATACATTTTGGCCAAGATTTATGAAGAAAGATTATTTATTTGCAAAATTGTGAAAGAAAAACACTTTTTTAAAAACATTTTTGGACTTTTTAATTTGCATAGCAGAAAAAAAAATCCCAGTAGTGAATAAATACCACCAAAATAAAGTTATATCTGTCTAAATAAAATGCTAATAAATTCATATGGGTACAGTGTTGCATGACCGCACAATTGTCATTCAAAGTGTGACAGCGCTGAAAGCTGAGAATTGGCCTGGACAGGAAGAGGGTAAAAGTTTCCAGACTTGAAGTGGTTAAAGATGTGAAATGTAGACATAAATACCTATATAAGTCCCCTGCTGACTTTAGAACTGAAAACAGAGTGATCAAAGTCCACTGATCACTCAGTGTTCCACTGCTCTCTGCTCTGCCACTTGAGTGCTCATTGTAGCTCTGGACTGTGTAGGAGGCTGGCGGGGCTGGCTCAGGCTCTTGGCAGATAACTGAGGGACTGAGCCAGGTGCTCACCAGCTCCCTCATAGTTCATTGAGAACTACAAGCCATCTGCCACAATGGCTGCCAGTAGTTATAGTTAATTAATTCACAGAACTCTATTTTTTAATTTATGACTGCAGGTACGGGGAGAGGTTCCCCCACCCGATGTCACATGGGGGATCGGGTTGGGGTGGTGGCAGTGGATTTAGTAACATATTACATGTTACACCCTAAATATGGGTGTAACATGTAACATATTACTAAAGGCGAACTTACCCTTTAAATGTTTAGATATTAAAAAAAAATCTACAGTTAAAAATTTTTTTTATAAATTCCCTTAACAGCTCTAGCTGAACCTTGCTTTAAATGTTCTCATTACATTATATATATATATATATATATATATATATATATATATATATATTATATATCAATTTAGACGTTATTGCAAAAAAACATTTACATGGTGACATAGAGGGCATAGATATTTACTTTGTACATTGAATGCTCAGTGTTTTCTAATCTCTTTCTTTTTTTCTTAATATTTTCAATTTGCAGTTTTTATCCCATGACATTCCGCTTTTTGATAGCATCATTTCTGACCTTTTCCCTGGGGTTATTGTGCCAACTCCTGACCATGGCAGTCTGGAAGTGTCCATCAGGGAAATCACCAGGAAAATGAATCTGCAGCCAGTCCCTTGCTTCATCAAGAAGATAATACAAGTCAGCAAATGTTTCTCTCCTTCTCCTATAAAAGTTTTTTTTTCACAAAATGTCATGTTGCGTCAGGGTCCTCAATTACCAAATGAAACATATGCACACCTTGCTTATATTATGCTACTGCTGCAGATCTGTCCATGATATATTCACGGAAAGGCGTTATGTTAAAAGCTCCCCATGAAAGGGATATAGTAAACTAGTAAAAAACATACATTCTGTTTTAGTGAATCAATAAATTTGATAATAAGTGGATAGATTGGTAAATAAGGTGAAATAATTCCCATTGTCCTCATTGTTGAGGTTGAATGGTGAATGAATAAATAAATGCCCAATATAATGATTATAAAGTGACTATTTCATCTACATAATTACCATACAGGTCCAGTCCATTAATAAAAAAGGTTTTATATATAGATATATACATATATATCCCATAAACTAATAAAGTGCAATTCCTCAAATGCATAAATACCATCAGTTAATTAAGGGCAAACTTATTTCCGTAAAGTGACATTGCATATATTATTATAACAATGCCCCTTTGTGTTAGGCATTGCAAACTTGTATCCACTGCTACTTGAGCTACTGTGTGCTTCTTTCTCCAGTGTGATTTCAAACACCAAGCTCCCCCTTTGTAAAGCAAACTCACCAGATTTTCATGACCCCTTAAAATAATACACTGGTCAAAAGGTACTTGATTTTATTAGAAGAAATCAGCATCTGTTCTCTGTCATTACCTAGAGGTATATTTTATTTGTGTAAGCAGAAAAAAGGATAGTCTCATAGGATGAAAATGCTTAAAAAAAATATAAAAAAACTCAGATCACACTTACAATAAAGAGTGCTCAGCCCAGCACTAAAGGGTGGAAAGCCTATTAGTCTGAAGGAGCCATGCACCACTAGCCTTTCCTGCTTCTGTGCCTGTATGCACTCTACCAAGCGAGGTTCACATTTCTGAATTTCTTAAAGGAGAGTAGGACCAAAGCTCTTTTTGCCCTACTGCTCTTGTGAGTCACAGGAATGCACTAAGTTCGGCACTCCTATGACCTGCCAATTTATCAGCGGATGGAGGGATTATGATTTTAATGTTGGGATCCACCCAGATGCTTGACCTGCAGTTGGTTGAGCCTGTCAGTACTCTGCTGGGAAACAGAGCCAGCCACTCCTGACCCCTCCACAGCCTATTGCTTCAATGAGTGCTGAAGGGACAGAGCAGAGAGCTGGTGTCTGACAGTCAGCACTCTCTGCCCACTGAAGACTGAGAACTGAGCAATCAGTGGTCATATGATCTCTGGGCTCTCAGTCTCAGAGACTGCAAGGGCCAGATGCAGTATTGGATGTGAGTATAATTTTTTTTTTCTCATACTTCTCTTTTAAATTGCCTCATGTCCCTATGAATCATAGCTTTTGTATGGCGTATACTCTTCTTTAGTACATCTTAGCCAGGTAAATGGGGATTATAACCTTCAGTCAGAATGAAGGGAATGGGAACAGAAATTTGTGAAGATGACAGGTGCATAGCAACTGTTCTCCTATTGTAAGGAAAAATATATTCCTTGAATTAATATTTTTAACAAATTCAATTTGCAGTACCACAACACTTGGTAGCACAAATAATTTTTGCAATGCTTTTTAGTGCAATTCAATGGCACCCCAATGCACAACAACAGTAGTTGCTAACATAACCTCATTGCACCTTAACACACATGTCATGCAATGAAGTGCACTGCATTAAAAATAGTTGCAGGGACTTTTTTCTTGGCCTGTTACTTTGCACTGTTAGCCCATTCTAAATAAATGTGCTGCCTTAATGCAATGCATTACAGTATCCCTCCACAACACACCACAAAGTCCAGCTTTTTACTTTGTATTTAAGGGACAGCTACAAAAACAAAACAGTAAAACAATGGAAACTTCATTATACCTTTTGTATTTATAATTGTTAATAAGCAGTCATTTGGAATTTAAAGTGTTACTAAACCCACAGTAGTAAAATCAGTTAATCCTCTGCATTGTGTAAAAATGCTGTTTGATCCTGACTTCTCTGATCCTCCCCTTCTTCCAGTGCCCCCTTCTTATTTCCTGATCAGACATATCATGTGCACATGTTCAGTGTAGTGTGTATTGCTATAGAGGTTTTTTTTTCTTGAGTGTGTGCATGTGATCAGCACAGGGTCAGTCATCACTGTTCAGACAGAGGTCAGCGGTTCTGCATCCTCCTAGAGCAGAAAACAAACTCCTCCTACACGCTTTAACATGTGCTCTGCTGAACACAGATAGAAGTTACACGTCTGCTCTAACTGCTGATGAGAAAAGGTATTTAGCAATTTACATTTACTAAAATAATTGCTTTTCAATGTTCTGTGTACTATGGGAGATCAGATAGAGGGAATGTAGGGTCCTGGGTTTAGAAACACGTTAAATAAATAAAACATATCCATCGGTTTTATTGGTATATATAATCATAAGGTGATAATGCATACAATCCATTAAAGTCATATATTATATATGTGTTAAACAGATGTAGCAGCAGCATTTCTCTGTTGAATCTCCCCTGAGAAATCTGTAAATATAGACCACATGTGGAGCAAGGCTATTACTCTGCTTTGTAACCATAGTTGCTCTCCAGATGCCTTTAGACATAAAAGGTTCTTCTTTTTTACATAGTGAATAATGAAAAATAATCTCCTGAAATGTACATATTTCTTAACACCACACACGCAAGCTGACAATAGGTGGTCCAGTTTATGAAGTATTGCAACAGTTATTTCTGTTTACATATCTTAAAATAATACAGAAGGAAGTAAAGTTTTAAAAGAAAGCAATTTTATAAAATAAACATCCACACACTACTAGTTATATAGTCAAATAGGATGAAAAAGAATTCAAGTCTAATTCAAACATGAGAAAACAATAAACAGAATGCATAAATATAAAACCCCCATAGACAGAACCCTATACCCACGGTTGAGCCAGAGGAATACAAAAAACCTCTAAAACATGGTACTATTTGCTCCAGAATGGGAAAAATAAATTCTTTCCTTATCCCTGGCAATCATTTATTCCCTGGATCAACAAACTCTGGTGTTAATATCTATAAATGTTTCTATTCTGTATATTTAGGAATGCATCCAGCTCTTTTTTAAAACAGTCTACTGAGCTGGCCAGATCTAGTACTCAAGGGTGTCTATTCCATATTTTTACAGCTCTTACTGTGAAGAAGCTTTTCCGTATGTAGAGGACAAGTTCCTGTTCATACATGTGCGTTCTGGATTTCAAGGTCCGTTTTCAGTGCTGATTGCATGGGAATGCAGACCGCACCTTATCCCTCCTCCCCAAATAGCATACCTAATAAAATTATGCTCAAATGACTACACACTCATCACTACTTTTTGGCATTTTTGCAGCACTTTTATTGGTAAATACACATAACAAAAATTAAACTTGAAAATGTAATTTATTAAAACATATTACACTTTATTATCAACCATAAATAAAACTGCTCAGTCTTTAAGGACTCGATCTATACTGAAATAAAAATATCAATAAGTCCCCCCTTTCTATAGAAAGGATGACACAAACCACATAAATAGTGCCTTGTGACAAGAAAGGGAGGGTGGGGAGCCCATTGGCTGACACTGACCAGCTGCAAAGAATTCTGTCACGAAGTGCTTTTAAATAATAAGCCCCTCTATTCCAGAATATTCCAGAGGGTCACATGGCTTTCCCGCCTTTTCCAATGGTCACATGACTACTCCCTTTCCAGCTCCTTTCCTATTTGGATTTCTTAAAGGGCCCTAACCTAATTCATGTACAGTGTGGATCGAAAGTTTGGGCACCCCAGCTAAAAATTTGTATTAATGTGCATAAAGAAGCCAAGGAAAGATGGAAAAATCTCCAAAAGGCATCAAATTACAGATCAGACATTTTTATAATATGTCAACAAAAGTTAGATTTTATTTCCATCATTTACACTTTCAAAATAACAGAAAACAAAAAAATGGCGTCTGCAAAAGTTTGGAGATTTTTCCATCTTTCCTTGGCGTCTTTATGCACATTAATACAAATTTTAGCTGGGGTGCCCAAACTTTCGATCCCCACTGTATATTACTGAAGGAAAATGTATTTATTTAATTATTTTTATTTTGAATGAATGTCAGCCGCATGCCCATGCTCATATGTTAGAGCTCTCATTTTCCAGTCTACTTGTTCAGTAGTTCAGGGCCGGTTCCAGACCGTTTTTTGTGACACAGCTCCTAATCGTACTGTTCACAGGTCCAGGGCCAGTTTGGATGTGGCTTTGCAAGGCCTTTTTGTTTTGCTGAGGTGGAGAGGAGGGGGAGGAGAGCAAACTGTCCTGAATTGCAATTCTGATCCTGAAATGCAATCCTGTTCACAACTGATGACATGTATGGTTTTGAAACGGTTTCCATAGAAGTCAATTGCCTGGAATCCACACCTGAACCTGACTGCACTGCTCAGAAATCGGACAGGACTCTTTTTCAAACCACACCGAATCCACACTGCCAGTTTTCCAGAGATACTGTATGTAAACAGGCACCATAGGAAGTAATGTTGTTTCATGTGTCATGCAGATTGGATGAGATTCAAACAACACACAATCTGCATATATGTGAACCAACACTGAATCTCTTTACCTCCAGACGTAAAGAGTGCACCCTTAACTTTTTTATCACCTTAAAGTGAGTAAATCTGCAATAGATTCACTATATGGACCACTATATGTCTTTTATCAGTTTGGTTGCTCTTCTCTGCACTTTCTTCAGTTCTGATATCCTTTTTGTAAATGGGTGTCCAAAACTGAACTGCATATTCCAGATCAGGTCTATACTAATGCTTTCCACAGGGGAAAAATGATCTCTCTCTCTCTGGAGGCTATACCTCTTTTAATACAAGAAAGTATTTGCTAGCTTTAGAAACTCCCTGTTGTACTCCTCATAGAATGTATGATGCACACATATTTATAGCATGCAAGTGTATAACTCTACAATTATCAGCAATAGACACCATTTGCCACATAATTGCCCAATTAAACAATGCATTAATATCTGCTTGTAGGTTGGAGACATCCCACAAGGATGATTTTTCCACTACACAGTAAAGTCATCTGTAAACACAGAAATGATACATTTCATCCCAAACTCTGTATCACTTATACGTAGGTTCAGACTGAACTTTGGCTGTTTGGACATTTGGGAGCTGTCTTTTGGCAACCTTGAGTACCATTGGGAGTGTTAGTGTCAGTGTAAATGTCAGTTAGTATAAGTGTTGGTGTCAGTGTCAGTTACTGGCAATATAATTATCAGTTAATGTCCGTTGGTCAGTATTGTTAGAGTGAGTTAGAGTCTGTGTCAGTTATTGGCAGTTGTAAGTGTCAGTTGGTGTCACTGTTAGTATGCCAGCTATTGCCAGTGCTAGTGGCAGGTTAGTGGCAGTGTTAAGGTCAGTGTGGTTTATATTTAGTGTCAGTGTATTAAGGTAGGAAAAAATGTGTACTATTGTTACACATTTTTTTTCATCCTTGCTGTAGGATGTGCTGCAGTAAAAATGACATTTGCAAAGAAAAAAATTACACAGTTTAAATTGCCAGCAAATAAAACTTCAATGCCAGCTTCTTTCAGGCTCCTCCAATGTTCCCTCACAATGCATAACACATCGTAGGGGTCTGCTATGTATTTTGGGGGATCTTTTGGGTTTTTGTGCTGTTTTTTTTTTCCCCAAAAGAAGCAAGGAGAGAAATAACATTTTTTCATATTTTTCAAAGCAAGCCATGCAAATGATTTCATTTCACAGCCAGTTACAATGCCCTCTCCACCAACACCACAGTCATTTGGCTAGAGTATAGAGGGTAAGGCTAAACTAGTGTTTGATTAGAACAGCAGCTGTCAAGAAATCTTAATATCTTTCTTATCACATGTGCTTCAGATTAGCAGCATTAGCATGATGTATGTTCTTCAAAGTGCAAATATGGCAAAAAAAATATTTTCTTAGATGATTGTTCTTGTCAAAGACACAGTATAAGTACTCTAACCATAGTCTAAAGATATTTAAACTGAGCTAATTTCTAACAATTCGGGCCAGATTTACTGCTCACAGCCTGTAAGAATAGGTCTCATCCATTTACCACAATTTAAAAATAACTGCTGTTATGCAATCTAAATGCACAAGAAATTAGAATGAACAATTACTATCAAAGCTAGAATCAGTGCAATGTTACCAGAGGAGCAACATTACCTGAAGTGCAATGTTATTATAGTGGCCATGTCATAGATGTGCCTTCTTAAACAGGTGTTGAGTTGCCATATATTAATTTATTGAGGAGCCATGTTCCCATATATCATACCAATTTGGTTATGTATAGTATTACCAAATAATTATTTGCTTAGGTGCCATGTTACAATATAACACATACTGTAGCACAGGGACTTTATAGCCATAAACTATCCCCAGTGCCCTGGCAATTTAGGTACAGGTATTATAGAAAATGACCTTGTAACAGGGGCATTGTATGGAACCTAGGAGTTGTTGTGTGCTATGGAAATAATGAGTGTGGCAACAATCAGAAACATTAAACAAGCATATGCTATGCAATATAATATCCTCATTCAGCAGTATATCTCTCCCAACTATAAATATATAATAATTTTTCAGACGTATACCCCAGATCACAATGCAGTCATCAATTTACACATACATGAGTAAATTCCGATGCATAAAAGCCTCAAAGTTTACATGATTACGGGGGCGTACAGCCATACACTTCTAAAGCTGACTGTATTACCCGGGGCACAGAAAAATGCTGTGTTTTTTACAGTGGGCATATTTTATGCCTGAAACATTCATGGACATGAGACCATAAACTAGAGAAATGCAAAAACTTGATTTGTTTTGACAAATAATTTCAGTGTGTTGTTCATTTAAGCACAAGAGACCCCAATAGGCTTGCAATGTTCTTCTTGTACACAAACTAAACTTTTCCTAAAAATGTTTCTTTCCCATTTGCCCCACCCTGGTGACATATGAAATGTGACATTATTCTATTTGCTATTTTTTTAATGACCTCTCACCCCTTTTCTTATCTTTTGTATAAAATAGAATATAATAATACATTTTGGTAGAACAGATATTCTAAACACAATGGTTGGAGTTCTTGTGTAACTGTTCCTGCATATGAAGAATTCATTTTTTTCAGTATCTTAACAAGAAAAATCCATAACAGTTGCAATGAGGTTTATCTTGAGATTGCTTGCACTCCTTGTATTTGCATTGAAATTGGAAATACTGTAAATGTTAAAATTGGTTATATGAACAGGGTGTTAAAGAGGAATTAACACAATATTGACTTTTGCAGATATATGAAATGATGCTGGTGCGACATGGATTTATGTTGATTGGAAGTCCACTTGGGGGAAAAACAGCTGCACTTAAGGTCCTTGCAGGAGCTCTGAAAGACCTGGAAACAAAAGGACTAATGGATGAACATGGAGTGGACTATATATTTATTAATCCAAAAGCTATCACAATAGGACAGTTATATGGCAGCTTTGATCCTGTTTCTCATGAGTGGATTGATGGTAGGTCTTTATCATATTGCTTATTTCAGTGGGTTACCAGGGCTTAAGCCACGTTGTACAGAAAAATACTATAAGTTCTCAGAGTACATTTCTCTACTTTTAGCTGTTTGTCAGGATATGAATGGAAAGTTAATCATAGGCTTCATTTGTAAAAACTAAATATATCTGATGATCAAATAAGACATTCTAATTTGGTTATTCTGCTGCTTAAAGCCTTGGCATATATACATATATATATATATATATATATATATAAAATACTTCCCTACTGAGCAAATAATGGCTGAAAAATATTTGTTGTCAATAAAACATCACAATAGTTAGGTTCTGTGTGTTGCTTTATAATACTGGATATGGGTAGGACATGACGTCTGTTTCCTGTTTCTTGTTATAGACTATATGGGGTTTATTTACTAAAGCTGGAGAGTGCAAAATCAGGCTCACTTCTACCTAGAAACCAATCAGCTTCTAACTTCAGCTTGTTCAGTTAAGCTTTGGCAATAAAACCTGGAAGCTGATTGGTTCCTATGCAGAAGTCAGCCTGATTTTTGCACTCTCTAGCTTTAGTAAATAAACCCCTATCTGTCTACAATCACAGTATAATCATAATTTTTTCACTAAATAATCTGCATTTGAAATTTGTTGCCTGAGACACTAAGGCAACCTTAAACTATACAGATTTTCATAGCATTAGAAAAATAGATACTAGAAAAAAGCTTGCTTCGGAAGCTTAAAATATTCTAAACTTTAACTGTGAGCCCAGATAATTTCCAATGGGACTTATTCTCCTTCACCATGAATTACTTCACTGTCCCAGAAAAATAAAGAAAAACCCAGAAATCAGTTTCTGGTAAAAACTTTTGAGGTGTATTTTGCTCCATGACAGAGTCCACTGAACACTGAGAACATATAGTCTGGTAATACCCAGGTGGATTTGTTTCTGAAGGTCTAGAGCAAATCCCAGGAATTAGAAACGTGTTGCTTCTTTTATAGCTTTTGAGATTGTGTTTTGCTTTATGATGGAATGGCAAGTCACGTATTTGGTGTGTGTGAGGGTGGATGGGTCACTTTCAAGAGCTGGTTTAATAAAAAGGCAAAATGAGCAGTTATTTCAACCCTACTGACCTCTCTAATCTGTGAATTAATTTCTTCTGACCTCTGGTCTTAATGCATTACTTATTCCTGACTTCTGCTCTTACTATACTTTTTATGCCTGACTTCTGTTTTTGTAAAATACTTACTGCTGTCTTCTGCTCTTTGTGTATTGCCTACTCTTGACCTATAGTCCCCATGTGCTACTTACATCTGACCTCTCCATGTGTAAAATAATCCTGACCTCTGATCTCCATGCATTAATTACTCCTGTCCTCTGCTCTCTATACATTACTTTCTTCTGAGCTCTACTCTCCATGCATGACTTACATCTGAACTCTTTTTACATTACTTACCCTGGCCTCTAGTCTCTGTGTATTACTTAAGTTTTACTGCAGCAGTCTGTGCATTAGGCATATTAGACATGTGCAATCAGTGTGTACTCCATGAGTCACCTACTCCTGCCCTCTGTACTGTGCAATGCTTACACCTGACCCTTGCACTGTGTACATTTTACACTCATAACCCCTGCTCTCAGTGTGTTATACACTCCTAACCCCTACACTCTGTGAGTTACTTACTCTTGACCTCTGCACTCTGTGCATTATTTATGTCTACCTACTGCAATCTGTGCATTACTTTCTCCTAACCACTGCACCCTGTGTGTTACTTGCTCCTGACCTCTGCTCTCCATGTGTACATACTCCTGTGTTCTGATCTCCATGCGTTACTTATGTCTGACCTCCACAATCTGTGCATTTTTATGCCTAACCTCTCTATGCATTAATTATTTTTGACCTCAGTGTTCTGTGAAGTACTTACTCCTGTCCTCTGCACTTCATGTGTTTCTTACCTCTGACTACTGCACTCTTTGCATTACTTATTCCTAACTAGTCATGAGCCAAACTTGCCTGGGTTTGGTTCGGCAGATATTCTGTGAACTTTAAAGAAGTTTAGGTGCTGAACCCAAACCAAATCTGTTGAATGCTGAATATGACAATTAAAAAAGCCCATTGTTTGGGCTAATAGGCTAGAAGGTATAAAAAATAGCATTGGTAGTGGGCAATACCTTGTGGAACTGTACCAATCCAAAACAAAAATAAAAAGTAAAAATCCATGAAGTTGGGAGCAGTGATTTTTTTTTAGCACTGACATCTACAAAAGAGAAAAAGTTTAAAATTGCCAGCAAATGCTTTTGACAGCTGTCATTGCTGGCTTCTTTGTTTTAAAATAAAAGTCTGCTACATAGTTTAGGGAACCTTTGGAGAGTGCTTTTTTTAAAGATAGAAGTTGGCAATGCATGTCATTTGCTGGCAATTTAAACTGTTTTGTATTTTTTTCTTTGTACAGTAAATTTTCTCTGCAGCAAATCCTACAGCAAGAATGAAAAAAATGCATAGACCCCCCCCCCAAAATGGATACCAGACTCTGAATATGATATAAATGTTAAGCGGGACTTAAGGAAAGGGGGGAACAAGTACCCCTACTCATTCACAAAAAAAAAGTTGTCACTTAAAGACACCCAAACCTTTAACAAGTGCTTTATTATAAAATGAAAAAAAAATCCCTCATTGTAAATCCATCATTAATCACAATGCCCACCACCCGTCATATAGAAACTGACTACCTGGTCCTGACTGATCCTGACGGGGACACTAGTCGAATGGCACCTCCCCAACCTGTCATCAGCTTTATCAGGGAAGGTTTTGGGATAGTGGTGACATCACTGACCAAGTATGGCCATGGCCATATTTAGGCAGTAATGTCACTGCTATCCCTGCTCCTTTACAGAAAAGGAGCAGGAATTCCCTATGACATCAGTGGTTCAAATACACTTCCTTAGGAGCCAGTAACAGTGGGAAACTGCCATATAAAGTAGCAGAAGAAATACTGCTTCTATCTATAATGCAACGTTCCCATCAAATGGGGGTCCAAACTGGCTAAACGTTGGGCATTTGTACATATGCCCAAATAGCCAAAGTGCGTTCTGTACCTAGGTTCAGGCCAAACTGTTAGCTCATCTATACTCCTGACCTCTGCATCCACGAGTTACCTATGTCTGCCCTCTGCGTATTACATACACTTGACCCTTGCACTCTGCACGTTGCTTGTTTCTGACCTCTGCAATCTGAGGGATATATATTCCTCGCCTCTGAAATCTGACCATTAATACTCTTGATAACAGTATAGGCTCAGGTTTTATTTCACCATACCTTTTTAAGCCCCTCCCACTGTTACTACAAGTTGTCCACATTCAAAATTCACTGCAGCTACACACACTTCAGCATTCCTATATGCATGATGTCTGGGACATTTTTTCTTTATACCTTGAATGCCTGCCTCTTCTACCTAAAGTCTGTGATAAATTGTCGAGGGTGTTTTAAAATAGAGGCATGGATTTTTGTGTGTGGCTACAAATAGGGGTGTGGTTTACAAATACGTAAATGTGGTTTAAAAGTACGTAAATGTGGTTTAAAAGTGGACATGGTCAGTAGGGTGTCCCTGGATTTCATTTTGAAAATCTGGTAGTCTTATTTTATAAAGAGAAAAAGTTGTTAAAGAAAAGTGCTTTATTTAAGCAGCAATAAGGTGTCTGCAAGGTCATGCCCTTGTTTTATAACTGGACCCTCTATAGCAATTGTGCATCAAAGTTATACAGATGAAAGTTTGGAACACAAAGAAGCTGCTGCATTTCCTTAAAATACCCTAATTGTAGCAAATGAAATGTCAATGAAATGTCTTTTTTCATCTTGCTATAATTTTGATGGAAGCGGGACTATTTGGTGGTAAATTAATTGTGTGCAAAACATTGCAAAAGCATTATTTTCCAGAGCTATAATAGATAGTACAATCAGTGTGTTCTAATTATTTCCATTACTTGGCTGCTATTAACAGAGTTTAAGGAGATGCATAATGGGAAATTAGTTTCATTATGTAATAGATGCTTGAATACTTTTGAATGTAACAACTGTAATATGTTTTTAAAAATTATAAAATTAAGGCACCAGCATTCATAATACTTAGACATAACGCAAAAAATCCCAGTAAAAATTTGAAGGTTGATCAATGTTTTTTCCAATAATATTTGAATGCAATGAATAATGCCAGGTTGTCTATACAAAATAATATAATGGAAATATTTTTAAAATTTATTATAAGATTATAGCTCATATCTAAATGTGAAGTTTGTATACATGAAACTTTCAGTATGCAGGGAGATGTAAGTTTATGTGAAAAAAGTTGAACTTTTTGGAAGGTGTTCGTGCATCTGGTGTAAAATTAACATAGCATTTCATGAAAAGAACATCATTCCAACAGTTACACATGGTGCTGGTAGTGTGATGAACTGGGGCTGCTTTACAGCTTCAGGACCTGGATGACTTGCCATAATTGATGAAACCATTCATTCTGCGCTGTACCGTAAAATCCTGAAGGAGAATGTCCGGTTATCGGTTCCTGATTTCAAGCTCAAGCGCACTTGGGTTATGCAGCAGGACAATGATCTGAAACACACCAGCAAGTCCGCCTCTGAATGGCTAAAAAACAAAATTAAGGTTTTAGAGTTGCCTAGTCAAGGTCTGGACTTAAATTCAATTGAGATGCTGTGGCATGACCTTAAACAGGCCATTCATGCAATGAAGAGTTGGCCATAAAATCTTCCACAGTGATGTGAAAGACTCATTGCCAACCATCGCAAACACTTGATTGCATTTGTTGTTGCCAAGGGTGGCACAACCAGTTATTAGGTTTAGAGGGCAATTGCTTTTTCACATAGGCAGAGGAAGGTTTGGACAGATTTTTTCCTTTTATGTAAGGATACATATTTAATGTGTGCAGCCACTCCATAGAGTATTTACCATCTAGCTCTTCCTATTGATACTAATAATTATCCATCACCCAAGTGGTAGCTCAGGTATTTTTGAGTCATTTTAGGTGCCAGTTTGAATTATCACCTCCCTGTAGCCTCAAGAGAATTCCTCTACAAGCCCAGTAGAGGACAAGGTTAGAGGCTCCCAAATGTCTACAACCATTAATTTATACCATAGATCAGAGGAATATATTTTATCTCTTACAATAACTAAAATATTAGTTGCAGAGAGATTAAAATAATTATTTCTGATCATACACATTTCGGGACATGTGTGCATATAAAATTGTATGCTTAGTATGGATAGAATCCAGGAGAAACCCTCAAAACAGTTATATGGCACCTGATCATGACAGCCAAGTGCTTCTTGGTATTGTCACAATTGGAATGACTTGCTGGTGTCATAAACCCTATCCTTGACCCAGTCATCAGGACCAATCTTGACCCATTTAATCCTGGTCACTTCAGAACACAAAACTGTCCTGTTGGCTGGGAAAAGAATGCCGCTCAGGGTTGATTGGCTGAGGGCTAAAGTCCAGCCCACATCCATGGTCCAATAAATTGAGGAGCATTGATTATGGACCAGGTGATTCACATGGAGCCAGTCTAACTGGTAAATTGTGGACATTCTGACATGCTCCTGTCACAGGATAAACCTTTGTAAAGTTTTATTTCTGTTTTGTATCCATTTTATTTTTATAAATGAACAGCCACCTCTGTATGTCCTTCGTGTCCTTTTGTTTTTGTAGTTTTTGTAATTCCTTTGTATATATTTTATGCACTGCCCACTTTTGGGATATTAAACTATAAAATTAATAAGTGGTTTCTATGTACTTAAGCACTGTATTGTCTATGTGCTCATCCTAACTTTCCTTCCAATCTGTATGCAATTGTACTGTGTGTTGGCAGGTTGCCTGCAGATTGTGAACTAGCAGATATGCCAGATGGTATCTTTGTGTGTGTGTGTTGTTGCCTAGCAGACCAGTCAGTGGACAAACTGCTGGGAGATGGCAAGCTACTGTTTGTTGAGTATGTCTGAGTATGTATGTGGGTGTGTGTGTGAACAGTGGGAAGAGTGATTAACACAAGGGTTCTAGCTTACAGGATATCTAGAGGAATCCTAAAAGTGTGTGCTAATTGCTAGACTGTTCCCCAACCATTAGAGTGCACAAGACTCACCACACTAAAGACACCAGATTCATATCTGTCTGTGTGTGGTCAGCCAGCTAGATTGGAGTGAAGTCTTCCTCTAGTGGTGGCCAGAGGTAGTGTGGCTATGAAAAGTTTATTACAGCGAGTCAATCTTAATTGCTCAGAATAGGCTCCCCACAGACTTGTGTCCTTGACAGATGTATGTGAATAGCGGTGGCCTATTACCAGTACAAAGTAATAACAAGCTGACAATGAAAGTTTCCATTCGCATATATTATTAAGTGTTCTTGCATGGCAAGACCACTTACTGTTATCTCACATATGTATTCTTATTATTATAGCCAAATTTACCACCCTAACTCCTCCCACAGTTTTTACACTACATAGACAGTAATATACCGAAACGTGCGGATTGTTCCCGATGGGTGTGCTATTACTTTTTTGGAACGTTTCACCGAATGGTTCACAAAATATCAGCGTTTTTGTGGTGAAATTGGTCCCATAGGAATGAATGGTGGAATGTTCAAAACTAGAGTGGGAGCTGAAAAAAGCTAAAGTGTGAGCTGAAAAATCAGGACATGATTTCTAAACTGTCATCACTCCCTCATTTTCCAGCCCACCTACACAAATCTTATATCAAAACGTTCAGCTATCCATGTTGCCACTAAAAATGTCCACGGCTAAGCCATAGTCCTGATAGTTTTCACAATATGACCATTTGTTTGCAACTCATGCTGCACATTGACATTCATTGAAACTCCACTCTAGCCATCTCAAATTTGAAGGGCAATTTTTAAACTGCAACTGTGCCTTCATTTTTAGTATTTCAGAGACATACTATGCATAAAAATGTAGGACTGGGTCTTGTGATTCTCACAATATAAAGCTCTTCGGTGTAGGATTTATAATGTTTAAACTACAACCGTTTGAATATGGCAACTGCCAATGAAGTGAGCAAGTTGGAGCAGTTTGTTTTTAACCGCTCTTCTCTGCCCTTGCTGTAGAGTGAGTTGCCATAGGAACCCAGGTGTGTGAGCAGGAAGCAGAGTGACAAAAGCTAGAGTGTGAGCTGAAAAATCAGGACATGATTTCTAAACTGTCATCACTCCCCCATTTTCAAGCCCTAGACTACTGGTGGAGGCAAGAACACTTCACACAATTTCCCCAGAAATTGTAGCTTTTCTAGTTATTATTATTATACAGGATTTATATAGCGCAAACAGTTTGCTCAGCACTTTACAATATAACGGGAGACAATACAGCAACAATACCATTCAATACAAGAGGGTTAGGAGGGAGCTCCTTGGAGCTTACAATCTAAGAGGGAGGGGCTGGTGGTAAAAAAAGGTAGTAACTGTGTGGGATGGACTGGTAGGAGGAGTAGAAGATTCCATTATTAGCTGAGGGCAGGATAGGCTTCCCTGCAGAGATAGGTTTTCAGAGATCGCCTAAAAGTGAGCAGAGTAGGTGATAGCCTGATAAATTGGGGTAGAGAGTTCCAGAGGATGAGTAAGCTCTGGAGAAGTCCTGGAGACAAGCATGGGAGGAGGAGACAAGGGCGCTAGAGAGCAGGAGGTCGTGCGAGGAGCGGAGAGTACGGTATTGGAGACAAGATTGGTGATGTAATTGGTGGCAGAGTTATAAATGGCTTTATATGTTATTGTTAATGTTTTGAATTTTATCCGTTGGGCAATGGGAAGCCAGTGGAAGGATTGGCAGAGGGGGGTGGCAGAAACGGAACGGTTGGCAAGGTGGATGAGTCTGGCAACAGCATTCATGTTAGACTGAAGAAGGGATAGCCTGCAATGAGGTAGGCCAATGAGGATGGAGTTACAATAGTCAAGGTGAGAGATATCCAGGGAGTGAATAAGTTGCTTAGTAGTATATATCCACATATCATGCGGTTACCTGCAATTAGGGATGAATTCCTGAGCCTGGACACAGTCAGTTGTGTCCAGGCTCAGACATCCTTCCCTAACTGCAGGTACTGTAACTGCTTGGTGTGCAGCTACATGTAAACAGCGACGTCTGCTGTCAATACTTTTTACAAGCTAAAAGGTCGTCATTCACATGCACTTGTCTTTTGAGTGGAAAGAATCCACTGATTGTTGCCAATGGAATCAGGTGTATTCAGGCAAACATGAATGTAAAGGAGGCCAAATTGTTACAGGTCAGTGATTCAACTTTTCTAAGCCCAAGAGTCTGGGCTGGTTTTACCAGTTTCATTGGGGCTTTGGGCAAAAATCAAATCTGGGTTTTCTTGGCTGGAATACTGTAGCGCTTCTGACATGACACATTTCATAAACTACAGAATAATCTGCTCCTTCTCTTTCTCCCTTTGTGATTTAAATCACTAGGAAACTTGCAAGAGTACATCAAATTCAAATCGTAGTAAAATTTGGAATAGTAAACATAGGTGAAGAGAGAATGAACAGTGATCAGATCAGGAAAAAATAGTGACAGACCATTGGTGAAAAGAAGGCAATACCGTAAAGCAGGAATAATCCAAAATTGCGTTAGAACCTCTATTCATTTAAAGGTCAAATCAATCTGGTGATTGCAGAGTGTATCCAAAAGGTAACAGGAATAATGAAAGAATACGAAGGAAGTGAACTATTTATTTACTGAAAAGTGTAACTAGATGGATTTGTGCCTTTTTGCAACTTAACTACATAACCAAGTCTGACTGTCACTCTCTTTTCTTTGCATATATTTCCTGTTTATTATTTGCATACATAGTGTGGAAATGATGGTGGCTATTAATAAGGCAAAGTTTGCAAGCAAAGGGCCAGCCTTCTCTCCCTCACAGGTCAGTCTGTGGTAAGTGAGAGTGAAATAATGCCAGTACAATGGTGGTCAATGGGAGTTAAAAATGTCCCTATGTTGGTGGTCAGTGATAGTAAAAATTCTCCCATGTCAGTGGAGAGTGGGAGTAAAAAATGCCCCAAATCAGTGGTCAGTTCAGGAAAAAAATACCCTGTGTTAGAGGTCAATGGGAGTAAAAAAAATACCACTGCCTGTCACAAGCTAGAGTCTATTCCCACTAAAAGGAATAGACTAACTAACGAGGAGTTAATTATGGCAACTAGGCAGTGATGTTGGCCTCAGAGGAGACACAGAGAGCTGTGATGAATGTAGAGGAAAAGAGTAGATAAGCGCAGCCCTTTCACCACTCACAGGCCTGTATTCTCTTCCATAGGCTAGCAATCATTGAGGTGCCAAGGTCCTGGAGTCTGGTCTTTCACCACTGTAATCCACCTTCCAAATAGTGAGCATCATACTGAAGACATTCAGCTCCAGCCAATGTTTATTGCCATGACAGCACACCACTTACATCCACCCAAAATCTCACCCCCAACATGCTTCACCCACAGCAGAGCTTACTCATGAACAGTAGGCTTAAAGTGTTACTAACCCATAACAGTAAAAATCAGTCTGTATATGCAGTAAAGCATGCTTGTTATACTCACTGTGGAACCTAAGGGGTTAATCCTCTGCATTGTGTAAAAACGCTGTTTAATCCTGACTTCTCTGATCCTCCCCTTTTTCCAGTGCCCCCCTCTTACCTTCTGATAAGATATATCATGTGGAGTCACTCTGCACATGTTCAGTTTGGTGTGTATTGCTAGAGAGGTTTTTTTTTTGTTTAGAGAGTGCATGTGATCAACACAGGGACAATCAGCACAGTCCAGGCAGAGGTCAGGGGTCCTACATCCTCCTAGAGCAGAATTAAAACTCCTTCTACAAGCCTTAACCAGTGTTCTGCTGGACACTGATAGAAATCAGAAGACTGCTGTATACTGCTGATGAGAAAAGGTATTTAGCAGTTTATATTTACTAAAATAATTGCACTTCCATGTTCTGTGTACTGTGGGAGATCAGATATAATAAATGCAGGGCCCTGGGTTTAATAATACTTTAAGTAAAAAAAACAAACAAAAATGTGGGACTTTAAAGGTGCTGGAAAATCCAACCTCAGGAAACACAACACATCATTTTACAATAAAAAATCCAAGTTGTTATTCTTCAGCATCATTAAAAAGTAGTAGTTCCTTTAAATAAAACCAAAATACATGAGCATAAATTCTAAGAACAGCATCCCATACACCCTCCTCATGGCACATATAGATAAATATAGTTTGATGTAACTTATATAATATATGACATATAGATCAGTCATCAAACATTGAGAAAATGGGGTAGTGGTGTAGTAGTCCCAACGTGTTTCACAGTCTAAGCTTCCTCAGGGGTTCAAAGGGGTACAACCGATAAGAAAGAAACAACATAAGTATATAGAATCTCAATAAACATATAAATAGACCTACGTATACAGTATACTATGATATGATAACATTTATATAATACATATCAAAAATACATCCCACATCCACCTACAGACCCGAAGGAAGGGGGGATGAAAATGATGAAAGAGGTGAAGAACGTTGAAACTGATGAGGATACAAGTGAGGCAGCCCAAAAATGAGGCCTGGGACCCAATAAGTCAAGGAGTGGCTACCAACAGTCACAGCAATGCACCAGAAAGCAGAAAAGTGGGAGCGTAGCTTCCAAATACCCACAAAGTAGGAAAATATAAAGGTGTTACATAAATGCTTAAAAGAAAGGGGCGACTAACAGGACCAGCAATAAATTTATTACCACTACTTTACAATACACAGGAATATTGCTACTTTGCAATTAGGTATCTACCAACAAACTGTATCTAAAACAGCTTCAGATAGCCTGTAATTAATGAAAAGTATACATTAATGAACCAACAAGAATTGCAAAACAAAACCACCAGTTTACTCTCCTACGGCAAGCCAAAAGTAACATAAACATATTACCTGAAGGGCACCAGACAGAATTAATTCTCTCCCCAAAATCAGCGTCTCCAACTGCTGCAGTAATGAAAGGGTGCTTATATAGGGATAAGATACACAATCCTCCCATTGTCACATCGTTCCCAGTGTCAATCCATCAGGCACAAGCAGTGAGAATGGATGCACCACTGCGCAGGTGCATCCTGATGGGGAGCATGGGCAGTGGTGGTGGGGACGGCAGCGGAAAGATAGAACTGCCCATCCATCCATCCAGGCTGCCTGAAAGACCACACACTACATCACCCTCATTCCTCCATGGTCACACATACACATCATGGATAGACGAGGAGAGAGGAGACATGGCTACAGGTCAGATCCGGGAAGAAGGGTGGAACACCAGCACACTGCTCCACCAAGACCCGTCCCCAGAAACATGGTTTATTGCCATGAAAGCACACCACTCACTCCCACCCAAAACCACACCCCCAACATGTTTCACCAACAGCAAAGCTTAACATGTACAGTAGGCTGGTAAAGAAGAGAGGAGAACAGAATCTGCCCTCTAGCAGCTATTGTGGCCCCTGCTCTGCCTGACAGATGTGATGCTGCTGTCTTTCCTGTAAGTGAGGCAGCTGGAAAACATAGCGATGGCATTGTTTTGGCCATAATTATTAAAAAAAAACATGCTTTGTTTACACAAGTACTCCAGCCCTAAGAAATAAAGTTGGGCACAATGTACCAGAACCCCCCAAAAGACAGGTCACCTTTTAGATATTAGGGGATGTTTTTTATTGTGGAACATGTGTCCCTTTTAAAAAAAAGTGCATCATAGAAAAAGAAAAAGCACTGTTTTCAAATCCAATGCCACTGGGAAACAATATGATATTTACCATGTTATTTTGTGTGATAGCACCCACATTATATATTTGTTGAAGTGCCCTTGTGGGCTCCAATATGTGGGTACAACAACTAGGAGCTTAGGCTTGAGAAAACATTTCCACAAACACAGTGTTCCAAACCATTTTAAGCTTGATCATAATTGTGACTCAAAACTACTTACTTTCTGTGGCATTGATAGGGTTGAAAGGCATTGGAGGGGCACAGACATGACAATAGTGGTTTAAAAAAAAGATCTATGAATTGGATACTTTGAACCCCATGGGGTTAAATCTACAAATACAGAAGATCACAACTCAGTTTGCCAGCAATGGTTGCTGTTGGGCTTCGGGAGGAGCATAAGTCTTGTAGTGAAAAATATATTGAGATTGCCCAGAGAGTTCGAGTTAACAGCTTGTGGAAAGGTCTCCCTCTCAGAGGGGGATTTAAAGGTGAATTGCTTCCTGTTTGATGAATGGAGGTAGAGGACCAGGGGGTATGCAAGAGTAAATATAATATGCTTCTGAAACAAAGCAAAGCAAACTTGTTAAAAGGATTTGCATCTGTGTGGGACTGTCCCTAGAGTAATCCACAAAGAGTAAGATTTTGTGCCCATCAAATGATGTTTTAAAATCATTACAAGATAACTTGCTTATCAGCTTAGTTGAGATATTTTATGATTACTGGACTAGGTGCTGTCCTTTTGTCTGATGAAGTACCAAGGCAGTGTGCCTTATCCACCACTCAGGAACTGAGGAACTGAGCGCCAATGCATCAGGTATATAGGTGGTGCATTTGTCAAAAAGGGAACTTGCCTTATAGGACTTAGGTAAGCCATTAACCCTCAGATTGTTGTGCCTTGAGTAGTTTTCCAGGTCCTCCATTTGTCCATCAAGATTTGTTGAGATTTGAAATGTTGTTGAATGGTTCCAAGCCCTCGTTGGAGTTTGTCCTTTAACAATGAGACCCTGTGTTCTGCCTCAGTGAGTCACCATGAATGATCCTCATTTTTTTCTCTGAGCTGTGCAATGTCTGCTGTCACCACTTTATCTACCATTACTGTAATGGTGGGTGCCAAGAGGGAGGCAACAGCCTGAGCAATTTTTTCATGACAACTGTCCTCTACAGTGGCCAGTGGAAAGGGAGAAACAGAGCTGGAGCTGCTATGCTATATTTCCAGGCAAAGTTGCCTCAGTGTGCTTAGGCTGGTGGGATGCTGAGAGTGGTCAGGCACTGTTTTTATCAAGGTACTGGTCCTTGTGTTGTGTCTTGAGTGAGAGTGGGGGATTAGGTGGCTGGAGGCTGTCCTCAGGCTTTTTAAAGCTGAATTTGTAGGGAGTTGTCAGGGACAGCTGCTACATCATGCAGCTGAAACCAGAAACCCAAAGATGTAATTTCAAAGATGTAATTTCTTTTTTCTACAGTACCACAATACATCTATTATTTTTTATTAAATAAATGATTTTAAAGGCATCTTTCATGTATGTTATTTCAAGTATATAAAGTATCTGTTGGCATTACCTTAATAAAGGTCTCATGTTTGTCTGTAAAAATATGTTGAAGAAGTAAATTATTTTTATGGGGTGTACACATGACTGTACATTGCCCAGTGCGTCCCATAGCAAGCCATAGAATATATAACTGTTTTCCATCTCTATAAAACTAGGATTCCCACTGATATCTTTCCTTTCTCCATAAAACTACAAGTCCCAGCAGACCTCCTGAGATCTCTTATGTCAATGTGCTACTACAATACTCGGCTTCATTTACACTTTTCACTAAAAATGAAATCTTGTTTAATTCTCTATTGGGCACACTTCCACAAATTGGCAAACAAAACCCACTGAAGTAGTGCCAAGTCATAGAAATTACACACCAGTAAGAGTATTATGTTAAAAAATATGTAAAACTCCATTCTTGCACATCTATGCACTGTTTTCTTTTCCTCTTTCATTTCTCATGTATCACTGAGGAAAATACAAGTTTTGTGCTATTTACCAAAAATAAACATGTATCTTTAACTGTTTATTGTGTATATACTGTTCATATACACACTCATTGAATCATTAACTTTTTTAAATTTTCACCTTTAATTTTGTTGCCCCCTAAAGTTTACAGCCTGAGACAGATGTCTCAGGTAGCCTCATTATAGGCTCACCCCTGAGCGTTCATGTCTTTCTCTTATTCATTACTGGTCTGGTATACCAGATGGGATGTTTACAGAAATCAAGAAAGAAAATGTCTACAGGAGCACATCATGCTTGCCAGTTTTGACAAGGCATGCTATGTGCAGCTCAATGACTTCCATAGCTGAAAACTACGCAGTGTAAGATCTGTAAGTGTATCACATTGAGCAATTTCTCAAATGTGTACAATTTCATGCATACTGGTAGTCTGGAGCCACAAAGGGAATCATTCAAATGACTACAAAATTCTGATCCATTTCCTGGCACTAACAGTAGGGTGGAGCAGGTGTTTGATAATTGCATTAATTAGAAAAGTGCAATTGATTACCCTTTGCTAGATGTATTGTGGCTACTTTTAATTTAAATTGTGTAAAGCTATATCAATTCAAAGACTACAAATTACAGGTATATATCAATATTTCTTTTACAAAGTGAAGCTTATTGAGAATTATACTATCCGCTTCACAGGAGGAAAAGGCTTAATGTATTTTTAATGCTGAAATGATCACATAGAAACTGTTTCTTGGCGACCCGTTGGGTAAAAAATGTAACACTAATCAAAAATTTATGGAAGAGCTTTGAGTTATTACAATCCAATTAAGCCGAATAGTAATCATTTGTGCTGAAATGTATTTCTTGTTTTCCATAATTTCTGAGCATAAAGTACACGGTGTAATGGCTATATTTCTATAACAGATAAGTCTGTATTAGTAATAAACTGATTCTTTATTAGAATATAACACTCCACTATTCCAGAAAGTGGTGGGAAGTTCTTTTCAATTATATTTTTGTCTTATTTGAATTAAACATTAATACACTATTTAGAATTGTGTATGCAATATGAATCACACAAAAAACACAAAATTCCAGGCACCCTTTCCAGACAGCATATTTAAGTCTTGTACAGCCTGAACAAGAACACACTCCAGCCAGATGATTACTTTCTTGGTCTGTTGGCATGTTCATAATCTGCACATGTGCTTTTCTGAGGCATGTGATTGGTTCCTAGTGCTAGACCATACTTTCCTGGACTAGGTGCTTTGTAAAGGGGGATCACCGGAGACTAATATCAAGACAATTTCAAATACACACACTAGTAGTGTCTAAATATGCACCTAGGCATTGCATTGTACACGTTAGTATGTTGGTGCTCCGATGCAATAAAGGAATGTGTAGCACAACAAAAAGCTGAAATCATACCACAGTCACACAATTTTAAAATAAAAGGGAACATCTTCCCTGAAATGTATCAACACATGCCTATATTGTTATTTCAGCTTTTAGTGGCTGAATAGCATCACTGTTTTTCAAATCAAGACAGTTGACAAATAGGGTCAGCTTTGCAGTTGCTTACACTAAACCTGCAGTAAATGTTTAAAGGATAAGTTCACTTTTGGGAACACATTACATGCTCCATATGTTTTTAGGGTGGAATATGTAACATGTTTCCAATCCTGCACCCACTGCCCGATTACAGTACCCCCCCACCATGACAGAAGTACAGGGAGAAGTTTCTGTATACTAGCGGTCACTTTTTAAAAACAGCATGGCCATGTGGGGCTCTAGTTACAAGGTGCATCATTTATTCACAGTGTTCTCTGAATGAATGGACTACAAGGCCCGACAGCCGATAAGCCGCTAAATTCTCAATGAACTACCATGGTGCTGTGAGTGCTGTGGTAGTTCATTGACTCTTCCTGGCAGAAATATCGGCTTGCCCCTACAAGATGTACGAGCAAGCAGATACGCTGACAGTTTGAATGAGTCCTGCATGGCACCAGTGATCTGCTGATCACTGGTGCAATGCTTTCCAGGCTCCCACTACAAAAAAATAAATGTGCATTCTTCTTACGTGCAAAAAAAATGTGCATTTATTTATTTTTGTTTTTGAAAGGTGAACTTATTCTTTAAACAAATTTAATTACAAATTTAGGCAGTGTCAAGCTTACAAAATGTGTCCTTAAAGTTGAACTATGGGCATTTTTTTCACTTTGGATAGAGTAACCATATGGGTACCATTGAGGAGATTTCCCTTCACGTCCTGTCCCATAGTCAAACAGAAAGCAAGAGGAAAACCTTGCAAATTAAGGGAATTCCTCTGGGACCTCCAGGTCATCAGAACTAGGGTCCCCATTGGAAAATTTCCCCTCTAAACTTTGGGATTTTCTTTTTACTCTGTATTATTCCTGTTTACAACTATCAAGGAAAGTAAAATTTCCATGATAATTGTAAACAAGAATAATAGAGAGGGTGAATCTCCTTAATGGGGGCAGAGACAGCAATAAAAACTGACAGGGGTTCCAATCCCTCTGCACTCTATCCAAGACTAAAACAAAAATTTTGCCTTTAATTATGATTTAAAAAAGCCTACTAGTGAATATCTGAAAAAGAACGTTGCTTATGGGACAAAGTGTCAGGTGCCAATCTAAATTCAATTTTATGAAAGCAAGGGCAATAAAAAATATTCAGGAATGATGTGATCATAAAACTACTGATGCGGTTGCCTATGTTATATGGGTGTTTGACTCACACCATAAGTGGGCTTACTGAATATGGTAACATAAGACAAAGGCAATGTGGTTTTTTTTTGTATTCTTTCAAATGTTACAGTTTGTTTAGATAAATCCATCTATCATGTACAGTGCTCAGCATAAATTAGTACACACCTTTTGAAAAGTAAGATTTTGATCAATATCTCAATGAACACAAGAATGATTTCCAAAGTTTTGACAAAACTGAGTTTTATAGAACATTTTTTTATCTCATTACATGAAAGTAAAGTTAATAATATAACTTAGATTACAAAATCTTCAGTTTACTCAAATTAGCTGATGCAAAAATATTCACACCCCACAACAAAAACTACTCCATCTAGTATTTTGTATGACCTCCATGATTTGTAAGGATTGCACCAAGTCTTCTAGGCATGAAATGAACAAGTTGGTGACATATTGCAAAATCTTTTTCCATTCTTCAAGAACTACCTCTTTTAGAACCTGGATACTGGATGGAGAGTGATGCTCAACTTGTCTCTTCAGAATTCCCCATAGGTGTTTGATTGGGTCCAGATCAGGAGACATACTTTGCCACTGAATCACTTTCATGCTGTTCTTCTTCAGAAATGCAGCAGTGGCCTTAGATGTGTGTTTTGGATCATTGTCATATTGGAAAAATACACGACGACCAAGGGCACGTAATGATAGTAGTATCTTCTCTTTCAATATAGAGCAGTACATCTCTGAATTCATGATACCATCAATGAAATGCAGTTCCCCGACACCAGCAACACTTATGCAACCCCACAGAAGGACAATGCCACCACCATGTTTCACTAGGTACCATGCACTTTTGTTTGTACTCTTCACCTTTCTGACGCTTTAGGAGAGGCTTCCTTCATGGATGATACCCTTGCATGGTATTCCTCTGCAGTGTATGCCATTAGAGATGAGCGAATCGAACCAGGCGAACCGGAATTCGATACGAATTTCAGGAAAAATTCGATTCGCGTCGAATCCGAATATTTGCCTACTTCGGGTGCGCGAATCGGATTTTTCCCGATCAGCCGGCAAAAGTGTCCCTGCAGAGAGCTCCGCTATTTCTGACAGTTCTCTGACAGAAGGAACACATGTACAGCGGTTGAAACATTGTATCTATTTGTTTCCATTTAGGATACAGATGTTTTTATTCGGAAACAGATGTTTCAACCGCTGTACATGTGAAGGAGCTGTCAGAGAACTGTCAGAAATAGAGGAACTCTGCAGATACACTTTTTGCAGGTTTGGAATTCTTATTTTCATCCTACTTCTTCTTCTTCTTCTTCATCCTCATCCTCAGAAGAAGAAGAAGAAGTAGGATGAAAATACGAATAATTCCAAACCGGCAAAAAGTGTATCTGCAGAGCTCCTCTAAGTGTATCTGCAGAATAGAGGAGCTCTGCAGATACACTTTTTGCCGGCTTGGAATTATTCTTATTTTCATCCTACTTCTTCTTCTTCTTCTTCCTCTTCATCCTCATCCTCTTCTTCTTCTTATGAGGATGAGGATGAAGAAGAAGAAGAAGAAGTAGGATGAAAATAAGAATAATTCCAAGCCGGCAAAAAGTGTATCTGCAGAGCTCCTCTATTCTGCAGATACACTTAGAGGAGCTCTGCAGATACACTTTTTGCCGGCTTGGAATTAATCTTATTTTCATCCTACTTCTTCTTCTTCTTCTTCTTCATCCTCATCCTCAGAAGAAGAAGAAGAGGATGAGGATGAAGAAGAAGAAGAAGAAGTAGGATGAAAATAAGAATAATTCCAAGCCGGCAAAAAGTGTATCTGCAGAGCTCCTCTAAGTGTATCTGCAGAATAGAGGAGCTCTGCAGATACACTTTTTGCCGGCTTGGAATTATTCTTATTTTCATCCTACTTCTTCTTCTTCTTCCTCTTCATCCTCATCCTCATCCTCATCTTCATCCTCAGAAGAAGAAGAAGAGGATGAGGATGAGGATGAAGAAGAAGAAGAAGAAGAAGAAGAAGGATGAAAATAAGAATAATTCCAAGCAGGCAAAAAGTGTATCTGCAGAGCTCCGCTAAGTGTATCTGCAGAGCTCTGCTATTTCTGACAGTTCTGTGACATTCACTCCGGTTGAAACATTGTATCTATTTGTTTCCATAAATGGATCCATTTATGGAAACAAATAGATACAATGTTTCAACCGCTGTATGGAGTGAATGTCACAGAACTGTCAGAAATAGGCTATTTCTGACAGTTCTGGGACATTCCCTCCATACAGCGGTTGAAACCGCTGTATGGAGTGAATGTCACAGAACTGTCAGAAATAGGCTATTTCTGACAGTTCTGTGACATTCCCTCCATACAGCGGTTTCAACCTGTCAGGGCTCCCAGGTATGACCAGAGGTGTGTGACTGAAGCAGGGAAACGCAGACCTCAGATATGTTATAAACAATATAATTTATTAACACTAACAGTACAAACATAAACGCAGTGCAATACTAAAACATAATACAGTGCAAACAAACCAAACCAAACCACCCACATATAACAGTATATACAAGCAAGCGTCGTCAGGCAGGCCGGGTCAATATCAATTGGGCAGGTAGGTACAGGGGGAGCAAGCGGAGAATAGTCGGGGTCACAGGCCAGGTTCAGCAGGTAGCAAGCAGCATAGTACAGAGGGTCAGACAGAGGAATGGTCAGGGTCACAAGCCAGGATCAGAGCAGGAGAAGTCAGCAAAGGAACAGAAACAGGATGCAGGACAGATACAGGGCCCAGGACAAACACAACACCAAGGCAGAGTCTGCAAGTCTGGCCATCCCTTAAATACCCCAGCATCATCAGTTCCAGGTGTTAGCTGGCTGAAAGGTTGAGTCTCTGATTGCTGGGAGCACCCGCTGGCCAGCCCTGGTACTGCAGATCAAAAGGCAGGTGAGTCCCACCATTGCTGGCCAGTCCATTCCTAACAGTACCCCCCCCTCAAGGAGCGGCCTCAGGACGCTCCAAACAGTCCTAGCTGGGCAAAATGTTCCACCGCCCGGGTCTGGCAACTGGCGGGATATCAAAGACTGGCACACCGGGCAGGACTCCGGGCAGCGGCACACCGGGCTGGACTCCGGGCAGAGGCACATCGAGCAGAGGCACATCGAGCAGAGGCACACCGGGCAGAGGCACATCGGGCAGGACTCCGGGCAGAGGCACATCGGGCAGGACTCCGGGCAGAGGCACACCGGGCAGAGGCACATCGGGCAGGACTCCGGGCAGAGGCACATCGGGCAGGACTCCGGGCAGAGGCACATCGGATTACCAGGCGAAGCAGCAGGCAGCGGGCCACCAGGCGGAGCGGCAGGCACCGGGCCCCCGGGCGGAGCGGCAGGCACCGGGCCCCCGGGCGGAGCGGCAGGCACCGGGCCCCCGGGCGGGGCAGCAGGCACCGGGCCCCCGGGCGGGGCAGCAGGCACCGGGCCCCCGGGCGGGGCAGCAGGCACCGGGCCCCCGGGCGGGGCGACAGGCACCGGGCCCCCAGGCGGGGCGACAGGCACCGGGCCCCCAGGCGGGGCGACAGGCACCGGGCCCCCAGGCGGGGCGACAGGCACCGGGCCCCCAGGCGGGGCGACAGGCATCGGGCCCCCAGGCGGAGCGGCGGGCGCCGGACCCCCAGGCGGAGCGACAGGTCTCGGGCCCTCAGGCGGAGCGGCGGGCGCCGGACCCCCAGATGGAGCGATAGGTCTCGGGCCCTCAGGCGGAGCGGCGGGCGCCGGACCCCCAGCTGGAGCGACAGGTCTCGGGCCCTCAGGCGGAGCGGCGGGCGCCGGACCCCCAGGCGGAGCGACAGGTCTCGGGCCCCCAGGCGGAGCGGCGGGCGCCGGACCCCCAGGCGGAGCGACAGGTCTCGGGCCCTCAGGCGGAGCGGCGGGCGCCGGACCCCCAGATGGAGCGATAGGTCTCGGGCCCTCAGGCGGAGCGGCGGGCGCCGGACCCCCAGCTGGAGCGACAGGTCTCGGGCCCTCAGGCGGAGCGGCGGGCGCCGGACCCCCAGGTGGAGCGACAGGTCTCGGGCCCTCAGGCGGAGCGGCGGGCGCCGGACCCCCAGGAGGAGCGACAGGTCTCGGGCCCTCAGGCGGAGCGGCGGGCGCCGGACCCCCAGGTGGAGCGACAGGTCTCGGGCCCTCAGGCGGAGCGGCGGGCGCCGGACCCCCAGGTGGAGCGACAGGTCTCGGGCCCTCAGGCGGAGCGGCGGGCGCCGGACCCCCAGATGGAGCGACAGGTCTCGGGCCCTCAAGCGGAGTGGCAGGTGCCGGACCCCCAAGCGGAGCGACAGGTCTCGGGCCCTTAGGCGGAACGACAGGTCTCGGGCCCCCAGGCGGGGCGGCGGGCACCGAGTCACCAGGCACAACAGTGGGCTCCGAGTCAACTGGGATGACCGCTGGCACTGGGTCAGACATTGGATCGTCTGGCTGGACAGCGGGCATCGGGTCACCAGGCATCAGGTCATTTGGCTCGACAGCGGGCACCGCGTCATCTGGCAAGGCAGTGGGCTCCGAGTCAACTGGTATGACCGCGGGCACTGGGTCAGACATTGGATCGTCTGACTGGACAGCGGGCACTGGGTCACCAGGCATCAGGTCATTTGGCTCGACAGCGGGCACCGCGTCATCTGGCAAGGCAGTGGGCTCCGAGTCAACAGGCACGACAGTGAGCACCGGGGCATCAGGTACCGGATTGTCTGGCTCGACAGCGGGCATCGGGTCACCAGGTATGACAGCGGGCACTGGGTCGCCAGGCATCAGGTCATCTGGCAAGGCAGTGGGCACCGCGTCACCAGGCATTGGATCGTCTGGCTCGACAGCGGGCATCGGGTCACCAGGTATGACAGCGGACACTGGGTCACCAGGCATCAGGTCATTTGGCTTGCCAGCGGGCACCGCGTCATCTGGCAAGGCAGTGGGCACCGGGTCACCAGGTATGACAGCGGGCTCTGAGTCAATTGGCACGACAGCGGGCACTGGATCAGGTACCGGATCATCTGGATCAACAGCGGGCATCGAGTCAACTGGCCTAATAGGATCGTCGGGCTGGATCAGTTCATCCTGCTGAGTAGCGGCATCAGGCTGAATGCAGGCATCAGGCCGAGTAGAGGCTTCAGGCCGTGTAGAGGCTTCAGGCCGAGTAGAGGCTTCAGGCCGAGTAGAGGCTTCAGGCCGAGTACAGGCATCAGGCCGAGTACAGGCATCAGGCCGCGTAGAGGCTTCAGGCTGAGGAGAGGCTTCAGGCCGCATAGAGGCTTCAGGCCGCGTAGAGGCTTCAGGCCGAGTACAGGCATCAGGCCGAGTACAGGCATCAGGCCGAGTAGAGGCTTCAGGCTGAGGAGAGGCTTCAGGCTGAGGAGAGGCTTCAGGCCGCGTAGAGGCTTCAGGCCGAGTAGAGGCTTCAGGCTGCGTACAGGCATCAGTCTGAACCACGGAAGGCAGGCTCACCGGTTTGGATACTGGCAGGATGGTATTGGTTGGAAAGAATTTTCGCTTTTTTCTGGTTTTAACTACTGGAGCACTGCAAGTAAACGCAGGTCTGCAAACGAATGGAGCAGCTGGAGACAGAGAAGAACTGGAGGATGGAACAGGAGAGGGAGCAGTTGCTACAGAGGGCTTTTTTACAGGGTTAAAGGCAGGATAGGTGCAGCGAGTGGGAACAGGGTACTGACATGCGGTAGATAGCCAAGTATACTGGGCTGTAACTGGAGGAGCTGGTGGGAATACAGGAGTAGAGTTAGAAGCAGGACTGGGTCTTTGTAAGCTGACTGAGGCTGGGTGCAACAAATCTGTCCATGTCTGCAGTAGGGGTTGAACAAAGCTGAGTTTACACAAAGTCTGTCTGGTCAATGACTGCACTGCGTTTATACAATCTCTTAGTGTCTGTGGTGAACATGTGGAATAACGCTCCAGAAAGTAACCCACATCATCCTCTAATAACCACACCAGGGACTCTACCTGGTCTGCACTAAATGGTGGCAAAAATTCATCCCTGCATTCGGGGGAACCAGATGAAACCAACTCTGCACAAACCTCAATCAATGGCTGCACCATAGAGAAAACTGTGCCCTGATCTACTAGAACATGAGCGATCCGTATACATTCTAGCAGTTCATCCCGGGTATACTCCTTCAGAGTCTGATAAGCATACTCTCTGTCATCAAGCACTAGCAGAGATAAATACTCAACCTCATCTAGATCCATCCTTCCCATCAACAAGCCAAGATGGCTTCCCTGTGCAGCCACTTCTGGTCAGGATTGGCCTTGGTGTAATGTCAGGGCTCCCAGGTATGACCAGAGGTGTGTGACTGAAGCAGGGAAACGCAGACCTCAGATATGTTATAAACAATATAATTTATTAACACTAACAGTACAAACATAAACGCAGTGCAATACTAAAACATAATACAGTGCAAACAAACCAAACCAAACCACCCACAGATAACAGTATATACAAGCAAGCGTCGTCAGGCAGGCCGGGTCAATATCAATTGGGCAGGTAGGTACAGGGGGAGCAAGCGGAGAATAGTCGGGGTCACAGGCCAGGTTCAGCAGGTAGCAAGCAGCATAGTACAGAGGGTCAGACAGAGGAATGGTCAGGGTCACAAGCCAGGATCAGAGCAGGAGAAGTCAGCAAAGGAACAGAAACAGGATGCAGGACAGATACAGGGCCCAGGACAAACACAACACCAAGGCAGAGTCTGCAAGTCTGGCCATCCCTTAAATACCCCAGCATCATCAGTTCCAGGTGTTAGCTGGCTGAAAGGTTGAGTCTCTGATTGCTGGGAGCACCCGCTGGCCAGCCCTGGTACTGCAGATCAAAAGGCAGGTGAGTCCCACCATTGCTGGCCAGTCCATTCCTAACACAACCGCTGTATGGAGTGAATGTCACAGAACTGTCAGAAATAGCCTAAGAAATAGCGGAGCTCTGCAGATACACTTTTTGCCGGCTTGGAATTCTCCTTCTTCTCATCCTTCTTCTTCTTCTCATCCTTCTTCTTCTTCTCATCCTTCTCCTTCTTCTCATCCTTCTCCTTCTTCTCATCCTTCTCCTTCTTCTCATCCTTCTTCTTCTTCTCATCCTTCTCCTTCTTCTCATCCTTCTTCTTCTCATCCTTCTCCTTCTTCTCATCCTTCTTCTCATCCTTCTCCTTCTTCTCATCCTTCTTCTCATCCTTCTCCTTCTTCTCATCCTTCTTCTCATCCTTCTCCTTCTTCTCATCCTTCTCCTTCTTCTCATCCTTCTCCTTATCCTTCTTCTCATCCTTCTCCTTCTCCTTCTTCTCATCCTTCTCCTTCTCCATCTTCTCATCCTTCTCCTTCTTCTCATCCTTCTCCTTCTCCTTCTTCTCATCCTTCTCCTTCTCCTTCTTCTCATCCTTCTCCTTCTTCTCATCCTTCTCCTTCTTCTCATCCTTCTCCTTCTCCATCTTCTCATCCTTCTCCTTCTCCTTCTTCTCATCCTTCTCCTTCTCCTTCTCCTCCTTCTCCTTCTCCTTCTTCTTATCCTTCTCCTTCTTCTCATCCTTCTCCTTCTCCTTCTTCTCATCCTTCTCCTTCCTCTTCTTCTCATCCTTCTCCTTCTCCTTCTTCTCATCCTTCTCCTTCTTCTCATCCTTCTCCTTCCTCATCTCCAAGGGCATTTAAATTAAAGGTACAGTGTTCTGCACTAATTTAAAGGCTCTCTGAAGCCTAGAAACCCTTTTTATAAGTTAACTTCGTAGCGAATAAATTCGCATCGAATCAAATTTCTTCCTGAAATTCGGCGAATCAGCCGAATCGAATTTTTGAATAATTCGCTCATCTCTATATGCCATATTGTGCCACGAGAAAAAATCACCCCAGTTTGGATTTCTACTTCTGTAGCTAACTGCAATGGACTTGAATGGCGATTTTTTTCAACCCTTCTCATCAGAAGATGCTCCTGTTGAGGTGTTAACTTACGTGGATGGCCTGGATGTTTCTGTGAGATGGTTGCAGTTCCATCTTTGTTAAATTTTTGTATCACTTTTGCTACAGTATTCTGACTGATAAGTAAAGCTTTGCTGATCCTCTTATAGCCTTCATCTTTCCTGTGTAAGGAAATTATTTTCTTTCTTTGGCCTGGTGATATTTCTCTTCCATGTGGTGCCACTGCTGACAGCATGAAATGAACAGGGGTTTCTTTGTTAAGCAACGCCCTTTTATAATCAACCATTTGCTGGACACCTGTTGAGGCTCACCTGTAGCTGAATTCTTGTTAATTAGGATTTTGTTGTCTAAAATTTAGCTTTGCTCCTAAGACTTTCATTGGGGTGTATTCATTTTTACAACATGGTCTTGAATTAATTTGTGAGGAAAAATACTTTTTTGTGTGTGCAAATTAAGAAATACTGTTTGCAATCAATGGCCTGCATTTGTGGGAGTATTTTGCAGTATAGTGTCCCATAGAAAATGTTGATTCTGAAAGGAACGTAAAGGTTTTCTGACAAATATGTTGGGGTGTACTAATTTATGCTGAACAATTTTATATATATATATATATATATAATATATATTTATATATATATATATATATATATACAGTATATCATTTTTTTTTCTTTTTCTGAGCACATATTGTTCCTTCATTTGTATGACTTATTTATTGGTCATGTCTCTTCCTATGCTTTCCTCTTTCTAATTATCTCCATATTCCTGATTCATTGACTTATTCTTCAAGAGCCTTTTGTGATATCTGTACCCCTAGGCTCCTCTAAGCTTTGCTCTCTGCACTTCGATTTATAGCAGCTGCATGTCAGGTACATGGGTGACCATTGAGGGCATGGAAGTATTGGCTTATTGTGATATACCGATATATTGAAATTTATGTAACTAACCCTTTCTTGTACACTCTTTACATGCTATCTTTATCATCTCTCTTTACCTCTACACTTTTTTCATGCTATGTTTTGTACTTTTAAAAGTGAATGAGCATTTATGCACAACCAGTTGTAAAGTGCAAAAGACAATTATGTTGGCACCAAATGATAAAATAATAAATCATTTCTATAGAGATGTTTTTATTTTTACAATGGATGTGCAGAAAAAAAGATTGATAAAAGATTATATACATTGCACTTCATTAAAATGTATGAATTGAAAAGACATTCTGTCTTTGGGTTTATCACTGTGCCTGTGCTATAATTACTGCAATCTGTTTCTTCCTTTCAAGGAACTGTATGGGGCATATTTATAAAGCAGCAAATGTGACATTCACCAAACATTAATTGCAGATGAATAAGTTGTTATATTGTAAAGCACATGCAGTGAGATGATACAACTACAGAGAATGTTTGGTGAATGTCGCTTTCACTTCTTTACAAACATATCTTCAAACCTATGCAAAAATAAAGTAATAAAAATGTTTTCACTAGCAAGTGTGCCAGTTTGGTGCTTGTAGGTTGTGTGGGACAGGTAGGTTACATTTCCTCAATACCTCCCTTCCTCGTTGGGCACCAAGTCTGGGTCACAAAGGAGGCCTACCCCCAAGATTGGTTCTTATGGGCTATGCTAGGCACCTGAGGTTACTGCCTTACACATGGGGTACCTTTACTTGAATGGACAACTAAACTCTAATATACTCTCTTGATACTAGTATACACCACCACAGTCAATGTTGCATTTAGGAGGGATAAGCAGAGCCAATGGCCTCTTCACCTGTCCAGCATGTCTCTGCTACCTCTCTCCCAGTAACAGAATGGGGTCCCGCCGTGCACCTAGCATGGACTCCATGCCTGCACTCACTTAACTCTTTTTCTACCTTGCCCATGTTCAGGCTGGGGACCTCTGCTTTGCTGATCTGCTCCCATTGCTATGGGATTCGGACCTGTTCATGGAGAGAGTGCCATCAACAACTCCTCCTGCAAAAGGCTATTCCACTTGCCACATGTACAAGCTTCATAACACGCTGTTTTCTAAACATTCTTTACCCTTGATAACCACATGTTTTACTCCACACTGTATTAACTCTTGTACTGAAGTCTTCATACCCCAGTATGCTTTACTTAACCATGCTGTAGACTATGTGTAGAATATGCCAGTTACTTAAATACATTTTTTAGTAACTTCACACCAGGCAACAAATACAGTTTCAAAACGCTTTACTGCTAAACGCAAACATTACAAAGTCTTAGGTGCAACACAATTCTTCCCTAACATCCCTAGTCCCTATCTCAGGCTGATGAGCTGCCCGACATACCTGTATAGGTATAATCCTTACTTGGTAAAGGCCATGATTGGTAGCCATCTTCAGGGTGGACTATAGGTTTCAGCAGTCCCCCTCAAATGGTAGAAGACTCCTGATGGCAGATGATCCCAGATTCTGGTCGACAGCAGTAAACCTCAGAGCTACTAATAGCATAACAGCATTGGACCTGAATCACTGTCCCTTTTTATAGGCATAGGACCAGTGGGTCAGGCCCAAGGAAGTCCACCAAAGAAATTACTCGGGAATACCATTAACCCTAATGCTCCCATCTGGGGAAGCACCTATCTAGGCTTACATAAGCAACATGTTTACATGCTTTCCACTTTTTTTCTTAAAGAAGAACTTTACCCATAACAATTTGATGAAAAATAATGTTCTTTAGCAAAGAGCATTCCACATTAATAATTATACTACCAAATTAGTGTATGCTGACGATTTCCTCCAGCCTTGTTCCTGTTTCTTCTTGCAGGAGGCTGCCATTTTGCTGAAGCTCAAAGCCCCTGAGCAGCAGTAAATCTTTATGCTGTCTGCAGATTGGCCTCTACATTTTCAGTACAGTACAGAAAAAACAGAGAGAAAATGAACACGTGCAGAGCAGGGTGTCAAAGCTTAATTGAACAAGCTGAAGTTAAAAGCTGATTGTGTGCTATGCACAGTTGCCCCAGATTTTTCACTCTCCAGTTTTACCAAATTGTAAACAGTCTAGGCCAAGGTTTCTCATTCTGGGTTCTTCAAGAGGTTTCTATGAGTTCCTTGAGCAACAAGCAATTTGTGCCTCTCAGATAAGTTCCCACTGACACCATTGTACTTTTTAGCTATCTGTAAGAGGATAATTCTTCCCAGTAACCACAAGTGTAAGGAGCATCCTTCTCACTGACCATCACACTATTGTATCATGACTTGTAGATATAGTAATTTTTAGCAGGGGTTCCCTAAGACCAGAAAATTGTTTTAAATGTTCCTTTGTGTTGAGAAGGTTGAGAAGGGCTGGTCTAGGCACCTGTTTTTAATGTTTTACAAAGCTGTACCTGCAAAAGTGATCTAGCAGGATTTAATTTCCTGACTAAAGTTTTACTTTATTAGGGACTCTGCGGAAATGCATACGTACCAGGTATCAGAGGGGACTGAGGACCTTGTCCAATAACTGTGGACGAGAAGACTAGGTTTGTTTCAATATTTTTGAATCTTTCATTACTGGCTGACAGAAATATTGGTAAAACATGCTGTGGTGTTCAAGTGTTGACCTAGATTAGCCAGATTTGCAGCTGGCAAAGTTACCAGATGATTTGATGCTGATCACTTATCTGCTAGGTTTTTCTTTTTTCCTCATAAGGCTGGATTTATACCTTTGTGCTTGAGGACACACTCTTTGATTAAAACCTACAATATAATGCACATTACCACAATGCATGATAACATAATGTATTCCTAATGGCACACCAATGCAAATGTACAGCTAAAATATATATATATAACACCACAATACACCTATGTGAATGCTCTGTGTGTCGTGGTGTGCTCTGTTTTCAAAAATAAACAGGTGAGTTGAGGCATGTCCGGGCCTATTCAAAGGGAATGGACTGCCTTAACATAACATGCATCAGTGCAGTCAAATACGTGCACCAACGGGTGCACATTAATGCATGAAAAAGTTTGACTTAAGAAGAAGGTACTTGGTATGTGACAGCGAAATGAATTAAGCATAATTTACTGAATAGGAATAGAAATATTGTTTTTTTTTTTTTATTAAGTGTATTTTATATTTAGTATCGGTCTAACATGTATCAGTTGAATGGGTAATGGTACAGCAGACCCATTTTACCAGGAAGATTAGCAAATTACCTTGCTCTCATGGGATTTGGTTATTAGGATCCAACCCTCCAATTTGTTTTGCCTCCTGAGAAACCAGGGATTCCAAGGAACCCTGTACCCTTCAGTATTTGGATGCTGTTTTTAGAGAGGTGCCTCTTCTTTTTATGGCATTCCTTTTGAGACACTTGCCTGGTCCTCAAGGGCTTACAATTTGGAGCTTCATTGGAGGTGTCTTGTATGCTCGCAGCCCTCCAACATAGGGCATCCAATTTAGTGTGCCAAGACAGATCTTTCTATTTATTTATTTTTTAAACTAATCTCTCCATTCACTACAGCTCTATGTATTATTTGACTTGTCTGTAGTCTGAAGCTAGAGACTCCATGAATAACGACAGAGTTACCTAATATCATATAAGTTTGTCACATTGCAACATCAAACAGAATCAATTATGCATTTCTCCATTTCATCAGTCATTTAGATAAATACCTGTAATGTGTGTGAGATACCTTTGTGATTTTACTTCAGAATGACAGGTCTACATTATCTTCCCTTACCTGTCAAACCATATCTCCATTTCATGGAATGTAAACACATAGAAAAAAATTTATGCCTTCTCTTCTCTATTTATTTGTGCATCGATGCAGGTCCATACGTCTTTAAAACAAAAGCAGCTGTTACATGCATTGTTTTTAACTGTGAGTGATACAAAATATCAAATAGTAATTGCTCAATCTATTGTTTGATATGCATGCTTAGGAGAATACAGACAAAGAGAATTAAATGTAAATTGTTCCACTATTCACGAGTGTCTGGCAGCTGCCAGCCTGCGACATATCTGTTTATATTTGCAGGGAACTGATAACCCTTATCATAGAGAGGCAATGCATATCTTGCTCCTCTGATAAACTCCAAGGCTTCAGGCCATAGTGATGTAATAAAGGAACGCATTTATGTTCCAGAGATTTTGTAATTCTACTGTCAAATATAATGAAATTTAAGTGTCTTTCTGAGAAATACAGGGCTTATTCTGAAATGTAATTTTGTATTATTTTAAAAAGGTTTAAATGGAAGAAGTAGGAAAATGAAAGTTGGATTTGAACTAATATGTGAAGGACAAGTAAAGGTTAAAAGGGTATTAATGAAAATTTCAAGGAGAATGTGTACTTGGGGCAGAGAGATAAAGCAGGTGAATGGTACTTATTGTTTCAATAATAGATTGAAGAAGCAGCAGTGGTGAGTTTGCAGCTGATGCTAATATCATGCTCTATATCTGCAATTATATAAAGTATGGAAGAAATGTATTTTATAGATACTGCAAGGGGATACCTGAGATATGGCCTCAATTTTTCCTTTATGGTTAGGTCATAAATGAATTTTGTAGCACATTGCCTTAAGAGATGCCAAGCCTAATATATTAATCACTGCAATTGTAACTGATTTAGCACATGGCCATGATAAGCTGTACAATAAATAACATTTTAGTTGGGTAGTACAGTAGTTTTAATAAAACAAGTCAAAACCAGGAACACCTGGTGGAGTCTCTATCTTTTGCTCCTTTAGTTTGTTCCACTCTTCGGGCCTTGTGCTGTCACTTAGATATTTAACACCATGGGATTAATTTACAAGCTATAGCCTGTGTGCCATTTGTCATATTGATCCTTATTTTCAGCTATGTAGCTGCTGATTTCAGCTCTTGTTGTTGAAAATAATGTTTATTAGGGCCAGTAATAATTGCTTTAGCTTGCAAAAAGAGGCTGTGTCAAAAAAAAAAAAAAAATCTGACAGGGGTTCTAGCCTTACCCCATTCTACTAAAAAACTATTTTATCTATGTATTGCTGTTGGAGATTTAGGCTCCTTTCACACGGGCATTCCGTATATCCGTTTTTCATCTGTCCATTTACAGATGAAAAACAGGCACCCATGTATTTCTATGGACTAGCGGATGTAAACAGATTATCATCCGTTAATGTCCACATCCATCAACATAATTTTTTTTAACAGAAGAAACCCCTATTTTTCTTCTGTTAAAAAGAACGAAATGGACAAAAATGGATGTAAATGGACAAAAAGAGATGTAAACTGATGTAAACAGATGTAAATGGACAAAAAATGGATGTAAACTGACTAAAATGGATGTAAACAGACAAAAACAGATGTAAACGGATCTAAATGGATGAAAAATGGATGTAAACGGGCAAAAACTGACAAAAACGGATGAAAAACAGACAATAAATAGATTTAACTGATGAAAAATTGATGAAAAACTGATGTAAACTGATGAAAAATGGATGTAAACTTATGTTAACTGATGAAAAACTGACGTAAACTGATGAAAAGTTGATTTGAACTGATAAAAAACTGACGTAAACTGATGAAAAACGTGAACTGATCCGTTATTTCTTGGAAAGAATGTGACTGAACCTATGAAAAAAATGGAACGCCCATGTGAAAGGGGCCTTAGTCTCACATGTTTGCCATGCAGTGGTGTACTACGGAGGAGTATGGGGGCTGAGGTCTGCACCTGGGGTGTACTTCCTGGGGGTGCTGCAACTACCTGACATTTCTTTTTTTTGTCTTGCACATTACTGCAATGCTATCTCTTCCACCTCAGCACCATGCAAACCAAAAAAGAAATGTCAGGCAGCCACAGCAGCCCCAGTGAGTTTGCAGCTACTACTTCAGTGACAGGGCACACAACAGTGAAAAGAAGTCTCTTCCCTTCACTGCCCATATAACAGAACTGAGAGGACGTCCTCTCTTTTTGATCTCACACGGCATCGTTGTGGTGAGTGTGGAAGGGAAATTTGTGTTAAGGGGTCTGTACCTGGGGGGGTTATCTGTGCTATGCTGAGGGGTCTCTAATGGTGGGTTCTACTACTCACAAGTTTATACTTTTATCGACCCCAACCATTACCCCCTTTAGCTGCAGAGGTATCGGTCAGGGGTGTACACATGTGCTGGCCACAATGCTTTGCAGCCATGGTAGGCATTATACCCCCTGTCACTTTCAGCAGGAACATTTCCCTCTGACCGCAACCCATTCAAGTGAATGGGGACACTTTGCAAGTGCCTCACAACCATGTGCAATGCATGCTGTGGGGGCATGCTGGTTTGTTAATCAAAGGGTTGAGCTGGGCAAAAAGGAGGTGATACAATGCCTTCACATCACCTGTCAAATTTTGCTGGTGGTGTCCGAGTGTGTATGTGCTGGAGAGATCTGTACTAAGGGTATAGGGTGGGAGGGGGAATGTAGGAATGTTAGTGGAGATTTGTACTGTTGAGAATATGGGTTGGGAAGAGGGAGTCATTTTGGTTGCACTCAGAAAAATGGTCTGTGTGTTACGCACTCCTGACCCCTGCACTATGGACAATTATCTAATCTATCTTACTGATTTATCAAATCTGGTGCAGTTGTGCATCGCAACCAATCAACTTCTAGCTTTCATTTTTAAAGCTTTACCTGAACAAGCTGAAGATAGAAGCTGATAGGTTGGTATGTACAGCTGCTCCAGATTCTGTCTGCTTCAGTGCTTGAAAAATTCCCCTCACTGTGTTTTACATTTTATACCCCTGACCACTGCACTCTAAGTACATTACTTCTGTAGGGCAGGTTGTGTGTATAAAAGCATATGTAATGGAACTGTTTTATTTTATTATGAGTATGCTAAGGTTTGTTTGCATCTGTTGCACTCTTGCTTGTGGCTCCATTATTACAGTATTTTCTGGCGTATAAGACTACTTTTTATACTTAAAAATATACCCCATAAATTGGGGGTCGTCTTATACGTGGGGTATAAAATGTCAACCTTGAGTTTGTTTGGGTCAAGCTGGCTGGATGTGCAGTAATGTACATACAGTATACCGTGCTGAGCCAAGCTGGCTCAAAATAAATGTCCCTATGACAGATTAATCTGTCAGCCCGCTGGATGTGCGGTATATACAGTATACTGCGCTGAGCCAAGTGGTTTCAAAACGTACTGGTACGTCCCTACTGTAATCAGCCCGCTGGATGCCTGTATGTACGGTAGCTGCGGCTACATACAATATACACTGGGCCAATCACGGTGAGTGATGTATTCTACTAATGAATACAAAGCCTGCTCGGAATGGCTAAGTCAGAGAGGTGGGTTGATGATGTCACAACCTCAGCCAATCCAAGCAGGCTTTGTATTCATTAGGGTTACGTTTTGAAACAGCTTGGCTCAGTATACTGTATATACCACACATGTAGCGGGCTGACAGATTAATCTGTCATAGGGACATTTGTTTTGAGCCAGCTTGGCTCAGCGCGGTATACTGTATGTACATTACTGCACATCCAGTATGTAGCCAAAGCTACCGTATTACCGCACATCCAGCAGTAACCATCTGATTTGGAATTTGATCCATATGATGACTCTTACAAATGTATCACAAGATGTCATTCATGAACTTATGATGTCAGAGGATGAACATGAGGATTTTGAAGGATTTTAAGTACTGGTAAGTCATAACCATTTCAACTAAAAAATCTGATGTTTTTAAACGGTGTTGCCTTGGAAGGGGGGTAGTCTTATACGGCGAGTATAGCCCAAAACCTATGTTTTAACTGGAAAAGTAGGGGGTCGTCTTATACACCCAGTCGCCTTATATGCTGGAAAATACGGTAAATCATATTTTGTGGGTGAAAGCACTATGGCATATGTGTGCTGAGTATAGGGGAGTTTATTTACCTATGCTCTTTTAAGCCCCAATTTGAATACACCTACAATTTGGGTGGTGTTCTCTGTGCCTCGTTTTATTTTTATTTAACCATTTTTTTTGTGGGAGCTGTAAAAAAATAAGTGTCTCTGGGTGCCAGATATGCTAAGTATGCAATGTCTGGTGAAAACAGTTTTAGCAGGACAGGGAATTATGGTAAATCTCTTTAATGGAGCCATAGAGAGCAGAGAGATCCTAAGAGGGCTCTAACCCTTCCTAACTTCATTCTATTTCTAAACAAAGTAACAATTGAGTACTGTCCGTGATACTTTTTTTATTTGCACTAACATACAATTTTGAGGACAAGCTTTCGGGGTATGTCCCCTTCTTCAAAGTCCAAGCAGTACTGAGTACTGCTTGGACTTTGAAGAAGGGGACATACCCCTAAAGCTTGTCCTCAAAATTGTATGTTAGTGCAAATAAAAAAAGTATCACAGACAGTACTCAATTGTTTCTGTCGCAAATGCACTAATACGGCTACAATCACCTTAAACAAAGGAAAAAACTTTACTGAACTCTGGAAGCTGTGCTCAAAAATAGGATGGGAGAGGGGAAGGACTAGTCACCAATGTTGCTTGCGGTCTCCATGCAGCTGATCTTTTGCCATAATTGACTAACCTTGTTTTTTCTGCATTGTGTCTGTGTGTGGAGTCAGCCATCTTGTTGGTGGCAGGGCTTTGCCTCCTCGTGTCAGGCTTCAGCAAGGATTGCAGTCTGCACTGTGAGACTAACACATTAGTGACATCACCAAAATCAAAATCCCTTGAGACTAGCAGTCAGAGGCAGCAAAGCTGTATTCACAGGAGTGTCTAGGCATACTTACTGTAAATACCAGAAAGCGTGCTGCTATTTATTAGGAGTTCCAGACAAAAGGTACATTTTTATGGGTATTGTTTTGGTAGATATTCCCTATAATATAGCAAATCTTCATTGTTATGTTTGAATTACAATATGTTTTATAAAATTCAAAAACATTGAGTGGAAACAACTATTTTTTTCTAACATGTGAAAAAGATATGCAGTAAGTAGTAACTTTTTACATATACAGTACATGTCATAACTGTGCCAACGTTTGAATATGTGAAAACGTGCACCAATTTGGAGATATTCACATAGGTAATAGCTGATGATGTCACCCATGCATGTGCGGCAATGCTCTGCATTCAGGGCATACGGTATGCCGTGAAATGCAGAGCGCCTTGCCAGGGCTGCCATGCACAAGCACAGAAGTGAAGTCGGCCCAAGTCATGCAAATGGCCCATGAAGGAAGACTGGGTGAAGAAGGAAGTGTCGGGGGAGCTGTGAGAGTGCTGTGCTGGTCTTTTCAGGTCTGTAATAATGTGATAGTATATGGTGAATACTAGCATATTATGAGATAATGCTGCAGAGTGCCCAATATTTTTTTGGTGGTGGTTTACTACCACCTTCGAATAATTAAGAATCTGCATATGCGCATGTAACAGCTCATGGTAAACTTAGGGCAGTGTGTGTCCCACTGGTGAATCATCTGACATAGACCTAAGCTCCATACTTTCTACACAATAAAACCCCAGTCCTTAAACAATTAGCTCTTGAAAAACATTGTTTAGTATAAGTAAATACACCATTATATGCATTACTTTGGGTGATATTTCTTTCATATGAAACATATGCTCTGCATAATTGTACAATGTTTTTTGTTATTCTAGGAGTTTTATCAAATGTTTTTCGGAATCATGCTACTTGTACCACAAAAAGCCGCAAGTGGTGTATATTTGATGGACCAGTAGATGCTGTGTGGGTGGAAAATATGAACACAGTCTTAGATGATAACAAGAAGGTACACATAATAAGTTATACTGATGTTATTGGTTTTATTTTTGTTAAATCATTAACAGTCTAGCATTAATTGCATTACCATGACATCATCCTATTCTGTTGTTATAGTGAATATCTAATATGGTTTTGGTTATTTTAGTTGCATAATAAAGTCACTGAAATAGTATTATGCTACTCAAGAACTTTGTTCAAAATAAAAACAAACTTTTCTCCCTTGACATAGACAGCTGCAAGCTACCCTGCAATTTCTGCTTCGCTGGGACATAACATGCAAGCCTGGTCTACTACTTATTAACATTGGCATGTCCAGGTCTGCTTTGCAATTAGTGGGCCCCTTTTTTTTAGAAAGAGATTTCAAAGTTGCTATGATGGAGAGCATTTCTGTCGCTTTAAGTGTGTAGCCCATGCTGGTATTTGTTGCCAACTTTTGTTCAGCCTATTTTCTGCTCCTTGCTGTTTCTCCTGACTGATGACCTTTCCAACAATGTTTACAGTTTGTAATGTTTATTAGACATTTGCTTCTGATTTTTATTGGCTGTGACCTTAGGCTTGATTCTGTTCCCATTTTTTCTGATTTGGCTGTTACTTCTTAATTTAGTACAGTGCTCCTCTAGATAGCCAGGGAGAGCTAGTTGTTTTTTTGTTTGTTTTTTTAGAGAGGGAGGCTGAATAGCAGCATGGGTGTGAGTCAGCCAGGTCAATTTAGGTCAGGGCTGAGGGCTCTGCAGATCAGTTCCCTAATACTTCCCCCTGCTCAGAGACTTGAGATGTTTCTAGAAGGCACTGGGTGGGGGTGATCAGGGGCTGATCTGCATACCTAAGAGATCCTGACCAATCTCTGGGCAGGAGGCTTGGCATGGGGTAAGGACAGCCCTTAAGTATCACTGAGCCTGCTCAGCAGCAGGAGAGTTTGGGTGAAAGATGGAATGAGACGCCTGGGAGTGGGCCCAGTGGGTAGGGGCCTACCTCCAGGCTGGGTCTGCAAGGATCTCTCAACCTCAGTAGTCCCCTGAGAGAGGACCACCTGTGCAGCAGGGAAGGAACCAGCCCAGCAGAAGGCCTGAAGAAAGCCACCAACCCAACAAGCTCGCAGGAGAGGAAGAGTGAGTAGTCCTACACCCCTGGACGGGATAAGGGGAAAGGGCATTCGGGTGGGATACCTGACTAGCCCCCCTCTGGGGCTGTTTGATTTAAAGAAACAGATTTTTGGTCCCCTTTGCCCAGGGAGCTGGATGAGAAGAGGGTTCATCTGGGTTCTGGGGTGGTAAATTAGGAGAGGCTGGAGAGCTCTCCAAGAAGAAATTGTTGCTGTATAGAGACTTGTACATAATTGCTAAGGTGTTGTCCTCAGTTGCAGTTTCCTTGGACATCCCATATATCCCTTGACCCCATCCAAGTTCAAATACCCTAATAAAAATTAAAAAAAAACAAGCTGGACTGTTTACTGTCTCCAGAATTCCAGAATGCAAGTCTGAAAAAAATGTGTGTTGCCTGGCTGTGCAGGACTATAGGGGGACCCAAAAACTCAGCGACTCCTAAGGAATTAGTGCTAAAATAGCATTGTCAAATATTATAATACTGTGCAAATTATCTGGGGCATATGTGTATTAGGAAGCATGATGAACCATACATTTTAAATCCATGCATATAAAAAGACACCAGTATTAAAGTTATGTATCTAAATCTTTCTCAATGTTAGCCTTGTATTTGTTCACTGCAATAGACGGAAGGAATGCAAGTAACTTAGCTATACTTTCTGGCAGAGATTTCTGGATCACCAGACTGGCTGAACAGAATTGAAAATATTTTGGTTCTATAGTTTACTGTACATACAGTATATCAACTGTTTATTTAGATGTTTGTCTAGAGTTTGACTTTGAGAGTAAGAGGAACACTAAAGGTGAGGAATGGAAGCAATCGTAATATTAAAACCTTATCTGTACCCCTACAATCTGAATAAGCTAATACGTAAATGTATAAATTTTACCTTGACTTACTGCTTAGAGAATTGGACGATACAGTTTGGCCAGCCAATAGAGTCTTGGTTTACAACATAAAACTGATGCTCTTTTGTATTAAAACATGCCGCTTGAGGTAGTTTTGGTATTTATTTTTTTTAACTATGCCCTATACCACTTACCTATGGCTGTCTGGTGATTGTATTTGAGGGGTTCATCTAGGAAGGCCCAGACCATTCATGACATTTATTAGCTTTTTCAAATTATTTTATCTTTGCTTAATTTTAATATCCTTTTATTTTTTTTTGTTTTAGCTGTGCCTAATGAGTGGAGAAATCATTCAAATGAATCCCCAGCAGAACATGATTTTTGAGGTACTCGATCTTGAGCAGGCATCACCAGCCACAGTGAGCAGGTAGGTCAAATCAGTTTTCAAGACTATATTACCCATCTTATATTGGTTACAGACATTTCATGGCAGTCAGACATTCACAGTTGATATTGATGCAGAGTGATATTTTATAAGCTTACTATGAACATAAACATGTGCATTATATTCACACATATAATTATACATTACACGTAGTCTGCTTAATAATTTCATTTATTTTGTATATACAATATCATTTTCTAGTTACCTCTCTTTACCTGTGATTTTCCTGTGTTTAGAATGTTTGACTCAAAGTTTATTTTTTCAGGCTATTTATTTTTGTAGTGTGTATGTAAAACTGCATTTCCAAAATGCTATCTGATTAAAATATTCCACTGCTGTTCCTCAGGGATCAGTATGACCTTAACAGAGATATTAATGTTTTTGCAGTCGAGATATTATGTTCCACTATAGTAATATAATGTCATCTGTTTATGTTAAAAGGTAGATTTGAATAATACAACATAAACTCTTGAATTTCATATTAGCTGCTGCATAGCTGTTTTATTAGAAAACAAAGCAACTTGGGTCCAATTTAAAGGTGAAACATAATGGATTGTTGTATCGGTTTATAAATTCATTATAGCAATTAGAAACATTACTACACAGGAATCTTAGACAGCACATTTATTTTTTTTCTGAAATTGAGTTTGTTTCAACTTTCTCATGCAAATTTTGCATATAAAAAGAATGGTGTGCACCAAAATGATTCAGGGGTTCCTAAATTGCTGTATACGCCAGAAATATTGTTTTCAAGTGATTATGAAACTTTGCACTTGTACATTGCTACCTTAATTTGAAAATAGTGTTTCAGCAGTTTTCATGCTCATTTGTGAAATTATTTTAGCAAAACATTTTTCTCCAGTTCAGAAGTTTTTTCTGCTTAGCCACTTCAATACTGGACACATTCACCCACTTCCTGCCAAGGCCAATTTTCATCTTTCAGCTCTGTCACACTTTGACTACAAATTGCACAATCATGCAACACTGTACCCACATGAAACTTTTAGCATTTATTTGCATTTTTTGCTAAATACATGAAAAAAGACAAAAAAGTTAGAAAACAAAACATGTTTTTCTTTGTTTCTGTTATACAATTTTGCAAATAAATATTCTTTCTTCATACATTTAGGCCAAAATGTATTCTGCTTTATTGCTTTGGTGAAAAAAACCCAAATCAGTGTTTATTATTTAGTCTGTAGAAAAGTTATACAGTCCACAAAGCATGATATACAGTATATCTAAGAGCAAATATATATAAGCAAATTTCCAGGGCTGATGGCTGCTCTCCAAGACTTAGATTGGGAGGGAATATTGGCACAGAACAGAAATGGGAATTCTTCAAAAGATTGTAAGTGAACACACTGCAAAATATATTCCCTTGGGCAATAAGTATAAAAAGCTAAAAATAAAACCTATGTGGCTCACAGCCAAAGTTAAAAAAGCTATAAATAATAAGAAAATAGCTTTTAAAAAATATAAAAATGAAGTAACACCATCATTGTTTAAATGTTACAAAGATTATAACAGAATATGTAAAAAGGAAAACTCAAAAATTCAAAACAAATGACAGATTGCAAAAGAAGGTAGAACAAACCCCCCAAATTTTTCAATTATATTAATAGAAAAAAGGTCAGGTCTAAGCATGTAGGCCCTTTACAAAATAATCTAGAGTGGGAGACTGGGGACAATGAGAAGGTAAAGTACCTTCTTCAGCTTTGTATATACAAAGGAGCATGGGGGAGCTTATGTCCATAATGGGGATGATATTGACACAGCCCCAATTGATCCACAATGGCTCAAAATTGATGTGGTCCAGATGGTATACACCCACAGATCCTAAAAGAATTGAGCTGTCATTTCAAAGCCATTGTTTCTATTATTTAGAGATTCCTTAAAGTGGAGGTCCAGTTGGAATAAAAAAAAATAAAAGGGGGGCTCATGCGCAGCGGACCAAGATGGAGGACGCCAGAGAATGGAGCTCCAACAATCCTCCGCTTTAACAGCTCTCCTCCACTCCTATTGCTTCTATAGCTCTGGGAGACCCCTCTCCCAGGTCAAGGCACACTCCAGCATCCCTGCCCACGCCACCTCCTCCAGTCCCCCGGCCTTCGGTGCTGGACCGTTTCTTCACTGGGACTGCATCCCAGGCCTCGAGTAGTGGCGGCAGCCCTGGTGAGTGCTACAGGAGATCCGCGGAGATGGAAGAGATGGACACAGACCCCCCTGCAGCTTCACATCCCTTGCCAGTGACCTTTTCTCTGACGGTGGACACCTTGGAAGACAAACTGCAAGTATTTTATGTAACATTACCACCACCATCTCTGCTGAAGTAGGGAAACTGGCTCAGGAGCTTAGGGGGAAGATTACTCAAATAGGTGACTGTGCAGACTACCTTGAGACTAAATTTGATGAGCTGGTACATTATGTCCATGTTCTGGAGGAAGATAATGCCAGTCTGAAACACTCCATGTCTCAATTACAGCTCCAACGGGAAGATTTAGAGAACATGGAGCATTGTCAGAATATTCATATTTGTGGCACATCCGAAACAGTCTCCGACTCCCAACTCCAATGCCACCTGCTGTCTCTATTCACCACTCTAGCTCCTAAGGTCCCAGAGGTTGATTGGCGAATGGATCGGGCCCATAGGTCATTAGACCTGAAACCCTCCGAGAGCACCAGGCCTAGAGTTGTAATCATACGCTTTCACTACTTTGACAGTAAAGAAGCCCTGCTCTCTTCTACTCGCAATAAATCCTCTTTGGAATTCAAGGGAGACAGGCTCCAAATTTTCAGTGATTTTATCTCCCATCACCTTGGCCAAAAGACAGGTCCTGAAGCCGGTCACAATTCATCTCCAACAGCAACATATTCCATACCAGTGGGGATTTCACTTCAAGCTCATTGTCTTCAAGGATAACACCCAAGTTACACTTCATGCCCTACATGAAGCGGATTCCTTCTTCAAACAGCTGGGACTCCCTCCCCTGCAATACAAGGCACCTCCGCTACCTCTTACCCCATCCAGGTCCTCTGCCATGCCGCTCAATATCTGGACACCCGCTAAAACTGGAAGGAAGCAATTTCCTCATGCTTCTCAACGCCCGCGGCTTCATGGCTTGATGAGCTCTGCCACCTGATGCTCTTGTATGACAGGTCTCCTGCCCTGTTAATTGGGCTCCTTTATTCCCAAATGCGCCTTATTATTGTCCACATTGATATGTCTTGACTATAACCGTTATGTATCTTCCTGAAGTAGGCGTCTGCCAATATGGGCCTGCTGCCATGTTGCCCCCTGGAATGTCAGGCCTTAGGTCCTGATGTATTGGGATATTCCCAAACTCCCGGGTATATATCATAATGTCAAAAGTCTTAACTCAATTCAAAAATGGTATATGGCTCTGAAGGAGTTCGGATCCTCGGAAGCAGATATTATATTTATTCAGGAAACTCACTTCAAACAGGATGGCTCTTTTTGTTTGACCTCTAAGAACTTTCCACAATCCTATGCAGCTTTTGACCCCTCCAGGAAAGCCGGAGTGGCTATTTTGTTTCGAAAAAACTGCTCCCTGCGGGTCTTCTCCTCCAGGTTTGACCCACTGGGTCGCTATGTTTTATTGGAATGTATGTAGTATTCCCTCCAGCCCGTGTCCCCTCCCCTGACTTCTCCATCAAGACCAATAATATAACCATCAGTCCCTCCCCTCATGCCAGGGTTCTAGGTGTAATCTTAGACTCCCATCTGTCCTTTCAGCCTCAAATCCAATCTCTGTCCAAATCTTGTAGACTTCACCTCCGCAATATCTCCAAGATTCTTCCGTTCTTAACGTCAGAAACTACTAAGCAACTTATTCACTCCCTGGTTTTCTCTCGCCTTGACTATTGTAACTCCCTCCTCATTGGTCTACCTCATCGCAGGCTATCCCCTCTTCAGTCTATCATGAATGCTGCTGCCAGACTCATCCACCTTACTAACCTTTCTGTATCTGCCACCCCTCTCTGCCAATCCACCCACAGATAAATTTCAAAACATTAACAATAACATATAAAGCCATTTATAACTCTGACCCAAATTACATCACCAATCTTGTCTACAAATATCACCCAAACTGTCCTCTCTGCTCCTCGCACGACCTCCTGCTCTCTAGCTCCCTTGTCTCCTCCTCCCATGCTCGTCTCCAGGACTTCTCCAGAGTTTCCCCCATCCTCTGGAACTCTCTACCCAAAATTATCAGACTATCACCTACTCTGCTCACTTTTAGGCGATCTCTGAAAAACTATCTCTGCAGGGAAGCCTATCCTGCCCTCAGCTAATAATGGAATCTTCTACTCCTCCTACCAGCCCATCCCCCACAGTTACCTTTTGTACCACTAGCCCCTCCCTCCTAGATTGTAAGCTCCACAGAGCAGGGCCCTCCTAACCCTCTCGTATTGAACTGAATTGTTGCTGTATTGTCTCCCAATATATTGTAAAGCGCTGAGCAAACTGTTGGCGCTATATAAATCCTGTATAATAATAACAGTAATGTACGAGGGTTCCCCATTTGTACTTTTGAACCTGTATGCACCTAACTCTGGTCAGCTGACATTTCTCTCTCAAACGCTAGATAAATTATATTCACTATCCACCCCATGAATGATTATCGGAGGAGATTTTAACTCAATTATGTCTCCTCACAAAGATAGGAAGGTTCTCTTTGCATCTACTTTGTCAAAAAGGCAATGCTCCTCTTAGAAAGCTTTCTGTAAACTGATATGGGAGCATCGCCTTTTTGATGCTTGGCGGATCAATTATCCCCCCCATAGACAATTCACATTTTACTCTTCTCCACATCGCGTATTCTCACACTTAGGTCATTTTTTTGTTACCGCTCCCCTGCTCCCTTTTTTTGTCTCCTCCGAGATCAATCCTATAACTTGGTCAGATCATGCTTAACTATCGCTTAATCTCCTTCTCCCTAACTCCCCCCCTAGGGTCTGTCATTGGCAACTCAATGAGAGTTTCCTGTACTCAGATCATCTTCGAGAGGAACTCTCTCAGGGGCTGGATGCATATTTTCAATGCAATGTTGGTTCAGTTGCCTCTTCTTCCACCCTTTGGGAGGCTCACAAGGCTGTATTCAGAGACTTTGTATTTCTATGGGCGCTCATTTGAAGAAGGCCTCGGTTAGCACCAGACAATCTCTTTTAAGCCAACTGTCCATAGCCAAAAGACGACTATTAGACAAACCATCTATATCTCAGCTTCAGAAAGTATCCCACTTATGCAATCAAATCAGAGCCCTTGACCTACAGAAAACTTCCCAATCCCTTGTTGGGCTAGGCAGAAATTCTATGAATTTTCTAACAAACCGCACCGCATGCTTGTAAATTGACTCAAATCTCAGACATCTCCCTCGCTGCCAGGTCACCTACTCCAGTTGGATGGCAAACCCACATACAATCCACACGTTATGCCTACTGTCTTTGGGGGATATTATGAGAAGCTCTATAATTGCCTAGCCCCTGATGTCCACCCTCCCCTTCAGTAGGAGGCCTTTGACTCTTTCTTTGACTCCTTAAGAGTACCAGGTTTGTCATCTTTCGATGTACTGGATCTAAACGCCGACATCTCTGAGGAATTACTAGATGTTGTCAAACATCTCCCTACACACAAATCTCCAGGACCAAATGGTCTTCCTTACTTTTATTACAAGACCTTTATTGGCATCCTGGCCCCCCATCTTCTGTCCTTGTACCAGGATCTCCTGAAAGGATTGCTTCCACACTATGATTTTACACGCGCATACATCTCGGTGATCCCCAAACTGGGCAAGGACTACACACTCCCGGATAATTATTGCCCTATAGCTTTATTAACCTCTGATTACAAGATATTTACGAAAATATTAGCTAACAGATTGGCCAAGTGTATTGCCAAGCTTATACACAGAGACCAGGTGGGTTTTGTACCGGCTAGACATGCCGCAGATAACACTAGAAGGACTATCAATTTGATCAATCTTGTTAATAAGTCCTCAACTCCTACTCTCTTGTTGAGCTTGGATGCCCAAAAAGCATTGGAATGACTTAGCTGGCCTTATATGTTTCTGATCCTGGAGAGATTTGGGTTTAGCAGTTCATTTATAGCAGCTCTGAAAGCTTTATACTCCACCCCCACCTCTCAGGTCAAATTGGCATAATTTTTATCACCCCCCTTCCGGATGTCAAATGGTACACGACAGGGATGCCCACTTTACCCTTTGCTGTTTATCCTCTGTCTAGAACCCCTGGACATAGCCATTAGATCCAACCCAGACATACAGGGGATACACACTCATGACAGTGACTTTAAATTGTCCCTGTTTGCTGATGATATCTTGCTGAGCCTCACACTTCCTTACCTGTCTTGCACCTTACTTTACAACTCTTTAGTGCCTTGTTGGGATATAAAATGAATGTGTCTAAAACTGAAGCACTACCACTCCATATAACACCTACAGTCTTATCTTCCCTTCAGTTAAATTATTCTTACTGGTGGTGCCCTCACTCCCTGAAATATCTGGGTACCAACCTTACTTCCTCATACCACTCCATTTACACGGCTAACTTCCCCCCTCTGTTTCATGCAATTTCCCAATCCTTAAAATCTTGGGACAACCTTCCCATTTCTTTCCTTGGATGGATAAATGTACTAAAAATGACAATATTGCCCAAACTATTGTATCTGAGAAACTTCCTGTTCCTATCCCCATGCCCAAATTGCACTCCCTTCAGAAATGTTTCCTCCACTTCATCTGGCATAATAAATCTCGTACTGTCCTTCTCTCAGGGGGGGTCTTAAAGTGCGGCTGACGTGTTTCGAAGGGGGGCCCTTCTTCATCAGAGCTGTCCCCCTTCGAAACGCGCCAGCTCACTCAAGATGTGATTCACACTGGCTCTAAACTTCAATTTCCTTTGAGGATCTGTTTATGCTTGTTACACTTCCTTGTTTGTGAGTATATATACTTTTTAGTTTATAAATTCATAGTTTACTGAGGTAATGCGCAAGGTTGGTGCGCTCTATCTTTTTGCTTCACTTCACGTAATATTTAGTTACCCACCTCCGGGCTCTGGTTTCATGGTCCTCCCAGCGCCCCCCCCCCCCAATAAATGGGCCAAAATGGAATGGCTACAACTCAGCCCGATGCACCCTTGTTCTCTCTTCTGGTCTATGACCAACATCGGCACCTCCTTTTACAAAAATCTCCTGCTCGGACCCATGCAGTTCACATTACCTATATGAAGGCGGTGTAGGGTCAAGATAGCCCTATCCTCCCTGTGTTCCCCCTTGACCAATGTCATATTCAATCCATGCCTCCCAGATAGCCTGGCCTTGGCTCGTGTGCGTCCCTGGTCCGAGGCCAACCTATTTCAGCTACGATACTTGGTCCAGCCAGCGACTTGTAAGCTTAAATCCTTTCCTGATATTCAAAAAGCCACTCGTATGCCACCCCACCAATATTATGTTTATCTACAGATACGCCATTTCTTTTCTTCCAAAGCACCTTCTCTGACTCTTGAGAAGGCCACCCCCTTTGAGCGTATCTGTATCCAAGGCCCATACAAACAGGGCATAATTTCCTCCACGTATAAGCTTCTTTTAGATGCCTGCCCCCTTTCTATTGACACCCACCTTTATATGCATAAATGGCCCAAATCCTCCAATGTGATATTGCCTTAGATCTATGGAGCAGGATTTGGGAGGCTGCTTCCAGATCTTCTATATGTGTAGTATATAAAGAAAATACTTATAAAATCCTGATGTTTTGGTATAGGAGTCCTGAGGTTCTCCATGCTCATAATCCGAATGTTTCTTCTGTCTGCTGGTGTTGTGGTGAGGAAACTGGCACTCTTTTTGTTTCGGCCTGCCAGTCCATTGCACACTTTTGGAGAAAGGTCCTTGTCCTACTGTGGCTACTTTTGCAGGCTTCTATCCCATTTGAGCCCATTCACTTTTTGTTGGGCCTACCTTTTTCAGGCCTCTCCAAATCTGCAAGGAAACTTTCCTCTCACGTTTTAACGGTGGCCAGGAAAACCATTCCCATGCATTGGCTTTCTAGTACATCCCTTATGCTACCGGAATTAATGAAGGTTATAGCAGAGATTAGAAAAATGGAGTACCTAACTGCTTTGCATGCTAATTCTGTTCCCACATTTGAAGCAGTTTGGGGTGCATGGGATACTTCTACTTCTGACTTGTCCGTTCTAATTGTCTGAAAATGATTGCTTTTCACTGTTCTGCATTGACATTGTATGTATCTATGTATCTCTCATCGATGAGCCTGTTTCTCTGCTTTTTCTCTTCTACTGCTTTGTGTTTGGCATACTGTGTTTCTATGAAACCCTGTTTGTTGTAAATGTTTGAAAATCAATAAAAAGTTAATTACAAAAAAAAATAAATACATAAAATTCAGCAGCTAAAAAAAACCTTTAGCTGCTGACTTTTAAAAAATGAACACTCACCTGTCCCTCTATCCCGCGGTGTCCTCACACCAGCCAGGTTCACCAACCATCCTGTCTCCCTGGCGCCGGCATCTTCAGTGTGGGCACCTAGTTATGACAGCTTGCGGCTTCACAGTCGAGTGCCCACTGCGCATATGTGAGTAGTCCTGTGCTTTGTGACTGGTCCCATAGTTTTCTGGGACCTGTCACATGTCCCAGAAGACTACTGGGAGGGAGGGGGGAGGACAACTTCTGCTTTCGATCACCTAGACGATCGCAGCGGAAGTGGGAGCAGGTGTCTGTCAAATTCAGGTACCCCCTCCCCCCCAATCCCCTAAGGTGCCAAGCCTTAAAGTGGAACTTACCCTTTTGGGTGGAGCTCCGCTTTAATAACTGGCATAGTACCACAGAATTGGCATAAGGCTAATATGGTTCCTAAATTTAAAAAGGGGTCAAATTCTTTTTCAAATAACTACAGAGCTGTTAGTTTAACTTAGACTACTTATACCAACATAGATGAGTTGTCGATAGAAAAAAAAATATTTTAGGTAACAGACAGCATGGATTCATGAAAGACTTATCTTTATATATAAGTATATAAGACTTATATAAGTTGTCAAACAGATCTGATTTCTTTTTATGATGAGGTAAGCAAAACCTTAGACAAAGGAGTGGCTGTGAATATAATATACTTGGATTTTGCAAAAGCATTTGACATTTGGAGCATATTGGATCAAGGTTTCCTGGGTTTTTTTTTGCCTTCTTCTGGATCAGCTGTGGATATAGCATTGTGTATATAGGATTGTATATTTTGTTTCCCCTTTTAATAGTTGAACTAGATGGAAATATGTCTTTTTTACAACCAGACTAAAAATGTGACTATTCAACTATGTCTGAAAATAGATCAATCCTGTTGTACTGATGGCCTATCTCATTTGAGTTCCAAAAATGTCAGGACAGTACATATATCCCCCAAATGACCCTTTTTTGGAAAGTAGACAGTAGAGGCATGGTGAGTTTTTTTAAGTTGCAATTTTTATTTTCATTATTTCATAGAAAATGAAGAAATTTTATTTTTTTTTTCAAATTTTGTTTGTTTTTTACATTCTGTCACCAATGCAGTACAGTGTCATCATTTAACTGTTGTGACAGTGATCAGGTACACTGACTGGTGAAAGCATGTAAAAACATTTTTTTTTATTTTTTACGTTTTTTTTCCTTTTTTGTTACATTTTCTTTTCTTTTTTCTTTCGAAATTTTTAACACACGGTGACCAGAGCAATATTATGTTACCATAGAAACATTACACTACTCTGGGGAAGTGAACAGGATTTTTTTTCCCCACACATTATGATTGCTTTTACTAGTGAATTTCACTGATATAAGCAACCCTTTTTACTGAATGAAATTGATTAATTCAGTGTGTATTGTTGTGATTAGCTGTGACTGGCCACAGCTAATCATGTGGTTCAGATGGGCTGTGTTTGGGCCTCTCTGTACCATGTGATCACTGTGACCAATCACAGCTAGCAACATGACTGTACACAATGAATGGTAGGAATTGAAGCCCTTCATTGTTTACAATTGTCACATGATCTGCTGTGATTTGTCACAGTCATCACATGGCAGTGGCCCAGTACAGTGATCTGTCATCGGCTGTGTCTGGTGGACACAGACGGTGACAGATCATGCTACAGCATGGCAGTTCACGAGGCTCGTTCTGGAACGATGTCATAAGATGGCCACCAAGAACCATAAAAGTCACGCTCAGCCGTCATTCTACAATAGGCCAGGTGGAAAGTGGTTAAGATTGCTCTGTTTAGCAACTTGCAGAGGTTCCTTTCTCCTTTCATTCCAACTGACATGAAAAAGCTGCATATATATCAAAATAATATATTTTCATGCTGATGCTCTGTTCAACAAGTATTTAACATTTATTATCCTAGGGAGAGGGACACCAAAAATTACTTGAAAAGATTGACCCAAAAATTATTTGAAAAAGACTGCCCAGTTTTCAGCTTTAATAACACTGGACAACAAAGAATTTGCTTCATGAACACTTTTGGATGTATCTTTTGGTTGCTAATCACTACAATGAAATGTAATTTAGCCTATCAAGTACAGTTTTATAGAAATCTTGTGCTTTCTACTATCTTTCTTTCTTCTTCTATATATTTTAAGTTTACAAATTTTTGCTTGCATTATAGGATTCTTTGTGTAGCTCATGCATGTCCAAGAACTGGTACTGTTTGTGCATGCCTAGGAATGCTCAGACTGGATGGATGCTGCCTGGAAAGGCTATAAAAGAAACTCAGATTCACAGATTCATTGTTTCAAGGCATAGTTTTGTCTATGTACATGCAATTTACATAACAAGTAAAATAGTCAAAGGCTTACTATAGGATAATTGATAACAATAGAAATGTCTCGCCAATATTGGAACAGCCATGACACGTTCTGCTACATTTGGGTCGAGTACATGCTTAAGCCCCAGAGATGCACTATGGCTGGACTTGGTAAAAAAGTGAATGAACTGTACTTTGGTTGTAAGAATGGAGATAAAGACAAGGCTTGGGCTCATCACATTTGTTGTGCAAGATGTGCTTAGATCTTGGTTCAGAGGAACGCGAAAGTCAATGCCATTTGCTGTCCCAATGAGATAACGAGAACAGAATGATGACGTGACAGACTGTTATTTCGGTCTGACTAATGTCACCAGCCTTGCTGCTAAAAATAACACATCAATTGAATCTACCTTCAGCCATGAAACCAGTGCCAAATGATGACAATCTGCCAGTACCAAAGTCACCAAAAAAACGGAGCTTAAATGAAACAGATGAAGATGCTGAAATGCACCAACCAGGCAAGGAAAGTGAAAATGATCAGGATTTTAAACTGTGCATGTCTGGTGAGCCTCATCTCAACTCAAACTGAATTATATTACCTGGTAAGAAACGTAGGTTTTTGAATATCACTTACTGGGCCCAAGACTGCAAAAATGGTGTTTGTTATCACCATTTACAAGATTTTCTATCATTCAAACTTGCAAGAGGATTTAGCACATTTCTTTTATGGTTTGTTCACAGCTTTGGGATGTGAGCATGATCCTCTAGAATAGTGTCTCTTAATTGAGTAATCAGTTTTAAGCCTCAAGGCTGTCTTGCTACACAATTGCAATGTACACCATTTAATATCTGTTGGCCATGCTGCACACCAAGCACACCAACTGCAACTGGAATATCTGTGGAGATCTAAAAGTAGTGACAATGCTGCTTTGAAGGCAGCTCAGATATACCAAGTACTGTGGTTAAATATGTGAATGGGGCAGCCGAGCAAGAGAGTCCCATTACATTAAAAGGAAATGGCCACTGAAAGAATTTGGTTCCAGGACAGAAAAACATGTCACATAAATTACTTGTTGATCTGAGAAAAATATTCTTTATTCATAAAACACATAAGACTGATGAACAAGGAAGGTAGGTGAAGATTTTGTTTGTTTGAGACAGATGTTTCCAAGAATAACTGATGACAAGATTAAGGAAGGCAGTTTTGTTGGTCCCTGGATCAGATACATAATCAATGCCAACAGTTTGAAGATCTGTTATTTGGGCCAGAGAAAATCATCTGGAAAGCATTCAAGGATGCCACTGAGAGTTTTCTTGGCAACTACAGAGCACTAAACTACATTCATCTGATTGGCAAACTTTTTACAGCATACAAGACCATAAAGTACAACATGCCATTGAAGATTTATTTTCTGCATTTACACTTGGACTTATTTCCTTAAACTCTAGGTGTAGTCAGAGACAAACATGTTGAAAGGTTTCTCTAGGACATTGTCAGAATGGAAAAACAATATCAGGGCAACTGGAATCCATCAATGCTGGTTGAATTTTGTTGGATATTGCAGCAAGATGCACTCCTTTAGCCTCTTTGAACTGATTTATTGTGTTTAGAGATGAGCGAATCGAACCAGGCGAACCGGAATTCGATACGAATTTCAGGAAATATTCGATTCGCGTCAAATCCGAAATTTTGCCTACTTCGGGTGCGCGAATCGAATATTTCCCGATCAGCCGGCAAAAGTGTCCCTGCAGTGAGCTCCGCTATTTCTGACAGTTCTCTGACAGAAGGAACACATGTAAAGCGGTTGAAACATTGTATCTATTAGTTTCCATTTAGGATACAGATGTTTCAACCGCTGTACATGTGAAGAAGCTGTCAGAGAACTGTCAGAAATAGAGGAACTCTGCACATACACTTTTTGCCGGTTTGGAATTCTTATTTTCATCCTACTTCTTCTTCTTCTTCTACTTCTTCATCCTCATCCTCATCCTCAGAAGAAGAAGAAGAGGATGAGGATGAAGAAGAAGAAGAAGAAGAAGAAGTAGGATGAAAATAAGAATAATTCCAAGCCGGCAAAAAGTGTATGTGCAGAGTTCCTCTATTCTGCAGATACACTTAGAGGAGCTCTGCAGATACACTTAGAGGAGCTCTGCACATACACTTTTTGCCGGCTTGGAATTAATCTTATTTTCATCCTACTTCTTCTTCTTCATCCTCATCCTCATCCTCAGAAGAAGAAGAAGAGGATGAGGATGAGGATGAAGAAGAAGAAGAAGAAGAAGAAGTAGGATGAAAATAAGAATAATTCCAAGCCGGCAAAAAGTGTATGTGCAGAGTTCCTCTATTCTGCAGATACACTTAGAGGAGCTCTGCAGATACACTTAGAGGAGCTCTGCACATACACTTTTTGCCGGCTTGGAATTAATCTTATTTTCATCCTACTTCTTCTTCTTCTTCTTCTTCTTCTTCTTCATCCTCATCCTCATCCTCAGAAGAAGAAGAAGAGGACGAGGATGAGGATGAAGAAGAAGAAGAAGAAGTAGGATGAAAATAAGAATAATTCCAAGCCGGCAAAAAGTGTATGTGCAGAGTTCCTCTATTCTGCAGATACACTTAGAGGAGCTCTGCAGATACACTTAGAGGAGCTCTGCACATACACTTTTTGCCGGCTTGGAATTATTCTTATTTTCATCCTACTTCTTCTTCTTCTTCATCCTCATCCTCATCCTCAGAAGAAGAAGAAGAGGACGAGGATGAGGATGAAGAAGAAGAAGAAGAAGTAGGATGAAAATAAGAATAATTCCAAGCCGGCAAAAAGTGTATGTGCAGAGTTCCTCTATTCTGCAGATACACTTAGAGGAGCTCTGCAGATACACTTAGAGGAGCTCTGCACATACACTTTTTGCCGGCTTGGAATTAATCTTATTTTCATCCTACTTCTTCTTCTTCTTCTTCATCCTCATCCTCATCCTCAGAAGAAGAAGAAGAGGCTGAGGATGAAGAAGAAGAAGAAGAAGAAGAAGAAGAAGAAGTAGGATGAAAATAAGAATAATTCCAAGCCGGCAAAAAGTGTATGTGCAGAGTTCCTCTATTCTGCAGATACACTTAGAGGAGCTCTGCAGATACACTTAGAGGAGCTCTGCACATACACTTTTTGCCGGCTTGGAATTAATCTTATTTTCATCCTACTTCTTCTTCTTCTTCTTCATCCTCATCCTCATCCTCAGAAGAAGAAGAAGAGGATGAGGATGAAGAAGAAGAAGAAGAAGTAGGATGAAAATAAGAATAATTCCAAGCCGGCAAAAAGTGTATGTGCAGAGCTCCTCTATTCTGCAGATACACTTAGAGGAGCTCTGCAGATACACTTAGAGGAGCTCTGCACATACACTTTTTGCCGGCTTGGAATTAATCTTATTTTCATCCTACTTCTTCTTCTTCTTCTTCTTCATCCTCATCCTCAGAAGAAGAAGAAGAGGACGAGGACGAGGATGAAGAAGAAGAAGAAGAAGTAGGATGAAAATAAGAATAATTCCAAGCCGGCAAAAAGTGTATGTGCAGAGTTCCTCTATTCTGCAGATACACTTAGAGGAGCTCTGCAGATACACTTAGAGGAGCTCTGCACATACACTTTTTGCCGGCTTGGAATTATTCTTATTTTCATCCTACTTCTTCTTCTTCTTCTTCTTCATCCTCATCCTCATCCTCAGAAGAAGAAGAAGAGGACGAGGATGAGGATGAAGAAGAAGAAGAAGAAGAAGTAGGATGAAAATAAGAATAATTCCAAGCCGGCAAAAAGTGTATGTGCAGAGTTCCTCTATTCTGCAGATACACTTAGAGGAGCTCTGCAGATACACTTAGAGGAGCTCTGCACATACACTTTTTGCCAGCTTGGAATTAATCTTATTTTCATCCTACTTCTTCTTCTTCTTCTTCATCCTCATCCTCAGAAGAAGAAGAAGAGGACGAGGATGAAGAAGAAGAAGAAGAAGAAGTAGGATGAAAATAAGAATAATTCCAAGCCGGCAAAAAGTGTATGTGCAGAGTTCCTCTATTCTGCAGATACACTTAGAGGAGCTCTGCAGATACACTTAGAGGAGCTCTGCACATACACTTTTTGCCGGCTTGGAATTATTCTTATTTTCATCCTACTTCTTATTCTTCTTCTTCTTCTTCATCCTCATCCTCATCCTCAGAAGAAGAAGAAGAGGACGAGGATGAGGATGAAGAAGAAGAAGAAGAAGAAGAAGTAGGATGAAAATAAGAATAATTCCAAGCCGGCAAAAAGTGTATGTGCAGAGTTCCTCTATTCTGCAGATACACTTAGAGGAGCTCTGCAGATACACTTAGAGGAGCTCTGCACATACACTTTTTGCCGGCTTGGAATTAATCTTATTTTCATCCTACTTCTTCTTCTTCTTCTTCTTCTTCATCCTCATCCTCAGAAGAAGAAGAAGACGAGGATGAGGATGAAGAAGAAGAAGAAGAAGAAGAAGAAGGATGAAAATAAGAATAATTCCAAGCCGGCAAAAAGTGTATGTGCAGAGTTCCTCTATTCTGCAGATACACTTAGAGGAGCTCTGCAGATACACTTAGAGGAGCTCTGCACATACACTTTTTGCCGGCTTGGAATTAATCTTATTTTCATCCTACTTCTTCTTCTTCTTCTTCTTCTTCTTCTTCATCCTCATCCTCATCCTCAGAAGAAGAAGAAGAGGACGAGGATGAGGATGAAGAAGAAGAAGAAGAAGTAGGATGAAAATAAGAATAATTCCAAGCCGGCAAAAAGTGTATGTGCAGAGTTCCTCTATTCTGCAGATACACTTAGAGGAGCTCTGCAGATACACTTAGAGGAGCTCTGCACATACACTTTTTGCCGGCTTGGAATTAATCTTATTTTCATCCTACTTCTTCTTCTTCTTCATCCTCATCCTCAGAAGAAGAAGAAGAAGAGGACGAGGATGAAGAAGAAGAAGAAGAAGTAGGATGAAAATAAGAATAATTCCAAGCCGGCAAAAAGTGTATGTGCAGAGCTCCTCTAAGTGTATCTGCAGAGCTCCTCTAAGTGTATCTGCAGAATAGAGGAACTCTGCACATACACTTTTTGCCGGCTTGGAATTATTCTTATTTTCATCCTACTTCTTCTTCTTCTTCTTCTTCATCCTCATCCTCTTCTTCTTCTGAGGATGAGGATGAAGAAGAAGAAGAAGAAGAAGAAGAAGAAGAAGTAGGATGAAAATAAGATTAATTCCAAGCCGGCAAAAAGTGTATGTGCAGAGCTCCTCTAAGTGTATCTGCAGAGCTCCTCTAAGTGTATCTGCAGAATAGAGGAACTCTGCACATACACTTTTTGCCGGAAACCGCTGTATGGAGGGAATGTCCCAGAACTGTCAGAAATAGTCTATTTCTGACAGTTCTGGGACATTCCCTCCATACAGCGGTTGAAACATTGTATCTATTTGTTTCCATAAATGGATCCATTTATGGAAACAAATAGATACAATGTTTCAATCGCTGTATGGAGAGAATGTCCCAGAACTGTCAGAAATAGACTATTTCTGACAGTTCTGGGACATTCCCTCCATACAGCGGTTGAAACCGCTGTATGGAGTGAATGTCCCAGAACTGTCAGAAATAGACTATTTCTGACAGTTCTGGGACATTCCCTCCATACAGCGGTTGAAACCGCTGTATGGAGTGAATGTCCCAGAACTGTCATAAATAGTCTATTTCTGACAGTTCTGGGACATTCCCTCCATACAGCGGTTGAAACATTGTATCTATTTGTTTCCATAAATGGATCCATTTATGGAAACAAATAGATACAATGTTTCAACCGCTGTATGGAGTGAATGTCCCAGAACTGTCAGAAATCGTCTATTTCTGACAGTTCTATGACATTCCCTCCATACAGCGGTTGAAACCGCTGTATGGAGTGAATGTCCCAGAACTGTCAGAAATAATCTATTTCTGACAGTTCTGGGACACTGACTCCATACAGCGGTTGAAACATTATATCTATTTGTTTCCATAAATGGATCCATTTATGGAAACAAATAGATACAATGTTTCAACCGCTGTATGGAGTGAATGTCCCAGAACTGTCAGAAATAGTCTATTTCTGACAGTTCTATGACATTCCCTCCATACAGCGGTTGAAACCGCTGTATGGAGTGAATGTCCCAGAACTGTCAGAAATAGACAGAAACTGTCACAGAACTGTCCTTCTTCTCATCCTTCTCCTTCTTCTCATCCTTCTTCTCATCCTTCTTCTCATCCTTCTCCTTCTTCTCATCCTTCTCCTTCTTCTCATCCTTCTCCTTCTTCTCATCCTTCTCCTCCTTCTCATCCTTCTCCTTCTTCTCATCCTTCTTCTCATCCTTCTTCTCATCCTTCTCCTTCTTCTCATCCTTCTCCTTCTTCTCATCCTTCTCCTTCTTCTCATCCTTCTCCTTCTTCTCATCCTTCTCCTTCTCCTTCTTCTCATCCTTCTCCTTCTCCTTCTTCTCATCCTTCTCCTTCTCCATCTTCTCATCCTTCTCCTTCTCCTTCTTCTCATCCTTCTCCTTCTCCTTCTTCTCATCCTTCTCATCCTTCTCCTTCTCCTTCTTCTCATCCTTCTCCTTCTCCTTCTTCTCATCCTTCTCCTTCTCCTTCCTCATCTCCAAAGGCATTTAAATTAAAGGTACAGTGTTCTGCACTAATTTAAAGGCTCTCTGAAGCCTAGAAACCCTTTTTATAAGTCATCTTCGTAGCGAATAAATTCGCATCGAATCGAATTTCTTCCTGAAATTCGCCGAATCAGCCGAATCGAATTTTTGAATACTTCGCTCATCTCTAATTGTGTTAGAAACATTATGCAGTTCAATACATTATAGTCATTAAATGTTCATTTCATATTTCTCAAGATTCCTACATGATTTAGTCATTCTGATTTATTTTTTGTGTTCTGTCTGAAGAGGTCTATCATAATCACCAAATGTTTTTCAGTAAGCACCTAATGCAAAATGTTTCACATATGGGGAGTACTTTACAGATTATAAGTTGGCCACACTATTCATAGCATGTAATGTGAGGTTGACTAAATTGGCAACATTTCCATCATTTTGTGTTCAAGAATGGGGTCTAATTTATTGGCACCACCACAGTATTATGGCAGAACTAACATGCAAAGAACAAAGGTATACCACTCAGGCAAACAATCCAGATCAATCCACGACAGGTGCAAGCTCTGGCTCCTCACCACACACAATGCAACAGGAAGAAGGGTCAGCCACACCCCGGAGGATTGATGAATATAGTGTATATTTATTGATCCATAGGACACACAAAACACCAGGACATAAATACAGGACCTGTTAACGCGTTTCACACGATCTCGTGCTTAATCATAGTGAACTAACATGCATCTAAACCCAAGACAAAAAAATATATTTCTTCCGGTTCTTGAACCTAATGGCTGAATTCATTTTCTTTTTAATTGGTATTTTTCCTCTTTTCTTTCTTGGCATTAGCCCATTTCTGTCCTACTGTATGGCGACAATATTTGCTAACTGTACTGTATTTATCGAGAAGCAGCACTGTCACCCTAGGACAGAAAATTCTCTGACTGCAGAACACCTTCCCCTTTTCTAATCTCTGAAGCACATGGAGGAGGATGGGTTGTTATGTGGCTCACAGAAGTGATCTTCTAATATCTATTTAGATAATACCTAAGAGTGAACAGGACACAGGACAGTATTGAATTTCTGGCATAGTCAACAGTGTTATTTTATAGCAAACTGTTTTAATTGTATATTTTATATGAATGGGCAAATCTGCCAAGGTTTAATTCATTTGAGGTTTGTCAGATGCTGTTTTAAATTTGTAAAAAAACAAGATCCTTAGCGAATCCAATGGAAGTCTATAGGAGAGAAGCGTGATGCTAAATGCTGGTCTTTCCATGGCTAACATGCAAACTATTGTTTAAAAGAGCATGGGGGACATTTAGCAAAACAAAACATGCTTTAAACAAATATTTGTACAGTGTGGATAGGGTCCTTATAATCAGGGGCAGACTGACAACTCATGGGGCCCCCAGGCAATAGGAGATCATGGGGCCCCTGTGTCCTCACCCACACTCAAACCACACCCAAAAAAGCCTATGAAAGGTACTAGGGGCATCTCATGGGGCCCCTATGCCCAAATGGTCAGTCCGTCCCTGCTTATAATGTAATGTCAATGGTGACATGAGATAAACACCAATTCATTAAATGATATTGGGAGATGTCTTAAACATTATGTGGTGCTACAGGACAGTATAATTTCCAAGGACAATATCAGTGACACCATATTCTGGCATCACATATATTGGATGTGTAATTTTTTTTTACTTTTACATCTATTTTAGCTTAAATATAGCAGCAGTATCCAAGTCAAAATAATTTCAACTAGTACGCAGCAAAGTTCCCATTTACTCACCATTCTCAGGTGCAGACGCAGGCCCCTTTAACTCCTTTGGTTTATAGACACTTCCAGGGAAAATGCATTTCTATGCTTCCCTCCCTCAGGAGCTCAGAAAGGCCACACCTGATGAGACAGGGGCAGGTGGGCAAGTGATCTGCAACCAGTTAAGGGGCCCTCCATTGTATGTAGACAGTTGGGCTAAAGTCTAATAGCATGCAGATTCTCCAATAGACTAGCTATGGTGGAAAGGTCCCTCCCTGATTGCTACCAGAGTACCCCAGTTCCAGTAGGGTGCCTCTTCATCCTTTGGATCCCTAGATTTTTCTGTCTATAAGGATAATTGAAATTAGGCATTTGTTATACGGAAATACAAATCAACGTGCTATATTTCAGAAACAACAGCCAGATATATAGTACAGTGGCTGGAGAGTATGGTCAGAAGTACCATGAACAAAAATTATAGACCCTGAACCTAGAATTTTGTAGCAGTCTTTAGAGGAAATCACTACAAAAAGTGATTTTTTTTCAGCTGTCAATAAGACTTCTACACTTGACAAGTATTTTTGCCAACTGCAAAATGCTTCAGATGTTTTATATTTGAAGGATGCACACTTCAGCCTGCATGTTTCTGTTCTTTCCATAGATGTTTTATAAGATTCAGAGCAGGGCACTTCATAATTCTCTAATGTTTTATTTTTTTGTAATGCTATAGTGCTTTTAGCTGTATTCTGGATCTTTATCCTGTTGCAAGCTTTCTAACAAAGGGAAGTACGTTTCACTCTGAATTTCTTTAATAGGCTTGAGATATCCTTGTGCCCTACTCAGATTCAAGGAACCCCGTGCCAGATGTAGCAAAGCAGCCCTAAAACATAACCAAGCCTCCTCCATGTTCACAGTAGATATACTGTTCTTTTCTCTGAAAACTTTTTTTCATCTGTGAACATAGAGTTGTGAACATAGAGACATGACTTGCCAAAAAGCTCAAGTTTTGTCTCATCTGTCCAAAGGATATTCTCTCAGAAGCACTGTGGCTTGTCAGTATGCAGTTTAGAAAATCCCAGTCTAGCTTTTAAAATGTGTCTATTACCAGTGGAGCTTTTCTGGGTTTGCTTTCTTTGAGCCCACTGTCACTTATTGTCAGGGATCCTGCAGCGGTAGCCTCTAGCACTCCACAGACCGGAATCCCCCAAGGCGCAGAATCTAAGCTCCGACCTGCTTGTTTACCAGAGCCCCTGATGGTGGGGATGGACTTGGAGCAGGCCGAGACCAGGTCGCAGCCCCTGGGTTCACCCAGCTGTGGTAGAGGCACCGTTGAAGGTGTATAGCGGGTAAGAGTCTGATGTGAGGAGGTAACTGAAGCAGCTTTGGGCAGGCCGGGTTGGTAACAGTGGTGGCGGTGTAGTTCAGAATCAGCAGGCAGAGAGATAAACAGGTCACAAGCCGGGTTCGTCAACAGGAGGTCAGAACGTATGGGGTTAAGCAGGAGAATGGTCAGACAAAGCCAGGGATCAGAGCAGGAGACGGACAGCGAATCAAGATCAGACAGGGTCTGCAACAAACAATCTACTCACAGGAACTCAGGAACACAGATAAGACCATACGGCACTTGAGCATTGCAAGAGCCAGGTTTAAATAGTCCGCCCCAACTCCTGACAGGCGCTCCTGGGTCCTAGTGCTTGCCCAGCGCCGTCATTTGTGACAGGCGCGCCTGGGTCCTAGTGCCCGCCTGCCTGTACGTTTTGTCAGGATTCTATGCATGTGCAGATTCGATCGCTGCGGCGATCTTCTCATTCCCTGACACTTATAAAGTGACTGGTGGTGAAATCAGACACCTAACTTTGGAGATCTTCCTTTATCTCTTTTGAAGTTTTGCATGAATTTTTGTCTACCATTCCCATTATCTTTGTGTTCAATCTGTGGTCGATTTTGCTCTAGTGGACATGTCAAGTGAGGTCCAGCTACACCATGGACATTAACCATTTTAATACCAGCATGTTACACTCCCTTCCTTTCCAGGACATTTCCAGGACAGTTTTAAGTGCTGTAATAGCTTGACTGACATTTTCTTGGTCACACAACACTATACCTAAAGGGATTTTATCTTCTTTTATACAGATAGGGCTTTATTTTGGTGGTATTTAATAGCCACTGCTTTTTTTTTTTTTTGTAAAATTTGTACTATATAAAAGAAAAAGGCCACACATTTAAAAAAAAACTGTTTCCTTACTTTCTGATTTTTCTAAAAACATGTAAATAATCTTTTCTCATATATTTAGGTCAAGTGTATGTAACTCATGGGGCCCCCGGGCAATAGGGGATCATGGGGCACCTGTGTCCTTGCCCAAACTCAAAAAAGCCTGTGAAAAAGGTAGAAGGGGCATCTCATGGGGCCCCCTACTGACCCCGGGCCCTTGGGAAGTGCCCGAGTTTCCAAATGGTCAGTCCGCCCCTGATTCTGCTATATTTCTTTGGTTTAAAAAAAAATAAACATATTATTTTGCTTGTGTGAATGTTATAACAGAGCAAAGAATGTTTGTAATCATTTATCCTTCACTGGAAACACTCCTGTGGCTATAATCACTCAAAAACATGTGAAACACTACCTCTGGCTGTGATCAGCAACACTGGAAACACTGTCACTAGCTGTGATCAGAAAACTGAAAGCACTGGCACTTGTTTTGGCAGATTGTCTTGCTCTGCCTAATGTGTATTTATTCCTGCAGTGCTGGCTGTGCATGGCTGGTCTGACCAGGCCAACACAGAGTCGTTTTCCCCTCCAATTTTATGATGTTCTTGGTGACACTGTGAGTAAGAAGAGGTGCATCCCTAGATGTGGTATAACCCCTTGGGGGGAAAAGCACCTTTGACAGACCCAACCAGGACAGGATCTATTGGAGGGGACTAGGGCTAGCCTTCTACACACTGATATTGGCCCATAGAGGAGACCGGGGATTTCGTCTGCTTCTCCTGGTCAGAGCATGAAAAAGAGTTTAGTTCAGCCGCTGATCACATGGAAAGAGCAGATCAGTCTGTGATGATGGACAACAACATGATGAGCAAGGCTTGGATTAATTCTCTGCATAAAGACAATAAATCTTCCCTTCTGGAGAGGATGGAAAGGTGAAATATTAATCTTGGACAGGTTAATGGTCAAAGAATATATGGTGGCCCTCCTGCAGATTGGGTTGGAGAAGCTCCTCTATTTGGGACAGAAATATTTATCAACAATTTCCTTCAAGAAATCTATGAAGATAAATTAATTCCATTTTTTCAGACCGATGGAACGTTGTATGAGTTTTGACTTATGATGTCTTTTCTAGTGGACAGATTGCACAGGTGGGGGCCAGGAATGTGTAATGTACTTTATGTATTCATTGTTGTTTTTTCTGAACTGTCTGGAGTGGACTCCTGGCCTGTCTGGGTGCTTGGCTGTTCATTGGTTTATTGTTAATTAGATAGCTGTCAGCTGCTAATTAGATCACTGTTAAATGTATTAATGATATTACTGTTTGAAGTTTGCATTATTTAGGATCATGTGATCAAGCTCTTATCTGATCTTGTGTGGTATATAGTCTGTGTGAATCTTCAGTAAAGAGAGTTAGAGTTCCATTTTGCACCTAAGCAAGTTTCGTTCAGTACTTGGGTGCAATTCCCAGCTATAATTATAATACATTGGTTATCTGTCCCAGCGGCAAGGAAGCCGTTCTCTGATTGAAGCTCTCAAGCAGAGTGCCAGACAGTCCATCACAGCATATATAGACTAACTCTAATGTGAGAGGGCATGGCTATCTGATGAGTGTTCCTCCAATTCTGCTATCTTTTCAAGATGAGCAAACCATTCGCCTCAGTGGGGGGTTGAGGTAATCTCAAGTGGTTCGGTATGCAAAATTTAACTACATTCACCATATGCATGGCTAAGGATTTCTGATATTGATGCTTGGGCACATTAGTGTGGTGTAAAATGAATTAAGCAGGGGAAAAATCTAGAGGCAGGTTGGAGGCAGACGAGGTGGTACAGTGGACTGATGTCCAAAAGCGACGTAGAGCTGGACAATTCCACCATACGTGGAGCAAAATTCCGGTTTTAGACTGGCATCTCCAGCAAGTGTCTGAGACCATCAGAAACAACTGATGCACCACTGCGTACACTGTGTGTAGTACCACCTGGATTGCAATTTGAACCCATTTTCCTAAACAGTCACATTCAATGAGCCCTTGTGAGTCATTTAAAAAATCCTCATTAGAAAGGGTACAGTCTAGACTCTAGATCCTTTTCCCATTTGTGACATGTTCTTAAATCTGTTGAATTCCAGTCTCTAATCAGGATAAGAAAGATAGAGGAGATGATGTGGGACTGAGGATAATTAGCTGTACAGCTAAGTTCAAAAGGAGTACGTGGTCTAGACTATAGTGTACAATCTCTAGGGGAGTTGAGAAAGTGACTCATCTGAAATTAGGCCCACAAAGGAACAGTCCATTCAAGAGAAGATGTGGGTAGAGCTAGCTAATCTAAGAATTGGCCTCTGTCAAAGAAATGTAGGGCCCACGCATACGGTTCAAACCAACTATTTTGCAGGAATTTTCCATTCAAACTAGGTGGAAAATCAGAATTGTAACACAGCAATGACAGGGGTCCTGTCAGGAATGGACTCGCCAATAGTGGTGGGACTCACCTGCCTTGTGGGTTGCAGTACCAGGGCTGGCCAGCGGGTGCTCTCAGCAACCAGAGGCTCATTCCTGCAATCAGCCAAAACACCTGAGGCTGATTGCAGGAGGTGCATATAAGGAATGACCAGGCCTGTGATCTGGGCCTTGGTGTATGTTTCCCATGAGCCCCTGTACCTGGTATCCTGTGTTCCTGTTCTGCTGATGATCTGATTTGTTGCTGACCCTGCCTGATCCTGACCTCTGCTGACTTCTCCTGTTGAACCCCTGGCTTGCCTGACCATCCTTCTGCCTGATCCTCGGTACCGCGCTGCCTTCTACCTGCTGAACCTGGCTTGTGACCCCAACCATTCTCTGCTTGCTCCTCCTGTACCACGCTGCCCGCACGATACCGACCCGGCCTGTCTGACTACGCTTACTTCACCCGACGATCCATCCATCCCACACGGATCACCTTTAGTAAGTCTGCCTGCCTCTTTCCATCAGACTCCGTTCCTTCACTCCCCTGCCAGTACTCTCTACCACAGCCGGACGCACTCAGGGGTCGTGACCTGGTTCCAGTCTGCACCAAGTCCATCCCCACCATCAGGGGCCCTGGTGAATAGCAGGCTGGGACTTAGACCTGAGGAAATCCATGCTGTGGGCTGCTAGAGACACTGCCAGGCAGCACCTGACAGTACCTTACGGCCTGCCTGACCATTTCACCTCTCCAGCCCTGACTACGCCTGTGTTCCTGAAGTCTGCTACTTCCCTGTGTCAGTCCACACATTTCTGGTCATACCCGGATCCCTAACAGGTCCTTTCTCTGATGAAATGGAATAGGCGACACAAGCCATATGAAAGGCAGTAAGTGTTGGGCCTATCAGAGGGTGAGAGGATAATGTCCAAGGGAGAGCTGGTAATGGGATGGAAGAAAAAGCCTGCTCAAACGATACCCAGGCTTTAATTGCACTATGGGTGTACCAATCAATTTTAGTGTATTTTTAATTTTTATATAAGTTGATATATTTGTATATGATTGGTTATAGGAACGCTGTACACTGGGAGTAACAAGCACACAATGTGAGAAATACAGCTGCCGGAGTATAAGGGATTTTTCAGAAAACGTGTTAATGATTATATTTTATATTTTTTTTAAATTAAAATAGAAGTACACACATACTGTACATACTGTGCATAGGGGTTTATTTATAAAAAAATTTGCTTCGCAAATGTCTCTGCAGTCATGAGAGAATAAAGAATAATAACTGTAATGTCTTTGATATGTTTATAATAGTTTCCTTGTTGCCTTTTACTGAATTAATGTAACATTCCTTAACAATTAGCCTTAAGAAAAAAATTAGCTATGAGAACATTCTATCATGAGAGTTAACATTCACCTATAGAGAAAGTAGCCTAACACTATAGGCTAAGAACGTTTGACCAGCAGGGGTGCTGTCTATGGAGAATCTTCTGCAAACAACAAATGGATGGGTGCTCAGCCAAACAAACCTCCAGCTGCAGTGCAAAGCAAAACATTTAGCAGTGGTATTAACCACGGCTAAATGTGACAGCTTCCTCCTGGCTGTTAGGCAGCCAACTTTCGCTGGTGTTCTAACAACCAGTGGATTCATAGCAGGCCCTCAAGATCTGGTATGGATTTTAAGGGGCCCTAATGATAAAAAAAAAAACAGCATTGGGCCCACAAAAAATCATAGCAGACCCTTTAAGTCTGGGAGAAACCCACTACCCACCAACACTTTCTAACCTGTCACTTGACTCTTGACAAATGTCAATTCCTGGCCCTCGCTGTTGCAATATAAGCAAATGGGTGGGGTTTCTGGGTGATGTCATTGACTATATATGGACATAACCATATATTGTCAATGATGTCACTGGGATTTCCATGATGTTATTGGCCATGATGTATGGCCATGTTTATGTATGTTCAAAAATGTCACCTGGAAGCCCAGCCCTTTTGCTTGTATTGCAGCAACAGATAGCAAGGTGGATAGAGAGTCAAGTTCAGACCTGTTGATGGGTGACTTATTTTTTTCAGCAAGTTGGTGGGTATCAAACATTGTGAATGACATGGATCTACTTTTCTGTACAATGAATGATTGTGAATGTATATTGCGGGACATTTTGTTTTTTAAATTAACCGCCTCCCACCCACCATATAGTAAATTGACGGACGCAAGGCAATTCTCTCGTTCTGGGAGGACGTCATATGACGTCCTCCAAATCTAACCGCCCATGCGCGGTGATCGGCGGTGTGCTGTATCTCTCGGCCACACCGGATCACCGATCCACGGAAAGAGCCGAAGATGTTGGCTCGGTCATGTGATCAGCTGTGTCCAATCACAGCTGATCACATGTAAACAGGGAAATGCCAGTTATCGGCATTTCTCTCCCCACGAGCTGTCACGCTGACAGAGGAGAGATGGTAATCGGCATTCCTCGGAGGGGACGTGTACACAGATCATCAGGGCACTAATCATCAATGTGCCCTGATGATCTGTGTAGCCCCAGCAGCACCACCTGTCAGTGTCCATCAGTGCCAGCGGTCTTTGCTCATCCATGCCACCTGCCAGTGCCCATCAGTGCCACATCAGTGCCACATTTCAGTGCCCATCAGTGCCACATCAATGCAACATATCAGTGCCCATCTGAGCTGCCTTTCAGTGTCACCCATCAGTGCCAGTCCGTGCCACCTATCAATGCCAGTCAGTGCCACCTATCAGTGCTGCCAATTAGTGCCACATATCAATGCCAGTCAGTGCCACCTATCAGTGCTGCCAATCAGTGCCACCTATCAATGCCAGTCAGTGTCACCTATCAGTGCTACAAATCAGTGCCACCTATCAGTGCCAGTCAGTGCCGCCTATCAGTGCCAGTCAGTACCGCCTATCAGTGCCCATCAGTGCTGCCTATCAGTGCCATCCAGCAGTGCCAGTCAGTGCCACCTAATAGTGCCAGTCAGTGACACCTATCAGTGCCAGTCAGTGTTGCCTATCAGTGCCACTTATCAGTACCATATATGAGTGCTGCCTTTCAGTGCCCATCAGTGATGCCTGTCAATGCCCATCATTGCCACCTACCAGTGCCTCCTCATCAGTGCCCATCAGTGCCACCTATCAGTGTTCATCAGTGCAGCCTATCAGTGCCCATCAGTGCAGCCTCATTAGCGCACATCAGTGAAGGAGAAAAATCACTTATTTACTAAATTTTATAACAAAAACTAAGAAAAAACTTTTTTTTTTAATTTTCAATGGTTTTTGGTTTGTTTAAGAAAAAATAAAAACCCAGAGGTGATTAAATACCACCAAAATAAAGCTCTGTCTGTCACAAAAAAAAAATAAAAATTTCATATGGGTACAGTGTTGCATGACCGCGCAATTGTTATTCAAAGTGCAACAGCGCAGAAAGCTGGAAATTGGCCTGGGCCGGAAGGGGGTATAAGTTCCCTGTAGGCTAGTGGTTAAAGGACTTGTCAAAAGTGTGTGTGAGTTTATATACCATTAACTTTAGGGAGGGGGGAGCACTCTTGTTCTCCCCTTTTGCAGGCCATCAAGGCTACATGCTCAGATAAGAGTTTGGTATTGGGTTTTGAGGGGACCTCACTATATTTTTTCCTTGTTTTTTTGCATGAGCTTCTCCCTAAAAATTCATACCAGATTTGATGCATGTTTTTTCTTTCATGTGGTCCTCCTTAAAATCCTTAGCAGACCTTATAGCTCTGATATTATTTTTTTTTGAGGAGGGGCCACCTCATGCTGTTTTTTTTCCACACTATCCCTACTGTTTGTTTACATTGACCTGTCAGTTGTGAATCCCCATGGTGGGTGCCAACTCCCCAACAACCAGGAGTTGTTGCAACACTGCAGCTGGAGGTTCAGCCCGAATATTTATTTGTTTAGGCATTCATACAGGATTCTCCATAGACTGTTTATTATGCAGAAGACTCCCTCATATTATTTCCCCTGCTGGTTGAATGTTGTTAGCCTATAGTGTTAGCCTATTTTCTCTTTTGACGAATGTTAACTCTTATGGTAAAATGTTCTTAATAGTTCTTTTTCTCTTAAAAATGAATTTTTGGGAATGTTACATTCACCCAAAGAAAAGCAACAACCAAACTTTTACACACATTACAAACATTGCAGATATAATTTGTTATGCACGCATGAAAGACATTTGTAAATTTCACTTTTATTTATAAATAGACCAGACTAGATAAATAGTTTCTTCTAGGCTCTTTGACAGTGATGAGAAAATCTGCTTGGGTTCAATTCGAGAACAGGTCAGGTGAACATATCCAAAAATGTACAATTTACAAATTACATTGTTAACCTCACTGAAATGAATGGGAGGCTAATCTTGAAAATTAATTCTTTCCAATTCTCAGGCAAATAGGTAAGGCATTGTCGAAAAAAGAGTTTGGAGAGCTGGTCACTGCCATGCAGGTATGTGTACCAAAGCAAGACCTTGTAAAAAAAAAACAGTTTAGCAGGGAGCAGCTATTTTAATAAGGATTAAAGAACATCAATAACATCCACAATTCCTTCGAATAACATGCTTATGAGTGATACCATACACTTGCCTGTAAAGTGGCACACAAGCAAAAGGGACATTTACAATAAAAATAATACCATTTAAACTGAAGACAACTAAATGACATTCACCATTTGTAAACAAAGCAGCTGAGGATTCTCTTCATCTATACCAAACCCTTATCCTGTATGAGGCTCCTGTATGGGTTGCAAAAGGGTTCCAGATAAAAAGCAGTGTGAATTTAACCTATCCATAAATCCATAACAGACAAGCATGCAGCTCCCCTTTCTGAACCATGCCATGATGGTGTAGCACAGGTCATCAACTCATGGAAGGGGCCTTGTTCCACAAGCTGGAATGGACTTTTTTTTTCTTCCGCTGTGGAAAAGGATACTGCTGGAGACAAAGGGATGAGTGGGGAGGAGAAGTCTTCATAGGTTCAAGACATCAATTGAACCCCTCAGCAGGGCCCATGATCCTCTTTCCCACATGGCATGGCATATCCTAAGCCTTTATCTCTGTTATGTGCTTTCTAATATTTCCGGTTCCCAAATGGCTCCCACTGTTACCTCAGCTGATACACTGCTAGTAGAGATAGTTAACCACAGCATTGCTATCAGCAGCAGATAATATTAAAAAAAGGTCCACAATCTAAAGCTTTGTGGACAGACCCTTGAAATAGCAACAGCATATATCTGTGGGACAATTCTATCAGATGGAATAGAAAATAGCTGCTCTCCTCAGTTCTCAGCAAGTTTCCCTGCTCCTGGACAAAATCCTCATTTGTTGCTTTTGTGCTATTCCTTCAAAACTTCTCCTCTCCAATCAGTAGCACTCACAGATGGTGTGCCACCTCATCATCCATCCCCTCTTCATCTTTGGAGCCCACTTTGCAGTAAGCTCCATCTGCTGGAACATTACTTACTCTATGATCATGGTGCTACCTTTCTCATCCTCATTATGTGAAGAGAGGAAAGCTTGCACATCAAGATCATCCTTCTGCAACAATTCAGTCATCATGTGATCACATTTTTTTTAAACTCTTTGTTGCTATTTAAATGGACCATTGACCAGTACGTTTACTACATGTCCATTAAAACAGGTCTGTTTTGTGGTCAAGGTCCAATTGATATTGTTGCTGCATTATAACCTGTGAGCAGTTTTGGCCCCTATAAAGCATTGGCTACTACTTGTCTTCCTGGTATTAACAATCAATTAATTATCATCAATAAAGATTTATGGACTTTTAAGACGACTGTTTGGCCCTATGTTTTTCAGCTTTAAATAGTTTACTGCATTATGGCAGAATGAGCAGAAGTAAGGGGATAAACGGGATTGCTGAAATTTAATAACAGCTATGGCAATGGGAGAAATACATATGTAGTGCTTTGGTGCACGCTACTTTAATGCACAAGTATGCAGTGATTTGCTGCAAAGGACAACTTTGCATGTGTCACCAACAAAATTACACCCCAATAGGCCCTTCAAAATAAGATAAAATATGGCTCCCCCCAAAAACAAAAATAAAAAAACGACCCATTGAGGCATTAAACCTCAACACAATATTTTTACCTAGCATAATAAAAATATGGAAAATCTTGAAACAACCTCCTCCACACCAAAAAAAAAAAAAGACTGCAGGAGGGGAACAGTAAACAGCACTACAGTTTTTGCTGACACACACAAAAAAAGTAATCCTCAAGAAGACTGTTCAGTCTCCCCTGGAAAATCACCTTTTCCCCATGTTGATCAGAACAAGGGCCTTTTCCCCACAACCCTGGAAAGCTAATTGGAATCTGGAAGCCCCCATTAAAAATGTTGCCCCCTATGTGAACAAGTAAGGTGTACACAGTATCTCTACTTATTCACAAGAAAAAAATGTAAATGTAAGTAAAGATACCCAAATGTTTAAAAATAGGAATCCACTAAAAAGTTTCCCATTTTAAATACATTATCAATCATGATGCCCCCCAACTGACTGAAATTAAAACCCAACGGACCCAGCGCATGCAACCAATCCCAACCATTCCTCTACTGAATGACGTCTCCCTGAGCTGTCATCAGCTATATAAGGGAAGGGGCGGGGATAGTAGTGACATCATTAAACAAATATGGCAATGGCCATATTTAGTTAACCACTTCAACACTGGGCACTTTTAGCCCCTTCCTGCCCAAGCTAATTTTCCAGTGATGCTGGTGCACTTTGGATGACAATTGCGCGGTCATGCAATACTGTACCCAAACTACATTTTTAGCATTTTGTTCACACAACTAGAGCTTTCTTTGGTGGTATATAATCACCACTGGGGTTTTTATTTTACAATTTTTTTCTGTGACCAGAATAATATAAGGTTACCATAGTAACATTATACTATTCTGGGGACGTGAGCAGTATTTTTCTTGTTTTTTTATACATTGTGATTGCTTATAGCAATTAATTTCATTACTATTCACAAGCATTTTACTGAATTAAATTGATTCATTCATTTTTTTTGTTGTGATTAGCTGTGATTGGCCACAGCTAATCACATGGCACAGATAGGCTGTGATTGGCCCCATCTGTACCATGTAATCACTGTAACCAATCACAGCTAGCAACACAATTGCACACAATGGAAGACATAAAAGGAAGCCATCCATTGTTTACAATTGTCATGTGAACTGCTGTGAACTCATGTGAACTGCTGTCACAGTGGTCACATGATACTGGCAGCGGGCCGGTACACTGATGAGTCATCAGCTGCGTCCAATGGACACACATGGTGACAGGTCTGGCAGCAGTGTGGCCCGATCTGGGAGGACATCATATGATGTCCATCTGAATCAACAAAAGTCCGTCCGGCCATAATTGTGCTATAGGCCGGGGATGTACCTGGTTAATGTCATTTACCAAGTATGGTCAGAGACTATATATGAGCAGTGATGTCACTGATATCACCACCCATTTGCTTAAGTGGATGTGTATTTCCAGCCATGTAAGCCAATGTGCCAATGACGGTGGCAGTTGCTTAGGAACCATTAGCAGTGGAAAGCTTTCATATATAGAAACAGCAAAAATACTGCTTGGAATATAAGATGCTTGGGTTCTGAACTGGCAAAGGTTTGGGTATTCATCTAGACACCCGAACAGCCAAAGATAGGTCAGCTTGTCCCTATTTATAAAATGACTGGTATAATGCTTTTGCGTCAGGGTATGATTTAGGAAACAAATGAACACTGATTATCACTGTCTCTATTTCATATATAGTATATTATCATTCATATTAGAGATACTAAAACTGCTAAAAAGTGTTTAGTTTCATATCCTTTAACTGATCTAAAAAAAATATTTGGCACTGTAAGTGAACACATTTCCTTTTGTCAATTACTAGACCAACAAAAAAACCTTTTAGGTGATCTTGGTCAACATAACATACAATATACTGTAATATAAGGAATCAAATGTCCCTTTGTATACAGAAAATGAGTAAAAGCTGAGCCTCCGCAAATATTACCCAGCAGTTTAAAAAATAACTGCAACTAGCACCTAGAAGTGCTCATTATTGGGGTATAGTTCAAACTTACACAGTGTTTCTCAATTTGACCTCGACACTTGCACATACTGGCCTACTTATGGACACTGCTGACCAGTATGCATTTAATCTGTAGACTCAGGACCCATGGCAAAATAAAAGCTGATTGCATATTGAGGATAGCATTAATAATGCCTGCCAGTCATAGTTTGACTGTTGTATGGTAATTAGATGAAACATTGATTATAAAATGACAAAAACCTTTTCTAACAGTCTACCTTAAATAACACTAAAAAAGACTGTTAGGCAAACTGAGTAACTGCCAAACTCATGACGTAGGAGATTACAACCTTCATCCACTGACCATTTTACCAATGCGACAACAGTCCTGTCAGTTACAAAAAAATCTCAAAACAATCCTGTAATGTACAAATATAGTGTGCATTTACTATTAGTTTTAATGGAATGTGTTGTTCATATATATACCTGCTGTTGGAATTATTGCCAATTCAAAGCACTTTATAATACCAATTACAGAAGTTATATCAATGTGAAGCAGCAGCCAATAAATCATTTAATCTTAACTTTGCTAAGCTTATTGATGTTCTATATCAAAATTGTCTTCCTGGCTCACAAAGTGATGAGATTGGTAATCCTATAATTAGCAAACCTTCATCTGGTTCAATCAATAGATTTGCATTAGCAGACATTTTCAATGCACTGACATGTTATTAGTTTTCTGCTTGTTAATTTAGGAAAAGGTTATCTCATTTTTAACTTGAAAATGCAGTCCAGGTTGTTATTCTTGTTTTAAAGTAGGCTAAAATTTACCACAGTATATACACATTCTAGGTCTGCCTGCACCAGTTACATTTTGCAGCAAACTGTGATTTTTTTTATTATGTAACGTGTATTAGCGAAACAATATCCACCAAGATCTGTATTGCCTTCCATTGATGTAAATGGTTACTTGTTACAATTCAGGTATACTACGGAATACCATGGAATAAATTCCCTAAAATGTTAATGTAGAAGTAGACAGCTGATAACATTATTGTTTACTAATCCTTTTTGTGAGAATTGTCAGAGATATTTTACAAAACAGCAGACTGTTCTGAATTAAGTTGTTTAAATTGTTAAAAACTCTGACTCTATAATAAAAATTGACTGAATTTTTTTTTACTTTAGTTATTCGAAGAGTAGGATATCTACTAAATAATATATATTTACTGCATATTTAAAGTATATATACATAACATTGAATTACAAATGAGTATCGTCACTATTAACCTGAGACTGATTGAGAGTTTTGTAGTAAGAAAACTACGGTAATAAATGTTATTTGTTCTACAGGCTTTTACGGTAATTGCAAGTACGGTAATTGCAAACACTGTTAGCCCTTTTTTTCTGAGCACTCTGTTCATCTGACATTATAGCTGCTTGGATGCTATGGAAGCTAGTAGTCCTGCAGTGTCTTGTGCTCAACAAGTGATAACAGCTCTGCAATGATTCACAACCTTGGTGCTTGATGAATGGTATGAGGCTGCAGGTACTAGTAGTGCCGTTTGTATGCAGCCTTAATGCCATTTCATACACTGTGCTGTGCTGTGGCATTGCATGGAATGGCATTTGTTCATATCATCAATTGACTGTTCCTACCTTCTTGCTGGAAGTAGGAGTACAGATGTCTTGCCTGCAGCATAATTAACATTGCAGAAGCAAGGAACAATGGTGTTGTGCATTGGATGTGGAGGCTGGAACAGGAGGTAAGCAGCAGAATACGTTGTAGGTGAGGATATGAAGGTTGTGGGAACCATCAAATGGGGGCAGCATTTTTTAAAGTGCTGTAACAGAAACAATCTTTTTTGTTTACTTTAGCATGTTCATGGTGTCTGATTTTCCAACAGTATAGGCCCAATTCATGCTTTAACTCCAAGCTAAGGCACCCTACTTTTAGCCATGTGACTGTCATGTCAAATTTAATTTGATTCAACTGAAAATAGGGCTTTGTTCACATGGGCATACTATAGCGTATGCCTGTGTGAGTGATGTGTGAACACTTGTACATCACCATGCAGGCAATCCCTTTTGGGACACAGTGGCTGCACAGACACAGCTGCTGTTCCCAATTGGACATTCATGCAAGTGCAGGTGCATGGTCCCAACCGCAGACAGGCCCTTAGCAAGATAACTCAGAGGTGATTACTGAGGACAAGGAGAAGGCAAAATAATTGTTTAAATGGAGAAGCTCAAGTCCACAATGAGGGATAATATTAACATATGCCAAAAAAACACAATGGCTTACATATGCTCCAAAATTATTTAGACAAAATAGAGGTAAATAAAGCACCTGGACTAAATGGTATACATCCATGTGTCCTCAAAGAGTTGAGCTCTGTTATGTCAGGGCCATTGTTTTTGGTGATTGGCACAAGACCAATTTGGTGCCTATAATAAAAAGGTTTTAATGTCTTTACCAAGTAACCACAGTCTGGTTAGTTTAACTTCTATAGTCAGGAAGACGTGTCTTTCTTTTTATGAGGATATAAGCACAACTTAGACAAATAAGTGGTTGTGGATATAATTGGTCTTTGCAAAAGTGTTTGACACAGCTTCCCTCACACTGCTGCTGTATAAGTTAGGCTTATGACACACATTTAATGTATTAGTTAGAGTCTTTAGGCTTATAAAATTCAGCTTTTAAGTGAATAGAATAATGTATTCGGAGAGTAGTGATCAATGGCCTAATTATATTAGGTTCACTGTTGGGAAATTTTAGAAATTATATAGAGTTTGGGACTAAAAGTACAATTTCTGTGTTTGCAGATGACACTAAGCTATACAGAGGAATAACTTCCTTACAGGATGCCTCCAAATTACAAGCAGACCTAAATGGACTATATGATTGGGCAACTATGTGACAAATGAGGTTTCATTTTGATGAATATATGTACTTTGAGGATAAAAACATGTATGCATCATACATTCTAGGAGGGGAATAACTCTAGGAGTCAATGGTTAAAACGGATCTGGGTGTTTTGGTAGATCATAGACTTAATAATTACATTCAATGACAAGCTTCGGTTCTTAAGCAAGAAAAATACATTCTTGTATTAAAATAGGTATAGACTCCAGAGAGACATAATTTTGCCCCTGTATGAAGTATTAGCAAAACCTCATCTAGAATATGCAGTTCAATTTTGGGCATCAGTTCACAAAAGGATATTTGAAAGTGCAGAGAAAGGCATCCAAATGGATAAGAGGCATGCAAGAGCTCAGCTTTGAAGAAAGATTAGTCTAGCTGAATTTATTCTATTTTGAGATAAGGCAGTTAAGAGGAGATAATATCACCATGTGTAAATGCACAAGTGGTTTATATAGTGAACTTGGTGCAGAGTTATTCATTTAATAAGTAATTACAAAGGACAATGAAGCACTCTTTACATCTGAATGAAAAGAGAATTAAAGTATATGTAAACCTTGTAAAGCAACCCATTCAGTTTAGAATAGAAATGAAAGGTAAAACATTTGTATATAGATTTAAAAAAATATAAATACCCTTTTCCCTGTTTTATAAGTGATCACATACGCTCTAAACTACTTATGCAGATGAGAACAGAGAGCTGGGGGTGGATGAACAGCAGCACACTGAACTTCCCAGTGAAAGGCTGTGATCATTGGAGGAGAGCACACTAAATTCCCAGCACAGCTAGGGAACTGACCACGTTTTGCTTTTATGCCTAGTGTAGTTAGTTTTTAATTGGAAAGAAGAGTCACTAGCAGGAACACCAGCTTGTTCACACAAAAGAAGCAATACAAAGAAAACACCTGTGAGACACCTAGTTAACAGATGGGAAGCCTCACTCAGTCATTCACTGAGTGTGTTGCTAGTAATACATAGTCATATCAGAGCTTACTGAGCTTCAAATTAAACAACAGCTGCAAAAGTGACCGCAGAGCTCAATCTCAGTCTTCACTGGACTGAGATTGGGCTCTGCAATCACTTTTGCAGCAGTTGTTTTCTTACTCCAGGTCATGATCCTGCTCAATGTCTTTTTGCCTTTTTGTCAGTAGACTATGCTTATGCTTTTCAAATGATGCTTTCCCGGAAACTGTGCCTTCATAACCTTTGATACTGTAGCTCATGTACAACACAGCAAACAAATTGGAAACTTCAGTTACAGAGGCACCAGCTAAGTGAGCACCAATGATTTGCCATTTTTGAAGTACAGTAAGCTCTGTATTACTAGCAGTGCATGCGGTGAATAACAAAAGTGAGGCTTCCCACCTGTTAGCTAGGTGTCTCATCGCACAGTGGGAGCAAAAGAATTTTACATCACTTTCATGGCAAAACATGTCACTTTCACACCTGCAAACCATATAGTGTTTCCATTTTTATGTCTAACCCCTGTATATGTACAATTATATATTTATATTATGTTTTTAGAACAGGTATGCTATTCTCCTGCAACTGAACTGAAAACCAGTTGTATTTTCATATATATATATTTATTTATTTATTTCAGGTACTTATATAGCGCCGTCAATTTAGGTAGCGCTTTACATATATTGTACATTCACATCAGTCCCTAACCCTCAAGGGGCGTACAATCTAAGGTCCCTAACTTACATTCATACATACACATACTAGGGTCAATTTAGACAGGAGCCAGTTAACCTACCAGCATGTCTTTGGAGTGTGGGTGGAAACCGGACAGCACAGTGGCTAAATGGTTAGCACTTCCGCCTGGCAGTACCAGGGTCGTTGGTTCAAATCCCAACCACGACACCACCTGCCTGGAGTTTGCATGTTCTCCCCCGCCTGCGTGGGTTTCCTCTGGGTACTCCAGTTTCCTCCCACACTCCAAAGACATGCTGGTAGGTTAATTGGCTCCTGCCTGAACTGGCCCTAGTATGTGTATGTATGAATGTAGGTTAGGGACCTTAGATTGTACACCCCTTGAAGGTTAGGGACTGATGTGAATGTACAATATATATGTAAAGCGCTGCGTAAATTGATGGCGCTATATAAGTACCTGAAATAAATAATAAATATAACAAAGGATTTTCAATGGTATAATTAAGAAATTAAAAGCACATAAGAAGTCAATTGTTAGGATTTACATGCACTTTAATGTGTAGCAGAGTCTAACTGTAAACAGCACTTTGCCAATATACTTAAAGCAAAAATTAAAATGTCTACCTCTGTTAATGATTTATATTAGACTATCCTGCAGTTGGAATCCAAATTAATTAATTAATTGAACTTATATTTTACATTTTTCTGTTTCTTATTGCATTTCAGATGTGGAATGATATATATGGAAGCAAAAGACTTAGGATGGGAGCCGTTGACTAAGTCATGGTTAGCTGCAAAACTTCCAGCAGGGCTTACTGCTGAGGAAAGCCGAATTGTGGAGGTAGAACCAATACTCACCGTATTAACTCTAGGAGGAAAAAAAATGTTATCTTCTCTCATCTAAACAATTTCTTGCTTCCTAGCCAGTCAGCACTTCAACATTTAATAAATAACCTAGGCTGTGGACAGGACATTTTTTCTTTATTTTGATACCCTTACAGAAGTAATCATGCCTCTTGTCAGGTTCTCTACAGATAAAGACAAATGCTCTGCATTGCCAGACTGTCTATGCATTTCAATTTCAACCTAAAACAATGAAATGTGTGATTGCTGGATATTCCGAGAATGTCATTTGTCTTGTCATTTGGGATAGAATGACCATACTGCATAAACGTAGCAATTCAATGAACAGTACAGAATATGGAATTTTGCATTCTTTCAATTGTCAGTAATTAATTAAACATAACTATTTAAAATAATATATTTTAAATAAATTTTTAGGTGCATATTAGAAACATTGCATATATATTCTATGTTATTACTTTTCACAACCAACAAAGGACTCCTGGGATCAAATAAGCTTTTACTCTGCTTATATTTTTAAAATATATGAGTGCAATATTTTGTGTGTTCTTATTAAAAGTGGTATCCTTTACACTCTGCTATGTCTTATTATATTGGCTTTGCTTTCCCTTCCCCATATGTTTTTGTTTATTTGTCTATCTATCTATCTATCTATCTATCTATCTATCTATCTATCTATCTATCCCTCTTAACATAAAAAATAAATAAATACTTTCTCAATAAACGGCTCACCAGATTCTCACTCAGTTTTTGATAAAGAGTAATTTTTTTTTATTAATTGTTATGGGTAAAGCTCCACTTTAATTTCAGGAAGGCCTCAAGGGAGATGCAGAGGTTATGTACATGCAACTAGTAGGAGGCGAGCATGTTCTGCATCTGCAAATGAAAAAATTAGCATAAACCATATGATTGTCTCTTTGAATGAGTGGACCCCATGGAAAATTGGGTGTCCATGCTGAACCACTGACTATAGCTTGCACAATATGCTCCAGTAATAAACCTAGCTGGTCTCTCCCTTAGAAAATGCAGCCTACTAAAGCTACTTACGTATTGCTCATCTTGTACTTAGTTTGTACAAGGTTTGGTGTTTAATGTGAAATACACCTTAATTTTGATTAACCTCTTTAAGGGAAAGCCTTTACTGACAGTTTTCATTTACATGTAAGAGGAGAGTGGGGTCTAGGGGGCCTGAAGAGGAGAGGGAGGTCTGAGGAGGAGAAGAAAGTATGGGGGATATGAGGAGGAGATGGGGGTCTGAGGAGTAAAGATGGGAGGGAGAGTGGTCTGCGGGGGATCTGAGGAGGAAAGGGAGGTCTGGGGGGGTCTGGGGTTGTGATGAGCGTGTGATGATACCTACAACTGTGCGGGTATGTCGCTGGTCCACAAGTAGTTACAACCTGGCTGGTCTCCCACTCAGAAATTATGGCCTAGATGAAGTGCCTAAATACTGTGTATGTGGTATTTTTTCAGTGAAATAAGTACATGTAGCACCCTTCTGGGTAGGTGCTAGGATTAATTGGATTTAGTGCTGGCTCACTGTGTTCTCTAGAGCTGTGTGTATTTTGTTAGGTAAATTTAGTTTGCCTTGCTGTAATCACAGTGGCTGACAATGCCTAGTAGTGATGGGACGAACACCCCCCTGTTCGTTTCGTGATCGAACATTCAAACCTACAGAATGTTTGACCCCAAACCTTGAACACGAACAATTTACCGCATCTGAGCATGTGGTAAGATACCGCTTAGTTACTAAAATACCGCATTTTAGTAGGGAAACATTTATCATTGTTTCAGCTGTCAGTGGGGCTCCCCACTGTCAGCTGAATGTAAAAAGAATTGTCAGCATTGCCCGACAATTATTTTTTTTTTTGTAATGATGTGGGGTCCCCCCTCCCATCCATACCAAGCCCTTCAGATCTAGTATGGATTTTGAGCGGAACCCCTATGTCAAAATGTTTTAAAAAATTGTGTGGGGTCCCCCCAAAATCCCTTATCTGAGTGCTCACTCCTGAACCATACCAGCCTACATGCCCTCAATATGGGGGGGTGCTTTTAGGCAGATTGGGCCCCCCAAAGCACCTTGTCCCCATGTTGATGGGGACAAGGGTCTCTTCCCCACAACCCTTGGCTGTGTTTGTGGGAGTCTGTGGGTGGGGGGCTTATCAGAATCTGGAAACCCCCTTTAGCAAGGAGGCCCTCACATCTTGCCCCCTCCTTCTTTGTGAATAAATATGCAGTACATGGTACAGCTACCCATTCACAAAAAAAAGTGTAGTGTAAAAAACACAGGAGACAGTCTTTGACAAGTCCTTTATTAAAAATAAAAAAAAATCCTCAGAAGTAGATTCCATCAATCACGATGCCTGAAAAAAAAAAAAACAGCTCCGCTAGCTCCCGCCATCTGACAGCTGCTCAGTGATGACAGCTCTTAAATACTGTCATGACATCACAAGAGTTGGGGGATTAACCCGCCCTTTGTGACATCATCCTGTGCTGTGATTGGCCAACGCATTAGACCTGACCTGTGGTCAGGTGCATTGCTTTGACCAATCACAATGCACTGTCAAGGCGTAGTGCATTGTGGTGCGTGGCGAGTGTTCAGCAAACACGAACAGTCAGTGTTGGAGTCGAACTTAGGTTTGACTCGAACATTCAGCCCAACACTAATGCCTAGTTAGATCTGTTCAGTGTTTGCAGCAGCTGCCAGTCTGATAGCTCCATCTGTGTTTCAGGAATTTGTGAGAATGTTCTGGATCATAAGTGTAGAGTTATGCAGATAGAAGTATGAATATTTATACAGCCCTGGCTAATCCCAGGGAGCTGGGCCCTGATGGCATGCCGGGTAACACACAGTCATTAACTGAAACAGGAACAGCTGTGTAGAAGGCTTAAAACTGTTGTTGCGGTGATCAAAGACAATGACTGGCGGCACTGACCTAAAGGGGTTTATTTACTAAAGCTACTCCCTTCTGCATAGAAACCAATCAGCTTCTAACCTCAGCTTGTTCAGTGAAGCTTTGGCAATTAAACCTGGAAGCTGATTGGTTTCTATGCAGAAGGGAGTCTGATTTTGGACTCTCCAGCTTTAGTAAATAAACCCCAAAATGTCATCAGAGCAGTCAGCTATTGCACATGATCATCACCAAAGCAGTGCTTCATAGTGACACTGCACTTGCTCTGGTGACAGTATGCAAAAATAATATGCATGCAGGCTTTGTTTACAAGTTATCATTGTGATTGGTCACAGTGATCACTTGCTGATGCTGGCTGTATGTATGTATATATATATATATATATATATATATATATATATACACATTATATTGCCAAAAGTATTGGAACACCCCTCCAAATCATTGGATTCAGGTGTTCCAGTCAACTCCATGGCCACAGGTGTATAAAATCAAGCACCTAGGCATGCAGACTGCTTCTACAAACATTTGTGAAAGAATGGGTCACTCTCAGGAGATCAGTGAATTCAAGCGTGGTACCGTGATAGGTTGTCACCTGTGCAATAAATAAGTCCATTTGTGAAATTTCCTTGCTGCTAAATATTCCACAGTCAACTGTTAGTGGTATTATAACAAAGTGGAAGCAACTGGGAACAACAAGTGGTGGGCCACGTAAAATGACAGAGCGGGGTCAGCTCATGCTGAAGCGCACAGTGTGCAGAAGTTGTCAACTGTCTGCAGAGTGAGTAGCTAAAGACCTCCAAACTTTGTGTCCTTCAGATTAGCACAACAGTGCATAGGGAGCTTCATGGAATGGGTTTCCATGGCCCAGCAGCTGCATCCAAGCCTTACAATACCAAGTGCAATGCAAAGCAGCAGATGCAGTGGTGTAAGTCACAATGCCACTGGCTCCAGTAGAGACATGTTCTCTGGAGTGACAAATCACGCTTCTCTGTCTGGCAATCCAATGAACGTGTCTGGGTTTGGCGGTTGCCAGGAGAATAGTACTTGCCTGACTGCATTGTGCCAAGTGTAAAGTTTGGTGGAGGGGGGATTATGGTATGGGGTTTGTTTTTCAGGGGTTGGGCTTAGCCCCTTAGTTCCAGGGAAGGGAACTCTTAAGACATAAGCAAGACATTTTGGAAAATTTCATGCTCCCAACTTTGTGGGAAAGTTGCACAGCACGCTCCCAGCGCAAAGACTAGGGTGTTCTATCGAACAGGACCCAGGACTCATGATTCCAGGTCACATGATCGTTGTGATAGCCTCTGATTGGCTATCACAGTGATCAGCCACTGTGAAGCCTGTCCCTTGTTTTTTTTTCTCTCTGAATGGAGGAGAGAGATACATTGTATATCTCTACATCCTTGCAGAAAGAAAAAAACTGTTTGTAAAAAAAAAAAAAAGAAAGAAAGCTAAATAAATAAATATTAAAAAATAAAGAAAAAAATACCTAGATTAAGGTTTGATCTAGTTCAGTGCCAGGGTTAGTGTTTGGGCCAAGGTCAGGGTCAAAGGTCAAGGTCAAAGGTCAGGTTCAAAGGTCAGGATTATTTTTTTTTAATTGATATCAGTGTCAGTTAGTGTCTGTGTTTTAGGTTAAAAAAAAAAAACACAAAATGTGCACTATTGTTTCTGGGCTGTACTACAGGTACAAACAACAAATTATATACACATATATGGTATCGTTGCGATGGTCAAGAGCTGGAAAATTTATTTTGGGTTGTTTTTTGGTGGTAGGTTATGGTAGTAACAAGAAACACAGCTAAATTTAAAACAAAAATGTCTTTACTATTTTGGGCCAGTTTTTCTTTGATAATAAAAAAAATCAGGAGATATCCATTACCATTTACCACCAAATGAAAGCCCAATTTGTCCTGAAATAAACAAGGTATAATTCACCTGGGTGTACAAAGTAGTTGTGATGATATGTACGGTTTTACTAACACATGTCAAAGTTGTAAAATTTGACTTAGGCATTAAAATTTGTTTTACCTTAGGCGTGAAGGGTTAATGACCAGGCCATTTTTTGTTATTCGGCACTGTACTATTTCAACTGGTAATTGCACGGTCATGCAATGCTGTACCCAAATGGAATTTATGTCCTTTTTTTCCACACAAACAGAGCTTTCTTTTGGTGGTATTTTATGACCAATGGGTTTTTATTTTTTGTGATATAAACAAAAAAAGACCGAAAAATTTGAAAAAAAAAAGATATTTTTTACTTACGGTTATAAAAATATATAGTAAACTCAAAGTTAGTCATACATTTATGCCAAAATGTTTTCTGCCACATGTCTTTGATAAAACAAAAATCCCATTACATGTACTGTATATCAATTGGTTTGTGTGAAAATGATAGCGTCTAGAAACTATGGTATATATATTGGAATTTACACAATTTTTACTTTCTGACTACTTACCACTTCTTGAGGTGCTAAAATGCCAGGGCAGTACAAAAAAACCCTAAATGACCCTTTTTTTAAGGTAGACACCCCAAGGAATTTGCTGAGAGACATGTTGAGTCTATGGAACATTTTATTTTTGCCCCAAATTTTTTGAAAATGACAAAAACTTTTTTTTATACAAAGTTCTAAGTTGAATGATATATTGCTCACGCATGCCATGGGTATGTGTGGAATAACACCCCAAAACACATTCTGCTACTTCTCTTGAGGATGGTGATACCACATGTGGGAGACTTTTTGGCAGCCTAGCCACATACATGCCCCCAAAATCCAATGGCCTCATTTCCCTTCTTCACTACCTATCACAGTTTAGTAGGCCCTAAAATGCCAGGATATTACAAACACCCCAAATTTTCCCTTTTTGGAAAGTAGACACCCCACGGAAATTGATAAGAGGCATGATGAGTATTTTGCAGATATAATTTCCGTCACAGGGTTTTGAAAAAGAATAACAGAAAAGAAAAAATACATTTTCATTTTCTTTCTTTGTTTTCCAAAACTTGTGGCAACAAATGAGATCTGCAAAATACTCACCATGCCTCTTAGCAAATACCTTGGAGTGTCTACTTTCCAAATAGGGGTCATTTGGGGGGGGATGCTTCTACTATCCTGGCATTTCAGGGCCAACTTTAGAAGCTTATGACAGACATCACCAGCTTCTCTACCCACTTGAAATCCAAGCCTTTTCTGACCCCTTTTGTTTCCTTGAAAAAAGTAGGTTTTTTGCTAGAAAATTACATTGAACCCCCAAACATTGTATAAAACACAATATATTGCCCAATTGTTTGATAAAATATAAAAGATGATGCTACACCGAGTAAATGGATACCAAACACGACATCCTTTAAAATTGCGCACGCCCGTGCAATGGCGGCACATTACGTAAATTTGTAATATCCATAGGTGATGCTTTAAAAGCCTTTACAGGTCACCACTTTAGATTTACACAGGAGTTCTAATGCTGGAATTACTGCCTCTGTTTACATACCACCATGGGACCATTGCTTGCGATTGCCTTTGCACGTGAGCATGGGGATGAGGGTGGGGAGTGAATTTTTTTTATTATTTATTTAGTTTTTTTATTATTTTTACACTGTACCTTTCATTTTTTTTTCTTTTTGATCACTTTTATTGTTATCACATAGAATCAAAATATCCCCTGTGATAGCAATAGGCAGTGACAGGTACTCATTTCTGAGAGATCTGGGGTCTATCAGACTCTAGATCTTTCCTCTGCCCTTAAAGCATTTGATCACACCAAGGTCTGTGTGATCATATGCTTTCCCAATTTCGAAATGGCGCTGTTTATATCAGGTGAAACGGAAATGATGAAATGCTCATAGCTTCTGGTTTCTTAGACCATAAAGATGATTGGAGGCATTCCACTCACCAATCAGCTATATTGTCAGCCAGCAGAACTGTCGACTGCATTTTTGGGTTCCCCGGTGGGGAGAGCCCAAGAAGACCTTGGAAGGCGGCGGGAGGGGTGGGGGAGTCCATTCCTACTGCTTGTAAAAGCGATCCAGTGGCTAATTAGTGACTAGGATTGGTTTTACATGAACGCTGAATGCCAGCTGAAAAAATGATACCAGGATGATGCCTGTAGCTGCAGGCATAATCAAGATATAACCATTCAAAGTCCAGCGATGTACCAGTACATTGCTTGTCCATGTTTGGCATATATGTAACAGCAGAGCACATGGGTATATGATATATCGGGACTGTGGACCAATATAACTGCAATTCATTCTTTTTTGTAATGCCCATGTTGAAGGTTAGGCCCAAAAAAGTTTTAAATTCAGAAACTGTGATTTTTCCATGTGAATTGTCAGGCAAGAGCTGAATTTGGGTGAGCAGTGATGTATTGTTGTGCGTATAAACTGCTTTTGCCCACAATCCATTAATACAAATTTTCTGTGAAAAACAGCGGAGGGGCTAAACGCTATTGCTGACAGCAAATGGGGCCGATCCTGCTAACACTGCATTTTTGGGGACACAATACAAAGGAGACACTAGTATAGTTCTGTTCATGATCAATATATTGAAGTGTACAAACACTATACTGGTAATGGCGGTGATGAGCGACCTATAGGGTGAGTGCGATAGTGTGTAGGCAAAAACGCTAGCTGACCCTGGCTGGGAAGGGTGCTAACTGACCCGACGCTATATATATAGATCTGATTCTATCGTTCCATTCTCAGTGTCTAGAAAAGACACTGCTTTATCTCCAATGGACATGTTGAACTATATATCATTCCTGAAAGAATTTAATATTCCATTAAATGCATGAAGGGCCCCAATGTCTCCCCACCACACCACAAACATGTCATCAATATAGCACCACCTACTGGCACAATGTTGGTGCAATAACAAGAGATGTGTTGGTACGTTCGGATTTTAGAAAGAAAAAAAGTGAGGTAATTAGAACCTTTTTTCGGCAGTAAGAGAAATTGGTGTTACCCTTGTCTCAACTGCATACAATGTAATGTGATGAGAAAGGGGAATTGTTTTGTCCATCTTGGTAATGGTTGTAAATATAGGAAAAATCCCCCTGCGCTCCACAGAACCTTTAACTTAAAGTCAGCTGCTATCACCTTTTCCCTATACCTTCGGATATGTGCAAATAAAATTTATATATTTTGTGATGAAGTGCTCAACTTATATAGTGTATACAGACCCTTTTTACATCAATAATATTGTGAAAAATTCAAAATAAGTGCTTAATTCCCTCTTAAATTCTATAAAACTATACAAAATCATTTATAAATAACTGGTGCAAATTCACACTCCTATTTATGCCCCCTAGTGGTCAAAAACCGTGACAATTCTACTACAAATGCTAACACTTTATCTGTGCAAAGTGATAAGTGTATCCAATTACATGAACTAAATCAAATAAACAGTCCAAAGACTTGTGATGCCACACTGTGCAAATAATAAGTGTTCAATACACAGTGATTATAACTTCACTCCATGCTGCAAACGTGCTCTTCGTGACACTCTGATGTGACTCCCCTGGATTTAGCCAAAATGCCTCCTCACCGTTAGAGAATTCCATACATGCCAAACATCTTATGTTGTGTATGCACTATTGTGCCCATGTACAGTAACTTAGTTATTTTGGAGAAACAACACAAAAAAATGAGGATCGCATATTGCAACATTGCTCCTCCATTTGTGCTTAACAGCCAGATGTGCCGGTTCCCAAACATTTTATGGAATATGACCAAAAAGACACTGATTTAAAATGTATTATATTGGAAAAGGTAAAAAAAAGACAGGAGAGGTGGAGACAGAATTCTTAAATTAAAACAAAAGGATGTATGGTGGATCAATCAGCTCAATTCTCTGCACTCTTTTGGTTTGAATAGGGATTATGATTTGTATTTATTTTTGGTAATATAGTATAATTATATTTTCGATGATTGCCCATGATTTCTTCCAGACCCATGAGAAATGGAATGAAATGGCTGGGGTGAAATAATGGATTTTCTGTATCAGTTTTTTTTTGATTCATGGTGATAGTTAATTAATTCTTTAGGTTTTGTTTTTGTATAGTTGGAATTACAGTATGTTGATTATAATATGCTGTAACATATGAGAAATTATTTGTTTATTTTTGTTTTCATTTTGTTATATAAAGTTTTTTCCTAATATGAGAGTAATGCTATAGTGCTGCTATAGTGGTATAGATGAGATGCACCTGTGCAACTACACCCTGTGTTTAGGTACAGTATATAGAGTGATCTTATGATTTCTACAATTGTAGCTTGATGAAGCGCAGTTGCACTAATCTTTGTGCGAAGATACACTTGAAGTAAAGAAAGAAATTTTGGAACTTGGAGGTCTTGTTCTTATTTGTATATGTGTATATATACATATATATATATATATATATATATTCTATAAATAGTTTTTAATAATCTGGAAAAAATTAGGCACAAATATATAATATAGAAATGTGCCTTTTAAAAACACATTCTTTATGCTGTGACTGGCAAATGAAAGGGGATGTTCGCTTATGTGTGCTAATTTAATAACCTCCATTATTTGATTTCTAGTCTGTGTTAGCGGGAGCTGATGAAGTGTGCTGCAGAAGTCATGCTATCAATAACTTTGAAGGAAATATCCTTGCTAGGTACATAATCTCAGTGAAGAAAAATGCTGTTTCAGTGTCAGGACAATAATAAAATGGAATATTCCAACATCCATAGCTGACATTTATCTTACTTACCATAAACAGAAAATTATTATAATCTAATAGATGTGAAATGATTCCATTACAGGCAAAGACCATTATACTGAGGAGGGTTTACCTTATCACTAAAGATATCTTATTACGTGGAGCCTTTGAGATGTCTTCATAAAGCGTGTAGCTTAACCATAGAGATTCAGCCTTGTCATGGTAACTGACCTGTACTAGGAAAGGGTATAATTTCCCTGGTTTGTGGCCCTGTGCAACCAGCTCCCCTTTGTTAGCCCAATTTATTAACATTTTCCCAGTTTTAAGCAGTTGCAAATACTACAGCTCACAATCAATAAAGAATTACAGTATAGTTATGTAGAGAGTACCAGCTGAGAGTTGCTGACAGAAGATTATCCATGCAGAGCTGCACAGGGAACATGCATCTCCTACAGTTGATCATACAACATCATTGACCGCGATGCAGTGATACAGAGATTGCATGGAGAATTATAACTATACTATATTCCTGTTATCAGCAGCTTTCTTTCATCTCCTCTGGGGAGCTTTAGGTGTGACAATTAAATTCCCGGAATGTCCAAGGCACAGCCCTATAGCGGTGAGTCACACAGCTATTCACACTCGAGCGTGTTGTGACATGTTCTAACTTGCACTTGCCTTGGTTGCAGACAAGTTGTCTGTCTTTACAGAGTAGTAGAAGAAATAACACGTGTGTGCATTGTGCTGTTGGCGGAATATAGGTGACAGGAATCTGGAGCAGTGGATTAACGTCAGATTTTGTGTGAAAACTGGCAAACGTGCAAGTGAAATTTTAGTTCTGTTATAACACGCTTATTTGAGCATTCCATGAAGATATCATGTGTTTTTGAATGGTGTAGACAGTTTAAGAAGTGGTGGGATAATGTCCACATTGACGCAAGGGCAGTCAAGAATGCAAAGGACAGATGCAAATGTGGACAGAGTACAAACCCTTGTACTTTCAGATCAAAGATTGAGTGTGTGAATGAGGGCAGACAAATTGAACATGAACAGGTAAACAGTGTGGCAGATTCTAACAGAGAATTTGGGAATGAAAAGATTTCCTCGAACACTGACAGAAGATCAGAAAGAACATTGTCTTCAAATTTCACACGATATTTTGAAGAATGCAGAGGTGTTTGACTTTTTTTCAATCCATTCCCGGATTAAATTGTCACACCTCATATATAACTGTAAATTGTAACATTATTATAGGCTAATAAATTGGGGTAGCACCAGACTCCACTTACAGTAGAGTTTTGGCTCCACCAATCTCAGCAGCTGCTACCTCACTGCCATTTTTAAATGTAATTATCAATATATTTATCTGGTCAAATAAATTATTATTAAACCTTTCTTTCAGTAATTCACATATTTCCTCCAAAAACCTTGACTTGTTCCAAGTTAGTGACTCACAAATGATGGCACCAAAAGGGTGACTCCATTATTTAAGGTGACCATGCAAAGTGATAACATTGGTTATAATATGATTATTTTAGTTAAATTTTGTAACAAGTGTCCTGTGTCTGGAGCACTAACATTGATCTTAAAGAGATGCATGCCTTTTCCTGCGTGTTCTGTACAATCCATAGGAGATACAAGAATAAAAGCTTATCAATGTTAAAGGTATAGGATGCTTACATTCTATGAATTCAGACTGTTATTGAAGTGTTATTTCTAAACAACATAAAGAAAATGATAAGGCTTATTTGGCACTACACTGGACCTTTTGACAAATAAAATATATTGTTAAAATACTGTATAAGGCAATTAACTTTACATAAATATATTTACTATATTTACTTTTTTTTGTTACTTTGTTTAAATTGTTATTTAACTGGCTACTCATTCACCTTCTATTTACTACCAGCTGGGAGCACAGATTTCTGAAATGTTGCCTACTTCCTTGCTGTATTTTGTGCTATACAGATGGAATGTAGTCTAATTGTTTGAAAATAAGTTGCCATATGGTAGAAAACACAGAAGATTAGTATATTAACACTGGTCCTAATATGCTTTACCATGCTGTTTTTGTATTGATACTTGCCTTGATATATCACTCAACAGAAGAAAAATGGTATAGCTTCAACTCACAATATGTATTTCAGCATATGGTGCCGCAGAATTTCTGTTTGACGTTCACTTTGTAATTGAATGGCTTTTTGAAGTCTTAACATATTAATGACAGCACTGAGATGTTCTCCCTGCAATTAGTTGGGCTAATACTTGCCTTAGGTGGGATTTATAGTACTTTGTTTTATATAATGGGCTTATTTGGATGATTTTGGAAGAGCTCATTTCCATTCTCTCATTGTTATTGCTTTTATTAGTAATATACCCTCCAATTTGCCAGTAGATGGGAACATTGTTCCTGTGGGAAATTGAGGATCTTAAGCTGTTTAGTATTTTATTTTATTCATCTATATTTATGGAATGTGTATTGTTCATTTTATTTGAGAACTATACCAAATATTACAGCACATCCACTTTACTGCTTCTCTAACATTAAAATGTTTGGAAATACATACTGAAATATTTATTTAGAAAATTGTAGAACATTCAGATTACAATGGTTCTGGAAAAAAAAAGTTTGTCTACAGCAATATATAAGCTGAAGGGTCAAGGCCGTCATGGCCTACACATCACCCTACTGTTTGGTACTTTAAAGCAAACCTGTAGCACTTAAAAGATACAAAAATATGAAGGAAGAAAGTGACAGCATTAGCTCCTCACACTCATCCTAATATGATCCATGTCCTGCTTGCACTGTGATTTTGGCTGTGGTGAACAGCCATGTCATTCCAATCCATATCCCACAATGCAATGACAGCTACCTTTGCGACCTAGCAACAGGCCTAGGCACTAAAATGAGAAATTCTCCGTTTATGTAACTGCTTTGAGAGGGCTTTCAAGATATCATACTGTTGAGTTATAAAACAAAGATGTGTGCTAACATTTGTTGTAAGCCACATTGTAAAGGTAATATTACTTATTACTCCCAAAAGAAATTATTTTTGTTGCCTTTATGTGCTACTACATTTAGATTAGCTGTTATTAATATCTTTATGTAAAAGACGTTTAACAGTATTCATAGAAATATTTCTGAAAAAAAATAATGAATTGTATAAGATATTGCTGCCCTGCTTAATTTCTTCCACCTAAGACATAGGCCTGTGTTTTCTTTTTTTTCAAATCTGAGCCTGGATATTTTGACTGTACACTTTAGGCAGTGGGCTAGTCTGTTGAAAGAAACTATTGATAATCAATTATACTAAGAGGCCCCAAATCCCTGCATTATTAGTGGTTATTAATAATAACTGGCTTGAATTATATGTCATTGCAGTCATACAATCACCACCAAATTCCTTGTGTGCATGACTAATCCAGTGTTCACTCCTCCTTTCTCAAAAATATTACCATAAACAATGAAACTGACAAAATAATTCTTTCAACTTGATTGATACTTTTATTGAGTATTGGCCACAGCTTAATACAACATACAAATAATGAAGCAGTAAATTAAAGAACATGACCAGATCCAGAATCCCTTTTGTAGTGCTGAGTATTTCAAACTCCTTCGCAGTCAATTTTTTATCAAGAGACATTTCAGCCCCAGGCTGCTGAAGTTAGGCTCAGGCTCTTACTTGGGCTTCCTGCTACCAGTTCTATTGATGACTCAGTACCTAATCAAATAAATGGCCCAATGTAAGATTGCACTGACTCTAGAGAATTTATAATGCCACTCTCATCAGTTTCCTAAACCCTTAACTCTTTACCAACCTGACTGAATCCTCATCCCAAAAGAACAAGCTCTAGTCGTGCTGCCTGCTGTTCAGTATGCAGGGTTAATGATTGTTTTATGACTCTAGGATCCATAGGTGCATATTCAAAAAGATAGATCCCATACATATATATATATATATCAAGATAATTTAACCACAGTTATTTAGTGGCATATACCGTCACCCCTCACATCCCTACAAGTGCAAAATGTACAGTTTATTATAAAAAGTTACATTTTTGTCATTCCTGTATGGAAGAGGAACACAAACTTCATATAAAATAATCCAGTTTCTCATTTTCAAATGAACCAGTGACTTGTAAATTAACAAGCTGAAGATAAAGTCTACCATTTCAGGTACTACACTCTGTGGAAGTTGTACAAGGACATCCATACATTACTATGAAAAAATGTGCACATTACAATAAAGTATTGTATATATGCATAGTATTTATAGAGACATCTGGACAAATCGACAACGCTTTATTTAAAGTGCCATTACCATTTTTGTTCTTGTGGAATTCTCAGCATCTTAACAAAATAAATAAGTACATACTGTATGCATTTTATAACGCTTAGATTGTAAACTCCAAGGAGCAGGGCCTTCCTAACCCTCTTGTATTGAACTGTATTGTTGCTGTATTATCTCCTGTTATATTATAAAGTGCTGAGCAAACTGTTGTCGCTATATAAATCCTGTATAATAATAATAATAACAACTGAAAGAAAAATCTTTTCTACCCTAGACATCAGGCTGTATTCCCTTTAAAAAATCCAGGCCCAGTACATATTAGGTTTAAAGACAATTATTGCAACACAGGACATTTTTTTATACAGGTTACAGTCTTGTCATTTCTGCATGGGAGAGACAAACATCTTTTTGACCGAAGATCTAATTTAAAATAATCCAGTTTATCATTTTAAAAGGAACCAAGTTATTTTTAAGCACATTGTCAAAACATAAAACATTTCAAATAGAGGTGCTATTTTTCACTTCTCTTCATGGTATCTCTGTTTTACTTAGCATTGCTGCCAGGATGAATGAATATGCTGCACAGGAAGTTATATAAATGTCTAATATTTATTTTTTGTACGGGTGGCAGCACTTTTGCATACCTGTTTGGTAATGTTGTAAAAACCTTTGTTCACATAGTTTGATATTTTATTATTACTACTATATAGGACTTATCAAAGGACAAGAGTTTGTGCAGTGCTTTACAAAATGAAGGAAGACTGTAAAATTAAAATACAATTCAATACAAGAGGGTTCTCCTAAGAGCTGAAATTTAAAATGGAGGAGCAAGTGATAAAAAAGTAACAACTGTTTGGGATTAGCTGATGGAGAAAGTAAAAGTACAGTTTTTAGGTGGAGGTGTGATATTTCCCTGAAAAGTTGAGTCTTTAGGGATCTACTAAATGTAATTAGAGTATTCAGAGAAATGGAATCTGGAATCTTGCAGTTGCACATGGGAGGAGGTGATGAGGAAACTGGAGGGCAGGAGGTCTTGGAAGGAGAAAAGAGCATGGTTTATGTGATATGCTGAGATGATGCTGGTGATGTATATATATATAGGGATGGGGTTCAGGTTGGCAGCTGTGCAGGATACATGCAAACTTTCAGTGTCTGATATTTGGTGAACAGGCAAACTAAGTAGGGTATTTTCCCACCGGGCTGCAGCCAAAAGTCATTAATTTAGTTTCAGTATTGCCACTGTGATGGCCACAAGCATCTTTGGTTGCTGGTATGCAAGCAGCGTAAAGCGCTTTGTCCACTCGTTCTAGCAACTGTTTATGTAACAGATTGCTAGGATCTAGAACAAATAGTAGTGCAGTGCATAACAATAGACATAAATGATCAGTATAAAAAATCTGTATTGAACCAAATGGAGATCTGGATACATGAGTATGATAGTCACTTCAAATTAGATGAGGTTCCAGAAGGAGGTTAACATAGGAGCAGACGATTAGCCAGGGAATATATAGCTCCAGTGGCGTGCGGTGATATAGTAAAAATGTAAACTCACCAGAAACGCTATTTAAAAGCGCATTGGACAATATTATCCGGCTTAAACATCTCCCATCGCCTGATCACCTAGGCATCACCCCTTCTGACGATATATTATTATATGAAACGCGTTAAGGAGGAACCCCACTACCCAGAGACACCAAGCCGCCAGATCACGGAGGTCTGATGGCCACTACAACCTTGGGACTGGTTAGTAACTTTACCAGCACAGGTTTTCATTGTTTCTCATATCTTATCTCCACAAGATGTCCTTTTAACACTCATGTGTATACCCTATTTTATCATTTTTATTTTCAATAAATCATGTTTGATACTACACTGTGAGATCCTCTCCCTTCTTTGGCTCCACCGTGAGCATTTAGCCCTCAGGATCCAGGTGTCACTTTAACCAGATGATGAATCATGCTGTATGACCAGACCCTTAGAGGATGAGTTATGCTGCATGACCAGACCCACCTTCTAACACCAGAGAGGGACCTCTGATTGACATCACCCTCTATATCATCAGAGGTGGATATCACCGGGTTCCTTTTGATGGGAGATCTTTAAGCCGGATAATATTGTCCAATGCACTTTTAAATAGCATTTCTGGTGAGTTTGCATTTTTACTATATCACCGCACGCCACTGGAGCTATATATTTCCTGGCTAATCGTCTGCTCCCATGTTAACCTCCTTCTGGAACCTCATCTAATTTGAAGTGACTATCATACTCATGTATCCAGATCTCCATTTGGTTCAATACGGATTTTTTATACTGATCATTTATGTCTATTGTTATGCGCTGCACTACTATTTATTCTAGAGTCTTCAGAGAGGATTTGTAGTTCTTTATTTGTGAATTTGCTGCTTATATGTTTAGCGTTCACTGACATCCTTACTTCAGATTGCTAGGATGCTGGCGGCTGTACAGTCATTGGTTGTTATGGTGCACCATAACAACCAATGACCATTAAAAAAAACTGGGGTTTCCCCCAAAATTCATAATAAGCCATTATCCCAGATAGAGTTCTGGTATGGATTTGTAGTAGGGATACCACACAAAAAATCTAATAAAACAATAGCACGCAGCCCTTAAAATACATACCTGACCATTATCGGAGTATACAGCCTGGCTAACCAGGAAAGGGGTGCACCCCTGAACAGTTAGTAACATGGATAAGTCAATGGCAGCAGTGTTCATGAAAGGCTGAAGGAGGGTTAGCCTATGTAAAGCAGACCGCACCAGGGTGACAGTAGGGGGCCCCATGAGAGACTCAGTCATAAAGAGCAGTGCTTAAAGAGCTTCATGGAATGGGTTTCTATGGCTGAGCAGCTGCATCCAAGTCTTACGTCACCAAGTGCCATGCAAAGCGTTGGGTGCAGTGGTGTAAAGCATGCCGCCACTGGACTTTAGAGCAGTGGAGACATGTTCTCTGGAATGACAGACCACATTTCTCTGTCTGGCAATCCAATGGGCGTGCCTGGGTTTGACGGTTTCCAGGAGAACAATACTTTCCTGACTGCAGTGTGCCAAGTGTAAGTTTGGTGGATGGGGGATTGTGATGTGGGTTTTTTTTCAGGGGCTGGGCTTTAGTTCCAGTGAAGGAACTCTTAAGGCATCAACATACCAAGACATTTTGGATAATGTCATGCTCCCAACTTTGTGGGAACAGTTTGGGGATAGCCCCTTCCTGTTCCAATATAATTATGCACCAGTGCACAAATCAAGGTCCATAAAGGCATGGATGAGTGAGTTTGGGGTGGGGAACTTGACTGGCCTGCACAGAGTACTGACCACAACCCAATAGAACACTTTTGGGATGAATTAGAGTGCAGACTGTGAGCCAGGCCTTCTTATCCAACTTCAGTGCCTGACCTCACAAATGTGCTTCCGGAAGAATGGTCAAACATTCCATAGACACACTCCTAAACTTTGTGGACAGCCTTCTCAGAAAAGTTGAAACTGGTATAGCTGCAAAGGGTGGTCCAACTCAATATTGAACCCTAAGGACTAAGATTGGGATGCCATTAAATTAAAGGTGTGGCTTGCATGTGGGCAGGGACACATGGGCAGGGCTAAATGGGCAGGGCCACAGGGGGCTCCATGATCTCCTATTGCCCAGGGTCCGGCACCGACCGCATCAATTACAACGGCCAGATTGAAGTGCACTCTGTGACCACGCGCTGCCGGTCCAAAACATTATTGGGGGGGGGGGGGTGACACCAAGTTTTACCACACCAGGTGACACCAAACCTAGTGATGCCACTGAAGGTGAGTGATAACAAGGGAGTGAATTAGTAGCTTTGTTTTGTCATTTGAAAAGTAAAATAGGTGTTATTGTTAAAAAAGGTGAAGGATACAGGCATACCCCTTGACAAATTATCACTGAAACAGCTGATTAAGCAATTTCATGTGAGATTAGGAGATGAAGCTAATAATAATATAATATGATAAACTATCCAGAAGATAGTACAAAGTCAGCACAGGTCATAAACATGCATTTGTCCTTTACATTTCTGAGTTAGTAAGGCTATATCTCATGTGACAGGTCAAGGGTTATAATACTAGCATGCTCATAATACATTAAATATTTAAAAACTGTGACACTACAGGCAATTTTAAATATATAATAAGGGCATTAGTTATTATACCGGTGGTTTTAAATATTGCAGGTATTAGACAAAGGTCCATTATGCATTGTTTTACCATAGATTGAATAACTTCAAGGGAAAAAATGAATAGATTAGGTCATAAAAATTCTATTCTTTTAACCACATTATCCTCTCATCTGCTGACTTACTCTCTCATTCTATTTCTCTTTAATATTCTCTTTATTATTTCCCTTTTCTTCTTGTTCTTAACTTCATTCTGTTTTAGCACCTTCTCCTTTATTATAATTTTTGTAGAACTTGTGACATCATAGTTTTCAAGAAATGACATACATATACATCAAACGTATGCATTCCATATTGTATATTTGTTATTAGGTAAGTTATTTTTTAAACTTCTTGGTAAAACATTTTTGCCTTGTCTTTTTAGTCAATGTGCAAATGGCTCCTTCCAGCTTGCTTAGAGTTTGTTGAAACAAGGTGTAAATTTATAATAAAGACTTCTCCTATGCATTTTACTATGTCAATGCTGAAGATTTATGAAAGTTTACTTGCAAACATAAGGTAAGAAACTAAAATGCATGTTTTATTCAAAATGAAACCATACTATCTTTAAAGAATCAACATGGAGAAACATTATTTATGAATAATTATGTCATATTTATGAGGGCTTCTGTCATATGAAAAAGCAGAAAAAATTAAGGAGGTTAATGACGTACTATTATTATTTTATTTTGAACAAACCAATTGGCTATCATAAAATAAACACATTATGAACGTCAAGTAGGATAAACAAACCAGTCTGCATCTTATGCAGCATCCAAAGTAAAAGTCAAATTTCCATGAACCATTTGAAGTGTTAAACACTCTTTATTATGGTAACTTTCACCTAATGTACCAATATAAATAATATACAATACTTCTGAGTAATTTTGCAAAATTAATTTTCACAGCATTGACTAACCTATGAAAAATTCACTAACCTATCTAAAATTCCCTTGTAAGGTAATAATTCACTTTCACTTTTCAAAGGGAACAGCCAAAAAAAGAAATTAGGACAGTCCTGAGCAAATGCAATTTAGTAATTTTGCTTTATTTTTATTTATTATAGACATTTTCATTATTCATATACATATTCATATTTAGAACTAGTTTACTTAATTTATTATTTTTATTACTGTTATTGTTTGGGCTATTGTCATAGTGATATCAAAAGAAAAAATTGAGTTTCAGAATTATGTGGAGTAAAAAGAACTATAAAAGTGGCAATAAAACATGGTTGCGTTAGTTGCATCTTTGCTTTTCTGATTCTTTATTATTAAATAATTTGCAGGCCATTTGTATTCAGGTTTCTTGTTTAATGAACCACACTACTCAAGCAACTTTTTCTAACACAAGTCGTGGTGTAATTAATTAGATGGATGCTGAAGTCTTAACTGATTGAATGTACAAACATGGAATTTTGTTGTAGGTTTTAACTAATTTGCAGCATTCTATCAATAATCACTTAAATCAACAAAAGAGAAAATTACAGTTATCAAGGTAAAAAAATGAACTAAAGCCATGGCATTTTCTGAACTGAATTTAAAATGAAGTCAAGGTCTACAGAGTTGTTTAATAAAAATACAAGTGTAGAAAGTGGCAGTTTTTGAAGCAAGGAACAAACGGTAGTCAAGTTAGCTGTAGACATAAAATGAATATTGCCTTTTGGTGAAAGTCATGGTGGAACTCAGTGTGACTATGGTTTCAAGTTCAGACGAGACTCACTTGCTGTATGCTGTGGGTCTAATAGTTAATCAGCGGCCCAGTTATGCTGTGATCCAGAACATCTTTATCAGCCTCACGCCTCTGTTTAGCTCCTGAACTGTTTAGCTTTCCTACTGCTTGCTAATGATGACACACATTCAAGAGTTTCCCTCTCTAAGTGGAATCACCACTTCCAGAGCTTCTAGGAAATTCATCCTCAAGATGATGCCTTAGTTACAGGATGGTTTTTAGAACAATAAACCCTTGTTGCTAGAAAGCTGCATATTTAACTAGGCACAATGTATGACGGTAGTGATCGCTTGAGGTATAGTAATGATTACTAGTGGTATAATGCAGACAGTCCACCCAATAATTTTAATGTGACATAAATCAGAAAAGCATTAACACAAGTTTAAAGTGGAACTAAACTCACCACTGTTTCCCAAAGCAGTTGCATTTAAGGTATTTACATTCAAGGCAAGGCGAGCTCTTTTGTTCTCAATCAAACTTTCAAGCCATCTGGTGTCATAACTGATTATGTGTGCAGCACCATAGAAACAGAGGCTAAGATGGCAGCTTCCTTGGCTGTAAATGACAGTAGGGTTAAATTCCACTTTAACTAACTGTAAACACTTTGCATGTTACGTATTTGTATAAATAATTATACATTATCCCTAAAATGCAAATCTCTTAATATAGTAGGTTTTGGCATGCAGTTAATAATTGTCCATTATTCCTAAACATAAGCTTGTATCTGCATCACAGTAGTGTGCTAAGGACCCTATAACCCATTGAACCTTGTTTTTAGAACATTAGGGCTGTATGCAGATGAAAATTGAAAGAAAGTGTTTAATAATGCTCTTTTTTTAGGTCTGCAAAATCTGGCACAGAAAGTGATGAAGAGGTCCTTGATACTGAAGACATAAATTCTCGTGTATCTCAATCTATACACATGAATGAAGAGGTCAGAAATGCAATAGTAGCATATGGTTTCTTTGCGGTTATTTGGTCTTTTGGAGGTGTTCTTCATCCAGACTCAAAACAAAGGTGATTATTGATATATTCTTTCAAATGTATTTTAACATTTTCCTGTAGTGGTACCTATAACACCATCTATGTTTGTTACATTTAATGTTTGAATTTGTTACCTGCCATTAATAAGTAAGTCTCCAAACTAAGTTATTGAACGATGATTCGACAAGGTATTTTAAATATTATATTTCTGGAAATATTCAATTTGACTTTTTTTGGTAGGTTTGATGTTAAGGTTTCAAATTTCTATTGATCCATATTTTGGGTATATAAATGATTAATGGGCTTCTTCATTAGGCAATGCAGTCCTCTCAACCTGCCCTGTACTTTGCCATCTTGTCCTTGAGCCAGTTGATACGCTAACATTGAATGCAATAATAACAAACTAGAAGGTACATGTTCACAGGTGTCTGACTGTATCCAGTACTGAATGTATAAGAGTGCATATATTTTACCACTATCATCATCATCTTCATAATCATCATCATCATCATCACTATCATCTCATACATAGTTATATAGTTACAGTTAGTAAGGTTGAATAAAAACAACAGTCTATCCTTTTCAACTTGTGTGGGTGTCTGCGTGTGTTTAGGTCAGTGCCATTGCCAATATTTCTGTATATTGAGTTTGCTAAAATGCCCATTAAAAAGTTTATGGAAATTATCCACACTCCCCACTGACACCACCAACTGTGGAAAAGAGTTCCACATCCTTACCACTCTGACAGTAAAGAATCCCTTATGCAATTAAAGGTTAATCTGCTTCTCATCCAGCTTCATTGAGTGGCCATGTGTCTTCTTAAACAACCTGAGACTGAAAAGTTTTCTCCCTTCTTAAATTGTAGTTGTTCTTCATAATTGAGGTCCTCCAGCCCCCTTATTATCTTTGTTGCCCTTCTCTGGACTCTCACCAGTACCAAAACATCCATCTTGAGGACTGCTGATCAAAACTGGATGACATATTCAAGATGTGGCCACCCAGAGTTTTGTAAAATGGTAGCATGATGGTCTTATCTATAGAGTAGATACCCTTTTTAATGCATGTTAATAGTCTGCTAGTTTTGCTTGCTGCAGCTTGGCATTGCATGCAATTGCTGAGCCTGTGATCTACTAGGACAACCAAATCTTTTCCATTCTTGATTCCCCCTGAGGCTCTCCCCTTAGCAAGTACAAGTCCACCATTTTATTTTATTGAGATCTTCTTGTAAAGTTTCTATATCCTGTTGTGAAGTTATTGCCCCGCTTAGCTTTGTATAATCAGCAAACCCTGAGATTGAACTATTTATACCAACCTCTGTAACATTTATGAACAAATCAAACAAAATTGGTCCAAGGACAGAACATTGGGGTATTCACTTACAACCTCAAACCCATTCAGAATATACAGTATTTATCACTACCCTCTAAATGCGCTCCTGTAACCAGTTTTCTATCCAGGTACATACACTGGTATTAATGCCAACATATCTCAATTTGTAAATTAGGCATTTATGGGGATCTTTATTAAATGCTTTGAAGATACACCACATTCATAGGCCTTCCTCTAGCTAGATGACAGATCACTTCCTCAAAGAATGCTAACAGTTTTGTCTGGAAAGAATGATTGCTCATAAATCCATGTTGGTCACTGGCTTCTGTTAGTACATTCCATGCAGTGTTACTAACAATATGGTCTAGTTAAATATACCCCTCCTTTTCCTTTGTAAAAACTGAATAGAAGAACGTATTTATTACAGTTGCCTACTCCTTGTCTCTTGTAACAAACTTCCTCTGATTATCTTTTATGGGGCCAATACATTAACAATATATTTAAAATTATGTGTCTCTTGTGGTCTATTTTAGCTGCCCTGATCATGCTCTTATATTTCTTATTGCATTCTTAGTAGTGTTGAAATGTTGGTAATAGCTGTTTGGCCTTACATTTTTTGAAGGAAGTTTTTTTTCTCATGAATATGCCTTTTTATGCTAGAATTTAGCCATTCAGGTTTACCTTTAGTTATTTTATTGCTAATATAATTATTTAAAATGTTATTAAAACACCTCTATTTTTCTTCAGTGTTCATTGTTTCTAGAATTTGATCACATTTAATGTCATGTAGTATGGAGTGCACTTTAGTAAAATTGAAATTTAATGTTTTTATACTACCCTCGTGTTTCCTCTATCTATGATTTTCCCTATGACCGCTATTTCCTGAGTTATCCCTTACTTCCACATCTGCAATCCGATCTGTGTAATTTGTAATTAGTAGATCTAGCGGAGCATTATTTATAGTGTTTGCATCCATCAATTGCTACATGAAATTGTCCTGCAAGACATTTAAGAAATGATATGCCTTAGATAAGTGAGCAGTTCTGTCTGCTCAGTTAATATACGGATAATGAAACTCCCCCATGATGATAACATTGATCTGCCTCGCTGCCATTCCTAGCTGTTAGAGGTCTCCTCCTCATCCTTCAGGTTGGGGGGCCTGTAGCATATCACTATTAATTTGCCATTTGTTTCATCCCTTTCTCCAGCCACAAGGATTCCACCTCCACCCGTGGCCCTCTAGCAATGTAATGCCTCATATTCACAAGCAAATCATTCTTGACATACAGGCACACCCCTTCCCCTCTTCTACCATCCCTGTCCCTCCGATACAAGGAGTACCCTTGAACAGTCGCAAATCAGTCATGTGATCTGTCAATCCAAGTTTCTGATACTCCCAGAAAGCCAAAATCCTCCTCACGTATCAGCAGTTCCAGTTCTTCCATGTTATTAACTAATCTTCTAGCATTTGTGAACATGCCTTTTAATTTTGTACAAGAGCAAATTATTTTCTCCTTGTTTGTTCTGAGGCTCCTATATGATTATGCAAGCCTACGAGCATTGATGGGTGCTCTAGTTATACTACCAATATTGCCCCCACTGGCACCCTGTGACTTTTGCTTACTGCTGGCTAAAGCTTCTTCTGATCCCTCCCCCTCACCACCTAGTTTAAAAGTTCCTCTAATCTTTTGGCCATCTTCTCCACTTCTCTTGGAGGCTAACAAAGTTGGGAATATTTATTAAAATGTTTCAGGTCAGGACTAGCCTCTCATGCTTTTCCTCTACTCCTTCTTCGATCTGTCACCCAACTAACCTCCTCTGGTGCCTATGCCTCCAGTTATCCACCCTCCTTTATACTGGCCCCCGCTAACACCTAACATGTATGGTCCAAACTCCCTTTCAGGTTGGTGATGCTTCAAAGTGTTGCCTGCAGAAACAGGATCTGGTTTCCTAAGAAACAACTTGCTCACATTTTGTGCAGCAGTATTCACCCATGAACAGCTGTTCAAGGAATGTATACATGCAGCAGGATGTGCATCAAGTCACATTACCTTTCCTGATGGACATGTTACCTACTAACGTAACCAGGAAAGATTAGGAATGATATTTTATACAATTTAGAGTTAATCTTCCTTCCTAACCTTATTTTATTCTGCACAGTAGTTGTTTTAATAACTGTTTGGGATCTCCTGACTACTGATCTCAATACTAACTTCACCATTGTCAATTGCAGTTAGGCAGAGTATTACAGCAGCACTGTCCTAAAACTTTACCAATACCAGTGCATGTTCTTATCACATATCATTTTGGGAACTTTCTAATTAATCAAGAGTCACCTCCAGTGATTCTAGAAGTAACAGAGACAGAACAGATGTTTTGCTAAAGATAAAAATGAGGGCATCTGACCTTCAAACAAGCATGAACATAGTGTATCTTTTTTTACCAGCTACAAATATAGTTTCATACACTCAATAGACACCACCAGTACCTCATCCATCCCAAACAATCATTTCTACTGAAATTGTTTGACCAATGAGTATTTTCATTAATTGCGGAATATCCACAGACATGGGATAACCTTCTAATCCTACTGCAATCAGCTGATAAAGTAACAACCATCTGATGTCTAAGTTCAGCTTTAGGTGACTCAACAACCACTTATACTATATATACTTTCTCTAGGTGGTGAAATATGATGCTTCTGAATGTTATAAATTTCTGCTGAATGATGACATTTTCTGCTGCTGAGAGAGATACTTTTCTCCGATTTTGATAATAGTGTTGCTGGTTGATAGATTATCCTTTTTGTATTATATATGTTTTTTCTGTGTAATATAGCAATATAAACTATCATTACCAAATATAAAATATTGCTGTTGTATTTTTTAGCAAACCATTTCCTGGTGACATTATTTGCTATTGCTTCCTCATAAATATTGCTGCCTTATGATATAATTTTAATGCTAAGGCATAAAGTAATTTTGTGTTCCTGGGTGATATTGTGTTAACTTGACTCGTAACATTGGCACATTTTTTTAAAATCAAGCTCCTAAAACTAAATCTATAGTTTATCCATTGTAGGCACTTAGCATACAGCTACTTGTGCCGATAGTGATGATTGTGATCCTAGCAACACGCTTGAATGTTTCATTTCATTGTTTTGTGTTTTACACTAATATTCCATTTTTAATTCTACTCAGAAAAAAAGTTTCTAGCATTTAAGACGCCTAACCAACAGGGATTTTCCTCACATACATGTCTATATTCTAAAATTAATAGTTCTTGTTCAGGAGGTAAATTTTACCTGACCCCAGAAAATATCCAGCTTATCCTTCCCCCTTTTTCTGAAATAAATTTGATTTTCTTTGCTACGCCTCTGTTTAAAACTTGTAAAGGTTCAACTAGATCAACTTACAACTAGCAAATATTTTATACTAAAAAACTGACCTGGATGTTTTTTGCTATATTTTTAATACTAGAAAAATCATCAAAGTATATAAAATTCAAATATGTTGGTTTATGAACAAAACATTAATATGTTTTCTCCTTTTACTTGAACAAAAATCATTTTTATTGAAGCTGCTAGTGGCTAGGATGTCAGGAGACTGACAAGATGGCTTTAAACAATAAATCAAGCACAGGAGTCTTTTACTTGCTCTCCATTGAGGCCAAACTTTGTGGCAAGTCTTTCATCAAAAACCTTTACAAGTTCAAATAATGGCTCATTTTAGTGTTCAAAGTAGAAAGTTATGACATCTGAAAGATTGTGCCCATCAGCTAGCCCAGCACTTCCACAATTTATAACCTAAAAATATTGAGGTGTTGTAGGTCATAGAGTGCAAAGACACAGTGTTTTAGTAACTTAGCACATTAAAACGTGCCTGGTATGCACAAAAAATTGTTTTCAACTACTTGTTTTGAGCATGCTCTGTAAGCATATGAGTGTTTTTAAGATTGTGTAGCTTGTCTAATTTGATATTAGAGGGAAGCTTGTGATTAGTTTTGTTCAATTATATTTCCGAACATTTATAAAATTATATTTTATATAAATATATGCATATAAAATCCCTATTTTACTAACAGTCATTAAAACGGGTGCTTCCATACTGTAGTATGATCCATCTTTGCTTGATGTCTATTAAGAAAGTCTAGATTCAGCTCTGAAATTTTTGACTGCTTTTGTAAATTGAAAGACTCTGCGGATGTTTTCATAAAGAAGTTGAGACTCACTAAAAAAAATGCTCACTTCAATTATCCAATCCTGTGAAAAACATCTGTACATGATTGCCTATGCAAAGTGAGCTGGAATTTGCTTTTCACATGGTTGGATAAATGAATTGAATATTTTAAAATTTTTTCAACAAAGATTTTCAACTTTTTTAGCAAATCAACCTCACTGTTTCATATTGAGAAATGAGCAGTATATTTGTCTAATTTGACATCCTGCTATTCAGGTCTATATTTTCAACACAGCTGTCTGAAACTTTGAAGCATGGGGCTTACAATTGCCATCTGCTGGCTGAAAAAGGGTAATGATGAAAAAATGTATATGCAATATTTCATATTTACCTGACTAAAAAGAGATTAAATATTTCAAGAATGTTATTTTTACTCTTGAACATAATGCATGATTAAAAAATGGATTACATTATCTTTAATAATGATGTGCATGAAAAGCTTTTCTATTATTTCGTATTATTAACTGATAGGTTGACATTGACAGTAATTTCAGTTTTGTTTTCAATATAGGTTTCCTGAAATAATATTCGCTCAGTAACTACCAACAATGTATTCACCATACTTGAAGTGATATTATTTATAAAAGAACAAACACATCATACTTACCTGCTCTCTGCAGTGGTTTTGCACAGATCATCCCCGATCCTCCTTTTCTCGGGTCCCCGCCAGGACTCCTGGCTCCTCCCTCCTGTTGGGTGCCCCCACAGCAAGCAGCTTGCTATTGGGGCACCCGCTGCTCCATGTGTCTATTTACACACAGAGTGTGGATTGGCCCCACCCCTCTCTCTTCTCATTGGCTCACTGGCTGTGATTGAGGAGAGAGAGACTCAGGATTGCCGAAACTCCAGTGCACATTGCTGGATAGAGAGGGGGCTTAGCTGTGTATTGTGGGGGAGGGGGCTGGAGGAGCTGCTGCACAGAGAAGGTTTTTTACCTTCACGCACAGGATGCATGAAGGTAAAAAACCTTGAGCCTTTACAACCACTTTAAAGCAGAACTATACTCACCTCAGCTCCAGTGATGTGGAGTCCCACTGCTCCTCATCCAGCCGCTGACATCTTTGGGGGGCCGGCTTCTGGGTTTTGATCACCAGCCACTGTCATTGGCTGGGCAGGGATGACGTCACTCCCACACATGCGTGGGAGTTCAGTCAGATTTAGCATTGCCAAATTTGTACAGTGAGCTGCGCATGCACGATTCACTGTACAGGGGCATACAGAAAAGTAAGTAACATTAATGCAAAAGAGACAAAGCACTGTTTTAACCTAAAGTTCTGCTTTAATTTCAAGACCTAATAAATACAAGTGACATTTCATTAGACATGTAGAAAGATGTCACCACTCCAAGCCTATATGAAAATCTCTCTGGGTGTGGACCAAAGGGAGCCTAACCATGGTCTATGAACTCAACCCCAGTACAACTTGTGATTAAACAAGCACAATCAGCACTCAGGTCCACAGTGAATAATCCATACAGTTATAGATAGAAAAACCTTCAGCGCAATAAATGCCTCCCAATAGATGTGCAGCTAGCATGTGATGTGTTCCCACATATAACAAAGTAAATAGTGAAAAATGCATCACAACAATTAAATAAATGCAATGGTGCTATTGTGTCAACTTCAACCTCCTAGATGCCTATTGATCAATAGTGACAGTAAATAATACTCCTACGTGCTTGTGAACACTTAATAATCAATATATGCTACTGATTATATATTTCAATGGATACATATAGACCCACACAAAATCTGTAACATCCACAGTGCTTTGTGATATAAATACAACATAGATTGTGCAACTTAATATAATATCAATAGATGTGAACTGTCCCTTTAAATACGCAGTAACTTCAAGTAGACCAGTGTTGTCACACTACTGTATACAAGTGTACGGTGCTCCTGTATCACGCCTTAGTGCTCTTCCACCTCCAACACACTTATGCGCTCACCTCAAAGTTTGACCCATAATGACAGGTCAAACTGAACTTTTTCCCTTTTAACCCAGGTAGGTATAATGGTGCATAGGTCTTCCCACTCTTTGCCAGCACTTTAATGTAGATCCAATCCACTCCGCATTCATGTAAAAAAAATGCTGAATATAGTGTAGTATGTATAACCAAAATAGCCTTTATTTAGAATAATATATATCCACTTACATTAAACTGTACACCACAGGGTTAAAAACTCACTATACAGTGCTCCAAGTGGAAGGTATGCTGTAATCCCTCTTTCAAAATGGCAGCACATAGACTGTTTACGGCTTGACGTCATCGGCATACCCTATGCATTACGTCACATCATGTGACTTCATCAGGAGTAGCCCATTGGATGTCAAGCCTTCCATTTATACTCATTCATAGATTGTAATACAATACAGCTGTGCCGGCGCCACTTTGTTGTAGACCACCACTTGGTCTCAGGCGCCATTTTCTTGTAGATATTTTCATAATGAATGTGTACTAGCCTCACTTTGCAGGGTGGGATTACCATAACGACAGTGGCTATGTGTATATACATAAATATACCGGGGAAAAAACAATCAAGGACTTAATAGACACTATACTTATCTATGGCCAGTAATAGGAATATATATGGACTCATTAAAGTGTAGATATTGATATATGTATAATATGATAATAGGGATATATTTAGACACATAGAGCTGTAAAATCCATCACTGTATATTATGCAAGGGGATGTAATCACTCTCATTATACATGGAGATATTGCTATACTGCCACTGACTGTGCGCCATATAGTATTCAATCACATTAAAATACAATAACGATCTATGTATATTACGCCACAGGATATACTGTATATCACCCTTCTTAACACAATACATTTGCCACAACATTAAAAATATATCAAAATTAATAAATGATGACATATCTATAATAATAGTGGGGATTATGGACATATCAGAGTAATGTGATCAATCAGTATATATTAACCTAATATAGCGTGGAATATTATACCAGCACAATACTAATAACTGTATATACAAATAAATGAGCGGGAGAGAAAAAACTAAAACTCCTAGTAAATGGTAAACATATCCATGATCCATAGTAGTGGTCATGGACCAATGAAACTATTATGAACGATCCATATATATTATACAGGGGAATGTTGTCCTCATACAATAGGGGATAATAGGTGTAATTATAAATGTACATTATAATAAATATACATTATGGAGAACCATTGCTAAAATGAATACATTTGTGCAAAGATACTGGCGTTACTATATATGTGATACCTCATCATACTGGAGGGGCCATACTGTATGTATCTAGTAAGGCGAATAAAATGTCCATGAGACAATATATAAACATATTAATGTACTTTACATAACTTGAAACATATAACATGTCATATATATGATGATACTATCTAATAAGCCATCACTAATATGACATAATATACAATTATATGACCTAACGGATAATGAGTTATGTATGTTTTTCTGACATCCATGTAGTACTACCTAGGGACCACTAGGAGTCCTCTATAAAACAGTTAAGATCAAAGTCCACATTTAACCCTTGAGGTACCATCATTTGTAATTGGAAGATCCACTTTGATTTTTTTTGGCTTAGAGTTCTGATTTTATTACTACCCCTCCAATGGGGTTTATATCTTTCAATCCCCCAGAATTGTAATCCTACAGGGTTATTATTGTGATAGATTGCAAAATGCTTGGAAAGGTTGTGTTTACTGCATCCTTTTTTAATACTGCTGATGTGTTCCTGTATTCTCTTAGCAACCATGTGTTTAGTGTGACCTACATACTGTAATCCACATAGACATTGGATACAGTACACTACTCCTTCTGTCCCAAATGTGGTACAATCTTTGATGTCATATTGTATCCCCATAGTGTGTGCAGTGAATGTATTCTTTCTTCTGGGTATGTTGGTATTTTTGCATCCAAAACATCTTCCACAGGCAAAGAAGCCCTTTTCATTGAAAAAGGAGGTCTTATTGGCATTAGGTGGGTCTATGTTACTTTTAACCAATCTACTTCTCGGATAGGGTACCGTCTTGTAGATGAATTTCAGTTGTTTTGGTAATATATTCATCAACCATTTATCTGCTGTCAATATTCCCCAGTGTTTGTGTATGATCTTTTCCACTTTTTTGTATTGTTTATTGTAATGCATTACAATTGCTCCTGTATAATCGTTCTCTTTTCCACATTTTTGATGAGGTATTTTCTGTCACGATTATCTACCTGTTGTTTCTGGTTTTCAATATATGAACATCTTTCCAATTTTCGTTGCTTCCCTCGTATATTCTTCTTTCTCAGTGCAGTTTCTTTTGAGTCTCATGAACTGTCCTTTTGGGATGTTCATCAACCATGTGATTTGGTGACAGCTATCCATCGTGATATAGCTATTTCTGTCAGTGAGTTTAAAGTGTGAGTGATGATCATATTTTGCCTCGTTGATTTTACTAGGTCCAAAAAATATATTATTTACTGTCACTAGTCATCAATATGCATCTAGGAGGTTGCAGTTGGCACAATAGCACCATTGCATCTGTTTAATTGTTGACTTGCATTTTTCACTATTTACTTTGTTATATGTGGGAACATATCACATGCTAGCTGCACTATTAGGAGGCATTTATTGCGCTGAAGTTTTTTCTATATATATTGGTATTTTTATTCACTTTTCTTTAGCAGCAATATGGATGTTTTTACATTTTTAGAGAGCAGAGTCATTAATGTAGAGGAGGTATTTAATACACATAACAAACACAACACTGATCTGGAAACCAAATTTAGGAAGATGGGACACATAATGGAGAAAAAAATCAACACTTGGTGGGACCTACTCACACATGACAGATAAATAAAAGATCAAATAATCCCCAGGAAATTAAGATGGGACGTACCAATAAATGATGGACTCATCGATCAAGAATCTATAGACGAGTGGTACAGTTTCTTCAACCAAAAAGGCCAAGAAGCTATGCACTTTTTACTAATACACAAGCAGAGAAAATCAAGGAACAATAAAATATTTATAAAGACAAACTAGACCCCAACAAGGATACAACGGAATATAAGAAATTATCAGAATTGAATAAATATCTTAGAAAGAAAGACATGGACGTCAAAATGAGACAAACCAAAAAACATCAAAGGGATTTTATGGATTACAAAAATTAACAGGTGTTTAAATGGTAGACTAAACTGAAGGAGCAAAAAGTACCAGAAAGAGGTCAAGAAGGGAATGAAAAATATATAGTAGAGAAAGTAGCTATAATGATGAGGGAGAGGATAAAAATTCAAGGAGAAATGCATGAAATAAGAAGATCGCCACAAATAAGAAGGTCACCACAAAGAGTGAATACAGGATATAAAACACCCAAACACCACCAATTTGGATATAAACATTCAAGGAATAATCAATATAGAGAAAATTATGGATATGACATTACAAGATGAGGAGATTATAACACACCCAGAGGGGGAAGAACTATCAGCAACTGATCAGAAACAAATACCATTCATCTAGGAGAAACCAACAGAATATTATCATAATGGATGAAGAAACCAACAACAATCATACAGAACTGAATATTATTTCCCAGTAACCACAAATAATAGATATGAACCATTGAGGAACTATAATGAATACAGTTATACACCACACAAACCTTTCCAGAGGGAGGCAAACCCCCACAACCACACCAGTAAGATCAAAGAAGAGAGGAAGAATACTATCATCAAGGACACCATCGGGAACAAAATGGAGGAAAGAGGGGAAGAGAACAAAACCCCCAAAGAAGGACCACACCAGAAAGAAGAGAGGATGTAGAGGAGGAAAGAAGTAACAAAAAAAAGAGAGTACTAGGAAAAGGGATATTTAACCTGAGCAAAATCCCACTTAAAAAAGAAGAGCTACAAGTCTTAGACAAATGTTTAAAATATGTCTTAGTTAAAAACCTTAATAAATTTTAAACATTTATCAACATTCAAAAGTATATACAAAACATTAATATAAAAAAATACATGTTGATGAACCCCCAAACACAGATGAATAGAAGAACACAAATGGATAAGATAATCCACACAGGGCTGAGGAACAAATCCACTTTCAACCCTCAAATCGTAAACAATAAATATGTGGATGTATTCAAACGGATGGTATTAGAAGATCTAAAAAATTTAAATATTAAGAATTATAACAACCTAGATAATATAAGGAGGGGCATTAAAGAGATTGAAAATAGAAAAGAGGTGGTTATACATCCAGCAGATAAAGGAGGTGGGATAGTGATTCTATCAAAAGACAAATACAAAGCAGAGATGTAAAGGATGGTGAAAGATGAAAATACATACCCCATCCTACAAAAATAATCAAAAAAGGAAGGAAAAAGGGCATATTAGATGGGAAAAAAGAAAATACCTGGTACCAACAGCATGCAGAATCCCAATTATATACTCCATTCCAAAGATACATAAGAATAAGGAGACCCCCCCAGGAAGACTGATAGTCAATGGGATTGGCTCAGTACCAGAAAGATTGGGACAATATATAGACTTTTTTTACAACCGGAAGTACACAATACTAAAGCCTTCTTGAAAGATACAAAACATGTATTACAGTTATTGGAGGAAATTAAAGCTGTAGAAGATATAATCTTCGCCATAGCTGATGTAGGATCACTGCACATGATTATCAACCACAGAGATGCAATGGAAGCGGTAAAATAGGCTCTTGATAAGACTGAAAATATGGAAGACAAACAGAAGAAATATATGTCTGTCTAGAGCATGCATACTTCTGGTATGATGGTAAATACTATAAAGAGGGAATGGGAGTATCGATGGGAGACAAATTCTCACCAAGCTTTGCAAATCTATTCATGTCAAGATGGGAGGAAGTGTAGTATTTAATCATAAACCTCAAAAGCTCATCTTATACTGCAGATTCATCGATGATATTTTGGTCATATGGAAAGGCAATGATAGCTCTTTAAATAACATCATGATGAAAATTAATAATAACCAAAAAAAATCACACTAACGTGGGAAGTTAGTAGGGAATCCTTACATTTTTTGGACCTAGTAATATCAACAAGGCAAATGATCATCACTCACACTTACTTTAAACCCACTGACAGAAAATAGATATATCTCGATGGATAGCTGTCACCACATTACATGGTTGATGAACATCCCAAAAGGACAGTTCATGAGACAAAAGAAACTGCACCGAGTGTAATGATTATGCACAATAGAGACATGGAAGCTGTACGCAACAGCCATCTTGTTAAGGTCTCAGCCATTTTGTTTTTCATGAACAATCATCTTTCTCCCCTCCTCCCTCCTCTTGAAAACGGAATTTGTGGCTGTAAGTTGTAACGAACTTCAAAAGAGCCTCTTATCTTAAATAAAACACAAACAGAGGCCAGCTCCAGAGCTGTAAACCGCTAATTAGTCTTGGAAGGATGTCTATTTTGCACATAGAGGCGCTGTGTCTTTGCTTCTGTAGTTATCTTGTTTAAATGCATCTGTCCATTGTAGATATTGTCCTCTGACTTAGATCTCCAAGACTGATATATCCTACTCAACTGTAGACTTGTGGGCACACCTATGACTTTGGTGAATGTATATGCTTCTAATACTGATTAAATAACATTTCTTAGCTAAATCTTTGATGTACTATTTCAGTCAGCTCATCCATACACTATAGTTGGAGGTGATCTATCTAGAGCAGGGGTCTCCAAACTATCTAACCAAAGGGCCAGTTTACTGTTCTTTAGGCTTTAGGGGGGCCAAACTGTGGCCAGTGGGAGTCAAAAACACCCCAGCATCAGTGCCCCATCATTGGTTTTAATTGGAGGAATAGTGCCCCATTGTTGCTATCAATGAGAAAAATAGTACCACATTGATGGGGATCAGTAGGGGCAATGGAGTTCCAACATTGGTGTCAGTTGGTGAAATAGTGCCCCAAGGGATAGACAATGGCAAGCAAAGGGCCACATTCAGCCCCTGAGGTGCAGTTTGGAGACCACTGATTTAGAGATAGGAATAAGCCCTCTAAACAGCTCCATAAAATGTCTACCTCATTCCAGAAGCTATTAAGGGAACATCTTGCCCTACTACAGCTACTTTTGTGGGCTTCTATTCCATTTGAGCCCGTTCACTTTTTGTTGGGCCTACCTTTTCCAGGCCTCTCCAAACGTGCAAGGAAACCTTCCTCTCCCGGCGGCCAGGAGAACCATTCCTATGCATTGGCTATGCCTCCTATGCTATTGGAATTAATGAAGGTTATAGCAGAGATTAGAACAATGGAGCACCTAACTGCTTTACATGCTAATTCTGTTTCCACATTTGAAGCAGTTTGGGACCCCTAGGATACTTCTACTTCTTACTTGTCTGCTCAAATTGTCTGTGAATGATTGCTAATTCACTGTTTAATATTGACATTGTATGTATTTATGTATCTCTCATCGATGAGCCTGTTTTTCTGTTTTTTCTCCTCTACTGCTTTGTGTTTGCCATACCATTTTTCTATGCAACCTTGTTTGTTGTAAATATTGGAAAATCAATAAAAAGTTAATTACGAAAAAAAAAAAAGGGAACATCGCTTACTTGATACATGGCGGATAAAGCATCCCTTACAAAAATAGTTTACTTTTTCCTCACCAAATAATATGTACTCTAGGTTGGACCATTTTTTTGTTTCAGCCCTGCTACTCCAACCAGTGGTCTCCTCTGAAATAGAATTAATTACCTGGCTGGATCATTCCCTTTTAACCTTGGACCTTGAGATGGAACATTCTAGCTCTAGAACATGCAACTGGTATTTAAACAAAACACTTTTCCATAACAAGGATATTAAGGTTCAACTGTCCAAGGCTCTGGATGAATATTTTTCAATTAAACACCAGCACAGTCTCACATACTTTTACTCTACTGGAAGCTCATAAAGCTTACGTTAGAGTTCAGTGCATCTCAGTAGGTAAAATGAGACTCTGCCATTGCTAATACTGAGCTATTGCAACAACTACGTAAGACAGAATCTCATTTGTTATCTTACAGCGCCGAGTACCTACAGTGCTGAGTACCTACAGTACTGCAACTGAGAGAAGCCATCCTGTTGTGAAATCAGCTCAAAGCATTTGATGCAAAACCTTTTTTTTAAAAGTGTTTATGGACTAAACAAAAATGTTATGAATACTCAAACAAACCCCACAGAATGCTGGAGAATAAACTATGAGCCAGACCAAATCAAACAGCCATTGAGTTTTTCTACCAATAGGATTCTACTCCCACTTATTGCCCTCATGCTATTATAAAAAACCCTTGAGAAATTTTATGTTAAGCTGTAAGCTTGTCGCCAGAGATCCATCCTACTTTTAATAAGGAGGCTTTTGATAAATTTATGTCTAATTTTAGACTCCCCTAACTACCCTATGAGATCTGATTTCATTGAATGCTGATATTACTTTAGAAGAACTTATGGGAGTCATTAAAGACCTACCCTTGGATAAATCCCCCAGCCTGGATGGTCTCCCCTATTCCTATTATAAACAATTCTTCTCCATTCTGACCCCCCTTTTATTGTCTCTCTATAAATCTCTGCTTAAGCGCAAAATTCCCCACCCTTACTTGCAGCATTCATATATCGTGGTAATACTGAAACCTGGGAAAAACCCAATATCTCCAGCCAATGATGCACTACTTAATTCTGAATACAAAATATTTACAAAAATTCTGGCCAACAGGTTATCTTTGATACTTCCTAAGCTTATAAACAAAGATCAAGTGGGGTTTGTGTTGGCTAGGCAGGTGGCGAACAATATGAGACAGACTTGGTAGATGTGACTATAAGGACTAAAACTCCTGCCTTGCTTCTGAGTCTAGACATTTAAAAGGCTTTTGAAACATTAGGATGACCATATGTGTTTGCTAATTTATGACACATGGGGATGTGTGGCCCTGTTTCAAGCAATTAAAGCACTCTGATTTGCACCTACGGCTCAGGTTAAACTTCCTCATGCAATGTTGAGCACATTCAAATGCATAATGACACCAGACAAGGGAACCTTGCAGCTCTTCTAGTATTTGTACTGTGTCTAGAGTCCCTAGCTGCAGCAATACACTTTGAGGCAAACATCCATGGTATTAAGGTCCAAAGCAGGAATAATATTTGTCCTTATTGGTGGACAACATTTTGTTAACACTCACACACTACTCTCCTAATCCTGTATCATACTTTAAATGCTTTTAGCACCTTATCTTGTTACAAAATTAACACTACAAAGACTGAAGCCCTACCAATCCTCATACCGCCAGCCTAACTATCCCAGTTGCTAGCTAATTACCAATATCAATGGTGCCAACAGTCTATTAAATATTTAGGCACACATTTTAAAGCCTTTTATTCAACCCTCTACAAACCCTCCCCTAGTCCAAGAAATCCATAAACTGCTAAAAAAATGGGATACTTATGATATTTATTTCCTGGGTAGAATTGCCAGTCTAAAAATGTTCATACTATCGGAACTGTTATATCTGTTCGAAATGTTACCTGTCCCAGTTCCAATGGCCCACACTACAAAATTCATTCTTAATTTCGTCTAGTATAATAAAGTCCATAGAATATCCAGCTCAGTTCTCCTTTCCCCTAAGTCTAAAGGTGGTCTAGGGGCACCAGATTAAATCAATGTCAAATACTTTTGTGGTCCACCATGGAGATACATTTTACACTTTTTTTGTGGGCCATAGAAGATACACTTTAGTTCCACTTTGTTTGTTTTTATATTGACTAATGTAATATCCAATCCTGGAATAATGGAAAGTTTATCACATATACATATGAATAATACTCTCTCTCTCTTTATTATATATATATATATATATATATATATATATATATACAGTATATATATATATATATATATATACACTGCTCAAAAACATTAAAAGAGCACTTTTTAATCAGAGTATAGCATCGAGTCAATTAAACTCCTGGGATATTGACATTGATATTTTCAGCTGCTTTGGTGTTAATGAAATTACCAACAGGTGCACTCAATAGGCATCGATGAGACGACACCCAAAACAGGAATGGTTTTACAGGTGGAGATCACTGACATTTTTTTCCCTGCTTCTCTTTTCTGACTGTTTTTCACCAGTTCTGTATTTGTCTAGGGTCAGCATCACTACTGTTAGAGGTGATACCTGGATCCTACAGAGGTTGCACAGACAGTCCAACTCCTCCAGGATGACACATCAATATGTGCCATTGCCAGCAGGTCTCAAGAGCATGGAGGAGATTCCAGGAGACAGGCAGTTACTCTAGGAGAGCTGGGCATGGTTGTAGAAGGTCCTTAACCCATCAGCAGGACCGGTATCTGCTCTTTTATGCAAGGAGGAACAGGATGAGCACTGCCGGAGCCCTACAAAAAGACCTCCAGCAGGCTACTAGTGTGAATGTCTCTTACCAAACAATCAGAAACAGACTTCATGAAAGTGGCCTGAGGGCCCAACATCCTCTAGTGGGCCCTGTTCCCACTGCCCTGCACCATAGAGCTTGATTGGCATTTGCCACTGAACACCAAAATTAGTAGGTCCACCACGAGCACCCTGTGCTTTTCACAGTTGAGAGCAGGTTCACCCTGAGCACATGTGACAGACATGAAAGGGTCTGGAGAAGCCATGGACAACATTATGCTGCCTGTAACATCGTTCAGCATGACCATTTTGGTGGTGGGTCAGTGATGGTCTGGGGATGCATATCCATGGAGGGACGCACAGACCTCTACAGGTTAGACAATGGCACCCTGACTGCCATTAGGTATCAGAATGAAATACTTGGACCCATTGTCAGACCCTATGCCGATGCAGTGGGTTCTGGGTTCCTCCTGGTGCATGACAATGCCCGGCCTCATGTGGCGAGAGTATGCCTGACCTAAATCCAATAAAACACCTCTGGGATATTATGTTTCGGTCCATCCGACGCCACCAGGTTGCACCACAGACTGTAGAGGAGCTCAGCGATGCCCTGGTCCAGATCTGGAAGGAAATACCCCAAGACACCATCCATTGTCTCATTAAGAGCATGCTCCGAAGTTGTCAGGCATGCATACAAGCACGTGGGGATCATACTGAGTACCATTTTGAGTTGCTGCAATGAAATTTCAGCAAAATGGACTAGCCTGCTGCATTATTTTTTCACTTTGATTTTCGGGGTGCCTTTGAATTCAGTCCTCTGTAGGTTGATAATTTAAATTTTCATCAAAGATGGGGCATCCTGACATTCCTAACACATTACCCAGTCTCTATCAGTATAAATGTCCAGCATGATATTTTTCCCCATTGAGATCTGATGTTTTTCAAAGTGTTCCTTTAATATTTTTTGATCAGTGTGTGTATATATATATATATATATATATACACATATATATATAAAAATAAATTATAAGAATATTATAAGAATAATAATATACAAGTGTTACCCTGGGGCACAGGCAGGCATCATCCAATTACGACATCTTATAAATGCAGTATCCTGTAAGCATTATTCTTTTGAGGTACTCTGAGTTAGAAAGAAATGCTTTCCTAAACAGGCCTATTATTTTTTTTTCCAATTTAGATATTTCTTCTCAGCCCTGCAACCGTCCCACAAGCTTTGAAACCATCTGCGCTCAAAGTCCCTCCCAGCCCTTTTCAATTTCTTCTATGTACAAAACACTTCTAGAGGTTACCCTCTAAAAGAAGAATCTCATTTATATATGAAAAAATGGGGTCTGGCATGCTAGAACAAGATTTGGCATCCAAATCCTCACAATATGTAAGCCCCAGAGAAAATGTATATATTTTTCATGTTTTGGTAAAAAACTGATGTTGTCCATGTCTACAATTCACTAGTGCCAGAGGTTTGTTGGGGATGCAGGCAGGAAAGAGGCACACTGTTTCATGTATTCTGGAAATGCATTTCACTACAACTTTTTTAGGGTATCCACTCAACAAATCTTAGAACATATTCTAGTTACATCTCATTGCCTCGGAATCCTCTCCACTGTCTCCTAGGACTGCCTTTTTTAGGCATTTCTAAACATTCCAAAAAGCTTTCTGTGTACTTTTTAACGGCACTTAGGAGCATTATTCCTCAACACTGGAGATCTACTGAGACTCGATTGTAATCCCAACTCCTTTCTACCACTGCAGATAAAAAATCTTATTGTGGTATTTAGGGACTCATCGGAAGCCTTTAACAAAATATGGGCTCTGTGGGATTACTCTTTTTTTGGTTTGTTTTCCCGCAGCACCATATCTTGCTGATCTCTCTTCTTGATCTGACCCTGCTATGGGCCTGTTATGTACCTGGTGGAGGAGCCTGACGTGGAGATGAAGGCTTTTTCCACCTCCTGCAGTAGACGCGCATGCATGTACACATGCTCGCACACACTGACACGAGCACGGCTGTTGGGCAATTGGCATTGGCGCATAAATGTGTGCCTGGGCATTCTTTGTCTTCCCTGACAGGGCCTAAACACATTGCAACAGAGTGAGCCTCGTCAATCTTTGGTTTTCTATGTGAAATAATCTTTGCATAAATTATTGACGTATCTGGGACTCCATGGAATTCCTTTCTCTTGTTATAATGATGTCATGATTAGTTGAAATGCTTTCTTGTTAACTTTCTTTTTATTTCTTTCTTAAAAAACACTTCTGTGTTATCTGATGTCTAGAACATATGATAACATGAAGGACTTCTTGCCATGTTCTTATGCTTTTTATGAGATAGTATTATAGACTGAAAAGATCCTAATGGATTTAAGTCATTTGCGTTATTGTACTCCAAGACATGTGGTATAACTATATACTTGTGACTGAAATGTTTTCTGAAATTGTGATAAAAACTACAATTGTAAAAAAAAAGAATTAAAATTGCCCCCTTTGGAGATCTACCATTACATTCAGATAGCATGCTCAATTAAGTCTAAACATAAACTCTCTACTCAGCCAATTACTATGACACTATTTTAACTGTCCTGTAGATCCACAAGGTATCAAAGGGGAGCATTTTGGAAATATATATTCTGCTTACAGTATGTACTCAAATACATGCTCCAGTGGAAATGGGACCTTTATAAAACTTTGGATCTTCTGGACTAGCAGGAATTTGCTGCCAATTTATCTCAGATATCTATCAAGACCACCCCGGTAGAATCCAACTGCAAAACATTATTGTGGTGAAACCTAGTTTCCATTGTGATTGCCGAGTTACAACCTTAAGCCTCACCTACCTGTTACAGGTCCTTTGGCAATACATGGTAGCAATTATCCATAGTGTACAGATTCTTTCTTTGTTTTTTATTGCTGGAATTAATGTACAGTACATACATCATCTGAAGCTGCCTTATTTCTCATATTTTGATAGGGAAATCCCAAAACACTTGAAACAATTAGTGTCATACATGCATTCTTAACTGCCAGAATAGTTATCTCGAAAAACTGAAAAAACTACCCTTCACATTGCCCTTTCCTCTTTCCTTCACTTCTTTGAAATAAATATAACAGACTATATCAGGTCTGAACACTATATATCCTTTGTATGTTTCCTTTCTCTTTGATTCCCTTTCATATGACAAAAAAAAAAACTTCACTGACAATGGAAACATTTTCTTCAGCACCCTAAATCACCATTTCAATTGTAGAAGATGCATACCTAGGTAACAACTTAATGTAGATTGATAATTTATATCTGTCACTTAAGCTCCATCTTTGTACATTTATTGCAATATTATATTAACCTATGATGACCTATGATAAATATGTCTCTTTCCTTTGAACACAAAATTAAGAATTTTAAAAAAAGGGTTGTAAATTTGTAGATTTCAGTCAGGGTTTTGTATGATAATATTATCAGATAGTGCTTAGTTACTGTTAAGCACCAATTTTCATTTAGTAGGTGTTAGATATGGCAATCCAATGCTCTTTTGGCCCTACTTCTCCTGTGGGTCAAAGGAATGCACATCTGTATTCAGTCAACAGTGGTCTAATGTCCGCTGCCAGCTGATGTCACTCAGTGGGTCCAGACTCTGGAAGGATCTTGACTTTAATGTCAGGATCCACCAAGATACCTAACTGGAAGCTGGCCACTGGCCTGCCACTAAGAGCCTGAGCAAGCCAATCCTACACCCTTCACAGTCTGGTGCTCCAGTGAGGGCTGAAGGAGCAGAGCAGAGAGCTGCTGACTGACAGTCACCTCCCTCTGTTCACAGAAGACTGAGAACCAAGCAATCAAGGATCATGTGATTGCTAGGCTCTCGGTCTAGGAGGAGGCGGGGGACTGATGCAGCATCTGACCAATGCTACTTCCACCTGAGTTTATATTTTTTATAAAAATATTACTTCTCTTCTAAAATATTGATATAATATATATAAATGTTTTCTTTCCATAGCTTTAGTGAATATTTAAAAAACCTTTGTGACCACGATCCCACCAGTTCAAAACCAAAAGGTCTTCAAATCCCAAGATCTGTTCAGTTACCAAAGGCTGAAAATGTCTATGATATCGTCTACGTTAAGAAGAAGTTCGCTTCTTGGTGCCTGTGGAAAGATCTTGTTACTCCTACTGAAATTGAAGACATAATCAAGGTACATCTGTAAAGGTCATGCTGTTGATGGATAAAAAAAGAAAACACTACTTCCTGTAATTTATTGAACCAGACAAAGATTAATAAACAGCCAGTCAGAAAAACATCTGTAATTGAAGTGCAAACTGATCAACAGAGTTTCAGTTGCTTATTATAATAAAAAGCGTGATGATGGTTGCTGTGGATGATACAGATTGTACACCATAATTGCTCGTAGTCCTGTTATTTTTAAATGTTATAAGATTATAGTCTGTGAACTATGGTGAAATTTTATAACCACTATACTTTTGGCCCAGTGAGATGTATAAAAATTTAATATTAGACCAAAGAATTTATTATTTGTCCAAGGCACTGATGAAAAACAGTTCATAACAGTTTTTCAAAATGTATATAAGAAGTACATCCAATTTTCTCACTTTATTATATGTAACTACACTGTAAACTCATTTTGTCATAAACACTTTTTGACATAAGGTAAAAGCTATCTTAAACACAACCATTTGTTGTTTGATATGTTTAGTTATGCTTTAGAGAAAGAAATAAACACGTTAATGTAAAAATCAGAGTAGCTGAAATGTTGGAGAGTGTAAGGAAAACATTTGAGATATTAGGCTGCAATCACAATATGTGTACAGATCAATTAAAAACCATTCAGATGAGATATTGAATTTTCTAAACTTAATAGGTTTCAGTCTGCAGCTGCAAAATGATGTTATGTGCTTATAATTAAACTCCCATGAATTCACAGAGCCTGACACTTCATAGTTTATTTTACCCACCTTCAGTGCAACCTTTTTCTTGCAAAAGTTTCATGGCTTCAGTAGTGGATCTTTTCGAAATGCCCATTTACTCTAGATCTAGTTATTTAACCAATCATCAATCTGTACAGTAACACTTACTATACCTGTAATAAGTAATTATGTAAACCTTGAAACCTAACATTAATTCTTAACTATAAATTTAATTCTTAGCCCAACACTAAATTATCAATTTTAATAATTGATAAACCTGTGAGCTCACTGGTAAGGTGAACAGGCACCTTTAGGGCCAACTTGCCTGCTTATTAAATAAATTAATTAAAGGTGTTGTAGCGCTGGTAATTAACATCAATCAATACTAATAAACAATACAGGTGGCTAAACTGTGCTCATAATAATAATGTGAATAAATGACCAAGAACATAGACCATAAATATAAATTAATGAATAATGTGAATAAAGATACTAAAGTGCTTTCAATAAATGAGTTCATAGGTTTCCAAATATCACATGATCCGACACCGTAACTACAATTCCATGGTGAATGTGAATATTCATGCTAATAACAGTGCCACTCCATGCGCACAGAACTCTCATCTCCAATGCATGCAAAAACTGTGTTAATAATATGACATCTCCACACATCCAGACCCCACGATATCTCCTTAGTCTGTTCCTTCTCTCATATAATGGATACTTTTAAGATGGTAATAAAATCCTCAGTTTCAGTGGATGCCAGTCAGCTCCAACGCTTGTAACACTATGTAACTTGTAACACTTGCATGTATTTAATAAGACATCTTCATAAATCCGGACCGGAGTGTAGTAAGTCAATAAAAAGAACAATATTTATTAAAATCACACTTACATTGTATATTAAAATGACAACCACTTTAAAAAAACCATGGATCCTCTCACTTCCTCAAAACTGCCTGAGCCCACGCTCTGTGAGTAACATCACCGTCATGTGACATCATCAAGCGCTTGTCATTTTAATATACAATGTAAGTGTGATTTTAATAAATATTGTTATATTGGTACTGCATCTGGAGGAATGGAGGATTTCCATTATTACCTAATATTATCCATTATATGGGAGAAAGAGTGGATAGCCCTCTAGTGGCTAAATATGATATTGCGAGGTCTGGATTTATGGCGATGTCTTATTAAATACATGCAAGTGTTACATGCGTTGGAGCTGACTGGTATCCGCTGAGATAGAGGATTTTATTACCATCTTAAAAGTATCCATTAAATGGGAGGAGGAACAGACTAAAGAGATATCGCAAGGTCTGGATGTGTGATGCTTATTAACAAGCAGTTCTTACATGCGTTGGAGGTGAGAGTTCTGTGAGCACAGAGTGGCACTGTTATTAGAATGAAAATTCACATTCACCATGGAATTGTAGCTATGGTGTTGGATCATGTGATATTTGGAAACTCATTTATTGAAAGCACTGTAGTATCTTTATTCATATTATTCATTAATTTATATTTCAGATCATCTTATATTTGGAAACTTATGAGCTCATTTATTGAAAGCACTTTAGTATCTTTAGTCATATTATTCATTAGTTTATATTTTGGATCATGTGATATTTGGAAATTCATGAATTCATTTATTGAAAACACTTTAGTATCTTTATTTACATTATTCATTAATTTATATTTCGGATCATGTGATATTTGGAAATTTATGAACTCATTTATTGAAAGCGCTTTAGTATCTTTATTCACATTATTTATTCATTTATATTTATGGTCTGTTTTTAGTCATTTTATCATATTATGATTATGAGCACAGTTTATCACCTGTATTGTTTATTAGTACTGATTTATGTTCATTAGCAGCGCTACATCACCTTTAATTAATTTGTTTATTTAGTTGATATTTTGGGAACACAATTGATGTCAACAGCAGCACCTATTCGTTTGTTTATTTTTATTGTATGGTAGGCACAGAAGTTCACTTCACTTATCAACTTGCATGCTTGCTTTGCCCTCAGAATTCCCAGATAGCCCATAAATCTGGAATATATATTATGCAAAAAAAAAATGTTCTGTGGTCAATATTTGGCTTGCATTGCTCACCTTCCAATTGATCAGTGATGCTGTCTAATGCATATGAGAGGTAATAGGAAGAACAAGGGGGTGGGAGGAGGTAACCCGCCAGTATTGACTACTGAAATTGATATCTTTATTTACATAATAGAGCACATTGGCTTTGAGATATCCTGTGCACTGTTAAGTTAAAGAGAGCACATGGAGGGTACCTGCTCTATGGACCTGGGAAAGGGGTGGACTGACCATTTGGAAACTCAGGCACTGCCCGAGGGCCCGGGGTCAGTAGGGGGCCCCATGAGATGCCCCTGGTACCTTTTTCATAGGCTTTTTTGAGTTTGGGCAAGGACACAGGGGCCCCATGATCCCCCCATGATCCCCTATTGCCTGGAGGCCCCATGAGTTGTCAGTCCGCCCCTGACCTGAGACCACCTTATAAGGTAAGATGAGTCTTCAAATTTATCTAAATAGAATTATCTTATCCTTTAAAACACCCTTACAATGGATGCTTACTTTAATATTGCCAAAAGTGTTATGTCCCAAATCCTTTCTATCAGGTTTCACATCTAAAAGATCCTGACAGTGGTATAAAATACGTTTGGTTCTACTGTATCTATGATCTATTGATAGGTATATGATAGGCCGCTATTATGCAATAAGAGAAATAAATCTTGCTCTGCAGACTGAGAAAATCCAAAAGAAGGAATATGGAGATAAAATCCGGAACTCATCTAAACTTGTTTTTCTTAGTAATAAGTTTAGGACACAGATCTGAATTAAATATACTAAAAAGTGTATCTGATTGTTAAATTCAACCTTTGCATTTGGAAGGTTCCATAATGATAAAAATTTCGAATGACTTGATACATTGCATTTTCAATGTTTCTGCAGATGTGTAATGATCTTGTATGTGTCGAATGACAGTTAAATAACCTGCTGACTTATATGCATCTTTGAACTTCCAACTTTTTTTGCAGTATTTTGTGTTTCCTACTCCACCAAGGATTGGATTTCCAAATTATTTTTGATATCCAAGTTTTTTATTTATCCGAATATATCTCATTTGTAATGAATTGTTCTCAAATCTATGCAATAGTAACTCTAAGATTATATGATTTTCTATGGACTAGACAAACCTGCATTCATGTATTAAATTAAAATTTCATTTTGACTATTTGCTTGAATTTAAAAATGATTTACTCATGACTAATTTATTTATTCACCACCATGTAGAATCTCTTGCAGAAATGTGACACTATCAAATGACTTTGTAATTGCTGCAGTACTTAGGAAGAACTGAGAATTCTCACAGATTTAGGATATAGGAACCCTGCATGTAATTTAATTTACAGACATCCACCCAATTTTAAAATTTCAGTTCAGTTTATCACAGCTTATAATGAGTGTTGCTAAGAAGCACAACAGATAGGAGTCTATTTATCAATGTTTTCATCTAAGATTCACACAGCTTTCACCCAAACTTCATACATGATTCAAATGAAAAAAGAATCTTAGGTGAATCATTTTTAAATAAACCCTGTAATATGCTTCACTTTTTTGTGTTTAACCTGTTGTTTTTTGCTGTTTTTTTTCAGCTTAATGTGAAGAACAATGAAAAGAATGTGCATCTGATGGTAAGTGACTGCATTATTTTATACCTTCAGTGATGTGATGTTTTATAGGATTCTAGATAATAATGGCCTCTCTGAGGCCTCTTTCATACATATTAGTCTTGTTTTTATGTGCATACAGTGAATCTGTCACTGGAAGGGGAAGGTGAACCCACAATGTTGGGAGTTAGCCTAACTGTCTCAATTTTCATTATGTCTGCATTTACAGTATATATACTGCAATGTACACCCCAAAGATCTCTTGGATCCAGGGGAGGACTGACCATTTGGAAACTCGGGCACAGCCCGAGGGCCCGGGGTCAGTAGGGGGCCCCATGAGATGCCCCTGGTACCTTTTTCATAGGCTTTTTTGAGTTTGGGCAAGGACACAGGGGCCCCATGATCCCCTATTGCCCGGGGGCCCCATAAGTTGTCAGTCCGCCCCTGCTTGGATCTTAGATCTCTGCATAGTATTGCTGTAATATCACTACACATCTGTTTCTGTTAGGGGTTGAGGCAATACACAGCAAGCATGAAAAAGTATATAGAAGTTACTAAAATGGGCTTTTTATAGTTAGTCAATTGCTTGATCTTAATTAACCATTTGCCTTCCAGAGGATTTAACCCCCTTCCTGACCAGGCAATTTTTTGCAAAACAGCACTGCGTTATTTTAACTGACAATTGCACGGTCATGCAACGTTGTACATAAATTAATTTTTTTCCAACAAATAGAGCTTCCTCTCGGTGGTATTTTATCACCCGTGTGTTTTTAATTTTTTGCGCAATAAACAAAAAAAAAGACCAACAATTTAAAAAAATAATTTATTTTTTTTACATTTTGCTATTGAACAGGTCCAATAAAAAAATTAAAAAAATCAAATTTTATCATAAATTTAGGCCAAAATGTATTCTGCTACATGTCTTTGCTAACAAAAATCCCAATACATGTAAATTGATTAGTTTACGTGAAAGTTATAGTGTCTATAAATGGCGGTATATACACTGGAATTTTTATTTATTTATTTTTTTTACTAGAAATGGCGGTGGTCAGCGACTTATTGCGGGACTGCGATGGGCATTCTGACACTGGGGGGGAACTGACTAACTACTGACATCCCCAGTGACACTAATACAGTGATCAGTGCTAATAAAAAGCACTGACACTGTATTAATGACACTGGGCAGGAAGGGGTTAACATGTAGGGTGATCAAAAGGGTTAACTGTGTGTTGTTTACATAATGTGCTGTGTGTGTTTTACTGTGTAGACAAGCTGCTTTGTCTTTCTCTGCTGTGCAGAGCAAAACAAAGCAGCCTGTTCATGCTGACAGGGGAGAGATCTGTGTTGTTTACGTACAGAGCTCTCCCCCTGTCAGCTCTGCCGCCAACCACTGAATCGGCGGCTGGGACCTGGTGATTGACATGTCGAGAAGCCAATAGCGACGTGGGTAGGGAGCGCACGCGCGTGCTCTCTACTTGTAAATGCAAAATCACCTATATATGTGATTTTGTGCATCCCTGCTGCCCTGTAGCAGTACTTCTGCTATAGTGCGGTCGGGAAGTGGTTAAGAATATAGGTCTGTGTATTATCCGTATTGCATAGATTATGATCGCTGTCATAAAAGGAGAGAATTTGAAATACTATGTATACTACTATGCAACTGAGTTCAGCGCTATACACAATTTGTCAATTTCTTGTTGGTCTTTCACCACAGTTGGTAGAGTTTAGCTGATTTAATTGCCTACAGTGTCACTGTGCTTGCATGAGATCAATTTCTAAAAGGTAGGTCATTTTAAGAAAAATGTTGACTATGCGCAACTCGAGGCTCATCTTCACAAAATTTGCCTAGGAATTTCACCATAATCATTCCGCTTCTTTCTAGTATCACAATACTACTGTTTTAATATATTCTACATATCTGTGCAAAACTACATATTGTGACCAGGGACGGACTGACCATTTGGAAACTCGGGCACTGCCCGAGGGTCCGGGGTCAGTAGGGGACCCCATGAGATGCCCCTGGTACCTTTTTCATAGGCTTTTTTGAGTTTGGGCAAGGACACAGGGGCCCCATGATCCCCTATTGCCTGGGGGCCCCATGAGTTGTCAGTCCGCCCCTGATTGTGACATAATGAAAGGAGAGGTGATTGATGGATGCTTTACATCACCTCGTATGTTTCACATGTAGGAAACTAAGGTGGAATCCGGTCTGGATTTTCCAGGCCATCTTGGCAGTGTGGGTTCCGAACCGAATTTTGTTTTCCCCTTGTGACCAGCAAAAGGTAGTATAAATAAAGAAGGACTGAAATAAGAGGTCGCTCTGGCCTCGGGGAAGCTAATACCTGAGAGAGCTACGTGTGGAAATTGCTCTGCAAAAAGGAAAAGGTTTGCAAAACATTTTTTTTTGTTGGTGACTGGCATTCACCTGTGAGGTAGTAACCTGTACTCTTTAGTTATTGCCTGGATGGCAAGGATTTGTTTATTTTATTTATGGTTTTGTTTGTTTTCTGTGCAACCTTTTAAATAAAACTGACTACAAGTCAGAATTTTAAGAAAAGACCTGCCTTTTTTCCAGGGAAGGTGATCCCCACATGAGCTAACCCTAATACAACCCTAAACCTAATAAGCTAATATATGTAATTAAATTGTATCTGCTTAATAAGAAAACTGACTAGCTAATGAACACTCATAAATGACAGAAAAAAATCAATGACTGGTAACACAACAGTTAAAAATGAACAAAAATATTTTCAACAAAACCAAAGCTGATTAAAAAAAGCAATGTTTTCCTAGCAAAATATTGAATCCATAAGGGTCATATTGCTAGCTTGTCTTTGATGTTGTTTTTGCAGAAAGACATAATTTAAAATACTTTTAAAAAACAAATCCCCTGAAGATATCAAACACTTATTTAGCATTTTCATTTTAAATGCTTTTAAAGCCTTAATAATTCTTTTTTTGTTCAGTTTCCCTATGAACATATTGATTGATTAAGCAAAAATCAACCTTTTTGTTGGGGATTAATTGAGAACCAAAAAAATCATTCAGGAGCTCTGCTATATAAGACCAAACATTTTATGATAAGGACCTGAGGTTGGTCCCTAAAGGAGCATGGACTTGGTTATTATTGTTATTATTATTATTATACAGGATTTATATAGAACCAACATTTTAAGCAGAACTTTGTCCTTGTTGCCAAAAAAACACTGATGTCACTAAAAATTGATTCAGCTGCACACATGTTTTTGCCTGGAGAATACTTAAGCGCCACAAACGTTTTTTTCTCTCGGAAAGCAGGGGACCTGTAGAATAAATAGATGGTAGCCTTTTATGTTGCAGAATACTTGAATGATTGTTTATCAGACATATACAGTATTTTCAGCAAAAAAATACATTAAAATTCATTTTAGTGCACACAGATACGGCATAATCCCCTAATGTTTATAAAATGTAAAACATTTGATTGTATAGAGTAAATTAAAAATGTCTCAAATTTGCTCGCACCTGTAAAACAGTGATAAACTACGATACTCAAAATTCTATATAGAAAAAGCTTTAAAGTGTTACTAAACCCACAACAGTAAAATCAGTCTGTATATGCAGTAAAGCATGCTTGTTATACTCACTGTGGAACCTAAGGGGTTAATCCTCTGCATAAAAAAGGATGTTTGATCCTGACTTCTCTGATCCTCCCCTTCTTCCAGTGCCCCTCTTTTATCTCCTGATAATACATATAATGTGGAGACACTGCACATTTTCAGTTTAGTGTGTATTGCTAGAGAGGTTTTCTTGGGAGAGTGCATGTGATCAGTACAGGGCCAAACAGCATTGCCCGGACAGGTTAGGGGTTCTGCATCCTCCTAGAGAAAACTCCTCCTACAAGCTTTAGCAAGTGCTCAGCTGGACACTGATAGAAGTAACAAGACTGCTCTAACTGCTGATGAGAAAAGGTATTTAGCATGTTATATTTACTAAAATAATTGCATTTCCATGTTGTGTGTGCTATGGGACACCAGATATAGTGAATTCAGGGTCCTGGGTTTAGAAACACTTTAATAACTTGTATAGCTCACCAAATTAGGGTTAACATTAACTGACGGGGATAGAATTATTCCTCTTATGTAAGTATGTGTGTGTTTGTATGGGGAAGAAGGGGGGGGGGCTTTAAAGTTTGTTTTTTTAAATAATATTTAAACATATTTTTATTTTCACTAGACTGTATTGCTTTTACAAGAGCTCCCTATGCGATAGAATTGTAGAGGTGACAGGATACATGGATACATCAGGGGTCTATTAGACCCCTGTATTTTGCCTTAACAGATAGAGCACAGAAGCTATTTGTTGTGTTGTTTACATGGGCACAGCCTGCTGCCATCTGACATCTGTAAATCCAGAATTGCTCAGAGCAGAAAACTGCTATTAAGAATAACTTATTAATTATAACATGCCTATCATTTTAAAGATAAAATATTATGTTAAGCGACAGAATCAACTCTGTAAAGGGATCTGTCAGAATGAAATGTGAAAACTGCCTTGGATGACCTTTTTACAAGAGCAAGCTCTGGCTGTCATCCTGATCCTGACTTTAGCACACAGCAATTAATTTTTCTAGTATGCGCTATTTAGATGCCCTGACACTTCACTAAGTAGTTCAAGTGTTCCTAAACCCACAACAGTAAAATCAGTCTGTATATGCAGTAAAGCATGCTTGTTATACTCACTGTGGAACCTAGGGGGTTAATCGTCTGCATTGTGTAAAAAGGTCATTTGATCTTGACTTCTCTGCTCCTCCTCTTGCTCAAATGTCCACTTCTTATCTCCTGATAAGAGAGACTGAACCGTAGCCATTCTGCACATGCTCAGTTTAGTGTGTATTGCTAGAGAGGTTTTTTTTTCTTGGGAGAGTGCATGTGATCAGCACAGGGCCAATCAGCACTGTCCAGACAGAGGTCAGGGGTTTTGCATGCTCCTAGAGCAGAATGAAAACTCCTCCCACAAGCTTTAACCAGTGCTCTGCTGAATGCTGATAGAAGGCAATAGACATGAGAAAAGGTATTTAGCAGTTTATATTTACTAAAATAATTGCACTTCCATGTTGTGTGTACTGTGGGAGAACAGATATAGTGAATGCAGGGTCTTGGGTTTAGTAACACTTTAATGAGGGATAAGATGGACAGACATGGAGTGTACACCCTTAAAAAAACAAGTCAATAGTAACATCTCCTATATTTCTATCCTGACAGGTTTCCTTTAAGGCTTAATGCTGACATACAGTTTTCCTAACGGAAACTCAGACTTTTTCATATTAATATACTGAGAATATGTATAGCAGACTTTCTCAGTTTCTTTTCCTGTATCAGATGAACTAAAGATTGAAGGTACCCATAGACAATTTTTAATGGATTTTGGAACGGCCTAATCTTTTAGAAATGCTGTCACATACTGCTGACTAAGGGAATTCAGGAAAAGGTTGCTTGATAGGCTGAAGGTAAAAGTACCTTTTAGTGGCTTCCCTACCCTCTCCAATGACATAAGCATGCATTCTTAAAGAAGCAGAACATGTATACTGCCAGAAAGATAACATAGTGGTGGATCAAATTGTGCCTCCATGCCCAAGCACTGCACAATGTCTGTGGCTTCCTTACCTTCTATTTCTAGTTGTGGTGTCAGACCAGAGCTTGTACATGTTATTCTACGCTCAATGGGCTGATTTTGAATGGCTCCTAATAGTTAAAGTAGTTCTAAAGTATAGAGGTTTTTACCTTAACGCATTCTATGCCTTAAGGTAAAAAAACCTTCTGTGTCACAGAATCTGCCTCACCCCCATTATAATTATCTGAGCCCATTCTTGATCCAGAGCTGTGCATGAGAGCAGCAGCTCTCTCCTTCTCATTGGGAAGATTACTAGCAGTGGAAGCCATTGGTTCCTTCTTCTCTCAATCAAATTATGTGATGAGGGAGGGAGGGCAGGGCCGAGCCACCCTGCCTGTGTCAACAGACCCTCACAAGTGGCCCCATAGAAAGCAACTATGGGGCACTCCGTAAAGAGAAGGAGCCAAGAGCGCCGATAAGGAACCCCAGAAGGGGAGGATCAGGACTGCTCTGTGCAAAACCATTGCACAGAGCAGGTACATATGACATGTTTATTATTCTATTTAAAAAATGAAGCTGTAATATCACTTTAATGCTTTCATTATCTTGGCATTGAGGAATAGATGCCAAGAACAAACTTAGTAACAATAATAGCTCTGAAACTGTAATATTTTTACATAAATTTATAAGGACATTAACCTCCCTAGGGGTCTGATTATGTCCATATTTCTGTGCTGAAAGCGGTACTTTTTTTTCATGGAAATATGTAGTTTTTTATTGTAGGCCTGTAATTCTTAGGAATAACTCCGAACAAGAGTCTAGTAAATATCCCGGGTATGACAAAATTTGAAACACGAAATCATAAATTATAATATAATAAATAATCATAAAAAATACTAATATAATAATAATACATTTAATTCAATAATATAATCAAACCAAAAACACTGAAATTTGAAATATAGTGCCAAGTTCGCACATCACTGAGCAAAGTCGCAAAATCGTTTTCAGTGTCTGATGGCGAATTTCCCCACGAATCATTATCACTCAATTCTGCAAGTAGTTCTGATTTACTATCACTGTTCTCTAGCTGGTCTAAAACTGCTTTTGACCTAAAGGGACGCTTTTTGGATGCCATGGACGTTTCTCAGTTTCCAGGCAGAAAGAACAGTAAAAATGCAGGCAGGGCACAGGACAAAGCAATCGGGACAAAATGTATGTGAAAGGGTTTGGTACAGTAACGTTTTATGATGTGATTTTAGTGTATTGAGTGAATATCACTTTTTAAAATGTTTAAATTTCCATCCCCGTACGTCCTGTATGTCCCAACGCTCGCAGGGACCGGAACCCAGAAGACGGATTCCAGCATCGTCCGGAGGACACTGCTGGAGGGACATCGCGGGAGCGCAGGACAAGGTGAGTGATCGAGGGAATCCCAGAGCAATGCTGCAGGGTAATCCCGAGTGTAGCTTGGGGTTACCGATTTTGGCACTGATAATTAATCCTGAGCTACACTCGGGAATACTGCCAGGGAGGTTAAGACTTTCATTTGACATACTGTTCTATTAAGTACCCTGCTCAGTTTTTTGTAAGCTGACAGATGGAAAAAAATAATGCAGTTTTCAATATTGTTTTTAAATTAAAGACTTTTTTAACATGTATTACATTTATTGCATTTGCATCCTGCCACATTTATTTGTCACTATGTCTCTTTCTTTGTGAGCCTCAGTAACAGAAGCAGCTGCAGCCAACATGTTTGTTTGTAAACAAACCTCATTTGTTCACTATGATTGGTTGTCACAGTGATTACCACTTGCACTGGCTACTCTCATTAACACATGTACAGAATGTTTCATTACATTTAGATTTGTTATTTAAATCATTTTGTTTCTTTAAATTAATTTAGTTAATTTTTGGAATTTGTTTTGTCTCATTTTTTTTTCCAATTCAATTCTATTCGAATTCAATTCAACTCAACTGAATTTGAATTGACATTCAAATTAAAATTTATTCTGTTTGAAATTTGAATTTCGGAAGGTGGTTATATTCTTTCTAGTTCATTTTATTCTACTCCATTTTATTGTTTTCTTCTATTCTTTTCTGTTCTCTTATTTTCTATTCTATTCATATTCAAATTTATTCTAGTCGAAATTAGAATTGAGGAAGACAGTTATATTCTTTCTATTATATGCTACCGTTTTTCTATTCTGTTCTATTCAAATTTATTCTATTCAAAATTTGAATAATGGAAGTCAGTGATTTACTATTTTATTATATACTATTCTCTTTTCTATTCTATTTAAATTCAAATGTATTCAATTACAAATTTGAATTTCAAAAGACAGTTATATTCTCTTTCTCTTTTATTCCATTCTATTTTTTCTTTTCTAGTAAATAATTTTCTATTCTATTCTATTCAAATTTGAATGTATTCTGTTCAAAATTCGAATTTCTGAAAACAGTTGTATTCTTTCTATTTTATTTTATTGATTTTTTTTCCTATTTGTATTCTAATCTATTTTATTCTATTCTTTTCTATTCTACACTATGCAAATTTTAATAAATTCTATTTGAAATTTGAATTCCGGAAGATAGTTATATTCTTTCTATTTTATTCCCACTATTGTTTTTTTTCTATTCTATTCTTTTCTATTCTAATCTATTCTATTCTTTTTTATTGTATTTTTTCTTTTTTTATATTGCATTATATTCTATTGTTATTCTATTCTATTATTTTGTTGTCTATTCTTTTATTTTCTATTCTATTATGTTGTATTCTACTTGAATTTGAATATATTCTATTCAAAATTTGAGTTTTGAAAAACAGTTGTATTCTATTTTATTCTATTCTATTGTTTTTTCTATTCTATTCTTTTCTAATCTATTCTATTTGAATTTGAATTTATTCTATTTGAAATTTGAATTTCAGAAGATAATTATATTATGTCTATGTCATTCTATTTTACCATTTAGTCTATTCTGTTCTAGTCTAGTTTAGTCTTTTCTGTTCTATTCTTTTTTCTATTGTATTCTATTATATTATTTTATTGTCTATTCTATTCTTTTCTATTTTATTCTAATCTATTCTTTTCTATTCTAATCTATTTTTTTATGTTCTTTTCTATTCTTTTCCTATTTGAATTTGAATCAAATTTGATTCTAATTCAATTCAAATTCGAATTTTGTCCAAATTTCGTTTCATTATTCCGGATTCGTTACCACTGCAATTCAGAAATTTGGAGACATCCAAATGTCCAAACAATGAAAAATGTGTCTAAATTCGGAATGAAGCAAACCCCACATGTCTACTTTCATTAGTTCCTGATTGTAAGTTTAGACAAGCGTTGTCAGTGGCACCTGTACATACTCCCAATTCTACAATGGAACGTTGATAAACAATTACTCAGTGCTTGTAAATAATAGTGTACACATTTTGGCCAAGAATGTGTTAACGATAAAATATGTGTCTCACCATTGTAAATGCTGTAGCCTTCATTGTTGAGTCCACTTTAATGTAGAACTACAAGCTGCAAAAACAGGCAAATATTTTTTTAAGAACAGATAGATGGAATCTTGATTCACTGTATACTGATCATTTGGAAAGGCAGTGGTAGCTCCATGCTGCTTCCGCATTAATATCTGACTCCCTGCTAATTTTCTTAATGAAGCGAAAAAGGAGAAGAGTCAATTTGCACCTTGGAGAAGACAAAATGTTGTAAAGAGAAACCTCTGAACATTGAGTAATCATAGATAAAGTTTTGCAAAAAAAAAAATCATACTGCCATACATATAAGGAGTCAAAAATAATGGCATATGCTAAGTCCCTTTGCTTTGTAAATTTAAAATGAGAGTTTAAACTTTTCACAGCTTGTGAAGTGAGTGTAGGTCTATTGTAAATGTACTATTTCTAATTAAGTTTCCACATTCAGCCCAGACTATAACAGTTTAAATTAAACACACATGATCCTGCCATTAATATATTTCCTGTTCTAGGTGACTCCTTGTGCCATATTTATGGGGGAGTACTATTGTCACCCTAAGGAAGGATTACAAAATACTTCTCCCTCCTCTTCTTCATAAGAGGGGTAAGTGTTTTGTAGTCAACAGAGATGACTGAGAACATTGCTAATTGATAAGAGTCAGCACAAGCAAAGAGCACAGAAAATTATTAGATACAAGATTTCTGGCAGGATCAATTTTTTTTATTGAACAGCTATAACAAAACTATCCTCAAAATGGAGCAATTAAAATATGTTAATTATTGGGGTTTATTGTATATACACTCTAGGTGGTAATGATGATTTTTTTTTTCTAAAACTAAATTTTAACATTAGATTTGTCTTGACAGGTGCAAACCGAAATGCAGATTTTAGGTAGGACAGTATTTAATTTATAAATATTTCTAAGGTTCTCTATATAGTTATATTGTTCATATGTGTATATGGTGAATCACACTATGGGCCAGATTCACAAAGACTGGAGCAAGGAAAGACTGCTCTTGTTGCTCATAGCAACCAATCAGATTCCAAGTGTCATTTTTTAAGAGGACCTTACAAAATAGAAGCAAAGATGTGATTTGTTGGTATGGGCAACAAGAACCATTTTTTCCTTTCTCGTCTTTGTGAATTTGGGTGTCCGTTTATGACAGAGAGAATAGCTGCGATTCAACAGATCTCAGCTATTCTCTGGTCATTCACAGTTTATGACACTCAGGAGATCATGTCAGCCCTTCTCTGGAGATCTGTGTTCTCCCTCCAGATTCTCCAGCTCAGAGCTGGAGAATCAGAGGGACCGAAAACTAAGCAGAGATAATTTACCTCTGCTTAGTAAACTGATCTTTTACTGTAATCTCGCAAGATTATAGTAAAATGAGCTATTTTCCAGAGTTTGTAGACCGTTCTCCAGCGTTTGGAGACCGTTCTCCCTTCGTTCGGAGAACTGCTTCATAAACTGCATTCACAGGAGAACTGTGTTCTCTGAGAATGCCGGAGAACTGAGCAGCGATCTATTACCGCTGGTTCATAAACGGACACCTTGGTCTTATGTTTTGTTCAGTCATTCTACAGTTTGCATTGAATGTTATGTTTGCCATTTTCAATAAGAGCAAGGTGTTTCCTGGACAAAGTCCACTTCTTCAGGAGCCAATATATGCACCGATATTCTAAAATAATAACAATATTCAAGATTAATACAGTTTCACAGAATAATTGTAATCAACATCCCGCTATAGATAAAAAAAGGGTACTTTAATAAACTGACATATAAACACAAACTTACAGGCATATGTGTATCAAAGGGAGAATAGAGGAGACCTTCATTGGTGTTCTTCAGGAAGGTAAAATGGGTGCAGCAGTGGATGGGAAATTTTATTTTTAACAAACATGAGATACTTCCTGTTCTTTATTGATAAGGGTGCAATTACAGTGAATGCCCAATAGATGGCCCCCTACTCAACACAATGATGATATACAGAACAAGTTGTTTACTCTTGGTAACATGAAGCTAACCTCTTCAAAACAGATGTCTATGTATGTCTGTATATGGTACGTCACACTACATAGGTTTTTTTTAGAAAGCATAATCTACTGTTTGTAGTGAATGCTATATTTGTCATTTTTATTAAGAACAAGCAGAGGGAAAACTACAGAAAAGAGTTTTATTCTCTTAGTAGCTTAAGGCAGACCACATACTCTAAGTAGGCCATGCAAGGGGAAACATGTCAGAGAATGTGGTTTCTCTACTGTGGGGAACCCTTCTATTTTGAGTAATTCCCTAATATCAAGAATACAGTACTGCCTACTGTGACACTTCAGGGTCTGGTTCTAATCCCGGACAGACAAACTGGATTTGCACCTGGTGAGTCATTTAAATTTATTTCACATATTTACATACACCCTTTGGATATCAGGACCTTGCTGATGTACAACAGAGATATATCTGGCTGGTAGCCACTTGCCTCTTTGAAACAGTCTATATTAATCAATTTCACTGTCAGTACTCAGTCATTGACAGATGTTTAACACAGTGAGATAGTGCTCATTAAGCACAATCAATGGACTACATTTCCAATGAGGGTGTAGTATAATACAAGCAAATACCTTGATAAGGGCACACTGTCCATGTGTGGTTTTAATGAGGAAGAGCACTTACTCCGATAATATGGGGGGTGAGCACTCAATGACATATAACATATCCAAGCAGAAAGGCATGAAGGAGGAATGCTTATGATTGCCTACAGATATGGCAATAACATTAAGTAACCTCAGCTGTACAGTTGTTTAACCTACTGGGGTCCCTTGACCGCATAGTCAATTTTATTCAAAAGTTGAAGATAGACTTCAAAAATTTAAGTTAATTATTCAAAAGTTAAAGTTAGTTAACTAATAAGCTTAAAAAAATATATATCATCAACCAACACCATTATAGTTTCTCTTTTGGCCACATGAATAAAAAGTAACAATTTTAAAGTGTATGCAAAATTAAAGGTTCTCTTTTTTGCCTCCTGACAACTCAAAAACATTACATTTCACATTACTTTCTGTACCTGAGACAATGGTAACCAGGACATATAGTGAGGGCAAACCTCTTCAGCAGGGACATAGACAACAATACAAACTCCCCAAACTTAGCATAGAAACCCATAGTAGTCTACGGGAGCTGAATCTTGTTATTTGTTTCTGGCCATTTTCCAGGCTAATAGGCAAAGAGCATGTGTAGCTGGGCAATGTCACGAGAGACATGTACCAATGAAAAAAAATGTACCCTTCAGAGGTACTGTTTAACAAAGCTTAAGACTAGGTTTACATATATGCGGTGTAGGAAACACAGCAAACCCTGTGTTTTTCCTACACTGCATCGTAATCACACCGTGTTCTTTTGCAGTTGTCAATTGAAAGTTAACAACATCCTAAAAGCATGTTGCAAATACAGTGCATTTGTCTGAACCAGATTGTATGTAAACAACCATGCAATCCGGTTTCATTGTGGCTGAAAAAAGTTAGCTGCAGCTTTTTGATGCAGATATGGTGCAATTTGAGCCATTTAAAATGAATAGACTCAAATTGCACTGCACAGAATTTCAACTGAATTGCACAAGAATGTGGTGCAATTCCTGTGTGGTTCACATGCAGTACGCAATGTGAACCTAGGCTAAAGGACAACATTGAAAACACAAAAATCTTTTTAAATAACATGCCTGGTGGATGCCTTAAAACTAAATGTGGTGTTTCAGAACACTACAATGTAGTGATTTAAAAATGATGGTACACATTAAAAAATTAGAAAAAAATTGTGTTAGGTTCCCCTTAAAATTCCAAGCAGACCCTTATCCAGGCTTGCAGAGACAATGGCAATCAGGATAAATTGTGAGGACAATCCTCTTCATGCTTACTGCCCTCCCAAGAAATAGAGGGTAGCAAGCATGCAGCCCACCTTTCCTGTACCAAACCTTTCAATATTGCAAGGTGACCTTGTCCCAATGTTATTAGACAAGGGTTTAATCCCTACCTCCAGTGCTCCAAGAAGGAGATGATGGTACTAAAGGGGGGGGGGGCAGTTATGGTGAAACACGGAACACACCTTACAAAAAAAAATTAAGAGTTACTCCCCTGAATTAAATCCACACCAATCACAATGTTCAATGATGCAATTGACATCAAACATGGCATCCAGTGATATTTATCTATCATTGATCATGGCTAGGTATGGGGTGTGGTGGATTGCTACATGTTCCCTAGGATAGTGCCCACCCCCATGCAACTTTTTGATATCCCTTTGCCTATTAGCCAAGAAAATTGGCATTTTTAATTTGACAGATTCGACTCTCACTGATTTCAATACGGATTGGGTTCTGCATCCAAACTTCTTTGAGGTTCAACGAACCCCTTTCAAACTGTACCCAGAGTTCCCAACCAGCAAAATGGCTGCAATCCGATGCACGATGATGTCACATGCCATAGCTCCTTCAACGCATTTCATCATAAGAAGAGTGGCATGGCCAGCGACGTTCATCACCCATATTATATCCGGTAAGCTGAAGAGCGACTCAACACTCAACCACCTGCTCTCCAAGCACTGGAACTAACAAACATTGCAGGACCGGAAGTCATGTCAATCCCTCTGGAATGGAAGTGATGTAATATAGTAACCGGAGCCTATAACGGAGCTTATAAAACAGATTAAAGTGGCCAAATAACAGTTAACTTAAATAAATAAAATCACATGGTCCAATAGGATGCCATTTTTTTTTTAAATACTAAAGCAAAGCTAATTAAAACCATAATAGATTGATCAACGCCATCTTATGGTTCAAAAATAAAAATAAAAAAAAATCAGCTTAAAACATTTAATCATGAACCTAATATACATAAAAGATAGGCTTACTTTTATTAAGAACACTAATCACTGGAAGAAATATGACCCATTTGAAGCTAAGTATTATTAATGAAGGAATTTACATCCAATTCTATATTAAGGCCAAAAGGGACATATGTTTTAAGGTGTAAATCCAGCAGGTTTCAAGCCTGAAGATTTCACACCTAATATAGCTGCCCCACCAAGTGGGAGTAAACCTATCTATGGCCATAATTAATGTGCCTTTAGATTTTTTGTCATGGCATGAGGCATAGTGCTTATAAACACTAAGATTTGGAAAACCCTTACGTATATTAGCAATATGTTCTTTGATTCTAGTCTGTAGTGTATGGACTGTACGGCCCACATATTGCAGGCAGCAAGGGCACTACATCAAATAAACAGCATTCTTAGTGGTGCATGTAATTAAGGAGCTCATATTGTATTTCCTTAAGGTACAGTTAAAGGGGAAAGAAAGTAATTTTCTGGCTTTCACACCATTAACCTTACAAGTAGCATATCCTGCCTGGATAATATACCTTCATCTCACAAAAAAATGCTAGTCTCCCAGGAGGTTCGATGACATTAGGGGCTATTTGTAACCTTAACGACTTGTGCCCCTACCCCTCCTGTACTATACCTGGCCACATGATCTGGAAATGCGGAGGATTGATGTTGATGAGGACAAGGGCCTCTTCCACAAAACCCTAGCTTGGTGATTGTGGAGTTCTGTAAAGGGGGACATAAGAATCTGAGAGATTTAAGGTCTTTGGTGAAAACCTCACATAATTTACTTTTAGAAAAAAAATGCCACTAAATGTCAAGAAAAAAAAAACAATATGAATTCCCCAAATCAATACCTTTACCCTTGTCAATGGTTTGGTATAGATTTTAAGGGGAATGCTAGACAAAAAAACATCATGAGGTCCCCCACAAAATCAATTTAAGACCCTTATCATTTATGAGGGTATTTTTTTATTGCACAGTTACATTGGTCCACCTCAGACCAATGTAAGTATGCATAGCTAACATGAGGAACCGCTGTGGAAGCTGACATTCAGTGTAACAATCTTCTGGGTTCTGTGCAGCTTCCCTACTGTGCAGTGACCACAGGGAGTCACTCTTTCAGTACCCCCCACTATTCACAAAACACCTTAGTAAATGAGCAGAAGCTCTGCTGGCTTTTATCCTCCAATCATGTGCAAGCAAAAATGCAGTTTTTTTTTTATTTTCCTTGCATGTGATTGGGTATTCTTTGCAAAGTGAAGTTTTACTTCAATTATTAAGCTCTGGAGCAACTGCACTTGCAGAGTTCAACTGCACTTCGCAAAGTGCACAGTCTATTTGATTTTAGTAAAGCAGCCCACTGTTTAGCTAATGTACAATATGTGCATCTACAAATAATACAAGCTTTTTTAAGGTAGACTATTTTAAAGTAAACTTTCCTATAGTTTTTTTTAGATCTGTTGTGGCTGCTACTTCCACCAATCAATTTAGGCCTATTGCTGCTGAAGAAAATGTACAATATCAGCATCTACATATAATACAAGCTGTTTTTTTTAAGGTAGAATTTTTTAAGTAAACTTTCCTATAAGCTTTTTAGGTCTGTTACGGCTGCTACTTCCCCCAATCAATTCAGGCCTATTGCTGCTGTATAAAAAAACAAAAAAAAAAAACAGATTTTACAGCCAAAACTACCAACAAAAATCCTTTTTTCCACTTGAAATGAATCAAATTGTTCAATGTCTTCTGCTGTATTGAAGCCAAGCTAAAAGTTAAAAGTGAATCACAAGTACAAAAACATGTGATACAAGAATACAGTGTTGCTGTTGCTGTACGTTTAAAATGATACTTTTCCACTAATGCCATGTGTAGTTTAAAAGCATTTCCCAAGCATGTAACTTAAGCACCGTTGCAGCTTCTACACGTGTTAAAATGCACATTTTAGGCCCGAATATTAGTTTAAACCACCAAACATTACATATTATCTGAAAGCAGAGAACCTGAAAAAACAATCATGAAAATTGCAATTTTTTTTATGTAATGTGATATTAGCACAACTATGTATCAAATACATCTATTCAGTAAAAAATACACTAAAGTTAATTTTAGGGCACACAAACACAATAAACACAATGAATACTCAGCATGTCAAGCCTTAAACTTATGGGTTCCTGTGAAATAGTGACTAAATTTGGTACCCCAAATTGTGTTCATAGCTGACATCCTAGAATTATTGTTTTCACTCCAGCAAGCGTAAAGATATATACCATGTATAGCATATTCATTGTTTTCATACTTAGAAGTACCCAACCATGCATTTTTTAATAAATGCATATATGTAGGGTGGGGATGGGGGGGTGTTACACTTTTTATTTTATTTCTTACTTTAATTTGTTTTACTTTTTTTAAGATAACTTTGTAGAAAGCACACTGGGGGGCAACGGCCCCCTATGTCATAGCATATTGCTGGTGAAAGCATCACACAAAACTAATATACTAGCATGTACGCTGGTCTTCACAGCCCAATAATGGCTGATGTTTAGAGTTTTGCTTAAGCTTTGGCAATGAAACAAATGTCGCTGCTGCTCTCAAAACATCCACCAGGTGGCAGGATCAGTCTAGCAAAAAACAACAAAGAGAGAGCGCCAAACCGCCCTAGTGAGACACAGTATTTAGTAAAAAAGAAATATTAAAAGCTTTCTCCAATGCACTGATGAATTGTCTGGGCGCATCACAATTTAAGTAAATCACCTCTCTTGGATCACCACACTCATAATCCGGTAACATGGACTAGATGGCTATTTAATGGTTTTCCACTTCCTGGTTGAGTGACGCACTGGTGATGTAACCAGAGCCTCACAGATGCACCCTGGGAAATTCCTGTCACATGGATTCATCTGCCCTTAGTAAAAATGACCACTTGATCCAGTGTGCCACAGGCCTAGAATGAAAATGTCCTCACCATGACTATCTTCATCATTTTCAGCAAAGGGAAGTGACCATCTTCACCCATTTCCCATGAATGGAACTATCCTCCACTACAGCTCTTATATCTCACTCTTCCTTTGTTTCATCCCTCAAGTCTAAGCTTTTTTTTTTCCTTGTTATTCTCAGACTTCCTGTTCTAGGTGAAAGGTTCTACTTAAGGATTCATTAGATCCTTAATGTCACCTATGGACCCCAAATAATCTTCTCAAACACAGATCATGCTTGATCAGCTACATCCCTGGCCACAGAAGCTGGGCAATGAACCAGAAAATGACATGGTACATATTACTCCCAGAGTTCATTCACCGGAGGGAGGTTTAGTGCCATGCCTGAACTGCTTTAAAGCTGCTTACATCACTTCCACCAAAAAGTAAAAAATTGGCTTTACAAGTATATATGAACTTCTGACAGTCAGGAGTGTATGTAAATACCCCTGCTGCCGACATAAGCCCAGTGAAAGAGAAAGGGTAAAAGAAGTGGTGTTTTTTCCATGCTGCCAACATAATCACATTAAAGGGACCCTCTTCCCACTGTATGGTGTTTATTTATTTATTTTTGCTCTGTAACCACTTCCCGTCCGGTCCATATACATAAACGGCTGGAAGTGAGCAGTGCAGGAGCAGGTGGTCGTTTATAAATGGCCTCCGCATTCACTGCCTGTGCGCGTTCCTCCAGACACAACGGAACACTGATCGCTGTACGGGACCTCTGTGTGACGTCCCGATCATATGATCACTGATTGGCCAATCAGTGATCGCATGAACAGTAGTAAACAAGATGTCACTTGCTGACATCATTGCTTACTACTAGTGAAATCTGTGAATCATCACAGAGGTCACATGGTACAAGGTTATACATAACAGTCTTGAATAATGTGAAAAGCTGTGATCAATCACAGCTCTCACAGTATTTCTCAATGGCTACAAGAATGCAGTCAGAGAGAATGAGAAATAATTGCTTTTACAGCCTTTATGGGTGTAAAAGCAATCAGTGTAAAAAAAAAAATCTTCATCCCCCCCCGACAAGTAGTACAGTGTCACTATGGTAACACTGTACTGCTAGGGTGATGGTATGTTAAAAGAAACAAATAATAGTATAAAAAAATAAAATAAAAATGTAAAAAAAAAAAAATAAATTATAATTTTTGGTTATAAACTAATTTGGGTTATTTTTATTTACTTAAAAGATAGCTGAATACATTTTGGCCAAGATTTATAAAATTTATATTTATAAAATAGTAGGGCTTGGCTTGCTGGATGCAGACGTCTGTGGAGAGGATTGAGTCACGAGCGCTGTAGTGAGTGTGCGGGGAACAGGAGACTGTTATACCATTTGCTGTTTTATGCTGTTATACTGGTGTCGGTGAAGACACCCTTTTTTTGTGAGTGTAAATCTTTATTAAATTGTTGGATACTTTTATAAAAAAACTGGCTGCACCATGATTTTTTCTTTCATTCCCAAACATGACCTCGGTGGAGAGATATAAAAAGAGAGAGTGATATAATGCTCCTGGAACCATTATATTGAGTGGTGGATACCTACCTTATGAATGATTGTGTAGCTATTGATCATCACACCTGAGAAGTTGATTTATTGCATCTGCTCCCAGAGCAAAAAGCGTTTCTTGCTGATCTAGAGATGGATCAGCATGGAGCTCTGGTGAGTTACCCAACTTTACTTTGGTGGTGGATTTTGGCACAATTTCTTTGAGAGCACTTGAATTTGAAAAGGATTTGTTTGGACATTTGAAGAAATTCAAAATTGGACAATTTTTATATTCACAAATTTAATTATTTAAATTACTTATGCACTAAAAAATAGTTTTGCACATACTTTTGATATTTTTTTATATTAATTGAGAATAGATATATATATCTTTTGCACTAATGTTTCTACACTAAATTAGGAATAGTTTGTGGTTTTAGCGCATTCCTTTATTTAAGTTATAGCACTAAGAAATTTATTTGGTTTCTTTGAGGTGGAATTGCTGCTTTAAAGTATTAAGGGTGTGGCGCTTTTATTACACTTGTGAACTTGGCGCTATATTTCAAATTTCAGTGTTTTTGGTTTGATTATATTATTGAATTAAATTTATTATTATTATATTATTATTTTTTATGAGTATTTATTAAATTATAATTTATGATTTTGTGTTTCAAATTTTATCATATTCGGGATATTTACTAGACTCTTGTTCGGACAAATTTCAGTGAGTTATTCCTAAAAATTACAGGCCTACAATAAAAGAAAATACATATTTCCATGCAAAAAAAAGTAATGCCTTGAGCACAGAAATATGGACATAATCAGACCGCTGGGGAGGTTAAAAGAACTGTGCATTTTTATTGTTTCACTTTAGGCATTTATAAAATTGCTGCTCCCTGTCATAAATGACTATTCAGCACCCATTTACTTAAATGGGCTTTGGATTTCATATCCAAACTGCTAAAAATTTTGCCGACCATGCCTCGAACTGAACCCATGTATGCTCGTCTCATCCCCATGGTCATCTGTACTTAAAAGAATATGATTAGCAACATTGCTTAATTACTGATACGTTTCATTATATGAGCTCAAAAGCTCAAAATGAATTTTCTTGAACATTCTTTGAGGGGCACATGACTGTATATTACTAGTAAAGGCTTTTGAATGACAAAATAAACAAGTACCTGTCAGGGATCACGGCGCCGGAATCCTGCATCACGGCGCCGTCCCCCCGCGCATGCGCACTGGCGGCGAGCCGCGGCTGACAGGACGCCGCGCATGCGCAGTAGAGAGTCGAGGGCGCGCCTCAGGCGTCCAATGACAGCCGGGGGCGCGTCCCAGCCAGCCAATGACAGTGCAGGGCGCACTATTTAAAGATGCCCTGCACTGTCACCCATTGCCGCAAGGTCTTATGTGATCCTGGATACCTGCTCCTGTTCTGTGACCCTGTTTTCGACCCTGACTACGCTGCCTGCCCCTGTGTTTGACCCGGCTTGTCCTGACTACTCTGCCTGCCCCTGTGTTTGACCCGGCTTGTCCTGACTACTCTGCCTGCCCCTGTGTTTGACCCGGCTTGTCCTGACTACTCTGCCTGCTCCTGCGTTTTGACTCGGATATCCTGACTATTCTACGGACTGATTTACCTGGCTGACCCTGCATGTGACCTGACTACTCCTTGCCCGCTGATTTGGTACCCCGCTTACCCCCCACGGAACCACTATCCGTGCCACCCTGCTGGGGCCGTCATCCGCCTCATATCTGGCTCTCCCGGTACCTACACGCATCCCCGGAGGCCTTCCCAGCCGCTGGTGGGCCCGCCCGGAGGTCGTGACCTGGCCCGGGACTGTTTCAAGTCCATCCCCACCATCAGGGGCCCTGGTGAAGGCACAGCCCGGGCTTAGACCCCACGCTCTGGGTTGGTCTATCAGTTGGCAGCCGGAAGGCTCCGCCTGGCGGATCATAACAGTACCAAATCTAGTCATTATGAATTACACAAGCCTCATAAAATAAACAAAAAATGTTCTTTATCTTAGCTCCCTTTCCAGGTTTTAGGTTGCCCCATGCACAGTGTTGGGGTGGGGCATGTTGGGAGATTTACACTTCTCCTGAGCCTCATTAACAGGCATGGGCATCACACTGATGCTGATTTTGCTTCTGTTGGCCCACCCATTCGCTTGGCTCTCTGCTATGGGTCTAAATCTAAAAGGCGATGTGTGACCAAGCGGGCAGAGACAGAAGCCAACAGAAGACACCAATATTAGACCAGGACAGAGCTAAGAACACTGAAGCACTTTCAGAGGTAGTGCTACAGGTACAGAGTAATTATATTGTGCTTTTTTTGGCTGAAGATTTGAGCACTGTGGATGTAATTGCTAATTCAGTGGACTGTTTTAATAAAGTTCTTAAAGTGACTTTGTGCTATTTGATGGATTATGTTGGAGGTACTGTGCTTTATACTTTTTCCTCAAGCTTGTGGTTGGGGGCAATAAAAACAAGTGGCTGAGTTGTGATTTTACTGCCTCCCAACTGTTTTCCCTTAAGCTGCAAATGCGACAGCCGAGGGTGTATACATGCCGCAGCCATGATGATTTGCTTCTCGGCCTCAGCAGGAATTATACCTTCTGTTGCATTTGGTGTGCACCACCATCCACTGAACATGATCCATTCAAGTCAATGGGGCAGCACAAGGGTGATTTGAATTTAATGCGTATTGCTTTTCATAGGAGAGGCAGTCTTTACTGTAAGTGGAAATGAGCCTCTCTTTCTGGTTTAGTTGTGTTTGACAATATTTTATACGTATGGTGTTACCTTTTAGTGATAACAATGTCCTTTAACATATACAAAATCACTATACAATAAAATTAAATAAATTAGTGACATAAAAATATCTGTAATGGAAGCTGTGGTTTGGTGTGCTGCTTCCAAGACGAACAAGCAAGTATTGCATTTTATTGCAGTTATTTTTATACATAATAAAGCACATTGTTATCAATATTTTATTTTTTCAGCACTTTTTTTTTTATATAGTCCTTGGGCACTCTCTGCATTACTTCTGACCCCTACATTCTGTGTATTATACACACGTGACAAAAAGCAGAGTAGACTCAGATTTTATTGACCCATGTCCCTTTAAGCCCCTCCCACTGTTACATCAATTTGGCCATACCTACCATACCACATCGTTATGCCACGCATGGCTGAGAGAAGGGGCTGCAGTGCCACTCCTGTCAGAAGAAGCAGGTGCCTTGATAGCTGCTGGAGGGAGGATTCTACTCTCTCCTTCTAATAGCAGCCTGCTGTAGGCAGGAAAGAGTGGACACCCGCTGAAAGGACATCTGTGTGTCAGTACGGCGCTGATGGCACAGGCGCCATGTCTCTCATTATCATGTGACATATCACAGAGGGGGGAAGAAGGAGAAGCTGTTTTTATTCCTGGTGGGCACAACACTGAGGCTGAGGTGTGAACTGTGAGTACACATGGAGGTGAGGGGCATCTTTTCCCTGGCCACTGGATGACCTTGTCCTGTCACTGTCCAGAGTGTAGTGGGCATGACTAGATGTGGCCTGGCTCTGACTGACAAGCTACATGCTTGTGAATTTGCAGTAGCATTGCTGATAACAATGCCCCCTTTTTTTCATGTAATGCAAGCAGGTACAACCTACTTGACAATGGCAACTCTACTCTCAATTCAGGAACAACGCAGCATCAAGCCATCATTCTTCTTTAAAAAAACATTTTTTTTCTAAAATCCAGCTCCCATACTGCTACATACTGAAGTGTTGCCTTGGCCCTGAATCGCAGCAGTTAAGAGATCTGTTTACAAAGAATCAAAAGTTCTCTTTCAGTATGCAAAGATGGAGAATGTTTATGATGAGATTCTAATTTGTAAATATTAGCAAGAAGCTTCACCAAGGTCACTTCCCACTCACGTTTGATATGTGCACCTTTCCTAATCAGGACACTTCATATAACTGCCTTGTGGGCCTCCCAGATCATCCCTGGATTGCAGGCAGGGGTATTGTTCATTTGAAAATAGAACCCCAGTTCCTTGATCACTTCAGCCAAAACTTCTGGGTCTTGTAGAAGACGCTCATTAAGTTTCCATGTCCGGGATCTGGAAACCATAACATCTGACAGGGCATGGTGCAAAACAATGGGGGCATGATCCGATCATGTGATACTTCCAATAGAAGTCTCGATTACCACGTGGAGTTGGCTATGAGGGATCAAAAAATAGTCGATGCATGAGTACAACTTATAGGGGGAGGCATAGAATGTATAGTCTCTTTTACTGGAGTGTTGTAATAGCCAGACATTGATTAACTGTGCCCTGTAAATGACTTGTGAAATGTGCTTGCGAGAACCAGGAGTAACAGTGGAGGAGCCCATGAGTGTGTCCACATTTGGAATCAGGGGAACATTGAAGTCTCCACCTTAAATTTAGTTGCCCTTTAATGAAGTCTAGAAGTTTGTCAAGGGTATTGCTGAAAAAGAGATCCTGGCGAGAGTTAGATGTGTAAAGAATGCCAAAGTTACCTTTACCTTGCCAGTCATGCCTTTCTGGAATAAAAAAAATCAGCCATCCACATCAATGAATGTGTCTAAGCACGTTCATGGCACACTACATGCCAGAGATCAGAATAGAGGCACCCTTTGATTTAGAGATTTTATTAGAAGCATGGTAAGTCAAAGGATATAACCTGTTCTGGAGCAAAGGATGTTTGTCATTTCTAAAATGGGTTTCTTGTACAAATGTAACATCAGCAAGTAGACGTGTCACATTGTGGAGAAGCATGCATTGTTTTTTGAGAATATTAAGTTACTTAACATTAGGGGAAGTGATGCAGTCCATTGCCCACCAGCCAGGAAAAAAAAAGGAAGGGGGGGGAGAAGAGGATAATGAGTAGAGCACCAAAGGAGGGGAAAGTCACAGAGTAAGGAAGGAGACAGAAAAAGAAGGGGGATTGGGTAGTATGGAGAGGTTACAATCAGAAAATACAACCTCCCTAAAGAGTTCTAAAGAAAACATTCTAGAGGTGTACACACAACACTAACCAGCAGCGTGTACACATTCTTAAGGGGGGAAGTGGTTAGAAACAGCCAAGGAGGGAACTCCCTGCTCTATCCAGCCCACCCATTAAGAGAAGTAGAAGACACAAAAACTGAGCCATATCAAAAAATACAAAGTTAACAGTGCTAGGTTATATAAGTTACAAGTGCTATGTTATATAGATAAACATGTCCTTCAGCAGCGTCTACACTATTATCAGTAGGACCAAATATGGGTGTTCAAGCTGCAAAAAAGAGGTCACCATGACAAGAATGCTAAAGAGAGCAAAACTGGGAGGGTTCCCCCATGAGAATGAAGTCACTCACTGTGTAAGGATGTGCCAACACTCCCCGACTGTGTGCCTCCCTAGACCATATTTTCCTCCTGAGATATAAAAAAGGAAAATATTATAGGCACATCCACAAGGCGAGCAAATCTAACTATAGCCCAGGACCATAATTATATTGGAACTTGAAAACACACCCAATAAAGTGATCGCCACCTTGGGAGGCTCACTACCCCAGAGGGAAGCACACAGATTAATAATACATAATATGGAGGTGACCCAAAACAAATATACAGCATACAAACATAAAATACATATGTAAGATGGTCTTCAAGGTCATGGTGCATGGCAAGCATTCAAGGGTGCCTGCGCTTCAATGGCTGATATAGCAGGCACAAGCATTGAGGAACTAAGCCCTCCATTTCATGTAAACAAATAGGCTGCACATAGGCTAAAAGCATGTATGTAGATGTAAAGGAGAAGATAAAAAATTGAGGAGCAAAGCCCTTCATCTGCAGATGCATCCGGTCTACTACAATTCACTGAGGGAAGATATAGTTCCAGTATCAGGTGTATTGGGCAAGACATACTGTAGTTCAGGAACCATGGAGAAGGCTCTACAGAATGTGAAAGATGTCTTCCTGGGATGGAACACACAATACAGGTAGGTCTATGCTGAAGAAGCTCAGCAAGGCAGGGGGTTAAGACTCATGTGTCCCATCTGGTTTTAGAGTCGGAGCACATCATTTTGTTCTAGGGGGGCGAGGAGACAGGCCCTGATGGGTGGTAATGAGGTCTGTCTGTCCCGTCGGCCACAGCAGCAGTTAAAGCCAGTTGGGGACTGGGAAAGGCTCTGACTCCATGAAGGTAAAGAGAACAGGCAGGTCCACTGGCATCCAGAGAGTAAAGGCATTACCTGCTTTGGGTACTGTGATGGAGAGTGGAAAGCCCCATCAGTAGGTGAACCCAAGTTGTCGGTCTTTATCCAAAACAGGAGGAAGCAGTGCTCAATGTTGTAGAGTGGCCCTAGACAGGTCTCGGAGTATTCTAACAGAGGCTCCATCAAAGTCCACAGGGCCTTTCTCCCAAGCTTTGCGGAGAATGGCCTCTTTGTTTTGGTAGTGATGGAGACTGCAGATTACATCCCACAGTCTATTAGGATCAGTAGGCTTAGAACCCAACAATCTGTGCACCCTATCCTGCTCTAGATCAGTAGGGAGGAGTAGAATCCAACACCTTATGCAGGATGGCTGTGATGGGGTTCCGTGGGTTCTCTGGGCTGGTGGCTTCAGGGAGGCATTGGAGCCGCAGATTCCAGCCTTCTAAGTCCTCCAGATGCAGTTGTATAGCCACAGCTGAGTAAGCTTGAGCTTCTTGGGTCTTCTCCAAAGCTGCCACCTGCTGCAGGGCAGTACAGTGGTAAGGTGATCAGCCAGGGACTGGACATGGAGTTCTTGGCGGTGGTTGTCCTCTTGCTGGAGGATGAGTGCCTCAATATCCATTCTGATTGGGAGAGCCTAAAGTAGTGCTTTGTTGTCCTTGTCATCTTGCAGAGCAGATGTAATTCCACAGCCATGTGATGAGGTAGGCAGGCCAGGGTTCAGAACCACCGATATGTCTGAGAAGACATTCTAAGCTGTATAAAGTGCCAGAGAGGCAGGGGGTGCCTATGGGAAGAGAGCTACTGGGGCAGTACCGTGTGGCCCCGCCATGTTGGCGCCGAGGCTAGGCTACTGAGATCCCAGGAAGAAATGTATCCTCACTCTGGTTGTCTTGTGTGGGGTTTTAGTCTTGCGCTTCTTTGCCAAGGGCAGGCCACTTAAGAGACGCTAGAAAGGCAAGGAAAACCAGAGAGTAGTCCACCAGGGGTCAAAATGTCCAAGATATAGACCAAAATGTCTATATCTTTGACAAAAACCTTGGACACTTTTACCTCTGGCAGATTGAATGAGGAACTTAAAATTAGCACAGTTCTCTAAATATTTTAGAGATGTGTCTCCTTGGCATTGTCTCAATTGTTCTCCCCTATTTTGGTACAAAATAGTAATAGTACAAAAAAGCATATCAAAGTCTGATCAACTGGCCTATTGTAATTGTCTTAATATTTATATCCACTCATTTTTATGATATGATGTTTATTAGAACTCACCAGGTGCTAAGAACCAAAACCACAGGCTGGTCTAGTCTTACTAATGCAATATTTGTGCTCTTTTTAGGCAGTTACCATGACACTCCATTTTCCAGTCAAGATGGCTGTCAAATTGTAATCTCCAATAATGTACCAAACCCATTTATTTAAAATATATACCAACAAAATAACAACACTTTTTGGGTGTTAACCAGTACAATTCAAACAGCTTAGGTTTGTCACTACACAAACAAGGCTCCCCCAGTCACCTTTGTCTCTATATTGTGTGTCTCATCCAATCTAGGACTATCTCAGGAACTCTTGCTATGTCAGATTTTGGTAAACATATGGGTATTAATTGTTTTAAATACTTTTAACAATTAACATTTCTGGAGTGGGGAAAAAGGGAAAGGTAGAATTAAGAGAACCTGCTTTATTGTGAATTAGTTAGTGTGGTAAGGAGGCCTGACATTTGTTGATTGGCACTGAACTGAACGTGCTTTTAGAGAATATCCATGTCTCTACTTTATAGTAGATTGCTATGTCAGGGCACCCTGGTACCTTCTTTGTAGAAACTGAAGGAAAACTACCATGCCCAATGCTTCTGTTTCTGTCCTCACACGCTCTGGTATGTTGAGTATTTCTGTCCATGATAGGGTGTTTCTACTCTTGTTTCATTTACTTTACAAAAAATTTAAAAACTAATAGAGAGAATAGGGTGCCCTAGACAGTAGATGTTGTAATTACACATCAAGCCACTACAGAGCAGAGATCTTGACTCCAACGTTTCAAAGAGATGTGGGTTTATAACTAAATTGTGAGGTGGTTTAATGCCCAATTACTTGGAGAGTGGAAAAAATCCCATTGAACCACTATATCTGCGGTACTCTTCCTACCTTTTGTTATCCTTTTATAGAGTTAAAAATATTTTTTTAATGTGGTGGTCCCTAAGAGCTGTGTATAAATAGACAACACCTAAATCAGTCCACCTTGCTCCATCTATAACTGAAAATAACTTTGGAATGTGCTGTCCTGTTAGGGAATCTATCACCTCTCCATCCAAATCTAATATCCTGGAATAGAGAGTGGCAGCACCCAATACAGTGGCTGGTGCAAGTTTTAGAATTACTTGGACAGAAACTACTAAGAATGAGAGTTACAGACTACCTACAATCTATACTTTTAGCAAACGATCCAACTAAAAAGAATAAACTTGCAGATGTGACTTAACAACTTAAGCAGTTTAGTTATTTATCTACTTAAAAACACCTTGAGCAGATTAGTAACCAAAACCTGATAATACAGCCATTTCATGCTCTGTTACGATTAAAAGTTCTAAAAGATTTGCTTTTCTGCGGCATACACTACTTCATATCATAACTCTTAAAGAGAAACGTTATCTTAACTTCTTAATGTAGTGGAAGGAATATTTTATATGGTTTGCTAGAATACAATTATTAATATTGTGAACAATTAAATATGTAATGTTAAATTTTAGTCCCATTGTGCAGTAGTCAATTTCATCAGTTCATTGAAAAAAGAGTGATATCCATTGCTGAAAAAAGGGAGCTCAATATAAAAAAGATAAAGAAAAAGACATATTGAAAGTATCCATACAATTTTCATATATCTGTAATGTACTTTTGCATGGCAGATCTATTAAAATAAAGCAGAATTTTGTACAGATTTCACTGTTATAATGGAAGTCTCTTATACAACCTTTCCTGTAGATAAAATGTTGCATTTAAACCACAGTCATGCAAGTGCAAAACTGATAACCTCTTTTACATTTTATAATACAGAGCATCATGATAATTTAATCAGCAATGCATTGATATTATGAAAAGCAAATGTATCTTTCTGTGAAGAACAGATTTTATTTTTCTATATAATACAAAATTCAGGAGTGTCTATTTTTCAGAAAATGGCTAGAAATAGAAATGTTTAGGGGATATAATAGTTTTATTCCATGAAGGGCACATTTGTGTCTGAAGGTTTAATACGTTTTGTACTTAAAACTGCTTGACTTGTATTTTCTGAACTGTATTGTATTATACACAGTGCCTTTGTATTACCCTTCACACTTTTATTTTACACTTTCTTTAGTGCCAATATCTGCTGAAGGATAGTCATAGCAAGTACAGCTATACAATAGCTATTATGTTATCACTGAAACTGTAGAAAGTCCCTTGATTTGCATTACATGTTTTTCCAGTATTCAAAATATTTAAAATTGCTCCTTTGCTTTTGATCACTATGTGAGCTGCCCCATCGAAAGATAATGGGACATAATGCCCAACCTTCCTATTCTCTCCACAATTCCCTATATTTGGTCAAGTATAGCAACTGCTGTAAATAAATGTAATATTGAATGCACATACAAAATAAAAAAAAGAAAAGGTTACCTTAGCTTAGTTAAGCTTAGCTCAGTTGTCAAAACTGTAGGGTTGATTTACTAAAACCAGAGAGTGCAAAATCTAGTGCAGCTCTGCATAGAAACTAATTAGCTTCCTGATTGTCAAAGCTTAATTGAACAAGCTGAAGTTAGAAGCTGATTGGCTACCATGCAGAGCTGCACCAGATTTTGCACTCTCTAGTTTTGGTGAATCAACCCTTTTGTTTGCTTTTTTTTTTTTTTTACTCTTGACAATTTTTTGGGTGAATGAGTAGGGGTACAATATACTCTATACTCAATCACATGGGGGCAGGGTCGGGGGCCATTTTTTTTTTCATTTTGGCATGGAGTTCCCCTGGTATGGAATTTGAGGGGGAGGGGGATCCCTGCGCAGTTTTATTTTTCTCTTAACCGGTACTTTTGTTTGCATTCTGCTGAGAATGGGGAATCCTGCTGACAGCAGATGAGTATTGGTTGTTAAGAACATGGCAGCTGCCTACTCCTTAACAACCAGCACTATTCTGAATGAAACAAAATGAATGCCGAAGATACAAAACAAATTTCGAAAACGAATAGGTCCATTAATGAATGTGTCACGATCAGGGGTCAAGCTCAAAGACCAGTTGCTATAGCAGTGGAAAAGCTCACCAGAAACCAGCAGGATAGGTACACAGGCAGGTCACCGTGGCGTAGGAGTGAGATCACCCGAGGCACGGAGTCTAAGTACCAACCGGTGTTCACCAGAGCTCCTGATGGTGGAGATGGATTTTGCTGCATGTTAGCATCAGGTCGCGGTCCTCAGGATCACCCCACCAGGAGGTGAGCAAGCGGAGGTCCAGTAGCGTATAAGCCGGTAAGGTAAGGATCAAACAGAAGCGTGGTCAGTAAACAAGCCAAGGTCGGTAAGGAGCAGTAGCAGGTTGGGATCAGTCAGAAGCGTAGTCGAGAATAAGCCAAGGGTCAATAACGAGTGGTAGCAAAATATGGATAATAACAGAGATGATAAGGAGCACGATACTGGCTGGAGAGCACAATAATCTGGCAAACAGGAAGTGCAGAGACATGGCTTATATCAGGAAGTTCATGGGAGGAGCAAGGGGTTCAAGGTTCATGATGAACAAGGTCAAAGTAGGATCATCCAAATAATTGTCAAGGGAGCTGTCCAGCATTCCAGATGGCTCAGCAAGAAGAAACATTGCTACTCACCACAGAAGGCCCAGGGTCGGACCCAGGCTCTGACAGAATGTTTCTGAAAACAAATTCTTCAAAATTTTTTAGCGTGCACATGTCTAATTTTAAAACATTATCTATAATTGGACAGTTGGATGTAAGCCATGTCAAGTGGCTTAACTCTCATCACTACTGTTAAAACCATAGTTACCAGTTCACAACCATATGGTGGTGGTCTATGCAAAATACTTTGTTAGGGCTTATTGGTTTCAAAACATAAACATAGCCGTTATGTACTTACGTATGTAATGTCACCAGATAACTGAGCCATTGTAAATGTCTCCATGTGTGGATGGGGGAATCGATTCATTTTCTTTTGTTTAAAGCACTGGTTGAACAAAGCAAAAGGAATCATGTATGACCTGCCTACATTTTAATGCTAAAACATCTAGAAAGATAAATAAACACATGTTATTATCACACTTACCAACTCCTAAATATAGCAAAAGGTTTTCAAAATACATAGTTTGACTTATGGAGATTTGTCCTGATGACAGTGGTACAGTATGAAGAAAGCTTTTTACTTCCAAAGAGATCCATAACCATTTCTATCTTAATGTTCTTTATGGGTTCCCATGGTTAATGTCTATTGGGATCATAAAGTGTGTGACTTTTTCCATTTCCTACAAAACTGGATGGAGAGAATGCTCCTGGTAACTGTAGTCTCATGGGCATTGGTGTTCTTTGAAAATTACATCGCTGCATCATGAATGATGGTGCTATCATGCTTTACAGAGGAAACTTTCTGTATCACATCTGTGCCCCTTCTATTTATGCTTCTGCTGATTTATAGAATTTTGAATAAAATAGTTTTCACTTTTTCCAGGTTCATATTTTGTGAAACTGGAATAAATGAGATGAGAAGAAAAGTTAATGGAGCTTATGCTGACTTACAGTATATTTAGCATTCGAAAAACTAAATTTTTTTAATGGTGCAGGCTTTGAGAAAAGCCAGAAGAAAGGTTTGAATTTTCACTTAACTGTATACCTAGGTCTCTAATAGGAGATTATTTTTTACTATATTATGCTATTTATACATTTATTATGCTCTGGATTTTTAAGGCAATGTCTCTCTGCCACAATTATAAGAGGGTTGTGTAAGTTAATAAGAATTCATGATTTACCCTAGGAGGTGAATTTTCACAAATAGATTTATGTCAACTTATACAGTGATGTTTAAACTTCAAAATTAGTTCTGTCAACGTAACCTCAATTTGTGTGTCTTGCCTGAGGCATTTTTCAGTTTCTCTCCATCTAGTTTCCAAAAATTCCTGTGCAGAAATTAGGTCCCTTTTTTAGATTATAGTTTGGGAAGCAGGAAGAAAACATTTCTTTCTGTCATATTTGCTAAAGAATAACAACAATTCTAGCTGTAGGCAAATATCGAATCTTCCCTTCAGCCACTTATTGCTTTTGGCTGCATTATGTTAATGAGGGTTGGTATCAAATAAGTAAAGCTGAACTTTGGGCACAAAAACATTCATTTAGTCTAGGATCCCACCTATGGAGATTGTGTTTGAGGCATTTCTGCATTGCGTTTTGTTTTTGCACTTGTGTTTTTAATGCGTTTTGCATTTAAATTTTTTTATTTTTCTTGTTACTAGGCAGATTTTAAACGCAAAACGCCTCAAAAACGAGGCAAAAATACATCAAAAATGTGGCAAAAACACAATACATGCTTTTCTGCAGCATTCCCATTGAAGACCATAGAACCAAAAACGCAATGATTTGCATTTAAAAAAGGCCCTGACCCTTTCCAGAAAACACCCCGGATGAAAACGCAGAGATGTGAACCTGTCCCATAGGAAATCATGTAAAATGACTGATAATTAAGGGGGGTGGAAGAGGAGAGCTCCAGCACATGGCCTGTGATTGACAGCCTTGTCATAGGATTTGATTGACAGCAGCCAATGGCTCCTGCTGATAATAATGTGCCCTGTAAGGAGAGAGAGAGAGCTGAGAGAGTTGCTACTCTTGCGCACAGCGCTAGATCAAGATCGGGCTCAGGTAAATATAAAAGGGGAGGAGTATATCCAGTATAGTATATCTAATTATTGGACATTAATTTGCATAAAACGTATTTACAGTGAGTATCATACATGCTTAATAGAAAAGGTACATTAGAACTACAAATGCTACATCTAACTACCTCTACTTTTACAATATTCTGTCAGTCTTTCAAGGTCAGCATTTCATTGTAAAGTTCTTCTCCATCTATTAAAATTCTTTGAAAAGTGATCTTCTGTTCCATTGGTTAATTAGGATGTTTCACAGTGTCTGAATAACATCAAACACACAGTTTAAGAAAGATTTTAAGCTCCGAGAATATTTATTATTTCACTTTCAGACACAGGCTTGTAATGATATATTTATGAGGTTGAATACAAGCAGATGACAGATGGTTGGCTTCTTTCTTTGATTTTTTTTAAATTGATCATCCCTTGATTTCGATCTAATTCATCTAGAAAATCAATAAAACTAATTGTTCATTTCAAAGTAAGGAATAACTAGGAGGATGCGGTAATTTAGTTCTGATACTTAAAAACAAAACACTTTAAAAAAACATTGTAAGTATTTAATTTGTATCATTAAGCATTTGGGACTCACTGTTAAAATGACTGTTATATGTCATAACTGAAATTTTATGAAATTATTGTTTTTGCAACATTCTATGTAGAGCATATATTCTGCACAATGTGTTGTCATCTATTTAAGAAGTATATATCATCATAATGAGACACTACTTAGGGCCCGATAAGAAATAGAGTAAGATATGATGAGGTGCATTCCGATGTGCTGTGTTAATTAGCCTATTCCATACAAATGGGCTGCAATGCACATACATACCCCCAAATTTAATGTAGGTTGTGTTGTTTTTGCAGGGCAGGGCAGTGCAGGTGCATTGTGAATGTGGGTTGAGGTACCACTCAAGAAAATAGTGCTCTCCAGTGGTCTCTTCACATCAGAAGTGCACATTATAGTCACACATGTATTTCTGGTGTGTGGAGCATGGCGAGGATCCTAGTAAGCCCTTTGGTATGTCATCTGCAGAATGCTGCAGAAAATACTTGAATATTGGATAAGAGCCCTTCTTGCACTCCAGATATTCATCACTGGGCACATTATGCTCTATTTGTAAGCACAGTGAACCCTACACAGCTCAGTGAACCCTACATCCCTATCCATCTGCTGCAGCTATCAGCCTCTCATAGATTTTTAAAGGATGCTGAAATAGGGCTGAACTGGAATAGGGCTGACCTGTACCTTCCACCTACTACTAAATGCTGGAGCCTCATGTATCAGGTCTAAATGTCCAGTAAGCATCAGGCCATAAAAGGTCTTAGAGCAGGGGTGCTGAACTCCATTTCATCGTGGGCCATATAAGCATTATGGTTGCCCTCAAAGGGCCAGTTGTATCCGTAAGACTAGATGTCCAGAGCACCCCATTACATCAGATGTCAAGAATCCCACACCCTCCCTAATATCACCGTGCACCCCCTTTGAGGGCAGAGCTGGAAAGCAGAAAGTGCAGAGTCTGGAGGAGGACCAGAGGAGGAGTGGAGTTAGTTAGCAGAGTCTACTGAATGCTGAGACCAGAGCAGAGAGAGATGAGGGGTGCCGCAGCTGCACTGAGAGGTGCAGGGTTTGGCAGAGGAGTTCTATTCTCTTCTCTGCTGCCAACTGCTGAGACAAGGTGGGGGCGTAGACAAGGGGGTACCTGCAGGAGAGGTGCAAGGGCCAGATGAAATGGCCTGGAGGGCTGGATTTGGCCCATTGGCCTTGCTTTTGACACCTGTGTTTTAGAGGGTGCAAAACCAAGCTTCAAAATTTACCAACTGTAATAATTTTCTTCCTATTTTTATGTATTCTTATTCTTTTTTTCTCTTCTTATTTTCATCTGCCCAACTGAAAACTTTTCTGGCTAAATTTAGCAAATAAACTATCACAGGTGAGGGAGGGGGGGTTGTAGGGGAGGTTGAGAGAAGTCAGAAGACCAATTCACATTTGCCTGGAACAGTACAAATAGATTGAAAAATTATGAAGTTTCTTGGCTGCTTATTATTTAGTATACATTATGTTCTAAAGATATATTTATTGCATTATTGGTTATCTAATCTTGTAAATTTACAGTTAAATTGTAATCTATACTTTTAAGGAAAATGAACTTAAGGTAACCATATAATTGAATGATTGTGAAGAGATTTGACCCATTTCACCATTACTGAGTGATGATTATTTTCTGTGTGGGTACCAGAAAACACTGCTGGCCAACTATTTTTAGAGGAAGAATCATTTAACCAATTTAACAATTTTTGCCCTGTAGTAAGCGTGAAAGCCTGCACCCTGAATTACCATTGTAGATATGAGTATTAGAACAAACACTAAAGACGTGTAGGTATTACCTATGCTGCATCACTGCACTGTTTCTTAGTGCCTATAGCAGTATTAAGACACCATAAAAAGGTTTGCCCCTTTAAGTAATTAACAGCTGTCTAAGACAAAATTCTCATCTCCCCTCATGATATAAACTAACCCATGCCAACATATCTTTATACTGATTTAACTGCTTGTGCAGACTTAAAGTAGATTTTTTGGACATTGAATAGAATTATGGAGTCTTAGAAATGGGTAGGTGTTATATTTGTCTATGTCTTTCCATTGGAAATTTCCCTTCACATCCTTCAGGAAGTGGGGATAATCTATTTTTTTGAAGAAACAAACAACAACAAAGCAGTATTGGTAAAATGGGGAAGGGCTAGAACTTCTCTAATGTTTTGTTGCTGTCTGTTTAGGTTCATCTACTTGTTAATATGTCACAAACACAGGAAATAAGCAAAAATTGTCCCAATAAAAAATGAGTTTAGCAAAACAGATTAATCCACAGGCAATATATTGGTGAAACACAAACTCTCATTTTTACTAATTGAACTACTTACTTACAGTAGCTGAAATTTGCATGAAAAAAGTATCTACTGGTAGAGGGCATGTGTTTCAAGGGTTGTGTACTGTACATATTATAGTTTATTTAACTTAGGGGCATAATTATAAAGCAGTCAATATGAAATATACTGAATAGTCACAGAAGGGGAATCCTTCTGGTGCATGTTTTACATTACACCCAGAAGCGGACTGACAACTCATGGGGCCCCCGGGCAATAGGGAATCATGGGGCCCCTGTGTCCTTGCCCAAACTCAAAAAAGCCTATGAAAAAGGTACCAGTGGCATTTCATGGGGCCCCCTACTGACCCCGGGCCCTCGGGTAGTGCCCGAGTTTCCAAATGGTCAGTCCGCCCCTGATTACACCACATGTGAATTTTTGATAAATATTATATTCACTGTTTTATACCTGTAATTAGTGTTCTTTGAAATTCTTTGAAATTGTGTTCTATTTTCATTGTTTGTGTGATGTATAACTATTTAATTTCTGAAAAAAGAAGACTAATCAGGAGCCATTTTTTGCAAGAAGAACAGGTCCAGGGTACTTGAAAGGAGCTTTTGTGACTCTCCAAAGTCATTTAAAGCTCAGTGCTACCTTGAATACTACCAAAATGACCTTTATTTTGCCTTTTAACTCAAATGCATTTCACCAAAATGAAATAATTTGGCTGTATTCCTCTTATTTTGCCAACATTTCTGAGAAATGAAAACTCTCAATTTTGCTCATATGTACATATCCCCTTTGAGTGCTTTTGATACTTTCTTACTTTATTAGGATATCATACAATAATTACATGTGAAAATGAACTGTCACTTGATTAAAGAAAAACTTATTTTGTCTTGTAAGCATTCGTAAAGTGAACCTTGTCTTCTGGTTCATTCTTGGCTCCTCCTCTTTTTTGTGTGCCACCATAGAAACAGTCCATATTGCCATTGCATATGTTCCTGAAATGAACTATCAAAGTACCAAGTGCTGCAACAGCCACCAGCTGGATACTGGAGCATGCACAATACAATGTAAATATTCACCAGCACACCACAGATCTTCAAATAAGTCCCTACAGCATGTGATACATGACAAAGGTGCCCTGTGCGGATCTGAAACATTGCCCCTTTACTTTGTAATGTGATCTTTCAAACATTGGGACTTATTTGAAGATCCCTGGTGTGAATATTTATACTGCCCCCATAGCAACCTGCTTACTATGGGGGCATGCCTGTGGGCTTGTTCCCAAGCTGGGCTGCATGTGTCCATAGACACACACAGCACAACTCTGTTCCCTCCTCACAGGATTTGACTGACAGCAGCAGGAGCCAATGTCTCCCACTGTTCCCTCTGTGTCCTGTGAGAAGAGGAGCACAGACCAACATCATTGCAGATGGACACAATGCTGGATCAAGATAAGACTCAGGTAAGTACATTGAGCAGTGAGGGGGTGATCCTACCACTGATACATATTTTACCTTAATGCAGGGAATGTAGGTAAAAAATGTCTTGCCCTTAGAATCACTTTAATTTATACATGTTCCAGTACAGTGAATTGTGTTTTTTTTTTTTATAGGAACAAAGACTAATATGCCTGTCTTTTGACTGCTAAAACAATAGTAAGGCCTCATATATAAAAGCACAAAAAGATGAAAAGAAAACATTTCCAGCACTCTAGTATAAACTCAGAAAGGCATGTGTTTCACATCATAGTGCATTGTGGTAAAATTAGTATAGATTACAAATCCATATTAATTGGTGCTGCAATCCTCATTTACTTAACCGCTTCAAGTCCAGACACTTTCACCTCCTTCTAGTCCAGGCCAATTTTCCACTTTCAGCACTTTGAGTGACAATTACTCAGACATGCAACACTGTACCCGTATGAAATTCTTTTTCCTATTTTGAGACAGATAGAGCTTTTGTTTGCTGGTATTTGATCACCACTGGGTTTTTATATTTTGCTATATAAATAAAAAAATACCAAAAAATTTGAAAAAAAAATTAATTTTTGCTTAGGTTTTCTTATAAAAGTCTGCAAATAAATAATTTTTCTTCATAAAATTAGGCCAAAATGTATTCTGCTATATTTTTGGGGGTAAAAATAACAAACAACTGTGCATATTTTTTAATCTGTGTGAAAACTGTTGAGTCTACAAACTATGGGATATATGTTTGAAAATTGATCAGTAAGACCCTAAAATGCCAGATGCTGGCATGAGGTATGTCAGTGGTCAGGACACTGGTATGTGGTATGGCAGTGATCAGGACATTAGCATGAGGTATGGCGGTGATCAGGACGCTGGTATGGCAATAGTCAAGATGCTGGTATGGGGTATGAGGGTAATGAGGATGCTGGTATGGGGTATGAGGGTAATGAGGATGCTGGTATGGGGTATGGCGGTGATCAGGATGCTGGTATGGCAGTTGGTGGTCATCAGAGTGTTGGTAGGGTTGTGATCAAGGCGTTGGTTTGGGGTATAGCGGTGACCAGGACACTGGTATGGCATTGAACAGGACATTGGTATGGTATACGGGGGTCTTTTGTGTGAAATGGGACAGGTGACAGGGGCTGGCTGCATTATTTATTATTCATACACTGGGGCAGTAATGATAGACACAGGGGCACTAACCTGGGACACTGGGGTGGCTGGCACTGCAGTTTGTGAGCCTGATAGGCTGCTGTACACTCAAAAGCTGCAGGATTGATTCTCTCTTCTCTCACACTGAGAGCACTGAGAAGCCATCTTTACTTTCACTTTCTAGTGTTTACAATATGAGTGCTGTGATTGGTCACTGATCACAGGTGCAATGCTTTGCAGGCTCCTGTTGGAAATATTATGCAATTTTTTCAATATACGCTTATTGGGATTTTTTTACCAAAAATTTGTAGCATAATACATTTTGGCCTACATTTATGAAGAAATTTTGATTTTTTTAAAAGTTTTTTTGGCTATGTTTTATAGCAGAAAGTAAAAAAGACTGTGTTTTTTATTTTCATTTATAGCGCAAAAATAACCCAAAGATGATCAAATACTACTAAAATAAAGCTCCATTTATGGTAAAAAAAATTACATAATATCTATTATGTACAGCATTGCATGACTGCGCAATTGTCAGTTAAAGTAAATCAGGGCCGTATCACAAAATATGGCCTGGTCAGGAAGGGGGTAAATCTTCTGGAGGTCAGGTGGTTAAATACAGAGGCCTTTTTGCCACTGTCACCTATAGGCATGTTCCTACTGCACCTAATATGGAATTTAGGACTGCGCATAAGCACACAGAGAAGTTGTAACCTATTGCTGCATTAAAATGGATAAGAGCTGCAGCATCTATCAGCACTGCTACTGTAGCCTTTGTTTTCTTTATTAGTTATAAAGACTACTGCCCCAACTTTCACCTGCTTTCTAGAGTTTTAAATGTGGGTATTGGTGTTGGAACCCATACTTAGGGATGTCCATGCCTGCTTCATGGTGTGGCTCTCTTTGTGGTTTTTTTAATACCTTTTTTAATGTATCTTATATGATGGGACTGTGGGCTTCGCGGCCCTGTTTTATACAGTGTTATTTGGACCCCGGTGCAGGCCTTACATGTGTATTTTTCTGTTTTTGTATGATGTTTCCCTGCCCTCCATTGTCTAAAGTTGCTTTATCTCATGCGATTTGTTATGGTTTGTATGTTTCTATCACCTTGTTTAATAAAACATTTGGTACAAGAAAATTATACCTAGTGATACTTTTTCAGGAACTTTCTATTATGCGATGACAGCTGCCAATAGTTTTTATTTTTTTTGTCACACTGTCAAACATGCCCCTGGTGGCTGTGCTTACACATACTGAGCAGGCATGGTCCACCATTGCCACTGCCAAGAAGCTCGTCCTGAACAATGCTGAGCAATAATGTACAGCTGACATTGGAAGAAGTTCATGTAGACAGTGAGAGGTTGGAGAGGACCAGCAGCACTGATATGCAAAAGAAAGAATAAAGGTTAAAAAAAAACATTTATCTTAATATGAAATACATCGAGTACTGACCAGGACTGCTGATTTAAAAATTCCTGGGTATCCCTCAGTAATCCTCAAATATTATATCTGTATACTTCTTGTATATTTGTGTATTTTTAACCACTTGCCCTCCTGAGGATTTACCCCCCTTCCTGACCAGGCCTTTTTTTGCGTTACTGCGCTGCGTTACTTTAACTGACAATTGTGCGGTCATGCAACGCTGCACCCAAATTAAATTTTGCGTCCTTTTTTTCTCACAAATTAAGCTTTCTTTTGGTGGTATTTGTATGCCTGTGTGTTTTTTATTTTTGCGCTATAAGCAAAAAAAGACTGACAATTTTGAGAAAATAACAATATTTTGGACTTTTTGCTATTAAACATGTCCAGTAAAAAAATTTTAAAAATCTAATTTTGTCATAAATGTAGGCCAAAATGTATTCTGCTACATGTCTTTGCTAAAAAAAAATCCCAATACGTGTAAACTAATTGATTTTCATGAAACCTATAGTGTTTACAAATGACGGTATAGATAATGGGATTTTTTTTTTCTACCAGTAATGGCAGCAATTAGCGACTTTTATCAGGACTGCGGGGCTGCTGACACTGGGGGGGAACTAACTTGGTGTCACTGACACCCCAGTGACACCAATACAGTGATTAGTGCAAAAAAAAAGCACTGACACTGTACTAATGACACTGGTCAGGCAGGGGTTAATGTGAGGGGCGATCAAAGGGTTAACTGTGTGCTGGGAGTGTTTTACTAGGGGGGGCAGGGGGTGTGTTCTTCACTGTAAGTACACTGATCGGATTGGCTGTACTGTGCTCAGTCATCCCAAGCAGTGTGCTCGAGCTGACAGGGAGGAAGATTGTCTGTAAACAAAACAATCTTCCTCCCCGTCGAAGATGCTCGGTAATCACAGAGCGCCGGTGGGTAATTACCGTCCGGGACCCGATGATTGACATCCACGGCCATGAATGGTGGCGCGAGTAGGGCGAGCGTGAGACTTTCACGCAATTCAGAATGACGTATATATACGTGATCCTGCTACAGGGCAGTCCTTAAACGGTTAATATGCTTATTTTCTCATTGTAAAGCGATGTGTAATGCTTTTTGTAGTGTTCTGTCTAGAAAAAACAGGGTGCAAATATTCTGAAAACATTGCACATAAAGTTCAAAAAAGAAGGTGTAATGTATTTTTGGATCTAACTTTCATCAAAATATCGGGTAAGAAAATTAGCTCAGAGCACAAGACACAACAGTGCCACTAATTAGTATTGCAAATACTTATAAAAGCAACTAAGTGTACCTACTTTTTTATTTAGTTATCATATTTCACACTGTGTGCAATGATGATTTCACACAGAGATGATAATTATTTCCTTTAAAAAGATGTTACGCTAAAACCTTAGTGATCTATATGACTTCGTTGAAAAGTTATTCCTCGTTAATTACTAATAATTATCCAGCATTTTTCTCAGTAATTTAGCCAGAGGATGGCAATGTTTTGTGTTTTTATTTCTGCAAAGTTACTAATTGGGCATAAGCCTTGTGACAAATGGCTCCCAGTGATAAGTGAGTAGCCTGGAATGAGATATATTATGCATTGCCAGATTATGGTGTCTTTTTCTTTTTTTTTTGCTAGATAAAGTCTCCAGAGGGAGACTAAAAACTAGTACACGATGAGAAAATCAGACAAATGATCGTTCCTTTTTTTTGCATGCTACTCTCATATCAAATACAAGAATACTACTAAGAGTATGAAAATTTTCATACGATCCAGTACAACCTCCTGTGTGCATAGCAACTTTGCAATTGGAAGTGATGTCATGTACGTTTAACCCCCTCTGCAAACAATTACAACATTGTCGCAATAATATTATCACTTTATTATTACTATTATGCTGGATCTGTTTCTATCCTGAAAACAATATTTTTTTGGCATTTAAGAGCATTTTCCTTGTAAACAAAGATTGTTTTTGTTGTTCTTTCTCCTTATGGGTTGTTCGCCTATATCATACGCTGTCTTGGTCACTCGTTTTTTATGAATCGAGTACTGTACTGAATAAATGAAAATCGTTCATTCTGTTACCTTATGAGTAAAACGTTTGTGCTCGTCCCTTTGGATAATTTTGCACGAACTGTCATGATTGACTCTCAAAAGCTGTGTACTAACAAGCAGATTATCCAACGATCGCCTTGTGTACTAGGCATAAGGTTTAGGTAGAGCTAATTTTTTTCTGGGGCTGTAATGTTTTTCCAGGGTAAGAGTGTGGGGGGGGGGGGTGCTGCCAGACCCCTACTTCTCTTCAGGATGAGTGGGGTGCCACTCAAAGAGGAGAATATTCTATCTGTATGCATCCTCTTCTGTGGCTGTATAAGAGCCAGGAATTACTATGGAGCTCCTAACTTGGACAATGAGGTTCTATGTTCATACTTTGTTCCTCTGCAAAGGCAAATTGTCTATTTTCCTGCTTTAAAAATAAACATGGGCACAAATCCTAAAAGTATATCTAAACCTAAAAACTATTTTTAGTTTTGGATAGAATAGGCAAGGATTTTGAACCCCTGTCCGTTTTTATTGCTGTCTGTGGCTCCACAATGTATAATATCTAGTGTCCAGGTACACAGTATGAGGCTAATTTACTAAAACTGGAGAGTGCAAAATCTGATGCAGTTGTGCATGGTAGCCAATCAGCTTCTAACTTCAGCTTGTTCAATTAAGCTTTGACAAAAAAAAACCTGGAAGCTGATTGGTTTTTATGAGTTGCAGCATATTTTGCACTCTCCAGTTTTAGTAAATCAAACCCTATATGATTTGATTATATCTAGGATCGAAACAACAAATGTAGTATCACCATAGACAGACACTCTTGTAAATAAAATAGAAAGCAAACACAGTTTTATATATAGTACATTTAGCCCTCATGGACACTGGGTGTTTTGATAACACTGGTAACGTTAGCTGCATAAAGTCACATTAAAAATGTGAGGTTTTTTTTAGCATTTTTCCATAGCATTTAGTGGTGTTTTGCAGTGTTTTCTCGTTTTTTCACGTTTGCATTTTTTAGCGTTTTTTTTTTACCAAAAACCCCTCTTTTTTTTGGGTCCAAGAAACGTCCAAAAATGCCAGTTTGTGCCAGATTACCACATTTTGCCGTGTTTTTCAGCTTTAGAGTGTTTTTACAGCTAAAAAAACTCTTCTAGAAACCCACTAGTCCTGAGTTTTTTTTCGAGCCAAAAAAGTCCCAGCCAAAAAACGTTGATTACAGTCTATGTGTGCATGGACACATAGGATAACATGCTGGGGGGTTTACTACCTGTAGGAAAAATGTCAAAAGCCAAAAACAGCAGCTGTAAAAACGTCAAGTGTGCATGAGGACTTAAAGTGCATGGAAACTACATCAAATAATTTCTCGGATCTGCTACCTTTTGGCAGCCCATTGGTACCAATGAAACCATTTTGTTTTATCTGTTTTATTAGTGCAAAATATACCTGTTAATTTTTTAAAGGACTATTTAGCCCCCCAATTTCTTATCTTGGACTACACATTGATTAGCCCTCATGCTGTGGATAAGAAGACAGTGGGAGTGATTTAGCAAAAGACAATGGGCAGGGCTAGCACCATACAGTCCACCAAAATGGTATATGTTTTTAACTCATGAGTAGAAATCAAGAGCGGAGTTAATTTCTGGCAGATCATCCGGATCAATGGGTATTTTCAGTACTTGCAGGATTTTTAACCACTTCCAGTCCAGACACTTTTACCCCCTTCTTGTCCAGGCCAATTTTCAGCTTTCAGTGCTATCACACTTTGAATGACAATTACGCGGTCATGCAACACTGTACCCATATGAATTTTTTAGCATTTTTTTGAGACAGATAAAGCTTTATTTTGGTGGTATTTATTCACCACTGGGATTTTTATTTTTTTTGCTATGTAAATGAAAAAGTCCAAAAATTAAAAAAAATGTTTTTCTTATACAATTTTGCAAATAAATAGTATTTCATCATAAATCTTGGCCAAAATTTATTCCGTTATCTTTTTAGTAAAAAAAAAAAATAACCCAAATAAGTTTATAACCAAAATTGTAATTTTTAAACATTTTTTTTACATTTTTTTAATTTTTTTATATTATTATTTATGTTTTTTTTCACCATGGTGACACTGTACTACTTGTGGGGGGTGATGAAGATTTTTATTTTTTTACACTGATTGCTTTTACACCCATAAAGGCTGTAAAAGCAATCATTTCTCCTCTCTAGCTGCATTCTTGCAGCCATTGAGAACTACTTTGTGAGCTTTGATTGGTCACAGATTGTCACATGGTACAAGGCTGTTGAGAATAGCCTTATACCATGTGAGCTTTGTGATCATTCACAGATTTCACACGTTGTAAGCAATGAAGTCACAAGTGACATCTTGCTTACTACTCTGCATGTGATCACTGATTGGCCAATCAGTGATCACATGATCGGGACCTCGCACATAGGTTCCGTCCGATGATCGGTGTTCCACTGTGTCTGGAGGACACAGCGGCACTGGATCGCGGTGCTGCGTGCTCCAAGGGAGCGCGCACACGCAGGGGTCGGGTAGGCCGTTTATAAACGGCCACCCGACCCTGCACTGCCACCGTCCCGCCGTTTATATACAATGGCCGGACGGGAGGTGGTTAAAGAAAAAAACAATGGCAAATATCCATGTTTTGCAGAGATATACTGCATGTTTTTTTATTTTTTTTGTCTGGACATATACTTTAAAACATGTATAAAGTGTTGAAGTTTAAGACCCTCTCTTTTTCCATTTTCTGTTCTGTACTCATTATGACACCCACATGCAGAGCATTCCGCATGCTCAATGATCTTTTTTTTAATATATATCAATTTTTTAGGAGAAATAAGTATACTGACATTAAATATAATTTAAATGAGGAAAGATATCTATCTGTTTATCTATTTAGTTGTTGGTTGTGGGAAAAATGTGATAAATAAAACATTCTATTTACATTGTTGGGACCTGTTTTCCTTTCTTCTTGCAGCTTAATGACATTATAGTAAGCACGCCTGGGACCGCTATGCAGATGTACTTCCTGGAGACATTGCTGCTCAAAGACAAGCCATTACTTTTTGTCGGCCCCACAGGCACTGGAAAGACAGCTATTACAAACAGCTTCCTGCGACACTTACCCCAAGAAAAATATGTTGTATGTCAAATTAACTTCTCAGTGCAAGCTTCAGCTAATCAGACCCAGGACATCTTCCTAACAAAACTCGAAAGGTACCCTGACTTTTAATTAAAATCAAGTGTGTAATAGTGCTGAATCTGCTCCACAGAGACTACCTCACAAAATAATATTAACCGCTCTGCTTCAGCCTCTGACAGTGCAAATGAAATCTGATTTGTTTCACTCTGCACTGTTTACAGGCACGAAAACTACATTTTAATTGTTGTTGACAAAGATTCTGATTTATATGGAGCAGGAAATAGAACCCAATGCAAGAGAGCATGTGTCGTTTTAAATTTTTCTTATGAAAACTCTTCCATGGGAGAATAAATAGACATCTGGTCCTGGGCATTCTGCAGTCCATGGTATATTAAAATGAATCACTAAATTGTGACTTAATAGGAAATAAGGGCCATCTGTCAATGTAAGATCAAAGCAGCAGGTGCATACTTGCCAACAAAAGGAGGGTGAAGGTAACGTCTTTGAGGCTGAGATTGTAAAATGCTTTTTTTTCCCCTTACAAACACACCATGTTATTGTGTAATGAAAGCATGTCTTTGAGGTTGAGATTGTAAAATGCATTTTCTTCCTTACAAACACTCCATGTTTCTTTGTAACTAAAGTATCTGTGTATGTAATATACCTTTGATATATAATTATGGTACATGTGGTATAATATGAATATTATATACTGTATAATACAGTATACGGTGTGTAGACTATCTGCATCGTAATATACTAAATAGCTATTTCCTTTGAATCCATGGCCTTAGTTTTATGCTTTCCCTTTGCTTTTTATTTCCTTGCAATTAAGCAAATCGTCTGTCAAAGCAGAACTCTAGTCAGGTTAGAAAAATAGCATTTAGGTTTACCTTCCCCTGATTACTAAGGGTCTAATGCTTGCTTAATCTAGGGGAAAATAACAAAGAGAAATACATTATTCCTTGCAAATTCTAAACATTTATTGTCAAATTACAATAAGGGGTTGATTTACTAAAACTGAAGTGTGCAAAATCTGGCGCATCTCTCCATAGAAATCAATCAGCTTCTAGATATATTGTCGAAGCTTAACTGAACAAGCTGAAGTTAGAAGCTGATTGGCTACCATGCCCACATACACCAGATTCTGAGTGCTCCAGTCTTAGTAAATCTCCGCCTTAGTGTCAAAGCAATGTTTCTAGACTAAGCAGGACTCCTTTGTAGCGCATGCAATTACATGCCTGACAAAGGGGTCTAACATGGTCTCAAAATGTTGCACTGACACTGATTGTGATGTCATTAAGAAGAACCAACAACAAGGCTAGCTGCTAAATTGCACTATGTATATGGACTCATGCACATTCCAATTGTGTTTTGGAACTGATAAAGAAGCATTCGCCTTGAAACTCGTTTTCCATCACCTGTAGCCTCTTGGGCTCTTTCATCTATAGTCCCTGGGATTGGAGAATTGCTGATGTCACGTCATGGCGGTGATGTCATTTCCGGTCCGAACCATCGCCATCTTTCCAGTTGTTCTTTGACCATCACTCGGGCAGAGCGATGTCATGGAACACCGTAGCTCCTCACTGCCAGGATGATCTGGTGACTTCTTCACCTGGAACCCACACATATTTCCACTGGCTTGGTTCATATATGGTATACCATCTACCATTTACCATCTACCTCCACATTTCAACAGGAGATATTCCCATGACTGTGGTGAGATTTAGCTTTTAGCTGATGGACTGAACTTTTTCCTTAGGCACTAGTTATATACAATCATTTATGACATTTCCAATCCTCGGTGTGCTGTTTTTCTTTTCTTTGGATATACTGATAGTGATGTAATCATATTATTAACCACTTCCCACCCTGCCTATTGTAACATGACTCCTGGAACATGCATCACAAGCAGGTCATGCAGTGGAGCAATCTGTCACCGGCTGTGGCTGGGCAATGGCAATGACAGATCACTATACAGGGCTGCTGCCAATACCATGTGATCGCTGTGATCAATCACAGCAGATCACATGAGAATTGTGAACAATGAATGGATTCAATTCATGCCATTCATTGTATACAAGTGTGCTGCTAGCTGTGATTGATCACGGTGATCACAGGGTACCCACAGAGCCAATCCAAGTCTATATGTACCATGTGATTATCTGTGTCATATCACAGCTAATTACAACAATACACACTGAATGAATCAATTTCAGTCAATAAAAATGGTTGCTTATACCAGTGACATTCACTGATATAAGCAATCATAATGTGTAAAGAAACAAAACTCTTGATCACTTCCCCAGAGTAATACAATGTTACTATGGTAACACTGTATAGCTCTGGTCACAGTGTGTTAAAAAAAAATTGCTAAAAAAAAAGAAAAAAAAATTAATACAAAAATAAAAAGAAATAAAAAAAAAAGATTATTACTTTTTTTACATACTGTCTCCAGTCAGTGTCCCTGATCCCCACCACACCAGTTGTATGATGACACTGTACTGCACTGGTGACAGTATGTTTAAAATTGAGGGTTTTTTTTTTATTTCTTCATTTTCCAAAAAATTATGACAAAAAATTACAACTTTAAAAACTCGCTATGCCTCTTACTAAATACCTTGAACTGTCTACTTTCCAAAAAGGAGTCATTTGGGAGATATTTGTACTGTCCAGACATTTTTGGACATCAAGAAATGTGATTGACTGTCAGTACATCAGGATCGATTTTCAGATGTATCCCATAGTTTGTGGACTCTATAACTTTCCTACAGATTAAATAAAAAGCACTGATTTTGGTTATTTTCAGCAAAGAAATGTAGCAGAATACATTTTGTCCTAAATTTTTGAAGAAAGATTTTATTACAGAAACAAAGAAAAATGCATTTGTTTAAAAAATGTTGGTTTATGGGTACAGTGTTGCATGACCGCACAATTGTCATTCAAAGTGTGACAGTGCAGAAAGATGAAAATTGGCCTGGGCAGGAAGTGAGTGAAAGTGCTTGGTATTGAATCGGTTAACATTTTGACTATACAATAAAGAATATGTTACCTCAGCATTTTATATTCCTGATATGTGTGTTGTATCATGTACTTGTATTAACCATTTGCTGGGTGCCCCATAGCAGATATACTGCTACAGGGCAGCCACGCTGTGCAGAATCACGTATATAAATGTGATTCTGCACTTCCTGTTTGCGGGTTCATGTGAGCGCCTCTGGTGCGTTACTTCTGCTGTGATTTGTCAAAGCAGAAGCCAGTCAGTGGGTGCTGGTCAATGCATGAGTGCTGACACCTGCCGATCGTCTAGGAGAATTCTCCCCGTACTACCTGTCAAACACGGCCGTGTCATTCATTCACGGACTTCTGTGAATTAATGAACTGCAAGTCCCAGCAGCCTTAGCGGCTGTCGGCTTGTAGTTTTCAATTAACTACCATGGCGCTTTGGAGCACAGTGATAGTTCACTGATTCTTCCTGTTAGTATATCTGCTTCCTCGTACATCCCGTATAGCAAGCACATATTCTGACAGGTCTGCAGGAGATCTGCATGGCATCAGCAATCTACTGATCACTGGTGCAATGCTTTCCAGGCTACCTGCAAAAAAAGTGAATTTATTTTTTTTGTCAAACAGGTGAACTTATCCTTTAAACAGTTTCCTTGATCATTTCTGCACAAGGAATTTGATTAAAAGGGATAGATAATAATGATCTTTTGAGCAAATGTATAAAAATCTAAATTAATGGCTGCAATTTGCTGCATTTGTAAGCTGTATAAACAATTTCTACTGCATAATTGAATATCATTTTTTGGTTTTGCACACATGGCTTCTATAGCAGTTTGCATTTTTTGTTTTGTTTTATGGAAGATGGTTTCCCTCTTTACACCAAACAACCAAAGTAGACAGTAATAAATGACAGAACATTGAGAAGCATTTATCAAAGGTTATCACCTGCAGTTACCAACCATTGCTAGCATTATATCCTGCTAATTGGCTAGTTACTAAATTGCTGCTTACCAAGATCTTATCATAATCATTGAAAAAAATGTTATCTGGTTCACTACAGCGTGTTATACAGAGCATGGAGCTAAAACAAATGTGCCTGTTATCAGATACCACCTTGGTTAAATCAGTATATTTTTTTCAATAATTGAAGTTGATTACGCTATATTACTCTTGCTGGCTGAATAAAATAGCTAATCATTCAGCATTGCAAATTCTGTATTGTGAATACAGCATGCTTGCAGAGAAGAGACATTTATATTTCTTGTAAACAATTCCACTGTGACATTTTATCTGAACTGAAAAGTATTTGTATATATATTTTTTCATCTTCTTCATGAAATCAATTTCAGGCTAACATATAGAATACAAGCACTTATTTCCTTTTATACCACCCATTTAACTATTTTATTCAGAGTATTTTACTAACCTGTTTCTTTATTATATGGACTAATGATATATTAATATTAATATAATTGACATCAAATGCCTGGGCTGTAAATTACATTTTGGTATATATTGGGTATTATTGAAAATAACTTAGAGGGTTACTTTAAAACACTGAGATCTGGGGACTGATTGGACCCAGCTTTTGGAACTGGGATAAATTAAACATATGGGTACAGTTAGGGTTTTTGAGTGGTAGTTATGTTTTTGGGATTTAGGTTGGGTTTAAGAGTTGGGTTAAATAATATGATTAAAGGTTAATTCCCTACTTCTAGGACTTAGTTTAAGATTTATGGTTCAAGTGAAATACTAGTGTATACATGAGGTGAACCTAACAGCTTTAAAAACCATAAGGTCCTCTAGGTGTTGGGGGAGCTCTTTCAGTTCAAGAAAAGGGAAAGATACTCTGCATTTGCAGTAAAGGGCTACACAGACAGGGAAACCTTTCATATTGAAGGCAGTTTGTAACATGAAACATGTAGGATCACTTTTCTCTCCCTCCTTACCAACGGAGGGAGAGAACTGTATGTAAATAATACAGTTCTCTCCCCTGTCAGCTCCTACACACTGCTTTGTATTCACAAACGACAATATAGGGGCTCTGAGGAAGAGGCAAGTCCTCGAAACGCGTCAGGCTATTGGATTTCTACACTCCCTATTGCAGACTGTTAGTCAGTGCGGTGTTGACCCAGCTGTTCTTCATGATGTGCCTTGACTATATTGTCGTTTGTGAGTACAACACCTACTTTATTTTTTATTAAACATTTTTTATGGTAATGCACTAGGACTGTGCGCCTTCTGTTTTTTCTTTCCTCATTCAGTATATTTGGATTGCCCCAGTCTATTTGAGGGCAGCAAGGTGCATGTTCCAGGACATTCCTAATGTGGTTGTAGCCTGCATCAAGTCCATCCCCAAGCACAGGAGCATTTGTGTTTGCTGGTACACTGCTTTGTATGGCTTTGCATAGCAGAGCCATGCAAAGCAGTGTGCTTACAGTGAAGCACACACACACAACACACAGTAAAACAGCACACAGTTAACTCTTTGTTTGCCCCACATGCTAACCCCTTCCTGTCCAGTGCCATTAGAACAGTGTCAGTGCTTTTTATTAGCACTGATCACTGTATTGGTGTCACTGGTGATGTCAGTGACACCAAGTCAGTTCCCCCCAGTGTCAGAATGCCCACCGCAGTCTTGCTATAAGTCGCTGATCACCTCCATTACTAGTAAAAATGTAAAATCCCAGTATATATACCGCCATTTGTAAACGCTATAACGTTCACGAAAAACAATTAATTTACATATATTGGGATTTTTTTTAGCAAAGACATATAGCAAAATACATTTTGGCCTAAATTTATGATGTTATTTGATTTAAAACATTTTTTACTGGATATGTTTAATAGCAAAACGTCAAAAATATTGTTTTTTTCTCAAAATTGTCGGTCATTTTTTTTATAGCGCAAAAAATAAAAACCGCACAGGCAATCAAATACCATCAAAAGAAAGCTCTATTCATGGGAAAGAGGACGTACATTTAATTTGGGTACAGTGTTGCATAACCGCGCAATTGTCAGTTAAAGTAACACAGCGCTGTAACACAAAAAATGGCCTGGTCAGGAAGGGGGGTAAATCCCCTGGAGGACAAGTGGTTAAATTACACTGCTATTTGCATATTGTACTTGTTTGTAGCTTAAATACTGAAAATTGCACTTAAAACTGTAATTTTGTAACTTTTGGAAATTCCAGTAAAAGCGTGGCTGTGCCAGCAAGTTTTGGGTGTCATGTCAGTGAATTTCAATCCAGTAGGTTGGCAACACTGCCACCCCCCCTTACATCAGATGTTAAGATTCCTCCCACCATTAGCGGTCAAGAGTTCCCCATCCTCCCTTACATCACTGTACACCCCCATTACCTTGTGCTGCTACTGGGAAGAAGCTGGGGGTGGAGCTGGGAAGCAGAAAGTGCGGGGTCCGAAGGAGGATCAGAGGAGGGTTGGAGTTAGTTTCTGAAGTCTACTGAATGCTGAGATCAAGGAAGGCGGAGATGAAGGGGTGCTGTGGATGCACAGAGAAACGCAGGATCTGTAGGAGGAGTTCTGTCCTTCTCTCTGCTGCCAACTGCTGAGACAAGGTGGGGGCAGAAACAAAGGGGTGCCACAGCTGCGGGAGAGGTGCAAGGGCCACATGAAAGGGACTACTGTTCTGGATTTGGACCATGGGCCTTGTGCATGACACATGTGTCCTAGAGTAACAGGTGGCTCCAGCTGAACAAATAAACCACTTTTTCACACTGTCTAAGATCATGTGCGAATGGGCTCTTAATTTTTTTTTTACAATATTTCTATTATTTTTTACAATAAATAAGTAAGGTTCATTCCAAAGGTCAGATTAGGGCCAGGGACATTAAGGTTTACACTTGCTTTCTAGATGGGTTCTCATGCTAAAAAAACAGCCTACTGCTGAAAACAGAGCTTTCATTTACTGAAAGCCCTATTCAAAGTGTTACTATACCTACAACAATAAAGTCAGTCTGTATATGCAGTAAAGCATGCTTGTTATACTCACTGTGGAACCTAAGGGGTTAATCCTCCACACTGTATAAAAAGGACGTTTGATCCTTTCTTCTTTGATCCTCCCCTTCTTCCAGTGTCTCCTAAATATCTCCTGCTAGAACAGAGGCTCGGGGGCAAGCTGCTTTGTTTACTGTGTATTGCTAGAGAGGTTTTTGTTTTTCTTGGGAGAGTGCATGTGATCAGCATAGGCTCAATCAGCACTCTCCAGACAGAAGTCAGGGGGTCTGCATCCTCCTACAGGAGAATGAAAACTCCTCCTACAGCCTGTAACCAGTGCTTTGCTGGACACTGATAGAAGTTGCAAGACTGCTATAACTACTGATGAGAAAAGGTATTTAGCAGTTTATATTTACTAAAATAATTGCACTTCCATGTTCTGGGTACTGTGAGAGACCAGATATAGTGAATGCAGGGTACTGGGTTTAGTAACACTTTAAACATTACACAATCATATAACTTAAAAACAATTTGATTTAATGAAAAAGGAGCTAGTAAATGTTAGTTTTGCCCCCAAGGATTTCCGTTTCTCTTTGTTAGTCATAATGGTGGTTATAGATATTAATTTACCTACAACAAACGCTGTGTTCAACAGATCACTATGGATCGGATCTGAACCCCTCTCAGAATGCACGATCAGAGCTGCAGACATTGACTGCAGTGACTGATCAAATGCTTGTTTTCTAGCAGGACCATTCTCTGTTGAACAGAGAGGGTTACACACAGATCAAAATTTGGATGATTCCTCCTGAACGAGCTGAATTTTGTTACATGTGTACCCAGAGTTTTTAATGCTCTGCCTTGTTTCCTTGGTTCACCCATGCATAAATATGCATTCATTTTTATATTTTGCATTTTTTTTAAACATGTGGCATGGGCATGTTAGAACGGAACAACTTTGAATTTAGTGTTTTTTGCCTCATTCCCTCTTTAAAGACTAGCTTATTTAAATGCTTAAATAATAGCTATCAATGTGTTTTGTATTACACTGGAAAAAATGAGAACCTATTACTTCTTGCTGTGATTTATGCAGGCCATAGATGGGTCGAAAATCGGCCGATTTGTCGGCCGAAAATAAAATCGGCCGATTTTTGGATCGTTAGTGGGCGATTTGGTCGGCCGTTTTTCGGGATTTTGGCCGTTTTTTTTTTTTGGTAAAGTTGGAAAAAAATCGGCCGATCGGCCAATTTTCGCGGCATTAATGGGCCAATCGGCCGATTTTTTACCGATAAAAAATCTGCGCATGAGCAGTGACCTGCAAGAGGAAGACAAAAAGAAGAAAAAGAAGAAGAGGAAGAGGATGAAGAAGAGGATGAAAAAGAGGATGAAGAGGAGGAAGAAGAAGATGAGGATGAAGAAGAGGATGAGGAAGAAGAAGAAGAGGATGAGGATGAAGAAGATGAGGATGAAGAAGAAGAAGAAGAGGATGAGGATGAAGAAGAAGAAGAAGAAGAAGAGGATGAGGATGATGAAGAAGAAGAGGATGAGGATGAAGAAGAAGAAGAAGAAGAGGATGAGGAAGAAGAAGAAGATGAGGATGAGGATGAAGAAGAGGATGAGGAAGAAGAAGAGGATGAGGAAGAAGAAGAAGATGAAGAAGAAGAAGATGAAGAAGAAGAAGAAGAAGAGGAAGAAGATGAAGAAGAAGAAGAAGAAGAAGAAGAAGAAGAAGAAGAAGAAGAAGAGGATGAGGATGAAGAAGAAGAAGATGAGGATGAGGATGAAGAAGAGGATGAGGAAGAAGAGGAAGAAGAAGAAGAAGAAGAAGATGATGAGGATGAAGCAGATGAAGAAGAAGAAGAAGATGAGGATGAAGAAGATGAAGAAGAAGAAGAGGATGAGGATGAAGAAGAAGATGAAGAAGAAGAAGAAGAAGAAGAGGATGAGGATGAAGAAGAAGAAGAAGAAGAGGATGAGGATGAAGAAGAAGATGAAGAAGAAGAAGAAGAGGATGAGGATGAAGAAGAAGAAGAAGAACAAGAAGAAGAAGAGGATGAACAAGAAGAAGAAGAAGAAGAAGAGGATGAGGATGAAGAAGAAGAAGAAGAAGAGGATGAGGATGATGAAGAAGAAGAGGATGAGGATGAGGATGAAGAAGAAGAAGCAGAAGTAGGATGAAAATAAGAAGAATTCCAGTCCAGCAAAAAGTATCTCTGCAGAGAGCTCCGCTATTTCTGACAGTTCTCTGACAGTTCTTTGACATTTACAGCGGTTGAAACATTGTATCTATTTGTTTCCGAATAAAAACATCTGTATCCTAAATGGAAACAAATAGATACAATGTTTCAACCGCTGTAAATGTGAAGGAACTGTCAGAGAACTGTCAGAAATAGCGGAGCTCTCTGCAGGGACACTTTTTGCCAGCTGTAGAAGGGATGAAAATCGGCCGATTTTTTTTACCATTGATGGTAACGTCGGCCGCTTGAACGACCGAATTTTCGTTTTTTAAAAGAAAAATCTGCCGTTTTTTCTCCCCACCTATGGCCTGCATTAACCTAGCATTACAGCTGAGAGTCTTGCTTGCTTTGTTGAATTTTTAAGATCCATTACACTAAATACTCCTGTTTTCCTAAATTAAAAGTGAGAATGAATCAAAAACAGACAGAACCTTAGACAGATAAGTTATGTTTACCAGACACATTCACTTTTTATTTCTTGAGGGTCTTTCATTCCACTACATACTTATTTGAAAGTGGCAGAATGACAACTACTGAATTTTCCATATTCCCTTATGACCATATTCTGTCAGTCTACACTCACAATAAGTGACATAAAGCATTTAGCCAACCAAACAACAGGAGATCCAACTCAAACTGACTATGCATCTATGAAAAAAAATAGATATTTTTTGTGCTTCACATTCTACTAGGTTTAAGTGACAAATTAATAAAGAGAATGAAATGTGTTCTTTCCTTTGTAGGTGGTATTCCAGTCACATTTGCCTTCTTTGTTACAAAACTCTTGTTACAAGCTGTATGGAAAATAAATGTTAAGTGTTAAAGGATGTGTTTGCTTCCTCCTAAATTATCTCTGCCGCAGGCTTGCTAGCAAAATAATTAAAAGTCTCACTAATTATTTAGCACACGTTCATATTTTAATCTCCATTGATATGCATCATCCCTATCCACTCAGCCCCTCATCAGAGAAGGCAAGCAAAGGAAGAGAAGTTAAAAATGAGAAGTGTTATTAATAACAAGAGCCACTGTTGAAATAATTTTTGGTGTTATTACAAAAGATAATGTAACAATTGTAATTGTGTTGCATTCATGAGAAAAGCCGAAGAACGTGTATATTTCTATTATTTTGTATGAATTTTGTACTAACTTTGAACAAAATCCTTTCAAATATGTTGTCTATATTTTGTATGCTAAGTCATTTGTCAGTTAGTAACCCTATTTAAACAGAAACAAAATGCATTTTCTTTCACTCAGCTTCTGACTTATTTTGACTTCCAGATTTTCTTTGGAAAGATATTTACTTGATTATCCATTCTTTGCACTTGTGAGAACTCTTCTGTCTTTTGATTGGCTCTCCTAACTGACTGCAAGCAATCATTCTTGCTCTTCAGTCACAATGGTTCATATTATAACAGAAGCAAGACGGGGAAATGTGTGTATTGCATCATCAAACCAGTTGTCAAGATACTTGCTTCAGAACAGTGCAAAATCTGATCCTTCATGTTTGCTGAAAATCGGTTTTATACCTTTTTGAATGCCATGACTAAAATGATAGTAAAATGGCTTCTGTTTCTAGAAGACATTTGATAAAATGAAGAGGCACATTCTTTTTTTTTATAATTGTGAAACAAGTATGTTACAACTACAGTCATGGCCAAACATATTGGCACCCCTGCATTTCTGTCAGATAATGCACCATTTTGCCCAGAAAATTGTTGCAATTACAAATGTTTAGGCATTCTCATGTTTATTTCTTTTGTTTTTATTGGTATGAAACAAAAAGTGGAGAAACAAGAAGCCAAATCTGACACATTCCACAAAAAAACCCAAAAATGGACTGGACAAAATTATTGGCACCTTCAATTTAACATTTGGAAGCAAGCCCCTTGGAAAAAATAACTGGAATCAATTGCTTCCTGTAACCATCAATGAGTTTCTTACACCTCTCTAGTGGAATTTTCTGAACTTTCACAAACTGCTCCAGGTTTCTCAGATTGGAAGGGTTCCTATTTCCAACTGCTGTTCTGAGATCTCTCAAAAAGGTCATCTATGGGATTAAGAATTGGACTCATTGCTGGTCAGTTCAGTACTCTCCAGCGCTTTGTCTGAAACCATTTCTGGGTGCTTTTTCACGTGAGCTTTGGGTCATTGTCCTGCTCTAAAACCCATTAGCTCTGACAGAGACTCAACTTTCTGACACTGGGCCCTACATTGAACCCCAGAATTCTTTAGTAGATTTCATAATGCCATGAACATGGTCAAGACATCCAGTGCCTGAAGTAGCAAAGCAATCCCAAAACTTCAGTCAACCATGTTTGACTGTAGAAACTGTATTCTTTTCTTTAAAAGCCTCATTGGTTTTTCTGAAAACAGTAGAATGATGGGCTTTACCAAAAAACTGTAATTTTATTTCATCTGTCCACAACACATTCTACCAAAGGGATTTTGGCTTCCTCAGGTAAGTTTTGGCAAACTCCAATCTGGCTTTTTATGTTTCTGTGTCAGAAGTGGGGTCCTCCTGGGTCTCCTAACATAGCGTCACTTTTCATTCAAATAATGCGCCTGATACAGTTGTGTCCTGTGCCAAAAGGTCAGCTTGAATTTGTCTGGAAGTTGATTGTGGTTCTTTAGCCACCATTCAAACAATCCTTTGTTAATCTTTGATCATTTTTTTCTCTTTTGTCCACATCCAGGGAGATTAGCTACAGTGCCATGGGTTGTAAACGTATTGACAATGTTGCGCACAGTGGACACAGGAACATTAAGATCTCTGGAAGTGGACTTGTAACATGGAGATTGTCCATGCTTTTCCACAATTTTTGTTCTCAAATCCTCAGACAGTTCTTTGCTGCTCTTTCTCTTCTCCATGCTCCATGTGGCACACAGAGACACACAACAGAAAGATTGAGTCAATTTTTCACCATTTTAACTGGTTGCCGGAGTGATTTCTATATTGTCAGCACTTGTTAATTGATAGAGGTGAATTTAATTACAAATTATAGGAGCATCACAAACTTGGAATGCAAATATTTCTTACAAGTTTGAGAAGCTGCCATTAATTTTGTCTAGTCCATTTTTGGGGTTTTACATGGAATGTGTCAGATCTGGTTTTTTGTTTCTCTGCTTTTGTGTCTTACCAGTAAAAACAAAAGACATAAACATGAAAATGTCTAAACATTTGTAATTGCAGCAATTTTTGGGGCAAAGTGGTGCATTATCTGAAAGAAAAGCAGGGGTGCGAATATTTTTGGCCATGACTGTATATTTCCTGATAAGTTATTAGCTACTTTACTTCTGCCCTATAACAGTTTTACTGCTACAGGGCAGCATTCCTGTGCAAATTCATGCATATATACATGATTTTACACTTCTGCCACACTGGGGCTCGCATGCCCTGCTGGAGGATCGCTTTTGCTGTGAAATGTCACAGCCCAAACTGATTTACAAGTTCTGGTGAGGGAGGAAGGACAGAGCTGTTTCTATGTTATGGGGGAGTTATGGATTGTGTGTCTCTTCAGAGCTGAGAACACGATCTATCACTTCCCCTAGTAAAAGCACCACCTAGTATACACCAAGCACATAGCTAGGCACACACTTAACCCTTTGATCACCCTAGATGTTAACTCTTTCCCAACTAGTGTCATTAATGCAGTGATTAGTGTATATTTTAGCCCTGATTACTGTAATAATGTTGGTGGCTCCCACAAAGTGTCAGTTAGTGTAAAAATGTCTGCTGCAATATCGCAGTCCGCTATAAGTCACTGATCACCGCCATTGCTAGTATAACTTTTTTTTAGATTCCAGTATATGTATCATAGTTTGTAGATGATATAACGTTTACACAAACTAATTAATATACACTTATTGGAATTTTTTTACCAAAAATATTTAGCAGAATACGTTTTGGCCTAAATTTATGAAAAAAATAGATTTTATTTTTTTTATTGGATAGGTTTTATAGTAGAAAATCAAAAATCTTGATGTTTTAAATGGTGATCAAATGCCACCAAAAGAAACCTCTTGTGAGGAAAAAAATTATATAAATTTAATTTGGGTACAGCATTGTATGACCACACAATTGTCAGTTAAAATAACACAGTGCCATATCACAAAAAATGGCCTGGTCAGGAAGGTGGGTAAATCTGCCCGGAGGGCAAGTGGTTAAAGAGGAAGTAAACTCTTTTTTGAAAAAAAAAAAAAAGCTTATAATAAGGCTTACCAGTAGGTACAATGAATATTTCCTAAACATGCCCTTTTTAGGAGATATTTATATCAGCTCAAGCCAATGACATCACTGCAGATACACAGTGCACTCTATATTCACGGCACACCAAGTATACTGTCAATGCAGAGAGTGCTGTGCCGTGATTGTGACTTCCATGTGCATACATGGGAGTGGCAGCATCTCTGCCTGGCCATTCAAGTGGCCGAAGAACGCAAACCTGGAAGATGGAAGCAAATGAAGGGGTGACAGTGAGCTCCTGGAAGGCTCTGTTTAAAATGTAGCACATTGTGGCACTAACCTGCAGGAGAGGGCAGCTATTTTTTAAAAGTTTACTACCACTTTAAGCTTGCCACATAAATACTTAAAGAGACATTTTCACCTTGCGCATGCATGTATGTTTGCCAGAGGCCCGTCTACCCCAATTATATTTACCGGTACTTTAAAAACACTTCCTTACAGTCCCTGTCTCTACCGTAGCCAGCACTAAAATTCAATGTGTTGGCTAGTGTCAGATGCTAAGGGGACTAGCGAGGTAATTTCCCCAGACAGTGCTTGGGCCTAGCAATTAACTACTAAAACTGAGCATTGTCACATAGGAGGAGGTCATATACTTGAAAGCACCGGGTATGTGGGCTGTGATGGAGGCAGGAGTGATGGGAAAGCACTGGTACTTTTAGTATAGCTGCTTCAGGGAGGGTGGGGGAGGGGCTTTACAAAGAAACTGTCACTTTTCCCTTAATGGGCAAGATGTAACTATCTTTTCAATTTTAAGTAACAAGTTTTATTTAAGATTTATTATAGGTAATCTGTATAATGAACCATTAACATAAATAGTGCAGCGCAAACCAACAAACAATTGACATATTGCAACACATGTAATGTGACAATGAAATCAATAAAACCTCACTGTTTCTCATTGTAATTAAACCAGTGTAACTATACCAGCAGATACACAGAATAAATCAAAGTCAAAAATAGTGTCTCAAAAGACTTTTAAGGCATAATATATATCAATGCATGTCCATGGAAATAAGTCAATATATAAACACCCAATGAACTAGGAAAAATTATAAAATATTGTACCATATATTCAGTGATCCATTAAAGTGTCATCATAAGAAAGGGTCCCACCACCATTCACTCTCTGCTCTCACTTGGATCTGTGGACCTATTTGGTATATAATAATATATAACAGTGCCTTTCCCTTTCACCAAAAGGTAAAAAACATCAGTTTCTACCAGCCTCATGATGAGCAAAAACCTCAGGATTAATCCTCCAGCTTCCCCCATATGGTAAAAGGCACAACCAGGCACATTCACTCAAGTCAAAGAGAAAACTCCACACAGTTTAATATAGTCACAAAAAGCTAACACTTCATTAAAACTATAGGATAAAACCACTCACAAGGAAAGTGCACCAAGGAAGCGGTGCACAACTTCAGACGCTTAATGAAAATCAATCACAGGTCACTTTAAAAACCACAGACTCCCACCTCCATATTCCAGCTGAGCGGCCAGGCTTCCTGACAGTCATAATAACGTCACTATGCTTCACCTGGATGCATTTCGCCACGCCTACGGGGATGCTTCAGAAGGAAAAAGGTTTATTCTGTAAGTGTATCTGTTGGTATAATTACACTGGTTTAATTACAGTGAGATACAGGTTTTATTGTGTTCATTGTCACATTACATGCATTGCAGTATGTCAATTTTTTGTTGGTTTTTGCTGCACTTTTTATGTCAATGGTTCGTTTGGTTTGTGGTGAATACACAATCAGTATCAGCAGCACACAGCTTGTATTACACCTGTAGGAAGCGCAGAACATCTTTCATGCATTGTAATCTGTATTAAGTACAATTATGTACGCATCCCATTTCATCCAAACACCTTGAACTATGTCCATTTTGCATTTAAGGATTTCATTTACAAATAATTACAGCAGACAACATAGGTAGTAAAAACAGTGAATATGATCAAACCAATTTACTTTAATCTGGAGTACTCTTTTTCGGTTATGGATCTATTAAGCATCAGACAGTGTTTATTTTACAGCCAAAAATACTTGTGAAATGTAAACAATAATGACCAGAAAACAACTGCTGAAAATGAAAATTGTAGTGTTACCTTACATTGTTGGTCAGTAGAGACAAACCTTTTTATATTAGTAGTTGGTGGAGACATGACCCCGATGAGTTTATTTACTAAAGCTGGAGAGTGCAAAATCAGGCTCAGTTTGGCATAGAAAACAATCAGCTTCCAGGTTTTATTGCCAAAGCTTAATTGAACAAGCTGAGGTTAGAAGCTGATTGGTTTCTATGCAGATGTGAGCCTGATTTTACATTTTCCAGCTTTAATAAATAAATCCCCTTATGTACCATTACTAAAAACATATTTGGTGTCAGAGTTACAAAAATATTTAGTGTATAGTGAGCAAGGGCCAGTGCAGGCTCAGGATATAGAAGTGGATGGGATGGGGGTGGCTACATATTAAATGGAGGAAAATCATATTACCTAAATCCAATGCTCCAAGTCTCTCAAAAATAAATTAAGATACAAGAGTGAGCAATAATAAAATAACACTCTAGTACAAAATCAAAAGGCATGTACACAAATGCTAAAGGTCTAGCAAACAATTTGATGCTCTAGAACAGGGGTGGGCAAACTTTTTGACTTGAGGGCCGCAATGGGTTCATATATTGGATCCGGGGGCTGGACCAAGAGTAGATGAATGAGGTGTATGTGTCATCCATAGTAAGTATAGTAATATTCCCCCATAGTAAGCATAGTAATTAATCCCCCATATAGTAATTCATCCCCCATAGTAATTCATCCCCCATAGTAATTCATCCCCCATATAGTAATTCATCCCCCATATAGTAATTCATCCCCCATATAGTAATTCATCCCCCATAGTAATTCATCCCCCATATAGTAATTCATCCCCCATAGTAATTCATCCCCCATATAGTAATTCATCCCCCATAGTAATTCATCCCCCCTATAGTAATTCGTCCCCCCTATAGTAATTCATCCCCCATATAGTAATTCATCCCCCATAGTAATTCATCCCCCATATAGTAATTCATCCCCCATAGTAATTCATCCCCCATATAGTAATTCATCCCCATATAGTAATTCATCCCCCATAGTAATTCATCCCCCATATAGTAATTCATCCCCCATAGTAATTCATCCCCCATAGTAATTCATCCCCCATATAGTAATTCATCCCCCATATAGTAATTCACCCCCCATAGTAATTCATCCCCCATATAGTAATTCATCCCCCATATAGTAATTCATCCCCCATATAGTAATTCATCCCCCATATAGTATTTAATCCCCCATAGTAATTCATCTCCCATATAGTAATTCATCCCCCATATAGTAATTCATCCCCCATAGTAATTCATCCCCCATATAGTAATTCACCCCCCATAGTAATTCATCCCCCATATAGTAATTCATCCCCCATAGTAATTCATCCCCCCATATAGTAATTCATCCCCTATATAGTAATTCATCCCCAATATAGTAATTAATCCCCCATAGTAATTCATCCCCCATATAGTAATTCATCCCCCATATAGTAATTCATCCCCCATAGTAATTCATCCCCCATATAGTAATTCATCCCCCATATAGTAATTCATCCCCCATATAGTAATTCATCCCCCCTATAGTAATTCATCCCCCATATTAAGTCCCCAAGTCCCCCCTGTGTCAATTCACTTACCTTTGCCCGCGCGTTCCTCTCGCCGTGTTCCCGCGCCGTTCCGGTGTAGCATGAAAATCTGTCTCCTATGAGGATCTGTCCCCCTCGACGTATCTGCGCATGTGCCAGTTTCAGGCATTAGCAGCCAATCGGCGATCTCCGGCATATGTGCAGATACGTCGAGGGGGACAGATCCTCATAGGAGACAGATTTTCATGCTACACCGGTCTTCAGGGCGGACTGTGAGAGGAGCCTAGCTCCCCTCGCGTTCGTCATGCTGCCCCGCCTACACACATCCTGACAGTATCACGCTCCGCGGGCCGGATTAAAAGGTCCTCCGGGCCGTATACGGCCCGCGGGCCGTAGTTTGCCCATTGCTGCTCTAGAACCTCTGTTATTTGAGAATCATTCTGAATTCTTGAGAGCATCAGAAACCTGAATGAGCTGGTCAAATGGTTGGGCTGTGATTATCCGTGGACACACTCTGTTATGGAGGAGGAACGTTGATAGAAGGGGTGGAGGGTTATGTTTAATATCAAGTGCAATCTGAAAATGAGTATGAGACAAGATCAGCAACAAGTATATTGATGAAGCCACGTCTCCATGGCTAGAGCTTCACACGAAAGTAACATATGGTAAATTAAATACAGGAGAATTTTATAGGCAGTCCAACACTAAGGAAGAGAAAGATATGAATCTTTTTTTCTCAGATAGAAATATTATCATTGGGGATTCTAATTACCCAGATGCTGATTGGATGAATGATGCTGCATACCCAATTTGACTTGCCAGTACTTTAACATATTGCAGCACAATTTCATGGATCAAATGGGAGAAGCCCCAATTTGAAAAAATGCTCCATTGTATTTCTTCATTTCAAATAATAGAGAGATCATTGCAGCAGTGTAAATTAAAGACAACATAGGCAATAGAGATTATGCTGTGATTATGTTTGAAGTAATCTACAGTAAAGAGAGATGGGTACCAGAAGAACTCTAAAAAAAGAAAAACCTTTAATAAGTTGCACCTCTTTAATGTGTGATACTGAATAGAACCAAATATGAAACACATCTTGCTGCAGAAAGTAAGAAACATCCATAAAAATTCTTCAAATATGTTAATAGTAAAAAGGTGAGGACTAGAGTTGGGCTTGATGTTGATGCTGAACACACTAACGGCAAGGGTGTTCAGCGGGCTATTCATGCACTTCGCCCCACAATGCACTGCACCCTGACAGTGCATTGTGATTGGCCAAAGCAGTACACCTAACTACAGGTCAGATGCAATGCTTTGGCCAATCACAGTATATGATGATGTCGCAAGGGGGCAGGGTCACCCAGTTGACATCACCAGGTGGCCCCCACCCCTTAGACATTTAAGAACTGTCAGGCTGGCACAGCTGTCAGATGGTGGAAGCCAGAGTTGAGAAGGGAGCGTTTTTTCTTTTTTCGGATTGGCGGTTGCGGCGGGCTTCGTCATGTTGCATCCACTTCGGGAAACTTTTTTTATTTTTGTTTTAATAAAGGACTTGTCAAAGACTGTCTACTGTCATTTTTCACACTACACTTTTTTTTGTGAATGGCTAGAGGTACTATGTACCCCATACTCATTCACATGGGGGCCAGGATCTGGGGGCCCCCTTGTTAAAGGGGGCTTCCAGATTCCAATTAGCCCCTCATCCACAGCCCCTGACAACTGGCCACAGTTGTGAGGAAGAGGCCTTTGTCCCCATCAACATGGGGACAAGGTGCTTTGGTGGGGGAGCTCCCCCTGCCTCAAAGCACCCCCCCATGTTGAGGGCATGTAGCTTGGTATGTTTCAGGAGGGGGGCACTCACTCATTCCCCCTCTTTCCTGGCTGCATGCTCGGATAAGGGTCTGGTATGGATTTTGGTAGGGACCCATACACCATTTTTTTTAAATTTTGGTGTAGGGGTTCGCCTCAAACTCCATACCAGACCGGAAGGGTTTGGTTAATATCAATTTAAAGGTAGCACCCTTGTGGTTGTCAGATATAGGGGTCCAAAACAGATTTAAAAAGTTAATTATAAATTAGTATTGTGTTAAAGGGTTCTGTATGCAAAAAATGCTGTTTAACCTGTTTTTAAATGACATTCAAAACAGAATTAAGAATTCAGGTTCAGTATTTGCTGATGGTAGCTTGTAGAACAAAGACTTAGAAATAACTTGCAATGCAGTCTGCAGTCTACAATGCAAGCATAATACTCTCATGTATTAAAAGTTGTATTAAGCTGATGGACAAATCAGTTTGTTTACCTCTTTACAAAACACTGGTTTGGACTTTTCATTAGTATGCAACACAGTTCTGGTCACCAATTATTATTATTATTATTATTATACAGGATTTATATAGCTCCAACAGTTTACAATATAATGGGAGACAATACAGCAACAATACAGTTCAATACAAGAGGGTTAGGAAGGCCCTGCTCCTTGGAGCTTACAATTAGAGATGAGCGAATCGAAGTAGCCGAAGTGGAATTCGAGTCGAATATCGGAAAAATTTCGATTCGCGCCGAATCCGAAAAATAGCCTAATTCGGACGCGCGAATCGAAATTTTTCCGAAAATGGCGGCTGACATGTGCGGCGACGGAGCGGGGATGTCTGGGAAGGCGCGCAGACAAGGCGCGCTGACCCATAATGCATTCCTCAACGACATGTGATCGCATCAGCCAATCAGCAGCCAGCCAGCTAGCACTGTGTAATGGTCGAGCTATAAATAGTGGCCATTTTGGAATTCTTCATTTGCCTGCAGTCATTGAACAGAGGCAGACCGCTCTGTATTAGGGACAGGGACAGAGTTAGGGCCACAGAAACGATACTTGGGGACAGAGAAACGATACTTAGGGACAGAGAACTATTACTCAGGGACACAGATTTGTTAATTAGGGCCACAGAATCGTTACTTAGGGACAAAGAAACGCTAGTTAGGGACACAGAATTCATACTCAGGGACAGACAGAATTGTTACTGAGTGCCAGAGAATTGTTACTTAGGGCCACAGAAACGTTATTAGGGCCACAGAATTGTTACTCAGGGACAGACAGAATTGTTACTGAGTGCCAGAGAATTGTTACTTAGGGCCACAGAAACGTTATTAGGGCCACAGAATTGTTACTCAGGGACAGACAGAATTGTTACTGAGTGCCAGATAATTGTTACTTAGGGCCACAGAAACGTTATTAGGGCCACAGAATTGTTACTCAGGGACAGACAGAATTGTTACTGAGTGCCAGAGAATTGTTACTTAGGGCCACAGAAACTTTAGTTAGGGCCACAGAATTGTTACTCAGGGACAGACACAGAATTGTTACTGAGGGCCATAGAACTGTTACTTAGGGCCACAGAATTGTTACTCGCACAGACACAGAATTGTTACTCGCACAGACACAGAATTTTTACTGAGGGCCACAGAACTGTTACTTAGGGCCACAGAATTGTTACTCGCACAGACACAGAATTGTTACACAGGGACACAGAACTGTTACTGAGGGCCACAGAACCGTTACTTAGGGCCACAGAATTGTTACTCGCACAGACACAGAATTGTTACTGAGGGCCACAGAACTGTTACTTGGGGCCACAGAAACGTTAATCAGGGACACAGAATTGTTACTGAGGGCCACAGAACTGTTACTTAGGGCCACAGAATTGTTACTCGCACAGACACAGAATTGTTACTCGCACAGACACAGAATTGTTACTGAGGGCCACAGAACTGTTACTTGGGGCCACAGAAACGTTAATCAGGGACACAGAACTGTTACTGAGGGCCACAGAACCGTTACTTAGGGCCACAGAATTGTTACTCGCACAGACACAGAATTGTTACTCGCACAGACACAGAATTGTTACTCGCACAGACACAGAATTGTTATTCGCACAGACACAGAATTGTTACTCAGGGACACAGAACTGTTACTGAGGGCCACAGAACTGTTACTTAGGGCCACAGAATTGTTACTCGCACAGACACAGAATTGTTACTCAGGGACACAGAACTGTTACTGAGGGCCACAGAACTGTTACTTAGGGCCACAGAATTGTTACTCGCACAGACACAGAATTGTTACTCGCACAGACACAGAATTGTTACTCAGGGACACAGAACTGTTACTGAGGGACACAGAACTGTTACTTAGGGCCACAGAATTGTTACTCGCACAGACACAGAATTGTTACTCGCACAGACACAGAATTGTTACTCGCACAGACACAGAATTGTTACTGAGGGCCACAGAACTGTTACTTGGGGCCACAGAAACGTTAATCAGGGACACAGAATTGTTACTGAGGGCCACAGAACTGTTACTTAGGGCCACAGAATTGTTACTCGCACAGACACAGAATTGTTACTCGCACAGACACAGAATTGTTACTGAGGGCCACAGAACTGTTACTTGGGGCCACAGAAACGTTAATCAGGGACACAGAATTGTTACTGAGGGCCACAGAACTGTTAGGGCCACAGAATTGTTACTCGCACAGACACAGAATTGTTACTCGCACAGACACAGAATTGTTACTGAGGGCCACAGAACTGTTACTTGGGGCCACAGAAACGTTAATCAGGGACACAGAATTGTTACTGAGGGCCACAGAACTGTTACTTAGGGCCACAGAATTGTTACTCGCACAGACACAGAATTGTTACACAGGGACACAGAACTGTTACTGAGGGCCACAGAACCGTTACTTAGGGCCACAGAATTGTTACTCGCACAGACACAGAATTCTTACTCGCACAGACACAGAATTGTTACTCAGGGACACAGAACTGTTACTGAGGGCCACAGAACTGTTACTTAGGGCCACAGAATTGTTACTCGCACAGACACAGAATTGTTACACAGGGACACAGAATTGTTACTGAGGGCCACAGAACCGTTACTTAGGGCCACAGAATTGTTACTGAGGGCAACAGAACTGTTACTTAGGGCCACAGAATTGTTACTCGCACAGACACAGAATTGTTACTCAGGGACACAGAACTGTTACTGAGGGCCACAGAACTGTTACTTAGGGCCACAGAATTGTTACTCGCACAGACGCAGAATTGTTACTCAGGGACACAGAACTGTTACTGAGGGCCACAGAACTGTTACTTAGGGCCACAGAATTGTTACTCGCACAGACATAGAATTGTTACACAGGGACACAGAATTGTTACTGAGGGCCACAGAACCGTTACTTAGGGCCACAGAATTGTTACTCAGGGACACAGAATTGTTACTGAGGGCCACAGAACTGTTACTTAGGGCCACAGAATTGTTACTCGCACAGACACAGAATTGTTACTCAGGGACACAGAACTGTTACTGAGGGCCACAGAACTGTTACTTAGGGCCACAGAATTGTTACTCGCACAGACACAGAATTGTTACTCAGGGACACAGAACTGTTACTGAGGGCCACAGAACTGTTACTTAGGGCCACAGAATTGTTACTCGCACAGACACAGAATTGTTACACAGGGACACAGAATTGTTACTGAGGGCCACAGAACCGTTACTTAGGGACACATAATTGTTACTGAGGGCCACAGAACTGTTGCTTAGGGCCACAGAATTGTTACTCGCACAGACACAGAATTGTTACTCAGGGACACAGAACTGTTACTGAGGGCCACAGAACCGTTACTTAGGGCCACAGAATTGTTACTCAGGGACACAGAATCGTTTAATTAAAGAGTATGTCAGACAACATGCAGAGGAGTGGCAGAGGAGGCAATGTTTTAGGAGCGAGCAGACGTGGCAGCAGAGGAAGGGGTCGAGGCAGCACTATTCGCAGCCAGAGGCTAGTGCTCCCGGTGTCATCCAGTACAGTGAGGAAGAGCTAACAGAGGGCGGTCAGGAACGGGGGGAGACATCTGCCTCTTCAGCAGCCAGGCGAAGAAGTAGTGGCGAGGAGAGTGGCTCGGTAGCCGGTGTAGAGACAGGTCTGTCTCCTGACCCACACGCAGCCGAGGGGGCTAGTAGTGAGGCGGAGACCCTAATTGATGATGATGAGGCTGATCGCACTTGGCAGCCTCGTCGTCATCAGGCTATTGCTTCCGCATCATCAGGAGAAGAGGGTGGCAGCTTGGCAGCGAGCAAAACAGTCGGTGGGTTGTCTCCATCGCCACACTCTGCCATGTGCCACTTTCAGGTCTCCTCACACACTGCTGGTGTGTTGAATTTTTTGACATAGGGTGCTGGCAGATTACGGGCCTCCCATAGCTGCTGCCAGGCCCCTAATCTGCCATGGGCCCCTATACCGCCTCCTCATGCTGCTGCCAGGTCCACAGTCTCTCATGCCATGTGCCACTTTCAGGTCTCCTCACACTGCTGGTGTGTTGAATTTTTTGACATAGGGTGCTGGCAGATTACGGGCCTCCCATAGCTGCTTCCAGGCCCCTAATCTGCCATGGGCCCCTATATACCGCCTCCTCATGCTGCTGCCAAGTCCAAAGTCTCTCATGGGTCCCTGTACGGCCTCCCATTGCTGCTGTCTCCATCGCCACACTCTGCCATGTGCCACTTTCAGGTCTCCTCACACACTGCTGGTGTGTTGAATTTTTTGACATAGGGTGCTGGCAGATTACGGGCCTCCCATAGCTGCTGCCAGGCCCCTAATCTGCCATGGGCCCCTATACCGCCTCCTCATGCTGCTGCCAGGTCCACAGTCTCTCATGCCATGTGCCACTTTCAGGTCTCCTCACACTGCTGGTGTGTTAAATTTTTTGACATAGGGTGCTGGCAGATTACGGGCCTCCCATAGCTGCTGCCAGGCCCCTAATCTGCCATGGGCCCCTATATACCGCCTCCTCATGCTGCTGCCAAGTCCAAAGTCTCTCATGGGTCCCTGTACGGCCTCCCATTGCTGCTGTCTCCATCGCCACATTCTGCCATGTGCCACTTTCAGGTCTCCTCACACACTGCTGGTGTGTTGAATTTTTTGACATAGGGTGCTGGCAGATTACGGGCCTCCCATAGCTGCTGCCAGGCCCCTAATCTGCCATGGGCCCCTATACCGCCTCCTCATGCTGCTGCCAGGTCCACAGTCTCTCATGCCATGTGCCACTTTCAGGTCTCCTCACACTGCTGGTGTGTTGAATTTTTTGACATAGGGTGCTGGCAGATTACGGGCCTCCCATAGCTGCTGCCAGGCCCCTAATCTGCCATGGGCCCCTATATACCGCCTCCTCATGCTGCTGCCAAGTCCAAAGTCTCTCATGGGTCCCTGTACGGCCTCCCATTGCTGCTGTCTCCATCGCCACACTCTGCCATGTGCCACTTTCAGGTCTCCTCACACACTGCTGGTGTGTTGAATTTTTTGACATAGGGTGCTGGCAGATTACGGGCCTCCCATAGCTGCTGCCAGGCCCCTAATCTGCCATGGGCCCCTATACCGCCTCCTCATGCTGCTGCCAGGTCCACAGTCTCTCATGCCATGTGCCACTTTCAGGTCTCCTCACACTGCTGGTGTGTTAAATTTTTTGACATAGGGTGCTGGCAGATTACGGGCCTCCCATAGCTGCTGCCAGGCCCCTAATCTGCCATGGGCCCCTATATACCGCCTCCTCATGCTGCTGCCAAGTCCAAAGTCTCTCATGGGTCCCTGTACGGCCTCCCATTGCTGCTGTCTCCATCGCCACATTCTGCCATGTGCCACTTTCAGGTCTCCTCACACACTGCTGGTGTGTTGAATTTTTTGACATAGGGTGCTGGCAGATTACGGGCCTCCCATAGCTGCTGCCAGGCCCCTAATCTGCCATGGGCCCCTATACCGCCTCCTCATGCTGCTGCCAGGTCCACAGTCTCTCATGCCATGTGCCACTTTCAGGTCTCCTCACACTGCTGGTGTGTTGAATTTTTTGACATAGGGTGCTGGCAGATTACGGGCCTCCCATAGCTGCTGCCAGGCCCCTAATCTGCCATGGGCCCCTATACCGCCTCTTCATGCTGCTGCCAGGTCCAGGCGAACGTAGTCACACAGGGGAGGAACTTCTGAGTGTAATGAACAGAGAAATCGATAGATGGCTGTCTCCGCGCAAACTGAAAATCGGAACCATGTTGACCGACAACGGAAAGAACATGGTGTCTGCTCTGCGTCAAGGAAGGTTGTGCCATGCGCCATGCATGGCTCACGTGTTCAATCTGGTTGTCAAGCGGTTCCTAAAATCCACCATCCCACTGCAAGACATCCTTAAAATGTCACGTAAACTTTGCATGCATTTCAGCCATTCCTACACCGCAAAGCACACCCTCCTTGAGCTGCAGCGGCAGAACGGAATTCCACATCATCGCCTGATCTGCGACGTTGCAACAAGGTGGAATTCAACCCTACACATGTTAGACCGCCTTTACGAGCAGCGAAAGGCCATCACCGATTTCCTGATGTTACAAGCGGATAAAGGTACTCCCCTGTGTAACTTCGATGTCAGCCATTGGCAGATCATGCGTGACACCTGCCGCTTGCTCAGGCCCTTTGAGGAGGCCACGCTATTCGTGAGTCGGCAGGACTATGGGATGAACGACGTCATTCCTCTGTTGCACGTCCTTGAACAAATGCTGTTAACAATGGCTGGTCAGGGTGCGGTAGACGTGGCGCACAGATCTCAACGCCACATGACCCCTGTGGGGGCAGGACAGGAAGAAGAGGAGGAGGTAGAGGAGGACATTTGTGCTCAGGAATTATTGAGTGAAATGGGTGGTTTTTCTACTCAGCGGACAGGAGTGGAGGAGCAGGAGCATCTGGTAGAGGAGGAGGAGGAGGAGACAGAGGACCCAGACGCACCGTGGCAGTATGCTGTGGAGATGGAGGCAGGGAGTCCCTCGCATTCCTTGGCACAAATGGCCCATAGCATGCTCGGTTGCTTGCGTAGCGACAGCCGAATAATAACCATCAGACAGAGGGATGACTTTTGGCTGTCCACCTTGTTGGACCCTCGCTACCGTTCAAAAATGGTGGCCTTTTTCACACCTGCTGAGAGGGAGGCCAAAATAACGTACTATAAAAACCACCTATGTAGTCAGTTGGTCTCTGCCTTTGTGCGCCAACGTCCATCCTCAGACACTGTGGGCCCTGTGCGCTCGCGTTCCGCTGCCATGGCAGCAGGGGAGGGGTGGGGTGGTAGGAGCAGTGGCAGCTCCACCAGCAGCGGCTGTCTCAGTCTGCAGTCGATGATGAGTAGCTTTCTTCACCAGCGCAGTGAGGAAACTACTAACCAGCCGCAGCAGCAGCAGCAGCAGCATCAGGTGGACCTGGAGCAGGACCTCAAACAACAGGCTTGGGCCTACTTGGACAGCACCCTGCCAACCGAGGTAGACAATCCCCTTGACTACTGGTCAACGAAACTTGACCTTTGGCCCCAACTAGCTGAATTTGCCCTTGAAAGGCTGTCATGCCCGGCCAGTAGCGTGGCATCGGAGCGCGTGTTTAGTGCGGCAGGAGGTATTGTAACTCCGCGGAGGACACGACTGTCCACCCAAAGTGTGGAGAGACTCACGTTTGTGAAAATGAATCAGGCGTGGATTAGTCTGGATTTCAAACCACCAGTTCCTGACACAACTGACTAAATCCGCCATGAATCATGCCTCAAACATGTGCCACTTTGAGGTCTCCTCACACACTGCTGGTGTGTAGAAGTTTTTGACATAGGGTGCTGGCAGATTACGGGCCTCCTATAGCTGCTGCCAGGCCCCTAATCTGCCATAGGCCCCTATATACCGCCTCCTCATGCTGCTGCCAGGTCCAGAGTCTCTCATGGGTCCCTGTACGGCCTCCCATTGCTGCTGTCTCCATCGCCACACTCTGCCATGTGCCACTTTCAGGTCTCCTCACACTGCTGGTGTGTAGAATTTTTTGACATAGGGTGCTGGCAGATTACGGGCCTCCTATAGCTGCTGCCAGGCCCCTAATCTGCCATAGGCCCCTATATACCGCCTCCTCATGCTGCTGCCAGGTCCAGAGTCTCTCATGGGTCCCTGTACGGCCTCCCATTGCTGCTGTCTCCATCGCCACACTCTGCCATGTGCCACTTTCAGGTCTCCTCACACACTGCTGGTGTGTAGAATTTTTTGACATAGGGTGCTGGCAGATTACGGGCCTCCCATTGCTGCTGCCAGGCCCCTAATCTGCCATGGGCCCCTATACCGCCTCCTCATGCTGCTGCCAAGTCCAGAGTCTCTCATGGGTCCCTGTACGGCCTCCCATTGCTGCTGTCTCCATCGCCACACTCTGCCATGTGCCACTTTCAGGTCTCCTCACACACTGCTGGTGTGTAGAATTTTTTGACATAGGGTGCTGGCAGATTACGGGCCTCCCATAGCTGCTGCCAGGCCCCTAATCTGCCATGGGCCCCTATATACCGCCTCCTCATGCTGCTGCCAGGTCCACAGTGTCTCATGCCATGTGCCACTTTCAGGTCTCCTCACACTGCTGGTGTGTTGAATTTTTTGACATAGGGTGCTGGCAGATTATGGGCCTCCTATAGCTGCTGCCAGGCCCCTAATCTGCCATAGGCCCCTATATACCGCCTCCTCATGCTGCTGCCAGGTCCAGAGTCTCTCATGGTTCCCTGTACGGCCTCCCATTGCTGCTGTCTCCATCGCCACACTCTGCCATGTGCCACTTTCAGGTCTCCTCACACTGCTGGTGTGTAGAATTTTTTGACATAGGGTGCTGGCAGATTACGGGCCTCCCATTGCTGCTGCCAGGCCCCTAATCTGCCATGGGCCCCTATACCGCCTCCTCATGCTGCTGCCAAGTCCAGAGTCTCTCATGGGTCCCTGTACGGCCTCCCATTGCTGCTGTCTCCATCGCCACACTCTGCCATGTGCCACTTTCAGGTCTCCTCACACACTGCTGGTGTGTAGAATTTTTTGACATAGGGTGCTGGCAGATTACGGGCCTCCCATTGCTGCTGCCAGGCCCCTAATCTGCCATGGGCCCCTATACCGCCTCCTCATGCTGCTGCCAAGTCCAGAGTCTCTCATGGGTCCCTGTACGGCCTCCCATTGCTGCTGTCTCCATCGCCACACTCTGCCATGTGCCACTTTCAGGTCTCCTCACACACTGCTGGTGTGTAGAATTTTTTGACATAGGGTGCTGGCAGATTACGGGCCTCCCATTGCTGCTGCCAGGCCCCTAATCTGCCATGGGCCCCTATATACCGCCTCCTCATGCTGCTGCCAGGTCCACAGTGTCTCATGCCATGTGCCACTTTCAGGTCTCCTCACACTGCTGGTGTGTTGAATTTTTTGACATAGGGTGCTGGCAGATTATGGGCCTCCTATAGCTGCTGCCAGGCCCCTAATCTGCCATAGGCCCCTATATACCGCCTCCTCATGCTGCTGCCAGGTCCAGAGTCTCTCATGGTTCCCTGTACGGCCTCCCATTGCTGCTGTCTCCATCGCCACACTCTGCCATGTGCCACTTTCAGGTCTCCTCACACTGCTGGTGTGTAGAATTTTTTGACATAGGGTGCTGGCAGATTATGGGCCTCCCATTGCTGCTGCCAGGCCCCTAATCTGCCATGGGCCCCTATACCGCCTCCTCATGCTGCTGCCAAGTCCAGAGTCTCTCATGGGTCCCTGTACGGCCTCCCATTGCTGCTGTCTCCATCGCCACACTCTGCCATGTGCCACTTTCAGGTCTCCTCACACACTGCTGGTGTGTAGAATTTTTTGACATAGGGTGCTGGCAGATTACGGGCCTCCCATAGCTGCTGCCAGGCCCCTAATCTGCCATGGGCCCCTATATACCGCCTCCTCATGCTGCTGCCAGGTCCACAGTGTCTCATGCCATGTGCCACTTTCAGGTCTCCTCACACTGCTGGTGTGTTGAATTTTTTGACATAGGGTGCTGGCAGATTATGGGCCTCCTATAGCTGCTGCCAGGCCCCTAATCTGCCATAGGCCCCTATATACCGCCTCCTCATGCTGCTGCCAGGTCCAGAGTCTCTCATGGGTCCCTGTACGGCCTCCCATTGCTGCTGTCTCCATCGCCACACTTTGCCATGTGCCACTTTCAGGTCTCCTCACACTGCTGGTGTGTAGAATTTTTTGACATAGGGTGCTGGCAGATTACGGGCCTCCCATTGCTGCTGCCAGGCCCCTAATCTGCCATGGGCCCCTATACCGCCTCCTCATGCTGCTGCCAAGTCCAGAGTCTCTCATGGGTCCCTGTACGGCCTCCCATTGCTGCTGTCTCCATCGCCACACTCTGCCATGTGCCACTTTCAGGTCTCCTCACACACTGCTGGTGTGTAGAATTTTTTGACATAGGGTGCTGGCAGATTACGGGCCTCCCATTGCTGCTGCCAGGCCCCTAATCTGCCATGGGCCCCTATACCGCCTCCTCATGCTGCTGCCAAGTCCAGAGTCTCTCATGGGTCCCTGTACGGCCTCCCATTGCTGCTGTCTCCATCGCCACACTCTGCCATGTGCCACTTTCAGGTCTCCTCACACACTGCTGGTGTGTAGAATTTTTTGACATAGGGTGCTGGCAGATTACGGGCCTCCCATTGCTGCTGCCAGGCCCCTAATCTGCCATGGGCCCCTATATACCGCCTCCTCATGCTGCTGCCAGGTCCACAGTGTCTCATGCCATGTGCCACTTTCAGGTCTCCTCACACTGCTGGTGTGTTGAATTTTTTGACATAGGGTGCTGGCAGATTATGGGCCTCCTATAGCTGCTGCCAGGCCCCTAATCTGCCATAGGCCCCTATATACCGCCTCCTCATGCTGCTGCCAGGTCCAGAGTCTCTCATGGTTCCCTGTACGGCCTCCCATTGCTGCTGTCTCCATCGCCACACTCTGCCATGTGCTACTTTCAGGTCTCCTCACACTGCTGGTGTGTAGAATTTTTTGACATAGGGTGCTGGCAGATTACGGGCCTCCTATAGCTGCTTCCAGGCCCCTAATCTGCCATAGGCCCCTATATACCGCCTCCTCATGCTGCTGCCAGGTCCAGAGTCTCTCATGGGTCCCTGTACGGCCTCCCATTGCTGCTGTCTCCATCGCCACACTCTGCCATGTGCCACTTTCAGGTCTCCTCACACTGCTGGTGTGTAGAATTTTTTGACATAGGGTGCTGGCAGATTACGGGCCTCCCATTGCTGCTGCCAGGCCCCTAATCTGCCATGGGCCCCTATACCGCCTCCTCATGCTGCTGCCAAGTCCAGAGTCTCTCATGGGTCCCTGTACGGCCTCCCATTGCTGCTGTCTCCATCGCCACACTTTGCCATGTGCCACTTTCAGGTCTCCTCACACTGCTGGTGTGTAGAATTTTTTGACATAGGGTGCTGGCAGATTACGGGCCTCCCATTGCTGCTGCCAGGCCCCTAATCTGCCATGGGCCCCTATACCGCCTCCTCATGCTGCTGCCAAGTCCAGAGTCTCTCATGGGTCCCTGTACGGCCTCCCATTGCTGCTGTCTCCATCGCCACACTCTGCCATGTGCCACTTTCAGGTCTCCTCACACACTGCTGGTGTGTAGAATTTTTTGACATAGGGTGCTGGCAGATTACGGGCCTCCCATTGCTGCTGCCAGGCCCCTAATCTGCCATGGGCCCCTATACCGCCTCCTCATGCTGCTGCCAAGTCCAGAGTCTCTCATGGGTCCCTGTACGGCCTCCCATTGCTGCTGTCTCCATCGCCACACTCTGCCATGTGCCACTTTCAGGTCTCCTCACACACTGCTGGTGTGTAGAATTTTTTGACATAGGGTGCTGGCAGATTACGGGCCTCCCATTGCTGCTGCCAGGCCCCTAATCTGCCATGGGCCCCTATATACCGCCTCCTCATGCTGCTGCCAGGTCCACAGTGTCTCATGCCATGTGCCACTTTCAGGTCTCCTCACACTGCTGGTGTGTTGAATTTTTTGACATAGGGTGCTGGCAGATTATGGGCCTCCTATAGCTGCTGCCAGGCCCCTAATCTGCCATAGGCCCCTATATACCGCCTCCTCATGCTGCTGCCAGGTTCAGAGTCTCTCATGGTTCCCTGTACGGCCTCCCATTGCTGCTGTCTCCATCGCCACACTCTGCCATGTGCCACTTTCAGGTCTCCTCACACTGCTGGTGTGTAGAATTTTTTGACATAGGGTGCTGGCAGATTACGGGCCTCCTATAGCTGCTGCCAGGCCCCTAATCTGCCATAGGCCCCTATATACCGCCTCCTCATGCTGCTGCCAGGTCCAGAGTCTCTCATGGGTCCCTGTACGGCCTCCCATTGCTGCTGTCTCCATCGCCACACTCTGCCATGTGCCACTTTCAGGTCTCCTCACACTGCTGGTGTGTAGAATTTTTTGACATAGGGTGCTGGCAGATTACGGGCCTCCCATTGCTGCTGCCAGGCCCCTAATCTGCCATGGGCCCCTATACCGCCTCCTCATGCTGCTGCCAAGTCCAGAGTCTCTCATGGGTCCCTGTACGGCCTCCCATTGCTGCTGTCTCCATCGCCACACTCTGCCATGTGCCACTTTCAGGTCTCCTCACACACTGCTGGTGTGTAGAATTTTTTGACATAGGGTGCTGGCAGATTACGGGCCTCCCATTGCTGCTGCCAGGCCCCTAATCTGCCATGGGCCCCTATACCGCCTCCTCATGCTGCTGCCAAGTCCAGAGTCTCTCATGGGTCCCTGTACGGCCTCCCATTGCTGCTGTCTCCATCGCCACACTCTGCCATGTGCCACTTTCAGGTCTCCTCACACACTGCTGGTGTGTAGAATTTTTTGACATAGGGTGCTGGCAGATTACGGGCCTCCCATTGCTGCTGCCAGGCCCCTAATCTGCCATGGGCCCCTATATACCGCCTCCTCATGCTGCTGCCAGGTCCACAGTGTCTCATGCCATGTGCCACTTTCAGGTCTCCTCACACTGCTGGTGTGTAGAATTTTTTGACATAGGGTGCTGGCAGATTACGGGCCTCCTATAGCTGCTGCCAGGCCCCTAATCTGCCATAGGCCCCTATATACCGCCTCCTCATGCTGCTGCCAGGTCCAGAGTCTCTCATGGGTCCCTGTACGGCCTCCCATTGCTGCTGTCTCCATCGCCACACTCTGCCATGTGCCACTTTCAGGTCTCCTCACACACTGCTGGTGTGTAGAATTTTTTGACATAGGGTGCTGGCAGATTACGGGCCTCCCATTGCTGCTGCCAGGCCCCTAATCTGCCATGGGCCCCTATACCGCCTCCTCATGCTGCTGCCAAGTCCAGAGTCTCTCATGGGTCCCTGTACGGCCTCCCATTGCTGCTGTCTCCATCGCCACACTCTGCCATGTGCCACTTTCAGGTCTCCTCACACACTGCTGGTGTGTAGAATTTTTTGACATAGGGTGCTGGCAGATTACGGGCCTCCCATTGCTGCTGCCAGGCCCCTAATCTGCCATGGGCCCCTATATACCGCCTCCTCATGCTGCTGCCAGGTCCACAGTGTCTCATGCCATGTGCCACTTTCAGGTCTCCTCACACTGCTGGTGTGTTGAATTTTTTGACATAGGGTGCTGGCAGATTATGGGCCTCCTATAGCTGCTGCCAGGCCCCTAATCTGCCATAGGCCCCTATATACCGCCTCCTCATGCTGCTGCCAGGTCCAGAGTCTCTCATGGTTCCCTGTACGGCCTCCCATTGCTGCTGTCTCCATCGCCACACTCTGCCATGTGCCACTTTCAGGTCTCCTCACACTGCTGGTGTGTAGAATTTTTTGACATAGGGTGCTGGCAGATTACGGGCCTCCCATTGCTGCTGCCAGGCCCCTAATCTGCCATGGGCCCCTATACCGCCTCCTCATGCTGCTGCCAAGTCCAGAGTCTCTCATGGGTCCCTGTACGGCCTCCCATTGCTGCTGTCTCCATCGCCACACTCTGCCATGTGCCACTTTCAGGTCTCCTCACACACTGCTGGTGTGTAGAATTTTTTGACATAGGGTGCTGGCAGATTACGGGCCTCCCATTGCTGCTGCCAGGCCCCTAATCTGCCATGGGCCCCTATACCGCCTCCTCATGCTGCTGCCAAGTCCAGAGTCTCTCATGGGTCCCTGTACGGCCTCCCATTGCTGCTGTCTCCATCGCCACACTCTGCCATGTGCCACTTTCAGGTCTCCTCACACACTGCTGGTGTGTAGAATTTTTTGACATAGGGTGCTGGCAGATTACGAGCCTCCCATTGCTGCTGCCAGGCCCCTAATCTGCCATGGGCCCCTATATACCGCCTCCTCATGCTGCTGCCAGGTCCACAGTGTCTCATGCCATGTGCCACTTTCAGGTCTCCTCACACTGCTGGTGTGTTGAATTTTTTGACATAGGGTGCTGGCAGATTATGGGCCTCCTATAGCTGCTGCCAGGCCCCTAATCTGCCATAGGCCCCTATATACCACCTCCTCATGCTGCTGCCAGGTCCAGAGTCTCTCATGGTTCCCTGTACGGCCTCCCAATGCTGCTGTCTCCATCGCCACACTCTGCCATGTGCCACTTTCAGGTCTCCTCACACTGCTGGTGTGTAGAATTTTTTGACATAGGGTGCTGGCAGATTACGGGCCTCCTATAGCTGCTGCCAGGCCCCTAATCTGCCATAGGCCCCTATATACCGCCTCCTCATGCTGCTGCCAGGTACAGAATCCCTCATGGGTCCCTGTACGGCCTCCCATTGCTGCTGTCTCCATCGCCACACTCTGCCATGTGCCACTTTCAGGTCTCCTCACACACTGCTGGTGTGTAGAATTTTTTGACATAGGGTGCTGGCAGATTACGGGCCTCCCATTGCTGCTGCCAGGCCCCTAATCTGCCATGGGCCCCTATACCGCCTCCTCATGCTGCTGCCAAGTCCAGAGTCTCTCATGGGTCCCTGTACGGCCTCCCATTGCTGCTGTCTCCATCGCCACACTCTGCCATGTGCCACTTTCAGGTCTCCTCACACACTGCTGGTGTGTAGAATTTTTTGACATAGGGTGCTGGCAGATTACGGGCCTCCCATTGCTGCTGCCAGGCCCCTAATCTGCCATGGGCCCCTATACCGCCTCCTCATGCTGCTGCCAAGTCCAGAGTCTCTCATGGGTCCCTGTACGGCCTCCCATTGCTGCTGTCTCCATCGCCACACTCTGCCATGTGCCACTTTCAGGTCTCCTCACACACTGCTGGTGTGTAGAATTTTTTGACATAGGGTGCTGGCAGATTACGGGCCTCCCATAGCTGCTGCCAGGCCCCTAATCTGCCATGGGCCCCTATATACCGCCTCCTCATGCTGCTGCCAGGTCCACAGTGTCTCATGCCATGTGCCACTTTCAGGTCTCCTCACACACTGCTGGTGTGTTGAATTTTTTGACATAGGGTGCTGGCAGATTACGGGCCTCCTATAGCTGCTGCCAGGCCCCTAATCTGCCATAGGCCTCTATATACCGCCTCCTCATGCTGCTGCCAAGTCCTGAGTCTGTCATGGGCCCCTATACCGCCTCCTCATGCTGCTGCCAGGTCCACAGTCTCTCATGCCATGTGCCACTTTCAGGTCTCCTCACACTGCTGGTGTGTTGAATTTTTTGACATAGGGTGCTGGCAGATTACGGGCCTCCCATAGCTGCTGCCAGGCCCCTAATCTGCCATGGGCCCCTATACCGACTCCTCATGCTGTGACGTTGCAACAAGGTGGAATTCAACCCTACATATGTTAGACCGCCTTTACGAACAGCAAAAGGCCATCACAGATTTCCTGATGTTAAAAGCGGATAAAGGTACTCCCTGTGTAACTTAGATGTCAGCCATTGGCAGCTCATGCGTGACACCTGCGCTTGCTCAGGCCCTTTGAGGAGGCCACGCTATTCGTGAGTCGGCAGGACTATGGGATGAACGACGTCATTCCTCTGTTGCACGTCCTGGAACAAATGCTGTTAACAATGGCTGGTCAGGGTGCGGTAGACGTGGCGCACAGATCTCAACGCCACATGACCCCTGTGGGGGCAGGACAGGAAGAAGAGGAGGAGGTAGAGGAGGACATTGGTGCTCAGGAATTATTGAGTGAAATGGGTGGTTTTTCCACTCAGCGGACAGGAGTGGAGGAGCAGGAGCATCTGGTAGAGGAGGAGGAGGAGGAGGAGGAGACAGAGGACCCAGACGCACCGTGGCAGTATGCTGTGGAGATGGAGGCAGGGAGTCCCTCGCATTCCTTGGCACAAATGGCCCATAGCATGCTCGGTTGCTTGCGTAGCGACAGCCGAATAATAACCATCAGACAGAGGGATGACTTTTGGCTGTCCACCTTGTTGGACCCTCGCTACCGTTCAAAAATGGTGGCCTTTTTCACACCTGCTGAGAGGGAGGCCAAAATAACGTACTATAAAAACCACCTATGTAGTCAGCTGGTCTCTGCCTGTCTGCGCCAATGTCCATCCTCAGACACTGTGGGCCCTGTGCGCTCGCGTTCCGCTGCCATGGCAGCAGGGGAGGGGTGGGGTGGTAGGAGCAATGGCAGCTCCACCAGCAGCGGCTGCCTCAGTCTGCAGTCGATGATGAGTAGCTTTCTTCACCAGCGCAGTGAGGAAACTACTAACCAGCAGCAGCAGCAGCAGCAGCATCAGGTGGACCTGGAGCAGGACCTCAAACAACAGGTTTAGGCCTACTTGGACAGCACCCTGCCAACCGAGGTAGACAATCCCCTTGACTACTGGGCAACAAAACTTGACCTTTGGCCCCAACTAGCTGAATTTGCCCTTGAAAGGCTGTCATGCCCGGCCAGTAGCGTGGCATCGGAGCGCGTGTTTAGTGCGGCAGGAGGTATTGCAACTCCGCGGAGGACACGACTGTCCACCCAAAGTGTGGAGAGACTGACGTTTGTGAAAATGAATCAGGCGTGGATTAGTCTGGATTTCAAACCACCAGTTCCTGACACAACTGACTAAATCCGCAATGAATCATGCCCCAAACATGTGCCACTTTCAGGTCTCCTCACACTGCTGGTGTGTTACATTTTTTGTCATAGGGTGCTGGCAGATTACGGGCCTCCCATAGCTGCTGCCAGGCCCCTAATCTGCCATGGGCCCCTATACCGCCTCCTCATGCTGCTGCCAAGTCCAGAGTCTCTCATGGGTCCCTGTACGGCCTCCCATTGCTGCTGTCTCCATCGCCACACTCTGCCATGTGCCACTTTCAGGTCTCCTCACACTGCTGGTGTATTCCATTTTTTGTCATAGGGTGCTGGCAGATTACGGGCCTCCCATTGCTGCTGCCAGGCCCCTAATCTGCCATGGGCCCCTATACCGCCTCCTCATGCTGCTGCCAGGTCCAGAGTCTCTCATGGGTCCCTGTACGGCCTCCCATTGCTGCTGTCTCCATCGCCACACTCTGCCATGTGCCACTTTCAGGTCTCCTCACACTGCTGGTGGGTTCCATTTTTTGTCATAGGGTGCTGGCAGATTACGGGCCTCCCATAGCTGCTGCCAGGCCCCTAATCTGCCATGGGCCCCCGTACCGACTCCTCATGCTGCTGCCAGGCCCGTAATCTGTCATGGGCCCCTGTTGTCGCTTGTTGGCATATTCCGCTCGTTCAGATGCTCCTTCTGCTACTCCTCTTCACGGATTCCATCAGCAGTCTTTCTTGGAATCCGTTTCCAAGAGACAACAGTTTGCGAGCACGCACCAGACGGTGCAGAAGCTGAACGTCCTCCTGTCCAAGTTGCTGCTGCCAGGCTCGTAATCTGTCATGCGCCCCTGTACCGCCTCCTCATGCTGCTGCCAGGTCCAGAGTGTGTCATGGGCCCCCGTACCGACTCCTCATGCTGCTGCCAGGCCCGTAATCTGTCATGGGCCCCTGTACCGCCTCCCCATGCTGCTGCCAGGTCCAGAGTGTGTCATGGGTCCCTGTACCGCCTCCCATTGCTGCTGCCAGGCCCGTAATCTGCCATGGGCCCCCGTACCGACTCCTCATGCTGCTGCCAGGCCCGTAATCTGCCATGGGCCCCTGTACCGCCTCCTCATGCTGCTGCCAGGTCCAGAGTGTGTCATGGGTCCCTGTACGGCCTCCCATTGCTGCTATCTCTATCGCCACACTCTGCCATGTGCCACTTTCAGGTCTCCTCACACTGCTGGTGGTTTCCATTTTTGTCATAGGGTGCTGTATGGCCTCCCATTGCTGCTGCCTCCACCGCCACACTGTGGCTCCACACTCTGGTTTTGGCCCCGTGACTGCCCAAATGAGTGAAGTGTGCGGTGATTCTAAGATCGACGGCACTCATCTGCATGTCATACTGACTGACAGTATTATTTCTCTTCCCCAGCAGACTCCAAGGGCATTTAAATTAAAGGTACAGTGTTCAGCACTAATATTAAGTCTCTCTGAAGCCTAGAAACACCCTTTTTTAAGTTAAATTCACAGCGAATATATTCGACTCGAATCGAAATTTTTCCACGAATTCGCCGAATCAGTCGAATCGAATTTTTGAATACTTCGCTCATCTCTACTTACAATCAACAACAATAATGTCCTTGATGTAGAAAGAACTCGGCAAAAGTCAATGAGACTGATAAGGGACTGAGGATCTCAGCTATGAGGAAAAAAAATTAAGTAAATTACACCCATAGAGAAGAGGTGTTTAAGAAGAGACATGATCCCTATCTACAAATTAAGCAATGGTGACTGTAGTAATGGTAACACACTGTTTAATCTAATGGCCCTGATGAGGACATGTGGTGTTAACTTGAGGTTGGATGAAAAGAAGTTGAATCTGAAATTGTGTAGGGGGTTCACTACAGTTAGAGCAGAAAACATGTGGAACTCTTTTTGCCAGATAGCGGTATCAGCTGGGAGTGTTGACAACTTCAAATAACTACTAGATGCCTTCCTCAGTGGGCAAAATATACAGGGGTATGTATATTCTTGGTAAAACTAAAATGACACACACTCACACAAATTGGACCAGATAGACCTGTGTTTTTTCAAACTTTTCTACTATGTAACTATGTAGGAATATGACCAATAATTTTGAGGATTCAGTATGTTAGTCTGGATTTAGTACGAGATGAACACTTGAAAAGAAAATTTACTGAACAGAAATGTATATTTTTCAATCCAAAAAAACTCTGCTGCAAGAAATTTCTCCTGGTGGTCACTCTGTCAGAACACAATATTCTTAACAGAAACATTGGGCTTTCACCAAATATATTAACAAGTAGTACAGATTAACATATTGGTCTATTAAAGTGATGTTCTCTTTTAAGTGGACCTTGCTATGGCATAAATCCATATGAGATCTGATCCTTTCTCTGAATATGAGTAGAATCATATGAATAATACAGGTAAAAATGAATTCTTCAAAGAGGAAAAATTAAAAAGAAGTGATGAGAGTTCAGAAAAGTCTTACAGCTTGAGGCAACAAAAAAGAAGGAAATTAAACCTTAGAAGCTTTGTTAGAAAGTAGTCAAAAATTAACAATAACACACCTTTAAAATAGTGAAGCGCTAAAATTAATATCTCTATATATACACATTAAAGTACCATCAAAAAATAAAAAATCCAAAGCCTTAATCTATCGGTGAAATATCATAAATAATAAATATGATAAAAAAGTGACATTCATAACTCATAATAGTATAAACCCGTGATCAAAATTAATATGTGACAAACTTATATTCCCCTAATTATTTCATCCATCAAATTAATCCGTGATAATTAATCAAAATCAGTGATTATGATATTCAATAAAAACTATATATCCGTGATAAATATGTGACAAACCTATATAATCATAATTATTTAATTAAAAAAATTAAAAACAGTGATTATTGATCAAAATAAGTGATTATTAATTTCTGTGAGAAACCATATATCAAAATATTTCATAAAAATAATTAAGTCCACTGCTTCTTGTGATGTATACACATAAACCAACACTGTGCATCAAATAAGCAAAAGTAGAAGTGAAGATCACTGAGTGTTTTTTTTCACATTATTGCATGGACTTTTTTTTTGCTTATTTGATGCACAGTGTTGGTTTATGTGTATAAATCACAAGAAGCAGTGGACTTAATTATTTTTATGAAATATTTTGATATATGGTTTCTCACAGAAATTAATAATCACTTATTTTGATCAATAATCACTCTTTTTAATTTTTTAATGAAATAATTATGATTATATACGTTTGTCACATATTTATCACGGATATATAGTTTTTATTGAATATCATAATCACTGATTTTGATTAATTATCACGGATTAATTTGATGGATGAAATAATTAGGGGAATATAAGTTTGTCACATATTAATTTTGATCACGGGTTTATACTATTATGAGTTATGAATGTCACTTTTTTATCATATTTATTATTTATGATATTTCACCGATAGATTAAGGCTTTGGATTTTTTATTTTTTGATGGTACTTTAATGTGTATATATAGAGATATTAATTTTAGCGCTTCACTATTTTAAAGGTGTGTTATTATGTGACTTAATGGTTAAGGCAGAGTGACAGCAGCTGTTAGCATAGGGATTTAATTCATATTAAACGCAGGAGGATACTTCCATTTTTTATCAAAAATTAACAATGCTGTCATATGATGTCAAACTCAAGATGTGTAGAAAGTAAAGCAACACCTTCACAATGATCCTCAATTTTGTTCTATGAAAAATCATGTTATTTCCATGTATGAAGAAACATGTAGGATTCCACCTGCCTCCCTACAATGCAGCACTCGAGACCTGATTTTTCCAACGAGTCAAATTTAGATAAATTAAGTAAAACAAAACAAGGCTTCATATATACACTCACTGGCCACTTTATTAGTTACACCTGTTCAATTGCTTGGTAACACAAATTGCTAATCTATCAATCACATGGCCGCAAATAAATGCGTTTAGGCATCTAGATGTGGTGAAGATGACTTTCTGAAGTTCAAACCGAGTATCAGAATGGGAAGAAAGGGGATTTAAGTGACTTTGAACGTGGCATGGTTGTTGGTGCCAGACAGGCTCGTTTGAGTATTTCAAAAACTGCTGATCTGCTGGGGCAACCATTTCTAGAATTTACAGAGAACGGTCAGAAAAAGAGAAAATATCCAGTGAGCGGCAATTGTGTGGATGAAAATGCTTTGTTGATCTCAGAGGTCAGAGGAGAATGGGCAGACTGGTTCAAAATAATAGAAAGGTAACTCATGTCAGTATGGACAAAAATCCCTGAGAAATGTTTCCAACATCTTTTTTAATCTATGCCATGAAGAATTAAGGCAGTTCTGAAGGCAAAAGAGGGTCCAATCTGGTACTAGCAAAGTGACCAATGAGTGTACATCTTTAATATATAAGCATGAATTGCCATAATGTTTGCACACCAAATATTCAAATCCTTATGTAATCCCAATTGTGACTGTTTTTTTTTAAGAGCTAGAAGATAACATGCTTTATCAGCATATAATTAGGAAATTGATAAGGCTGCAACTGTCTGACCTCAGGAGGCATTCTCACCTTTTGATTTTCAGATCCAGAATTGTTCTAGCTAAGTAAGAGTGAGGTGTGTGAAAACTTTTATAAGTAAGCCTGCTCATATAAATCAATATAGGACTGGTTATTCAACTCGCATAATGTATATTCATTAGTAGTTCGCTTCAAAGATTGCTCTTGGCTGTTTTTTTTTTATCTTTTCCTAAAAATTAGTTCTAACTATAATGTAACTGAAAATGTAAAAGAAAATAAATAAATTGTCATGGTGCCTGGACAGGCTGATGATAATTCACAAAAGTTATTTTTTTCCTTCAACGGTTCTCTATATTTTGTATATTATTATTTTATTTTCTGTAGAAGGAATTAAAGCTGTTTGAGATTATTTTCTAAAAGTTACATTCAAAAACCTCAAGAAAGGTCTGGAGCGTAAAAACAACTAGTCACTTCAGCTCATAAACTATTAAGTAATTTGGCAACACTGTACTGCTGGGTTGTTAATGCTTGTATGATCATAAATAATATAGCTTTATCCCATCCTTAGAGACTTTTGTCTTGCAGCTTGTTCAGTCAGTCACGTCTTGTGAGATCCTGTAGTTTATTTGCACAAAGACATTATCACACGTACAGGCACTGGAATATATCACAAAATGAGAACTGTGCTAAAGAATGTGAGCTTTTGGTCTTTTCATGTCTGTTTTGTAATTGTACTTTAACATTTACATAAAAATCTTTCTCCCCTGCAAAGACAGTTAACATCTTTTTTTTTAAATTTAATTTAAAGGTGAGATCACTTCTATTTTCTCACATAGTTTATTTTTTTATTATAGGTACTTATTTAGCACTGCCAATTTATGCAGCACATATATAGTATATATATATATATATATATATATATATATATTGATTGTACATTCACATCAGTTCCAAACCCTGAAGGAGAGTGCAATCTACTGTAAGATCCCTAACTCACAGTCATACATACTAGGGTCAAATTTAGACAGGAACCAATTAACCTACCAGCATGTCTTTGGAGTGTGGGAGAAAACCAGAGTAAATGGAGGAAACCCACGCAAGCACAGGGACAATCATGCAAACTGCAGGCAGGTGTTGCCTTGGCTGGGATTTGAACCGATGACCCTAGTACTGTCAGGAGGAAGTGCTAACCATTTAGCCACTGTGTTGAGGAAATCAGATATCTCTTTCAAAAACAAGCAGTGGAGGGATACATAATTAAAAAAATTTTACTTAAAGCCCAACTCTGGATAAATTATTTTATTTAAAAGAGACTCCAGCAGGTAAAAAAAAAGCAACTTAGGCTGCAATATTTACTTTCAACTTGAAGCTATCCCCTAAAGTACTTTTTACAGTATAAGATGCCTTTGGTCTTCTGGGTATAATGACACCAGCATCACACATTCTAGAAGAATGCAGGAGACCATGAACCATAGTTAAAAACAATATACTATTTCATATATAATATACAGTATATCTAAAAAAAATATAGTGTGGGGTGGTGGCCCTCAAAGGAAAGGAGTACTGGGGTCAGGGGGCTTTAACTTGTCAAGACAAGTCAATATGGGCTTGACAGGTCAGCATTCATGAAGCGATAAGACAGCACTCTCACCAGCTGCTATTTTCACTGAAAGAGCTCATTCATGAGCAGCTGAAGGCAATCACATCTTTTATTGTGTGTCCACAACACAATTCTACTGGAACCAATGTCTGGGACATATAGGCTAAAGTGCATTGATGATATTTCTAATTGGTGTTGCTTCCATGCTTTGTCATTCTATTTTATTATTCTTTGTAGGTCTCAATGCAGAATGTACTATTGCTGTAAACAGAGTAGGGTTAATCTCTAAAAAGTAGAGCAAAGCAAACTAAGTAGATTCTTAGTTCAAGAGCATTACAAAAACTGAAACTGAAATCTGGTTGCTCAGGGCAATGTGCTATTGACTATCGACTTTGTGGAGTTTAAATGCTAATATCACAGCTATACAAAGTAGAGCCTTATAATATACAGGACAAATTTGTTTAAAGCCTACTTCTTTTCAAAATGAATATCATAAATGTATTGGTCTTTAGGTTTTGTTTTTCAAGTGATAAAGCTTTATCATTTGATTTTAGAAATTTACAAATGGCAATTAAAATATACAGTAATGTAATAGCCACTTATCAATCTACTTATTGCTTACTTTTTATTTTCTAATTCTATACAACACATTCAAATGGTATATGATACTTTTGCTTTAAATGCTTGTGCTTCACTTTTTTTGTCTATTTCTACCAGCAAAAAAACAACATTTAAGTACCTGAGAACAATTACCCACAAGTCTTACAAATTAAAACCTTTCCTTTCATTGTCAGATAAACTGAAGTCTGTTGGTTGCATTTCTTAGCGTTTGATTAATCCTACTGCCTGCTATTCACTTTTCTTGTCAGTGCTTAACAAAGGTTCCAGCTACAATAGTTCAGGAAGCTTATTTACCTCAGAATGCCCTGCCACCTTTGATTAAATTCCATGTGGATTTATAACCACTGTCTCACAATGCTAGGTGACCTTTAAGGCGCATCTGATAAAACCCAGAGGTCATAGATTGTTAAGGCTTAAATTGTGGCTAACAGTGATGTAACTTAGGAAACACTTGAAGTCGTTGTGTATTTTTTTCACTTATCCAGTTTTAAAAGTTAGTTGGAAATTAACATGAACTAAATTAATGATTTAATTTTACAGGCGAAAGAAGAGGGTGTATGGTGCTCCACTGGGGAAACAAGCTTTTGTCTTTGTTGATGACCTAAACATGCCTGCCAAGGAGAAATATGGTGCCCAGCCTCCCATTGAACTGCTGAGGCAATGGATTGACCATGGCTACTGGTTTGACAGGTGCAATAAATATTAATTAGTGTGCTTGGCTACAGAGCAGTAATGATATACACTGTTTCTCTGAAGCGTTAAATTGTTGTATTAGTCTTTATAATTCCTCATCTGCTCAGACACAACAGGAAAACATTTGGAGTTACAAGATTCTCTGGAACCTAAAGAAATAGGGTTTCACATATTGAAGTAAATTACAGTTTAAAACTGTTTGTTATTTCTTACTAAAAGCATCTTAGTTACTTTGTATGTCAATCCTTGTATTTTTAAAAAGCCAATTTAAAAGTTTTATTTTGGTTGTGTTGCGTTTACGTGTACCTCAAGATAGGATTTACTGTTACCTGTTTTTATGCATGTTAAAAATTAATTACAAAAATATGTAATTTGACAGCCTACCAATTACTAATAATTTAAAAGAAAAAAGGCTCTTTTAGGGGAATGTGCTCAAGATTGGACTGAATGATTTTGATATTTGAAGAGTCAGCTGCGATAATTTTCTGTTTTCATCAATAAACTGTAATATATATGCATGAAGACACGTACGCATTGTACATATCAAAATATCTACATAGATTTTGATGCATTGCTTGTTCTATCTAGATTGCTGTAGGTAGTGATAAGCCAAATATACCCAGGTTAATTTTGATGAAGTTTACTGAAGTTTGAATCCTGAATCTGAACACATTGAAGTCAATGGGAGCCAAATCTTAGAAATAAGTAATGGCAATTTTCTAGACTAACAGGCAGGGGTCTGCAAGAGGAGGACATGGGGCTGGGCACTGCACATGGATACCTGTACCCAAAAAGTGTAAACATTCAATTTGGGGATTTTAATAATGTTTGTTATTTTAATAATAAAGAAACTGAAGCTTTAATGTCGCTTTAAGTGAAGGGCCAAGTATAGATGTTGTAGCCCTCTTTTTGGGGGTTGGGGTTTTGAGAAATGGCCCTCCCCAAACAGGATATGTACTAAACCTGTAGGTAAATAAGACAATTGTGCATATATACCCAGGTATTTAGAGGTATTAATAAGGTTACCTCCAGATGAATGTTGCAGAAAAGTTGCAGGGCCCCGTGAGGATGATCACAATGCATCATCTGTCTTTGTGCCAGGAACCTAAAAACAAGATCATTAGTGATGGGGAGATCCTCCAACTATTGTCCAACCAGCCTGGAATACATATCCCCATCTGCTGAAACTATGATGTGTCACTGGAACTCTCTGCCTATCTACTCTGCATCTTCATCCCTAGTAATTTCTAATCTTCCATGCAAACAGAACTCTAAGTAACAGAAGTGGACATCAGATGACTAACCTGGCTTTAGCTCAAGGGTGTCCAACCTGGAGCCCTTGGGCCACATATGGCCCAAGACAGCTATGAATACTGCCCAACACAAGAACGTAAACTTACTTAAAAATGTTAATTTTTTGTAAAAAGTAATTTAATCTTAATGAATTCATGTGGCCAATTAACAATTTGACAGTGCCTCTTTATTGGACATTTAAAAGTTTTATCTTTCCAAAGAAAATCATCCCACTCTTCAAAGTCATGTCCTATTCATGTCATCAGTTTTTGGCAGCACCTATATTTGTAAGCAGCTATTTTCAAGGATGAAGCACATGAAGGGCAAAATTAGAACCAAAATATCTGATGAGCACCTTGATAATCCATTGAGAATTGCTACCACATCCACTGAACTAGATATTGATGCGTTAGTTTACCAAGAACAGTGTCATATATTGCACTAACTTTATGTTGCCCTTTTTTACATTATAATTAGAGATGAGCGAATCGAACCTGGCGAAGTGGAATTCGTTTCGAATATTAGGAAAAATTAGATTCGCGTCGAATCCGAATATTAGCAAACTTCGGATGCACGAATCGAATTTTCCCCGATCCGCCGATTTTCATCCCTTCTACAGCCGGCAAAAAGTGTCCCTGCAGAGAGCTCCGCTATTTCTGACAGTTCTCTGACAGTTCCTTCACATTTACAGCAGTTGAAACATTGTATCTATTTGTTTCTATTTAGGATACAGATGTTTTTATTCGGAAACAAATAGATACAATGTTTCAACCGCTGTAAATGTGAAGGAACTGTCAGAGAACTGTCAGAAATAGCGGAGCTCTCTGCAGATACACTTTTTGCTGGAATGGAATTCTTCTTCATCCTCATCCTACTTCTTCTTCTTCTTCTTCATCCTCATCCTACTTCTTCTTCTTCTTCTTCATCCTCATCCTTCTTCTTCTTCTTCTTCTTCTTCATCCTCATCCTACTTCTTCTTCTTCTTCATCCTCATCCTACTTCTTCTTCTTCTTCTTTTCATTCTTCTTCTTCTTCTTTTCATTCTTCTTCTTCTTCTTTTCATTCTTCTTTTCATTCTTCTTCTTCTTCTTTTCATTCTTCTTTTCATTCTTCTTCTTCTTCTTTTCATGCTTCTTCTTCTTTTCATTCTTCTTTTCATTCTTCTTCTTCTTCTTTTCATTCTTCTTCTTCTTCTTTTCATTCTTCTTTTCATTCTTCTTCTTCTTCTTTTCATTCTTCTTCTTCTTTTCATTCTTCTTCTTCTTCTTTTCATTCTTCTTTTCATTCTTCTCCTTCTTCTTTTCATTCTTCTCCTTCTTCTTTTCATTCTTCTTCTTCTTCTTTTCATTCTTCTGTTCATTCTTCTTCTTCTTCTTTTCATTCTTCTTCTTCTTCTTTTCATTCTTCTTCTTCTTTTCATTCTTCTTCTTCTTTTCATTCTTCTTCTTCTTCTTTTCATTCTTCTTTTCATTCTTCTTCTTCTTCTTTTCATTCTTCTTTTCATTCTTCTTCTTCTTTTTTTCATTCTTCTTCTTCTTCTTTTCGTTCTTCTTCTTCTTCTTTTCATTCTTCTTCTTCTTCTTTTCATTCTTCTTTTCATTCTTCTTCTTTTCATTCTTCTTCTTCTTCTTTTCATTCTTCTTTTCATTCTTCTTCTTCTTTTCATTCTTCTTCTTCTTCTTTTCATTCTTCTCCTTCTTCTTCTTCTTCTTCTTCATCTTCTTCGTCGTGCCCCGTGACTGCCCAAATGAGTGAAGTGTGCGGTGATTCTAAGATCGACGGCACTCATCTGCATGTCATACTGACTGACAGTATTATTTCTCTTCCCCTGCAGACTCCAAGGGCATTTAAATTAAAGGTACAGTGTTCTGCACTAATATAAAGGCTCTCTGAAGCCTAGAAACCCTTTTAATAAGTTAAATTCGCAGCGAATAAATTTGCATCGAATCAAATTTATTCCGCAAATTCGGCGAATCAGCCGAATCGAATTTTTGAATAATTCGCTCATCTCTAATTATAATAAAAAATATTACAAAAAAATGAAGTTTCATTACTCAGATAAGTACATTATCTAGGTCAGCGATCATTACCTTGTAGTCTACCTGACTTTTTCTGCTCATAAGCTATCCTTATTGTTTAGTGTATTTTATGTGTGACCCAAGACAATTCCTCTTCTTCCAATGTGGCTCAGGAAAGTCAAAAGGTTGGTCACCCTGCTCTAGTTTATGCTAGTTGTTGAGCCCTAAGCTAAAACTAGATATAATATAAACTCTAAATATCCCTACGAAAAGTATCACTCTCACCCTTGAAAGTGTAAACAAAATATAAATAATATCTTTTCGATACTCCCTCAAACACGAACTTTACAACCCCCACCAGTGCAAAACATAAAACAGCAAATGTCCACATATAAGTCCAAAATAAAGTGCTTTTCAATAAATAGTGCTTTTTCAAACGTTGAGGACTACTCCACTTTGCTGAATTTCAATCCAGGAACCTCAAATCAGGATACCCTCTTCCAATGCAGACCAAGCAAAACTCCTTCCAGGCAGTCCAAAGTTTCCATAAAAAAAGATGTCACATTAGGTTCCCTTCTTCCAAGTAGACCACCTTTTATCTGGTGATGGAGGCCAATGGAGAGAGGGCTTCCCTTGCGGCTAAGTTCCGTATTCCCCTGAGAGTGGGACAGCGGGAGTCAGGCCCAAAGTTGCACAGGTCACCTGTAGGAGTGCTGGTTGATGGTCCACTCAGAAGCACAACTGGTGCACGGGGATAGGTCTGAAGACTGGAGGCGCCTGTGCGTGGTATGCAAGCCTTCCGGGATTTGGATATTTGCGGGTTAGTCAGTTCGAGCCAAGGTCAGATACCGGGTGGGAAACAGAACAGACGTGGTCAGTGGGATAGCCAAGGTCATACACGGAGGATTGAGAGAGAAAGTATCCTTTAGCCAAGCCGAGGTCAGATCAGGGGGTCAGTAGAGCAGACAGGTCCAAGTACAAGCCGGGTCGAAATCAGGAAGTCACAAGCCACAGGAAACAGGAACAAACCACGGGAAGCTAGAGATCATCCACTAGATTTTACATAGTAAAACATTGCAGTTTCGAACCATTTCACTTACATTTTGTCCCTAGTGCTTTGTCCTGTCCCGTCTGCATTTTGACTGTTCTTTCTGCCTGGAATCTTAGAAAAGTCCATGGCGTCCAAAAAGCGTCTCTTTAGGTCAAAAGCGGGTTCAGCTAGAGAACAGCGATAGTAAATCAGAACCACTTGCAGAATTGAGTGATAATGATTTTGTGGGGAAATTTGTCATCAGACACTGAAAACTATTTTGCGACTTTGCTCAGCGATTTGTGAACTTGGCGCTATATTTCAAATTTCAGTGTTTTTGGTTTGATTATATTATTGAATTAAATGTATTATTATTATATTATTTTTTTTTATGATTATTTATTAAATTATAATTTATGATTTCGTGTTTCAAATTTTATCATACCCGGGATGTTTACTAGACTCTTGTTCGGACAGATTTCAGTGAGTTATTCCTAAAAATTACAGGCCTACAATAAAAAAACTACATATTTCCATGCAAAATAATGGTACCGCTTTCAGCACCAAAAATCTGAAATAATCATACCGCTAGGGAGGTTAAAAGCCTTTACAGTTTACCACTTACAGATTTAAGGAGGAGGTCTGGTGCTAGAAATTACTGCTCATGAACTGACGTTTGTGATAATACCTCACATGTGTGGGACTATCGCAGCTTGCCCACATGTGTGACTGAAGCATGAGTTCGCCTTTGCTGTGCAAGCACAAGGGGACAGGGGCACTTAAAATTTTTTAGTACTATTTATTTCTTTTTTATTTATACACTGTTGCTTTAATTTTTTTAATCACTTTTATTGCTGTCACAAGTTATGTAAACATCCATGTGACAAGTAATCTTTATGGAGTGAACTGGGGAACCCCAAGTCCCTGCTCTGTCCTTAAAAGCATTTGATCACACCAAGATTGGTGTGATCAAATGCTTTCGATTTTTACAAAATGGTGCTATTTACATCCAGGTAAACCTTACTTCACTTTTGGTTCCCTATATTATAGAGGCAAACGGAGCAGTTCAGCTCTATGATTAGCCAGCAGAAGTGTTGGCTGGCTGATTGGGTGTCCCAGTGGGACGGGACAGCCCCTTAAAGTCACAGAAGGTCATGGGAGGGGGGGAGTCCCCTCCCTCTGCTTGTTATAGCAATCCCATGCCTAGTTAGCCACTCATATTGCTTTTACAAGAGAGCTAACCACTGACTCTAAAACACTGTGTCAGGATGATGCCTGCAGCTGCGAGCATCTTTCCGGTATAACTACTTGAAGTCCAGTGACACATGGGTATGTCACTGATCATTAAGGGGGTTCACCTGCTAGCATAAAGTAAGGTGACCACTACAGACGCACACCATATCCCAGACTTACAGAGGTATTAATCCCAAAATAAAAAATGTAATATACTGCAGCTTAGGATTCACTAGATGTGGTTGCTGCATTAGTTTTCTTTTTCTAGGCGTTTTTCCTTTTCACATTGTGGTCTGTCCAGTAACATACCTCCTGTATTAGAGTGCCTGCACTCTGAATGAAGAAGCACAAGGGATACCTTTAGACAGCAGCATTGTCAGTCTAGGGGGAGGGGTGTGTTAGATGGACTAGCCAATTTAGATACACTAATGAAATTAAGCCAAATGCCAGATAAGACTTTCTAACATATTACAGCAAACAGATGTTTTCCTTTTGGGATAAACGTTTTACATAGATAAATAAAAGCTGATCATTATAAGCGCCCTTGCCAATAGTAAATGGTTTGTTTCATTCATGCAAAATAATACATTCTGCTGGAGAGCTTGTGCATGAAAAACAACAGACTAGCTGGCAGGATCACCAGATTAAAATAGAACAAAGAAAGCCTAACAAAAGAAAATGAATGCAGCCATCACATCTAAGAATGGGTAAGCTTCAATATAATAAATGTTTGCTTTTGGGTTTAATACTCCTTTAATTAAAGTGCATGTAAGATAATAACAAGGAGACAGAGATACTTCTGTCACCAGACTTTAGAGATACAGTATATATTTGTATATACACCCAGAAGCTATGGGCAACAAAAGTAAACTAATGAACACAGGAGCACTTGCCTTCCATCCCTTCTGGTCTAGATTTAGCAGCAGCTTTTCCATGGACAGGACATATGTTCTCAGACTTTCAATCTCTCTCCGTTTTCTCCTTTTGGGGTTTTTAACACAACAACCCAGAGATGGGAAGTGCCTACATAATATATCAGCAGCCCAGGCATTTACAAATACAGAGATAGAGGGCAGCAGATCCTTACAATGTTAATGGGGGGGGGGGTTCCACAAAAAAACAGCAAGGGGTCTCCCCTATAAATACATACCAGAGCCTTATTCTTTGTGAGAGTCTTCTATGGATGTCAAGGGGGAACCGTATTAAATAATAAAAAAAAAGAAACAGCATTGAGTCCCCTCCAAAATTCTGTATCAGATCTTTCAAGTCTGGGGTAGGTTTTTAATAGGAACCACTCCCAAAAAACACGAAAAAAAGCATGTGGTTTCCTCCAGAGTCCATTCACTGACCCTGCAGGCTGCCTGGCTAGGAAAGGGCAGGGGGTCAGACATTCCCTCCTGAACAAGGTCACATGCCCACAAAATGGAGTGTGTACCTTGTTAGGGGAATCCCCCCTGAGACAGCACCTTGCCAAGTGGTTGTGGAGGTCTGTGGGTGAGGGCTTATAATAATCTGGAGGTAACATTTAAACCAAGAGTGCCTTCAGTTTTACTGCTACAGGGCAGTATTCCTGTGCAAAATCATGTGTATATATATATATATATATATATATATATATATATATATGTATATATATATATATATATATATATATATACATATATATATATATATACGTAATTTTGCACTTCCGCCACATAGAGGCATGCGCTTGTGCCGCCAGAGGATCCTTTCTGCTGTGAAATGTGAAGACACAAACCAATCTACAAGCCCCGCGGTGCTGCAGATTGTCGGTCATGGAGGAAGAACAGAGCTGTATCTATGTTTACATAAATACAGTTCTGTTGTGACAGGGGGGAGTCATGAATAGTATCTCTGAAGAGCTGAGAACACGATCCATCACTTCCATCACTAGTAAAAGCACCATCTTGTGTACACCAAGCATATAGTTAGGCACACTCAACCCTTTGATCACCCAAGATGTTAACCCCTTCCCAACAGTCTAATTAGTACAGTGATTAGTGTATATTTTTAGCATTGATCACTGTAGAAGTGTCATTGGTTACCACAAAGTATCAGTTAGTGTAAAAATGTTTGATGCAATATCGCAGTCCCATTATAAGTCGCTGATCGCCACCATTACCAGTATACATTTTTTTAAAATTCCAGTATATGTACCATAGGTTGTAGACTCTGTAACTTTTGCACGAACTAATCAATATACAATTATTGGGATTTTTTTTTCCAAAAGTATGTTTCAGAGTACATTTTGGCCTACATTTATGAAGAAATTTGATTTATCGGTTTTTTTATTGGATAGGTTTTATAGAAAATAAAAAAATATATTTATAACTATATAAAAAATAGAACTATATGCATTCAACGGCCACTTTATTAGGTACACCTTGCTAGTGCCAAGGAAATATCCCCCACACCAGCAGCCTGAACCATTGATAGAAGGGAGGATGGATCCATGCTTTCATATTGTTTACACCAAATTCTAACCCTGACCATCAGATTGTCGCACCTGAAATTGAATGCCCATTCTCCTCTGACATCAACAAGTCATATTCGTCCATACAATTTCCCCTCTGTGGATATTTTCTCTTTTTCAGACTATTCTCTGTACACCCTAGAGATGATTGCGTGTGAAAATCCCAGTAGATCAGCAGTTTTTGAAACACTCTGTCTGGCAGCAACATCCATGCCATGTTCAAAGTCCCTTTAATCCCCTTTCTTCCCCATTCTGATGCTCAGTTTGAACTTTAGCAAGTCGTCTTCATCATGTCTAGATGCCTAAATGCATTTAGTTGGTGCCATGGTGCCATGTGATTGACTGATTAGCAATTGGTGCTATCAAGCAATTGAACAGGTGTACCTAATAAAGTGGCCGGGGAGTGTAAATGTATAGTTTAGAATTTACAAGTACAAAGGCAAAATATTTAACACAATTACAAGAGGATTTATAATTAACCACAACAATTTAACATCTAAGGCCAATTTGAAAAAGTTTCACTTCGTAAATCTTGTTAGAAGAACAATGTTACTGAAATAATTTACAAAGATTTAAGCAAGCTTTGAGCAGCTTTCTCAAAGCCCTTAAAGTGATGTTAAAGGCTATGTTTTTTACATTAAAAGAGGTTATAATTACTTGCCATGTGCAGCTATATTGCCCAGAGCGGTCCCTTACCTATTCTTTGGTGGTCCACTGCTGATGCTGCCTGCTACTTCTTCCTGTGGGTGCCACATAGCAAACCATGCACTATGGGGACACCTGTGTGGAAGTGCTTCCGAGCTGTGCTGTGTGCTTCCCTAGACACACAAGGCCATGCCAAGCCCTGCCCCTTTCTTACAGGAGTTTGACTGACAGCAGCAGGAACCTATGGCTCCCACTGCTCCATGTGTCTCTTGTGAGACCAGAAAGACAGTGGAGCCGTTCTGCAGATAGCACAGTGCAGGATCAGTGAGAAGAAGAAGGTAAGTGTTTAGGGATAGGGGGAAAGAAGAGCTATAATAATATTTTTTACCTTAAGGCAGGGAGTGCATTAAGCATATAGGTGATTCTGGTCCCTCCTAGAGGATTTACCCCCCTCCCCCCATTTTGTCGTATTCCCCCTTGCCCACCCACCCCCTCCCCCAAAGCCTGACCCCCACCTCTCATTTCTTTATCTCTTTTTTTAAGCGTAACTGTTCACCTTACATCATGTCACTGTACTGGACAATGTTATTTTTATTCTCACTTTATTGTACTCTGCCTGTGAATAGTTCTCATTTTCTCATTTAAACAAGGAAAACAATATAAAGCTGAGGGGGCATCATCAGCATTCCAGCACCATAGGAAATGCAACAATAAATGTAAGAGCTCAATCAGGACAGCTAAAAATTAATATGAGAGACACATAGCAGAGAAGAGTAAAAAAATATATATATTAACATTAAACAAGCGAGGTCAGAACATATTGGCCACATAAAGGATGATGAAGGGAAGTTTGTTTCAAATGACAAGGAGGAGGCAACTATACTACATGCATTCTTCTCCTCTATCTTTACACAGGAAAAAGAGGGGTATAACAGGCATGACTGTATTGTTAGTAACACGCAACATGATGTACCCTTGTGGCTAACAGATGGCAGTGTTTAAAAAAGACTAGAAAAGCTCAATACAAATAAATCACCAGCACCTGATGGCTTACATCCAATAGTACTGAATGAACTCAGTCAGGTTATAGCCAAGCTGTTATTCCTAATTTTTATGGACAGCATACTGACAGGAATGGTATGAGATGACTGGTGAATAGCCCACGTGGTGCCAATATTCAAAAAAGGGCAGAGATATATTACTGGCCTGTCAGTCTAACATCAATAATATGTAAACTATTGGAGGGGATGATAAGGGACTATATCCAAGAATTTACTGAAGAAAATAGTATCAATAGTAGTAATCAGCATGGGTTTATGAAAGGTTGTTCTTGCCAAACCAATTCTACGTGGAAGTGAGCTGCCATCTAGATAAAGGAAGGTCGATGGATGTGGTGTTTCTTGATTTTATAAAAGCATTTGATTATTTGATACAGTCCCCCATAGACTCTCAAATTACAAACTGAGATTTGTAGATATGGACCATAGAGTTTGTTCTTGGATAAAAAACTGGTTACAAGGGCACCTCCAAAGGGTGGTGAAAAACCGTGTGTACTCAGAGTGGTTTAGAGCGGTGAGTGGGGTACCACAAGTCTCTGTCCTGGGACCAATTATGTTTTTCTAACTTATAAATAGTTTAATCTCAGTGTTTGCTGATGATACAATGCTAAGTAAAGCAATAATGACACAGCAGGATACAGAAACCTTACAAGAAGACCTGAATAAAGTAATGGGATGGGCAACTACATGGCAAATGAGATTTATTGTTGAAAAATGTAAAGTAATGCATTTGGGAGCTAAAAATATGAATGCAAGTTACTTGATAGGGGGAGATCCTCTTGGGGAATCCAGGATGGAGAACAATTTGGGGGTCCTAGTAGAAGATAGACTGAGCAATAGCATGCAATGCAAAGCAGCAGCAAGCAAAGCTAGCAGAATATTATCATGCATTAAAAAGGGAATTCACTCCAGAAAAAAAGTGATAATCCTGCCACTTTATAAAACTCTGGCTTGGCCATATCTGGAGTATGCCATCCAGTTCTGCTCACCAACCCTTAGCAAAGATGTGCTGGAACTTGAGAGAGTCCAGAGAAGGGCAACAAAGTTAATAAGAGGGCTAGAAGACCTCAGTTAAGAGGAAAGACTACAAGCACTAAACTTATTCTCCCTGGTGAAGAGACGCTTGAGAGGAGATATGATAGCAATAAACAAATACCTAAATGGTGAGTAGGAAGTAAACTATTCCGTTTCAGGGAGTATAAAAAGACATGGGGCCACTCAAGTGGGGCCACTCACTGAAAGTGGAGTAGAAGCAGTTTAACCTTAAGCTGCTTAGATGCTTAGAGTTTTTTTCACTGTTAGGGCAATAAGGATGTCGAGCTGCCCTTCCAGAATCGGTAGTGTCAGCGGGAAGCGGGAAGACTGCACCTAGCATAGAGGGAGGGGACAAATAATAGCCATAATCAATTGCCAGTGTTGTTCCTGCAGCTGTAGCCAACTACAACGTGGGCTCAAGCGATAAGAAAGGTGGAGAAGATGAGGTGGCAGACCTTATCTGGGTGCCCAAGTATGTACAGAAGGATATTGTCCAGGGGCAGCTTGCAGAGGAGTAGAGGGAGCAGCCACCTTATTCTAACAGGTGGCACTGCTCTACTGGTGGAGGCCACTGGAATCTCCAGATACACTACACATGGCTCAGTAGTTTAGGCCTTTACATACACCTGCTGCAGACAGCACAATAGTAGTTTGTAAACTCTACCTGCAGCATATCAAGTGTTGTAAATGTACAAGTCATTTAGGTACCACATGCATAAGGAGACAAATGAATGTTCACCACAAAGCTTGGTAGGAGCAGCACATGAATGATATGGGTCATCAGCAAAACAACCAAAACCATCATCCTTCTCTCCACTCCCTTTCCACCACAGCCACTTTCCAGGAAACGCCACCTGCATCTGTATCTGCTGTTAAATCTGTGGCCTTAAGTGATAGGAATGGAAGTGTGAAAATGGTCTACAGAGCATAGTGCATGGCCCATCAAGTAGTAAAGAGGGTCAACATGGGGCCATTTTTAGTAGGCCCAAGCATAAGCTCCAACTACACTTAAAACTTCCTAAACGCAACTTGTCTTCAGTTACATCATTGACCAGCCAGTTGTCTCCCTAGTCATGATTTTTTTCACCCAGAAATCCATCCTTGTCCTCCACCAGCATGTGGAAGGTAATGTCTCCTTGAATCTGGAGCATGTGGTCAGTGGCAGAGTCCACAAGGCCACAGGCACATGGTCTTGCAAACATGTGCATGAATATTACATTTACTTTAAGAAAAGTGGGTGCACTGTCTGTTAAAAATTCCAAACTGCAATTGTGCATATAATATAACTATATCAAACCATAATATTTTATAAGGAAATAATAATAGTGTAAACTCAATACATGCAATAACCTAAAAAAATATAAAAATTGAAAATCAAATATAAATAAAATTGTGCCGTATGCTTAAAAAGCATTCAAACATGAAAGCATGTGTAATACCATCTACCTTCAAAATAAAGATAAACATAGAAGAGTGTATATATGTACAGATGGACAAATGTGTATATGGACAATGATAAGCTCAAAATCACTTAAACTTTACAGTGTATATAATATAACCCAGTACTCCACTGTCAAAATAAAAATAAACATAAAAAAGTGTATATCCATGTGCAGATGGACAAATGTACATATGGACGATATAAATAAACAAGTATACATAAAAATATGTTAAGCCAATATTGGAAACAAAAATAATAAAGATGAATAAAGCAAACAAATGTGCAAAATGTCCATACAGATGGATAAATATCCTAGTGAACAGTCCAAAATCATGATGGAAAATCCAAAAGAAAAGGAAGACACACTTCAAAGTGTGAGACGGAGAGCATTCAGTGCAGCAGAAAAAGAGGGTGCCAGGAAATCACACCACCCACATGTAAGGTAAACTCCTTACCAAAGACAGTGATCCCACATAGAGATCTTAACCTCCTTGGCGGTATGATTCTTTCCGATTTTTTGTGCTGAAAGCGGTACCATTTTTTTGCATTGAAATATTTAGTTTTTTATTGTATGCTGTAATTTTTAGGAATAACTCACCGAAATCTGTACGAACAAGAGTCTAGTAAACATTCCGGATATGATAAAACTTGAAACACGAAATCATAAATTATAATTTAATAAATAATCATAAAAAATAATAATATAATAATAATAAATTTAATTCAATAAAATAAGCAAACCAAAAACACTGAAATTTGAAATACAGAGGCAAATTCGCACATCGCTGAGCAAAGTCGCAAAATCGTTTTCAGTGTCTGATGATGAATTTCCCCACGAATCATTATCACTCAATTCTGCAAGTGGTTCTGATTTACTATCGCTGTTCTAAAACCGCTTTTGACGTAAAGGGGCGCTTTTTGGACGCCATGGACTTTTCTAGGTTTCCAGGCAGAAAGAACAGTCAAAATGCAGGCAGGGCACAGGACAAAGCAGTAGGGACAAAATGTATGTGAAATGCATTGAAACAGCAATGACAGCAAAAATGAAATTTTTAAAAAATTTCAAATTTCCCGCCGGTTCCGGCGCCTGTACGTCCCGACGTCACAAGGACCGGAACGCGGAAGTCGGATGCCAGCATCGGCTGGAGGAGATGGCCGGGGACACTGCAGGGGACACATCATGGGAGCGAAGGACAAGGTAAGTGCTGCAGGGACCCCCTGAGCAACGCCGCATGGTAAGCCCGAGTGTAGCTCGGGGTTACCACTCTTGGTTTTGAAATTTTACCCCGACCTACACTCGGGAAAACCGCTAAGGAGGTTAAAGCACCTTGTTGTTCCACAGCACAAAATATTCAGACACACCACTCCATCGAAGTATGGTCCTGTGTAAATGTGCTCAGCACAGAGGAGTTAAAAACAAGGGACCACCATAGTGCAGTAGGTTAAAACCAAGGGCTTTTAAAATGCCAATGTACTTACAATAAGAAGACAATCACAGGCATATAACAAAGCATGAGCACCAATGGATCCCTACCAGCATGTGTGATAACATCACCTGTTCGGCCCCACCCTAATGTGTTTCACTGTAAACAGCCTCTTTAGAGGATAGAGGCATGCCACCATAGAGCCTCTGTAGATGCTGCTTACAGAGAAACGAGTTAGGGGAGGGCATATAGGGGGAAATATAATGTTGTATTTTGTTTTCACTTAGGTGGGAGTGATGGCCCTGAGGATTCACTAGAAAGTCCAATGAGGAGGAAGAAGTAGAGGTGACATCACCTAGTTACAAGACAAAGGGCAGCACCACCAAGTCCATTGATATGCCCCATCCTGCATTTCTCCTAGCAGCCTGTAATTGTCCAGGTGCATTATGCAGGCAATGTAATCGTAAAAAACAAATCAAATTGTTTTATTGCGATAGCAAAAAAAAGAGAATATAAGTAAAGACTGCTGCATCCACTACACAATCTACGTATATATTAGATGTAGAACAACTACTTCAAGAAAAGTGGACAAGCTGTCTCTTAAAAATTCTAAAGTGCAATTGTGTATATAATATATCAAACCATATTATTTTATACGGAATAATAGTGTAAATTTAATACATGGAATAACCTTAAAAAAATACAAATTGAGGGAGGGGAGGGAGGGAATATTATCAGCTCAGGTTTAGAGAGATTAGTTTAAGGAAGTGTTGCAACATCCATGCTGATATATCAGTTAGTAAGTTAATAATGCAAGAGCAGACTGAAGGAGGGAGGTGAGCAGTAGAGAGACAGAGACAATGTCTCTTGAGATTTCTGGTGTTGTCAGTTTGCCAGGGTTGTAACAGTTGGGGCCTGATTCTTCATGTAGTTAGAGGAGCAAGTGTGTACAGTGAGAATGAGAGTGAATTGTTGTAGACAGAGGTGGCCATGTTAGCACAGGAAAGGGGAGATACTCTGTCATCGAGGTGGTCAGTACCCGAATAGAAAAGTGAAGAGTTAAAGTGGTGAAGGTTTCTACAAGTAATTGTTTGCTGCTCAGGGGGATAAGTGGTTGAAGACAAGGATACTGTGAAAGTGGTGAGGTTGTGATCAGGGAGAGAAAAGGGTATTACCATTGGAGTGAGAGGAAGTGTGTGTCCTTTGTGTTAGGTGAAAAGATGAGGTTAAGTTGAAATGTTGAGCAGTAGCCAGGTTGTTAACATTAACAGGGATGTTAAAGTCACTGAGAATAATAGTGGGTATTTCAGAGGAGAGAAAGTAGGGTCGCTAGGCAAAGAAGTCATCAAAAAAGCGTGATACTGGTCCAGGAGACCGATAAATCACTGCAATCCTCAGAGAAATTGGAGAAAATGGACGAATGCAGTGCATCTTGAAAAAAGGGAGGGATAGAGAGGGAGTAGTAGAAAGGACTTGGAAGGTGCTCTGTGGGGATAGAATGAATCCAACTCCACCTCCTTTCTGTCCACTCGGTCTGGGTGAATGAGTCCAGTGAAGACCACCATGGGAAAGGCAGCATGGTAAGAATCAAATCACCAAGCATATAGACAACTTTAAAGGATATTGCACACAGACATTTACCATATAGCATAGCAGTGTCAATTAGCAGGCATACATGGCATGGAGATTGTACAGATAGATATTGCATGCAGACACTTGCCATATAGCATAGCAGTGTCAATTAGCAGTCATACATGGCATGGAGATGGTACAGATGGATAAGTACAGATGGATATTGCATGCAGACATTTACCATATAGCATAGCGGTGTCAATTAGCAGTCATACATGGCATGGAGATGGTACAGATGGATAAGTACAGATGGATATTGCATGCAGACATTTACCATATAGCATAGCGGTGTCAATTAGCAGTCATACATGGCATGGAGATGGTACAGATGGATAAGTACAGATGGATATTGCATGCAGACATTTACCATATAGCATAGCGGTGTCAATTAGCAGTCATACATGGCATGGAGATGGTACAGATGGATAAGTACAGATGGATATTGCATGCAGACATTTACCATATAGCATAGCAGTGTCAATTAGCAGTCATACATGGCATGGAAATGGTACATATGGATAAGTACAGATGGATTTTGCATGCAGACATATACCTGTGAAAGAGCAGAGAAGACATGATGATGAGAAAGTGATAGAAGTGGCAGTAAAACTGTGAAAACATAGGAAAAGATCGTAAAAGAAACACTCAGGAAAGAAATATGTTGTCCATGATTAACCCGTCTACCCTACTATTATCTGCAATAGTTTCTGCAGAGAAACATCTTTAGAGTGAATGGATTCCTTTTCATAGCCAATGTGCCTCAGATACTCATGGTGGTTAATGGAGTAGCTTCCTAAGCTAGGCTTTCAGGTCTATCTTCATGATACATTGCTCAGGCCCGACTACTTGAAGCAGTCATAGGCAGTGCATAACCCATATGAATACATAGGGTCAAGAGCAGACAAGGGCACCCTGTTCATTGATGACACACTTGACTACTGGGTGCGAAGGCTAGAACAGTGATCAGAGCTTGCCTAGCATGCAGTCAAGCTCCTGAACTGTTCTGTTGCCAGTGTTCTTTCAGAATAAGCATTTAGTTCAGCTGGTGGTTTTGTGAAAGAAAAATAGAAGCTGCCTATCTCCAGACACAGTTGACTGATTTGCCTTTATAGAAATGAACCAGTCTTTGATCAGCGATGAGTACTAATCCCCGAAGCGGATGTTAACAATGAATTACTTTTTTTTCCATAATACAATTTTAGTTGGTTTTACAAATATAGTTACAACAACAAAACAAAAGTAAAAATAGGACAGTGAAAAGCTACACAACGTCACAGTATAGGTGTTGCGGTAAAGTTTAACAAAGATAAAAAAGGAAATATTGAATAGTTTCCAACAGTCCTACTAGTTGCACAAAATAATAATTTTAGAGTATCCAAAAAAAGGTTAAACACAATAATATCTTGGGTTACAGTTCTGAACCAGTCGGACCAGGGTTTCCACGCATTGTCAAATTTAGTAATTCTATAATTTAGGCAAGCTAAAGATTTCTCATAGATAAAGTGGGTCTAAACTAGCTCAATTACTTCTTTTAGAGAAGGGGCTAAGTCTTTTTTCCAGTGTCTAGTAATGGTAAGTCTTGATGCTAGAAGAATATGTGTCACTAAGAGTTGATAATGGATTGGATATGTATCTATATTTATATTCAAAATGGCTACGGTAGGATCTGGTTGTTTTAATATCCCAGTAATTTCCGATATCATGTGGAAGACTTTATATCAATAGCTTCTAATATTTTTACATGTCCATTATATATGTAATAGAGTACCAATCTGACTGCAGTTTCTCCAGCATTGAGGACTATGTTGTTCTGAGAATTTGGCCTTTTGGTAAACAGTTAGATACCATCTTGTGGAAATTTTATGCATTAGCTCCCAAGGGTTAACACATCTAGTAGCTGAAAACACATTCCCAAATGCACATTCCCACTGCTCATTAGAGATTTCAGTCTCTAAGTCTTTTTCCCACTTGATTTAGGGAGTAGTCTTATTAAATTCTGATTTACATTGTAGGTTATAAAATAGGGTTATACCACCTGATTTAGGAGTAGCGGAGCTATAGAACTGTAAAGATACTTTGGGTATATATATTGTTTTTACTGGATGTTTCGATAGGCAACGACTGTTGTGTGTATAGGTTGATTTTTCAGAAGGGAGAAGGTTAATTCTTTCATAAGGACTTAAAAAATTTTTATGTCATTTTTAACACAAATATCTTCTATTGTGCGTATGCCATTGTGTTTCCATTTCGAGCTATCTATGCTAGGCATTACTACATGTAAGGTTGTTATAGGTATAAAAAGAGCACTTATTCAGAGAGGATCTATAGGCATGGAGCTTAAGGATTTCCCGGCTTCAACTGAGGCTCGTATAGTTGGTGTTGTTTTACTAGTGGGAAGCCTTTGCCACAAGTTCGCTAGTAGTATGGCACTTAAATCTGTAGTAGAGGCTAGAGTTTTTTCATTGTCATGCCATTTTGTATCATCTTCCACTATAAACCAATGTTTAAGTTGGTCTAATAGTGATGCTTTGTGATAGTCCCTAATGTCAACAAATCCCATTCCTCCTTTTTTTTTCTGTTTGATTAATATATTATGTGACCATGTAGGTCTCATATTTCCCCAGATGCATTTTTTAACCCACCTTGGCGGTATTCCCGAGTGTAGCTTGGGATAAAGTTTCAGTACCAAAAGCGGTAACCCGAGCTACACTCGGGCTTACCATGCTCCGGGATCCCTCGATCACTTGCCTTGTCCTGCGCTCCCGCGATGTCCCTCCTGCAGTGTCCGCTGTAATATCTTCCGGCGGATGCCGGCATCTGTCATCTGGGTTCCGTCCCCTGCGAGTGTCGGGACGTACTGGGACGGAACGGCGGGTAATTTGAAAATGACAAAAAGTGACATTCACTAAAATCACTAAAATCACATAGTAAAACATTACTGTATCAAAGCATTTCACATACATTTTGTCCCTAGTGCTTTGTCCTGTGCCCTGCCTACATTTTTACTATTCTTTCTGCCTGGAAACTGAGAAACATCCATGTCATCCAAAAAGCGTCCCTTTAGGTCAAAAGCAGTTTTAGACTAGCTAGAGAACAGTGATAGTAAATCAGAACCACTTGCAGAATTGAGTGATAATGATTTGTGGGGAAATTCACCATCAGACACTGAAAACGATTTTGCGACTTTGCTCAGTGATGTGCGAACTTGGCGCTCTATTTCAAATCTCAGTGTTTTTGGTTTGATTATATTATTGAATTAAATGTATTATTATTATTATTTTTTATGATTATTTATTAAATTATAATTTATGATTTTGTGTTTCAAATTGTTACATACCCGGGATGTTTACTAGACTCTTGTTCGGACAGATTTCAGTGAGTTATTCCTAAAAATTACAGGCCTACAATAAAAAAAATACATATTTCCATGCAAAAAAATTTATCGCTTTGAGTACAGAAATATGGACATAATCAGACCGCTAGGGAGGTTAAGCATAAATTGTATTTTTGTTAGAAGATTTAATTGGGATTAGAATTAATCTAAATAGATATAAAATCAGTGGCAATATGAACATTTTAAATGCGGCCGGTTTGCCAGACCAGGATAGTTCATATTTAGCCATTTGATTCAGGTGGGTTTGAATTTTTGGAATTAAATTTAGAATAATTGAGAGTTCCTAGGTCAAAGGTTTTGTTTGTCAACAATATTCCAAGATAAGGAATGGCTTCATTTTCCCAGATGTAGGGAAATTTGTTTTGGAGGTACATTTTTAGAATGCGATCTACACCTAGATTTAGGATATTAGATTTGGATGCACTTATTTTATAATATGAAATATTACTGAATTGTATGAGAGTTTGTTGAATTGCTGTTAAAGACATAGAGGGTTAGTTAGCATTAAAATGATGTCATCCGCAAAAAGCGTTTTTTTGTGGTGGTTTTTACCTATATAGAAGCCATGTATTTCTGGATTGTTTCTTATAGTTTCAGTGTAACGGAACCAACCCCGACTGCACTTGGGTACTTTCATGATAATACTGCTTTCCCGTCTGAACACCAACAACAGACACCACAGATTTGAAGTCAGAAAGTAGACTAGTTTATTTGAACACAGATACAAGATATAAACACTCAAGGAGAAAAATTCCCCCTCCCTGCATAATGTCACAGGGTAGGGCAATCTACATTTAGTAACAAGAGACACACAGGTATTCAAACTTCACTCCAGCAGACAGTCCCATCAGGAGGGAGGGCTGCTGGAGACAACCCCCCACTAAGCTAATACACATAAACACATACATCCCATAATAATTTGCTCCCAAGCAAGACAAACAATAGAACAATGGGATGTAACCACATAACACCAAACAATCCACAACCCCCCACCCCACCTATGTCCTAGACATATCTACACAATATTAGGACAGATCACCCTGTACTCCTAACCGGCACAGGGTGACTTACACATAAGAGGGATATGGGGAGCTGAGACAGGGGTCTCCCCACCTCTCCAAAGTGAGCTGAGTTCCATGGGCCCCCCACCCAAAGTGATTCCTGTCACATTCAGCAAGAGGTTCAAGTGATAGGTTAAAAATTAGTGGCGACAATGGGCATCCTTGTCTGGTACCATTCGTAATTAAGAATGGTTTGGATAGCATGTTAGATACATAGACTTGGGCAGAAGGATTTGCGTAAAGTGCTGTAATAGCATTAATGATTGTTCCTGAAAATCCAAATTTATGCAGTACTTGGAGCATGTATGTTCAGTGTATCCTATCAAAAGCCTTTTTGGCGTCCAGAGCAAGTACTAAGGAGGGAATTTGATGTGAGCCTGAGTAATTAATTCTGTTGATTAGTCTCCGTGTTGTGTCAGATGTTTGTCTACCTTTAGTAAAGCCTAACTGATCAGGCTTCATCAAATCCGGGAGTATATTGGCCAGCCTGCATGCTATCATTTTAGCGTAGATCTTAATGTCAGTATTTAATAAAGAAATAGGCCTGAAATTTTGTGGGTTATGTGGATCTTTACCTGATTTGGGGATTGTTACAATTAATGCTTGTAGCATTTTGGAAGGTAATGAGGCAGAAGAAAACGCATCAGCGTATAGTTGGTTTAGATGAGGACTCAGGGTATTTTTGAAAATGTTATAGTATTCACTGGAAAATTCATCTGGTCCCGGACTTTTGCCATTGGGTAGTTTTTCTATTGTTCTGTTTATTTCATTTATTGTGATAGGGGAGTTTAAGATACTTAGTTGTGATTTTGAAAGAGTGGATTTTGTGATAAAAATGCTTGTATGTTTTCCATAGAAGGTTGGAGAGTGGATTTATCTTGATTTAAGTTATAAAGCGAATCGTAGTAACTAGCAAATTAATTTGCTATTTCTTGTGTATTAGTGATTTTAGTTGTATCTATTGCGTTGATAAGATATGGTATTTTAGTTCTAGTATGCAGGAATTTCCCTGCTTTGTTTCCATTAGAGTAGTAGTTGAGTTTTAATCTTTGCGTACTTCTATCAAATTGGTGCATTAGTATGGAGCGTAATTCGTCCCTTAGTCTGGACAGTGTATTTGAGGTGATTTGATCAATTTGAGCTTTATTTTGTGTTTCTAGTTTGCGAATATCCTGTAGTGAGTCATTAAGCTGTTTATTTCTTTGCTTTTTAGCTTTAGCGCACATTTGTAAAATTATTCCACGTATACAGTTGCAAGAAAAAGTATGTGAACCCCTTGGGATTATGTGGAGTTTTGCATGAATTGGGCATAAAATGTGCTCTGAACGTCATCTAAGTCACAGCAATAGAAGAACACAATCTGCTGAACATAATACTACACAAACATTAGATGTTGCCATGGTTTAATTGCACATAACATGTAAACATTCACAGTGCAGGGAGGAAAAAGTATGTGAGGCCCTAGCTTAATGACTTCTCCCAGAGCTAATTGGAGCCAGGAGTGAGCCAACCTTGACTCCAATCAGTGTGATGATATTGGATGTGTTGCTGACAGCTGTCCTGCCCTTAAAAAACACACACCTGTTTTGGGTTTACTGGTTTCAAGAAGCACTGTCTGATGTGAACCATGCCTTGCAGAAAAGAGCTCTCAGAAGACCTACGATCAAGAATTGTTGACTTGCATGAAGCTGGAAAGGGTTACAAAAGTATCTCCAAAAGCCTTGATGTTCATGTGTCCATGGTAAGACAGACTGTCTACAAATGGAGAAAGTTTAGCACTGTTGCTACTCTCTCTAGGCGTGGTCGTCCTGTAAAAATGACTGCAAGAGCACAGCGCAGAATGCTGCATGAGGTAAAGAAGAATCCCAGAGTGTCAGCTAAAGACCTACAGAAATCTCTGGCACATGCTAACATTTTTGTTGACACATCTACAATAAGGAAAACATTAAACAAGAATGGAGTACATGGGAGAACACCACGGAGGAAGCCATTGCTGTCCAAAAAGAAGATTGCAGCACGTTTGAAGTTTGCAAAAGAGCACCTGGATGTTCCACAGCACTACTGGCAAAATATACTGTGGACAGATGAAACCAAGATTGAGTTGTTTGGGAAGAACACACAACACTATGTGTGGAGAAAAAAAGGCACAGCACACCAACATCAAAACCTCATCCCCACTGTAAAACATGGCGGAGGGAGCATCATGGTTTGGGGCTGCTTTGCTGCCTCAGGGCCTGGACGGATTGTTGTCATTGATGGGAAAATGAATTCCAGAGTTTATCAAGACATTTTGCAGGAAAACAAACGGCCATCTGTCTGCCAACTGAAGCTCCGCAGAGGATGGGTGATGCAACAGGACAATGACCCAAAGCATACAAGTGATTCAACAAAACAATGGCTGCAACAGCACAGAATACGCCTTCTGGAAAGGCCCAGTCAGAGTCCTGACCTCAACCTGATTGAAATGCTGTGGCATGACCTTAAGGGAGCGATGCACACCAGACATCCCAAGAATATTGCTACACTGAAACAGTTTTGTGAAGGGGAGTGGTCCAAAATGACTCCAGATCGTTGTGCAGGTCTGATCTGCAACTACAGGAAACGTTTGGTTGAGGTTATTGCTGCCAAAGGAGGGTCAACCAGTTATTAAGTCCAAAGGTTCACATACTTTTTCCTCCCTGCACTGTGAATGTTTACATGTTATGTGCAATTAAACCATGGCAACATCTAATGTTTGTGTAGTATTATGTTCAGCAGACTGTGTTCTTCTATTGTTGTGACTTAGATGACGTTCAAAGCACATTTTATGCCCAATTCATGCAAAACTCCACGTAATCCCAAGGGGTTCACATACTTTTTCTTGCAACTGTATATGCTTTGTGAGCGCACCAGAGGGTGCCAGAGTTTGATACAGATTGCAAATTTATATGGAAGAACTCCTCAAGATGTTTTTCAAGTATCAAGTTATTGTTGGGGATTTTTATAATGGACAAATTTACGTGCCAGAGGTTGTGTGGTTTCAATAAGTGGTTATCCAAAATAGTAATTGAAACCGGCGCATGGTCTGACCACGTTATATTCCCTATGGTTGATGTGGTAACATTCTGCAGTAGGCATTTATCTACCAATATAAGGTCAATTCTTGAATAAGATTAGAAACAAAGCCGAAAAAAAGGTGTAATCTCTTTCACCTTCATGTTGACACCTTCAAACCTCATAGACATCTTCATTTATTAGAAAGGGGTCTAGGTTACTGTCAACTATGAGGTTGAAGTCCCCACATAGTATAAGGGAACCAGAACGATTTTTGGAGATTAGTTTGAAGAGCTTATTAATGTATCTTTTTTGATGAGTATTAGGTGAATTTGTATGAATTTACAATAGTGTAGTCTGTATTATCTATAGTACATATAAGAATCAGGCACCGGTCTTCGGGGTCTGATATATTTTTATGAAGAACAAAGTTTAGTGTATCTCTAATAGCAGTGAGTACTCCTCTTTTTTTTTTCAGAGGCATTGGCAGTATAGACATGTGGAAACTTTTTGTGCGAGCATTTAGGAAGGGCCGAATCTATGAAATGAGTCTCTTGAACACAGAGTATATCACATTTATCTTTAAATGCCTGTTTCCACATGTTTGTATGTTTGACCGGATGATTCAAGCCATTGACATTAACCTCCCTAGTGGTCTGATTATGTCAGTATTTCTGTGCTCAAAGTGGTACATTGTTTTCAATGCAAATATGCTGTTTTTTTTTATTGTAGGCCTGTAATTCTTAGGAATAACTCACTGAACAAGAGTCTAGTAAACATCCCGGGTATAATAAAATTTGAAACACGAAATAATAAATTATAATATGATCAATAATAATATAATAATAAATTTAATTCAATAATGTAATCAAACCAAAAACACTGAAATTTGAAATAGAGCACCAAGTTCGCACATCAATGAGCTCAGTCACAAAATCATTTTCAGTGTCTGATGATGAATTTCCCCATGAATCATTATCGCTCAATTCTGCAAGTGGTTCTAATTTACTATTGCTGTTCTCTAGCTGGTCTAAAACCGCTTTTGACCTAAAGGGATGCTTTTTGGATGCCATGGGTGTTTGTCAGTTTCCAGGCAGAAAGAACGGGAAAAATGCAGGCAGGGCACAGGACAAAGCACTAGGGACAAAATGTATGTGAAACAGTTTGATACAGTAATGTAAAACTATCAGATTTTAGTGTATTGAGTGGATGTCAAATTTTTACATTTTTTAAATTCCCGGTCCCGCCCCCCATACGTACCGATGCTTGCAGGGAACAGAACCCAGAAGACAGATGACAGCATCGGCTGGAGGACATGGCCAGGGATGCTGCAGGGGAGACATTGTGGGACCGCAGAACAAGGTAAGTGTTCGAGGGATCCCAGAGCAATGCTGCAGTGTAATCCCGAGTGTAGTTCGGGGTTACCGCTTCTGGTACTGAAAGTTAATCCCGAGCTACACTTGGGAATACCGCCAGGGGGGTTAATAGAGATAATTTTTATACCCATTGAATAGATATATTTACCAATATTAATCGGGGATTAACCAAGGGGCCCCTAAAGCGGTAATACATTTTTATGTACATGTCAGATAAACCATTTAGACCAGGGGTGGGCAAACTTTTTGACTTGAGGGCCACAATGGGTTCATATATTGGACCCGGGGGCCGGACCAAGAGTAGATGAATGATGTGTATGTGTCATCCATAGTAAGTATAGTAATATTCCCCCATAGTAAGCATAGTAATTAATCCCCCATAGTAATTCATCCCCCATAGTAATTCATCCCCCATAGTAATTCATCCCCCATATAGTAATTCATCCCCCATAATAATTCATCCCCCATAGTAATTCATCCCCCATATAGTAATTAATCCCCCATATAGTAATTCATCCCCCATATAGTAATTCATCCCCCATAGTAATTCATCCCCCATATAGTAATTCATCCCCCATAGTAATTCATCCCCCATAGTAATTCATTCCCCATATTAATTCATCCCCCATATAGTAATTCATCCCCCATAGTAATTCATCCCCCATATAGTAATTCATCCCCCATAGTAATTCATCCCCCATAGTAATTCATCCCCCATATAGTAATTCATCCCCCATAGTAATTCATCCCCCATATAGTAATTCATCCCCCCTATAGTAATTCATTCCCCATATTAATTCATCCCCCATAGTAATTCATCCCCCGTATAGTAATTCATCCCCCATCCCCCATAGTAATTCATCCCCCATAGTAATTCATCCCCCATATAGTAATTCATCCCCCATATAGTAATTCATTCCCCCTATAGTAATTCATTCCCCATATTAATTCATCCCCCATATTAAGTCCCCAAGTCCCCCCTGTGTCAATTCACTTACCTTTGCTCCGCGCGTTCCTCTCGTCGTGTTCCCGTGCCGTTCCGGTGTAGCATGAAAATCTGTCTCCTATGAGGATCTGTCCCCCTCGACGTATCTGCGCATGTGCCAGTTTCAGGCATTAGCAGCCGATCGGCGATCTCCGGCACATGCGCAGATACGTCGAGGGGGACAGATCCTCATAGGAGACAGATTTTCATGCTACACCGGTCTTCAGGGCGGACTGTGAGAGGAGCCTAGCTCCCCTCGCGTTCGTCACGCTGCCCCGCCTACACACATCCTGACAGCCATCCTGACAGTATCACGCTCCGCGGGCCGGATTAAAAGGTCCGCCGGGCCGTATATGGCCCGCGGGCCGTAGTTTGCCCATTGCTGATTTAGACTATCAGGAATTACACAATAGTAGAAGCAAAAAGGAAAAAAAATAAACAAATACAGATAACTGAACAGATAACAAATCACAAAAAATAGGATCGTAGCCAAGATCCAAACGCAATGAAAATTGCGTAGTACTTTTGGGGCAAAAACAAAAACAAGTGATCTTGCCATTGGTAAGTATACTTACTTAGTGTGTTTGGTAAGGGTAGTACCCTCAGTGCCTTGCTTAAACATGTGAAATTACATCTAAGCGAGGACCATGAGATAAGACTGCACATATACAGTCAATGTTTAGTTTGGTGTTTGTGAGTGACCAGGTTCCACTCTGGAGATGCTCTGGTGGCAGTAGAATGTTGCGGGTTGCTTTCTGGGAGATTGTCCCACTCTCTAAGACATTGCAGACCTTCCTCTAGGCTGTTGATTTTGATAATTAAGACATTTCTGGTGTCGATCAATTTAGTAGGGTGACCTCAACAATAAATTTTTTTGTAGAGCTTTTGTTATTGGGGGGAGATTTTTCCTAAGTTGCATGGTGTGCTTAGATAAATCTGTGAAGAGCTGTAAAGAGGAGAATTGTGCAAGCAAATTTTGGGATTTGCGCACAATTTCCATGACAATTTCCATCTTTGACATGAAAAAATGAATTCTCATCAAGACATCTCGAGGTATTTCATCTGGGAGATAGGAGGGTTTTGGAAGGCTATGTATTCTATCGATGGTCATATCTGTGTTTGTAGCCTCAGGTAGAAGGGCACGAAAGAGCTCTTGGGTATATGCTCTCAATTGGTCAGGTTGTATCGATTCTGGAATGCCTCTTATTTTAATGTTGTTACATCGTGATCTATCCTCCAGATCTGCAACTTTATTTTTGAGCCATTCAATTTCTTCATCCGTTTCGTTCTAGAATTTCTTCATCCCTTTCATTGAGGACGTCTACTAGGGTGTTAAAGGTTGTTGCATATTCTCCCATTTTTGTTTCAACATGATCAACTCTGTGACCAAGATCATTAATCTCTGATTTGATTTGTTGCATAGAGTTAATGATATCTGACTGTATGGATGATCTTAATGAAAGGAGCATCTCCTTCATTAATATATCAGAAATAAGCTGACTGGTAGTAGGAAAGTTAGCCATTGGATCTGAGAAATGTGAAGTATTAGTGTGAAAATCTGTTACAGCATGCTGTGGGTTAATATCTGTCATTCTAGGTTTAGATTTTGCTGGGCTCTCAACAGAGGATGTAGAGAAACAGGGGAGACGGGCTACATTAGGATAGAGCTGCTTTTCTGCTTAACAGGTGTCACAGGAGAAGCTGCAGAGACTTGTCTGTGTGCTGAGTGAAAGGAGGAGGATCCTGAGCTGCTGCTGCTATGTTGGGGATTGCTGTGATCCGGCCGAGGGGGAAACTCTGTTAATTTCAGGAGTTTCCTCTCAGCTTTCCTCTTCTTTGTCATGTCCCTGAGGGTCACCGGGCTGTTGTCTCTCCTCTGGTTGCTTTTGGAGTGTCAGGTCTGCCGCTGCTGTGTGCTGGCACTGTGAGTACAGCAAAGCCGTGTGGTTATGCAGCCATTCAGCTTCCGCTCCGGCCATGCCCCCAGTTAATTGCTATTTTTTATGACCAGCAATTTTATCATACTTTGGTATTTACAGTAAATAAAAACGTATTTTTCTTTAGGTTCATGGTGATGAAGTACCCTGAATTCCTTTATAATTTCCATGCACCTCTTGTCTTTTATTAGCGTGTGTTGACTGTTGCTGAAGTGCAGATATGCATAATATAGTGTATGTATGCATGTACTCTACAGTACATCACAGTATGATATAGCATGTATTTTATCATATGATAACTTGCAACAAAGTATGTGTAATCCAGTCCCCCATATACTGTACATTTTACATATGTAATAAAGTAATTCATTGTTTGCACCTGAGGTAAGAGCAAAACAACTGCACATTAGTAGGACTCACGATATTAATTAAGTGCTGATATTTACGGAAACCTTAATTAAAATGGTTTACACTGGTGCCTGAGAGACCCTTTACAGATAATTTGTTATTGGATATTTTTATAACACTTACTTATGTGTTGAATAATGTATGCTTCAGCTGTACAAAAAAAGATTTTTAGTTTATTTGTGTATTTTCAGAAGACAAAAAACAATTAATTAGTCCAACATTGCAGTCCCACAGGCAAGTTTCTGCATCTTTGATTATTTACATGTTTGTTAGTTGGTATCTTCTTTTTGTTTAACTTGTCAGTTATCATTTCTCCTCTATAATGCAGTCAGTAGGCTTATTAGTACATACATTAACCAGCCATGCAGATTGCAGTTATTGAATATGTATGTCCCTGTGTAATTATAATAATAAATGAGTGGATTTGGAATTCATAATGAGAAAACTGTAATTACATTTACACTGGTGATATAACTTTTAAGAGGTTTGTGGTGAATATTTATATTCATACAGTATATTCGATTCCTTTTAAAATATTTAACTGAAAAAGGTAAGGCAAATAGTAATAAAAGTTGACTTAAAGTGAACAGATGCACAGATAAATGCAGTCATAGTATGGCCACATGTACCATTCTGTCCATTCAAAATTCATTGAAAGTACAGTCATGCCCACTATATCATAACCATAGATAGGACACAAACATTCTAGGAAGACTGAATGAACTCCTTTCTTATTAATTGCACTCCAAAGAACCTAGTAGTAAAGATGACAACTGAGCTTTTCATAGTAAAACATGTCGGGGGGGTGTACTTGTTGGACCAGACCTCAGAATGCAGCATCTACTTCCTAAGTTTGTATTTACTAAGCATGGATGAGCTGCAAGAAGTTTTTCCCTGAAGTGAAGGTAGAGGAGTATTCAGGAGCCTGGAGTAGAGTCAACTTTAAAGAAATCTACAAATAGAAGTCTTTTTATACCTAAGATTCTTATTCAAAGATAAAATCTAACTGGGTCCAGCTCATTATTAAATTTACTTATTTTAGAATCTGTCACCACCATTGGAATTCTTTGCATTTATTGTCATAAAAACTATATTGGGAATCAGCCCTTGCATTAATGTGATCTCTAGCGCGCCTACTAAGGGTACACAAGCTAATCTCTTAGCTGTGTTTTATAAAGTGCATTCCAATGGGCATGCCAATGTTAAAGTGGTAGTAAAGTCCTCTTTAATACTTTAACCTACAGGTTAGCTTATAATAAAGCTTACCTGTAGGTAAAATGAATATCTCCTACACATGCGCCTTTTAGGAGATATTAGCTCTTATTGATAGTTGGCGTATGCGCTCTGAAGGAACGGCATACCTGTGCCATTCCTCCAGAGCACTGTGCCATGGCCTGGGACTCCCGCACACATGCACAGGAGTGACATCCTTGTGGCTTAGCCAGTCAGATGGCCGTTGCTCAGGAACCCAGAAGGAAGACCAGGTGAAGATGGAAGCCCTGTCAGCGGTGACAACACGCCACTGGAGGGCTTCGTTTTAAGGTAAGTCCTTCATAATGTGCTTGTATGCAATGCATACTAGCACATTATCCCATTGCAGGAGATTTTTTTCTTCTTTTTTTTTGGGATGCGGTTTACTACCACTTTAACAAGAGTGTATATTTGTCTGTATACATTTTGTTTATTATGTTCATGACTAAACATGACTTAGTACTTGATGGAAAATCCCTTGCTGGCAATCACAGAGGTCAGACGTTTCCTGTAGTTGGCCACCAGGTTTGCATACATCTCAGGAGGGTTTTGGCCCATTCCTCTTGGCAGATCCTCTCCCAAGTCATAAAGGTTTGGTGGCTGACGTTTGGCAACTCAAACTTTCAGCTCCCTCCACAGATTTTCAATCGGATTAAGATTTGGAGACTGGCTAGGCCAATCCAAGACCTTAATGTGCTTCTTCTTGAACCACTCCTTTGTTGCTTTGGCCGTGTGTTTTGGGTCATTGTCATGCTGAAACACCCATCCACGACCCATTTTCAATGCCCTGGCTGAAGGAAGAAGGTTCTCACCCAAGATTTGAAGGTACATTGTCCCGTCCATCATCCTTATGATGCGATGCAGTTGTCCTGTCCCCTTAAAATAAGAAAAATTAATAATAGCGCCTATGGTCAAAATTATATAACTTACTAATAGTGTACCAGCTGCAAAAAATCACCATATATAAAGTGTACCAATAAATAAATAATTTGCGCTAGTAAATGTGTATAAAAAGAAATCATCAAATCATAAGTCCAGAAAAAAATATATATATGCCAATACCACAAAAAAAATAAAAAAACTTTTAAGTGCAAAAAACTTTTGTGCAAAAAAAGTGTCTAAATATGAAAAATTTCACCAAAAAACCTTGATAATATAATGGCAGATCATCCATAAATATATCTTCAGAAACGGAAACTCTGCAACACACCGATCCTCATCGATCGAAATAACAGGATGAAAAACTTTGTAGTTAATCGAAAATCCACTTCTCCAATAGATAAAGGACCACCTTCAAACGTATCCATAGGGGGAAATGCCAAGCACTCGAGAGAAACAGAAAGACTTCATGGTGCAATATTATAAAAACCAATTCCTTTATTAGGTACTCATTGCACTTACTCAAGAGGTGCCCCAGCCAACACTAGCATCAACAGCATAACAGCAATCACATAAACGAGCCTGGCTACTCAGCACATGCGCAGTAGCTGGCAGCCAAAAACGTAATGACGTCACATCAATCAAGCTCCGCCCCTTTGCGCGTTTCGTCATCGACGTCCTCACGGAGCGGATAGATGTGAGACGTCTCAACCTCCTTAAATATTCACTCACAGGAAACGAACAGCTGACATCAATGGGGAATCAAGCAAAGCAAGCCGCCCCACAGATGACAGGAGTCCACAAAGGAGCTTGATTGATGTGACGTCATTACGTTTTTGGCTGCCAGCTACTGCGCATGTGCTGAGTAGCCAGGCTCGTTTATGTGATTGCTGTTATGCTGTTGATGCTGGTGTTGGCTGGGACACCTCTTGAGTAAGTGCAATGAGTACCTAATAAAGGAATTGGTTTTTATAATATTGCACCATGAAGTCTTTCTGTTTCTCTCGAGTGCTTGGCATTTCCCCCTATGGATACGTTTGAAGGTGGTCCTTTATCTATTGGAGAAGTGGATTTTCGATTAACTACAAAGTTTTTCATCCTGTTATTTCGATCGATGAGGATCGGTGTGTTGCAGAGTTTCCGTTTCTGAAGATATATTTATGGATGATCTGCCATTATATTATCAAGGTTTTTTGGTGAAATTTTTCATATTTAGACACTTTTTTTGCACAAAAGTTTTTTGCACTTAAAAGTTTTTTTATTTTTTTTGTGGTATTGGCATATATATATTTTTTTCTGGACTTATGATTTGATGATTTCTTTTTATACACATTTACTAGCGCAAATTATTTATTTATTTGTCCTGTCCCCTTAGCAGAAAAACACCCCCAAAGCAGAATGTTTCCACCACCATGTTTGACAGTTGGGATGGTGTTCTTGTGGTCATAGGCAGAGTTCCTCCTCCTACAAACACAGCGAGTTGAGTTGATGCCAAAGAGCTCGATTTTGGTCTTATCTGACCACAACACTTTCAACCAGTCATCCTCTGCATCATTGAGATGTTCAGTGGCAAACTTCAGATGGACCTGGACATGTGCTTTCTTGAGCAGAGGGACCTTGCGGGCACTGCAGGATTTCAATCCTTGTCGGCGTAGTTTGTTACCAATTGTTTTCTTGGTGACTGTGGTCCCAGCTGCCTGGAGATCATTGACAAGATCCTCACGTGTAGTTCTGGGATGATACCTCACTGCTCTTATGATCATTGACACTCCACGAGGTAAGATCTTGCATGGTGCACCAGACCTAGGGAGACTGACAGTTGTTTTGTGTTTCTTCCTTTTGCTAATAATTGCACCAACTGTTGTCACCTTTTCACCAAGCTGCTTGGCGATAGTTTGGTAGCCCAGTCAAGCCTTGTGTAGGTCTACAATCCTGTCCCTGACATCCTTGGACAGCTCTTTGGTCTTTGCCATGGTGGAGAGTTTGGAATCTGATTGTTTGATTGCTCCTGTGGACAGGTGTCTTTTATACAGGTAACAAAATTAGATTAGCAGCACTCCCTTTAAGAGACTGCCTCTAATCTCATCTTATTACCTGTATGAAAGACACCTGGTAGCCAGAAATCCTGCTGAATGATACGGGATCAAATACTTATTTCCCTTATGAACATACAAATCAGTGCATAATTTGTTAGATATGCATTTCTTTTGAATTTTTTGTTGCTGTTCTGTCTCTCAGTGATACAATACACCTACCATTCGATTTTTAGACTTATCATTTCTTTGTGAGTGGGCAAGCATTCAAAATCAGCAGGGGATCAAATACTTTTTTCCTTCATTGTATATAGTATCGCTGTGATCGTCAAGTGCTGGAAAATTTATTTTGGGTTGTTATTTGGTGGTAGGTTATGGTAATCACAGCTAAATTTAAAAAAATATATATTTTCTATTACTATTTTGGGCCAGTTTTCCTTTGATAATAAAATCAGGAGATATCCATTACCATTTACCACCAAATGAAAGCCCAATTTGTCCCAAAAAAAAGGTATAATCCACCTGGATGTACAAAGTAGTTGTGATGATATGTGTGGTTTTACTAACACATGTCAAAGTTGCAAGATTGTGCTTAGGCATTAACATTTGTTTTACCCTTAGGCGTGAAGGGGTTAAAACATATAAATATTTAACCATAAATTTCAAAATAAATTAACACAAATATTACAATTTTCCTAAAATCTAGGTTGAAGTAAACATGGTTTCACAACTTTGTGGTTCCTCCTGCTGACCCTCACAGCACTATTGTGGTAATGATTTTGGGGGTTGGTGGTGGAAACCACTGAGTAAAATGGGGTGCACAGGAGATCTATACTCCTGTCGGTTCCAGTTTCTGAACCTGAAGAGACTTCAGTCCCTGATTTCTCTTCATTCTAACATGGTTAAATGGTAATGATAGCAGCAGAAGTACTATCTTCTTTGGAGGTAATATTTTTTTTAAATTTGGATTGCAATAAGGTCGCTTTAAAATAATGTTCAGGCAGCTCTCAGAGAATCTCTAATTTCAGAAAATGAGTCAGTGAGTTGTGTTTGTTATAAATCTTCAAAAGCATGGGTATTTTTTCAAGCATTTGTTGGTCCATATTGGCAGCTATTGATAATGTAAACAATATGCATTTACATAAAGCTGTCATGTAAAGAAGTGCAACTGTGCTTTCATTTTTTTGGGTATGGGTAAGACCTTGCACTTCAACACAAGAAAAATCAGTACATGTTTCATGAGTTGTGATTACACCTAAACGTAAATTGAATTGAAAACCTATAACATACAATAATATGAACATAAGGAGATTGAAGAGAATACTAGAGACATTGGTATAATGGCAAAACAGAGTCACTTGACAGTCTTCTTTGTATTCCTTCCATCTTTCCATAGCTTCTTGAGCCTCTTGGCAATGATTAGATTATATAGGATCCTTCGTTCTTCTTAGGAGGTTTAACTTTTAAACACTGAACAATGTATAAACAGCAACATACTAGCAAATTATAGTTTAAAAAAACTGAAAAAAAGCAATTTACCTATTTATAATCATTTGAAAAATTAGGATCTTGTTGTATGTTTATCTTTAAGCATGCGACAAAACTGGGCAGAAATGATCAAAGAAGCCACTATGTTTCTAAATGCACAGTACTGCATATTTAAAAGAGTGCAAATGAGAAAACAAACAGGCAGCTGGAATAAACATATTGCAAATGCATGTTTTCACAGTAATGATAGTAATGATTTCTCCTTAATTTATTCAACCTTTCGTTTAATCCCAGTAGACAATGCAGTCTTTGACTCTGAATATTTCCAGCTTTCACATTTACACATAATAATCTTAAATTTCATCTTGTCTTTGTTTTCTCTGCTTCATTTGAAGTATTATTAGGCAGGAAAGAGGCAAGTGGTATCTGTTGGAGAGTTTAAATTCCATCTAAAGCACTACCGTGTTTCCCCAAAAATAAGACACTGTCTTATATTTTTTTGGGCTCAAAAAAACACACTAGGTCTTATTTTCGGGGTAGGTCTTATTTTTTAAATGTCCAGGTGTGGACAGGGGGTGCAGAGGTGAGCTGCAGGCAGTTGTGGATGAGGGTTACAATGGAGAGGGCCGGTTGATGACAGTTGTGAGCTGCAGTCAGGTGTTGCAGGGGTGACTTCACAGGTGGGTTTCAGACAGGGTGCAGAGATGAGCCACAGACGGTGCAGATATGAGCCACAGACAGGGTGAAGGGGTGAGTTGCAGATGGGGAATGCAAAGGTGAGCTGTGGCCAGGGGGTGCAGTGCTGAGCTGTGGCCAGGGGGTGCAGAGCTGAGCTGTGGCTGGGGGGTGCAAAGGTGGGTTGCAACTCAGCTGACCTCTGCACCCCCCCCCAGCCGCAGCTCACCTATGCACCCTGTCTGCAACTCACCTAACTCAATTTACCTCTGCAACACCTGACTGCAGCTCACCTTTGCACATCCCCTCCTCCACTGCCCTCATATGGTTAGCTAGTTTTGCAAAACACAGCTGCCAGCAGCTGGCCCCTCTATATAGTAACTCCCATTTCGGGTCCTATCTTCCCACACAGTGCACCAAGCGCACTCACTCACCGCTCTGCCTATTCCCCACTGGCCGGTGATCACCCCTGGGGCATTGGCTTCCATGCATTAGGCTGCAGGAGGAGATGGTCCACCCTTAAACACACTGCTCCCTCAGATATCTGTTCCTTCCCTATCCCACAGTGAGTACAGAGGTAGGAAGGTTCTGTGGGAGCGGATGGTGCTGTCACTTCAGCCACGCTTCTGTGTTTATAAGAGACAGTAGATATTGGTGTGCGCAAGGCCTGTGGCAGAGGAGGTGGAATGGCGTTCTGCCATGTTCTGGCTGAAAAAAAGCCCTGATCACAACTAGGTCTTATTTTCAGGGTAGGTCTTATACTTTAGCAATTCCCAAAAATAACACTAGGTCTTATTTTTGGGGTAGGTCTTATTTTAGGGGAAACAGGGTATCTAGTTTTGTATGTTCTCTATGTCTGTGAGTGTCAGGTACCGACTGGCAGTGACTCTAGAGATCCACAGGCCGGGGTTCCCCAGGGCGCGGAGTCTAAGCCCCAGTCTTCTTAATCACCAGAGCCCCTGATGGTGGGGATGGACTTGGAGCAGGCTGAGACCAGGTCGCGGCCCCTGAGTACACCCAGCTGTGGTAGAGGTAAATGCCAGTGGTATTAAGCGGATCAGAGCCTGCTCTGAAGAGGCGGAGCAGATCTGGCAGTAGCGGGTGGATCCGTGCAGGATGGATGGATGGATGACACCATGGAGAGATAGTGAAGTCATGCAGGCCGGGTCGGTAACAGTGGAGGTAAACGGTACAGAGCAGTAAGCAAAGAGTAATCGGATCACAGGCCAGGTTCAGCAGCAGGAGGTCAAATCATCAGGAACAGGCAGAAGAGAAGTCAAGACGAGCCAGGGGTCAGGGCAGGAGATGGTCAACGGCAATCAGGGTCAGGCTAGGTCGCCAACAAGGCAATCTTAGGAACAGAACAAGCAGGAACAACAGGAACAAGACCATACGGCAATGTGAGTATTCAAGAGCTGGTTTAAATAGCCCGCCTGGCGTCGACAGGCGCGCCTGGGTCGTAGTGCCTGCCGGTGCTGTCATTGGTGACAGGCGCGCTTGGGTCCTAGTGCTCGCCTGCCTGTATGTCTTGTCGGGATCCTACGCATGTGCAGATTCGTGCGCCGCGGTGATCTTCTTGTTCCCTGACAGTGAGGTTTTCTTTTTTTTAATGGGCACCAATTTCATCCCACAATCCTAAAATGTCCTTAGAGAGCACAAGAGTAGTAGAGACATTAGACTGTTACCTCCTTTTTGAGATTTTGAACTGACTTATGTACTCTTTAAAGTGCAATTATTTACTGTAGATACAGTACATAAAGGATTATTTTGTTTCTTGTTTTTTTTTCCCTTTTGCTTATCCAATTTATACATATTTGGCCATAATCATAGCGCTGTATCAAACCCTTTTTGGAAATTGTCATGTACCTGGATAGTGAGCCTGACGTGAAGAGGCAGGCCTCCCTTACAGCTCCAGCTCGAGGGCTACTGATAGTGGGACAGCGGCCACCGGAGCACGGCGAGATGTGAGTGACTGCGATCAGTCCAGTAGTTGCTGTTCCAGCAGTAGCCGGCAGGCAGACAAAGTAGCAGGGCAGACCAATGGCAGAGAGCAGGACCCGGTGCAGCTGTGCTGGATGGATGGATCGCAGGGGAGCAAGATGTAAGATGAGAGGTCAGACAAGCCGGGTTGGTAGCAGTGGGGTAGATCAGGCATAGACGGCAGGAGGTAGAATAGTCAGGTTACAGAAAAGGTCAGCAGCAGAGGATCAATCAGACAGGAGCAGGAGACAGAAGAGTAATCCAAGACAAGCCAGATGTCAGGGCAGGTAGCAGACAAGTTGAGGTCAGGAACAAGCTGATTCAGTATCAGGAGTCAAGCACAAGGATCAGGATACACAAGCAGGGGCTAAAGACCAAACAGCAAGGAGACATTACTGCAGCCAAAGTCCTTTAAATAGTCCTTTTATCACCAGCATTAGTGACAGACGTGCGCCTGGATGTGCGAGTGCGCAAGCGCGCATGCAACTGCACATGCCTATGCCCAAGTACATGCAAATCTATCTGGCCCATCATTGTTCTGTGCATGCACATATTTGTGCACCATGAGTCTTCACCTGTACTATGGGCAAGCCTTTCCTGACAGCAATTGTTTAATAAGTTGCTTTATTTTTCTACTCTAACATGAAATACTATGTCTGCATAAGCCTGCATAAGGCTGTACTCTGTACTATGGCCACATACAAACTGGCCAATTAGCTGTGACCAGTTTATGACCAGAAATTCCTCACAAAATCTGTCCGTGGACACACACTATTTGTACCTCAGGTCAGTCAGTGACTATATTCATATGTGAGCAGTGGCTGCACTGGCCACTGATTTGTACAGAGTACAATCCTGACAGCCCCTGCTGTTCTCACATACTGTATGCATGAATGCTCCATAGGCAAGAATCCACTGATTCTCACAGATGCCTCCCCCCACCAGCCCCCCTCACCTACGTGAATGTAGCTTAATGTTATAGTAAACAAGATTAAGTGGATTCTTCACCTGAAAAGTTCTGCTTATCCTCATTCACCCCCCCCCCCCAGATACCTGGTAAGTGTCTGTTTATTAAAAGTCAGCAGCTACAGTACAGTATAGCCCAGACCATAACAAATGTATATGATTGTCTGGATCCATTATATACTCCAACATCTTAATATTAGCGCAATCGGACTTGCAAATATATAACATTATGTTCTATACAATCTAATTACTGAATAGAAGTAATTATCTGTTGCCTTTTTTAATCTTAACACTTTATAATGCTTATTTGGGATTAGTATCTCACTTGCCATTGAAGCAAGACAAAAACAGCCCAAGAGCTGAGCTTTTCAAGAATGGTCAGCAATGGGTAGCATCCATATTTCCAGTCTGGCAGATTTATTTTTTTCTGTGCCTGCAAACTTTAATGATGAAAATTCATTACAAATTATGTCTGTAATGAATTATTATAGCAACTAACATGCATGAAAAACAGATTTAAATTAGCAGGACTGTAGTTTGTAAGCAATAGAGATCTCATTTAGGGAAACATCACCTGGCCCTTTACATACTGAAGGGCCCTTTTCAGAATGGGGTCCAAAGAGCTTTGTTCTCTTCCTCTGATCATTGGGATGAAGCTATTTTGTATTCAAAGTCCGTGTTGCTATCCTTGCGTATGCAGTTAAGCAAATTAATCTGAGCCAAAGATTTTTCTAGCTCAAATTATTCATACAATCATTTGGGATAACTTCTTTCTTAAAATTAATATGTCACGGGGCAGTGGAAAGGCTGAATATAATTAAAGTGTGGATGCATTTATTGTTTTGTGGGCTTGAAAAGTTCTAAATAATCCTTTTCTTTTTATAAAAATGATGAGTGGGGAAAATACTGTACATTCTGTAGTATGATAACAAGAGACCAACCTTGTTTTCTGTCCAGAGAGCTGAAGATGACATTTCACGAGCCATAAATGTATCCCACAGGCCGCATTAGCTTATGAATATGCATCAGATGTAGAAATATGCATAAGAATAAAAATATTCGGGCCAAGTGACCATCAGTACTAATGACTGCCTGACAAAAACATTTTTTTTCCATCTGTTCAGTGAGTGCACACCTGCGGTATTCTTCAGTACACTGATTTTTAACATGCTAAACCAAGGATTAGTAGCATCTCCCCGTGCAGAATCCTGCCTGGTAATGTGTTCTGACAAAGCTATTTCACCAATGTAATACACTCAGATCAGCAATCCTACAGAATAATGCTCACACGTTTTATAATGCAGACAGTGCGAGAAATGTCACTGAATACAGCCGCCTCTGTCTAGACCGAAAAGGACATTGAGCCATTTACAATTAACTGTTAAACACTGGAAATACTCCAAATAACAATGCAATAGACTGCAGAGAGACATTGATTACAACTTTCTGTGGGAAAAAAGGCAAATGTGAACTCTAGATCTTCCAATATTTATGTGTAGTTAAAGAAGACATAAAGAACAAAATGTAGTTCAGTATGGAATATACTGTTCTTCTGACAGCTTTACAGAACTCGTATTGGTGTTGCTAACAAGCTCGGCTCAACACATATTTCAAGCTTTAGTTTAAAAGAGCATACTAAAATGAATAAAAAATCAAAATATGCACCACTAAAGAGGGGTTCCAGGCCAGACATTTTCATTTTGTTTATTGCTTTTTGGCTATAGTGGGGTAATATCAGGTTTTTATTTCTTTTTCAAGCCCAAAGAGAGATCTTTTCACATAGACCAGAAGTAGGTGAAAAGTTCTCTAACAAGCACTCAGTAGAAGTGCCAAAATACCATGTTTAGAAAAGTGGATAAAGGGTTAGAACCTCTGCTAATCTTTTATTCTTGAAAGTTGGATCAGGAGGTTGGAGCACCACACCAAAAACCTGTAATCCAAAAAAAAAAAGATTTTATTCCAAATACGTAATAAGCCTAATAGCCAACGCAGTTCAAAGCCACACTCTGTCGCCTTCATCAGAGTTTAAATGACAGTTGCTCTCAGAGCTCAAACTGTGCATACATCTGAAAAATTAAATACTAAAATGTCTTGGTCCACCTCAGCAGCTGGTATGTGTAGCAGCCAGATTAAAAAAAATAAATACATTTGTGTTGCGCTCCCTTATTACAAAAACTTCCACAATAAATCTGCATAATGCCAATAAACTCTGAAACTATGCAATGTGCATATAGACAGTACTGTATAACTATTTCACACTCCCCACAGTGCAAACGTCAGTCCCATGTCTATCATCCAGGTCCAAAACAAAAAGTTTGTTTAGTGCACCAGTGCATAAGTCCTTCAAAAATGTGCAAGTGTATAAACAGGCACCCCTGTCCTTTTGCCACACATAACACATGCCCAATGGATGTTCTCTTACCTTAACCAATGAATATCATAGAAGGTCAGCGGCAGCATAAGTAGTATTTGAAGTATGGTACACTTACCCTCATGAGCTGCCTGTTAAAACTTCCAATTTTACACTCCCCTTTTTATCAGCCTGTCAGAGTTTCCCATAGACACAGAGCCTCTAATACAGTGAAATAAAAATACTTCATAGGGCTCTCTGTTTGAGAGTTTATTCAAAATATTAGTTTCTAAGCTCACATTTGAGAAGTACAACAATTCGCACTTAATACAACTCAGTGCAGTGCCAGTATCCTCAGTATAGCAGCACTGTGCTCCCATTGGGCTCATTGTCCCCGCCCCTCATGAAGATATCAACAGACGTTCCCATCTGATACATTGCATTCTGGTTGGACTTCCTCAGAGACCACTGTTACTTCCTGTTTTACCTATTTAAAAAGTGACAGGGTGCCAAAAGCAGGATTTGGGGGTTGGAGTTTTATTTTTATTTTTGTCTGTTTCCACATTTAGGGAAAATCTCCTGAACAGGACTACATACAACACGAAAAAACGAGAAAAGTTCTAAACCTTCCACACTTTCCTTTTTTTTTAATGGCTGATTTACTTTACTTTAAATCCCAAATTCGGGCTGGGAGGATTCACCCCCAGCATTTATTTTTTAAGTAAAAATATATAATTGAAATATATATATAATATAAATTAGCTTGCATGCCATTTTTTCTCAGCTTCCTCTGGCTAGCCATGTGAGATCATCTTCCTCTTCCGTCAAAGGAAGTGAGTGCTGAAATTGGCACTTATGTAGTTCTCTGTAACATTCTCCTTGAGATTGGGCTGGCATTACAATGCAGTCCCAGAGGGTGTGTACAAGGTGCACTGGGCCCACAAGAAGTGGAATAAAGCTGAGCCCTGGGCACAATAACTGTCATTTAAATATATTTCTCAATAGCTACACAGGATAAAGGGCCACTTTGTGTACTCCAAATAGCTTTGCAAATACAGTTAATGCCTTAAAAAAGTAGCATTGATATCACATGTGCTGAGAGCAGAGCTGTGGGAAGGACTCCTCAGGTTCCACTACACCCACTACAGCCTGCAAAAAATGATAGCGGGGGGGGGGGGGGGATACAAGACCAGTCATCTTGCACAAGGAGAGAGAGGGAAAGAAAGCCCCTGCACAAAGACACACTGTCGATTATTGCAGAGAAAGCACATAGAGATTCAACTAAGAATACCCATGCCTTTTGTATTTAGACAATATTTGCTTTTCCCAGAGTTAAAAAAAAGCTGGACATTGGGGTGGTGAGTTTGCTGGGGCCTGCACATAAGAAAAAGTTAGTACTGTAGTGAATACTGTATTTTTTTTTCAACAAAAGCTGGACTAGTTTTGTTTTTTCTTATTATCAAACTGTAATTGGATTTTAAAGAGAAATTACACATTATTCATGTTTAAAGTATATACAGGTGAAACGCGAAAAATTAAAATATCGTGCAAAAGTTCATTTATTTCAGTAATGCAACTTAAAAGGTGAAACTAAGATATGAGATAGACTCATTACATGCAAAGCAAGATAGTTCAAGCCGTGATTTGTCATAACTGTGATGATTATGGCTTACAGCTCATGAAAACCCCAAATCCACAATCTCAGAAAATTAGAATATTACATGCAATCAATAAAACAAGGATTGTACATAGAACAATATGGGACCTCTGAAAAGTATAAGCATGCATATGTACTCAGTACTTGGTTTGGGCCCCTTTTGCAGCAATTATTGCCTCAATGCAGCGTGGCATGGAAGCTATCAGCCTGTGGCACTGCTGAGGTGTTATGGAAGACCAGGATGCTTCAATAGCGGCCTTCAGCTCTTCTGCATTGTTCGGTTTCAAGTCTCTCATCTTTCTCTTGGCAATGCCCCATAGATTCTCTATGGGGTTCAGGTCAGGAAAGTTTGCTGGCCAATCAAGCACAGTAATCCCACGGTCATTGAACCAGGTTTTGGTGCTTTTGGCAGTGTGGGCAGGTGCCAAGTCCTGCTGGAAAATGAAGTCAGCATCCCCATAAAGCCCATCTGCGGAAGGAAGCATGAAGTGCACCAAAATCTCCTGGTAGACAGCTGCGTTGACCCTGGACTTAATGAAGCACAGTGGACCAACACCAGCAAATGACATGGCTCCCCAAATTAACACAGACTGTGGAAACTTCACACTGGACCTCAAGCATCTTGCAGTGTGTGCCTCTCCATTCTTCCTCCATACTCTGGGTCCTTAGCTTCCAAATGAGATGCAAAAGTTGCTCTCATCGGAAAAAAGGACTTTGGACCACTGAGCAACAGACCAAGTCTGTTTTTCTTTAGCCCAGGTAAGACGTTTCTGACGTTGTTTGTTGCTCAGGAGTGGCTTGACAAGAGGAATACGACATTTGAAGCCCATGTCCAGGATCCGTCTGTGTGTGGTGGCTCTTGATGCACTGACACCAGCCTCAGTCCACTCCTTCTGAAAGTCCCCAACACTTTTGAATGGCCTTTTCATGACAATCCTCTCCAGGCTGCGGTTATCCCTGCTGCTTGTGCACCTTTTCCTTCCACACTTTTCCCTTCCACATAACTTTCTATTAATGTGATTTGATACAGCACTTTGGGAACATCCAACTTCTTTTGCAATTACCTTTTGAGGCTTTCCCTCCTTGTGGAGGGTGTCAATGATGGTTTTCTGTACAACTGTCAGGTCAGCAGTCTTTCCCATGATTGTGATTCCTACTGAACCAGACTGAGAGACCATTTAAATGCTCAGGAACCCTTTGCAGGTATTATGGCTTAATTAGCTGATTCGAGTGGGGCACTTTGAGCCTAGAATATTGCACCTTTTCACAATTTTCTAATTTTCTGAGATTGTGGATTTGGGGTTTTCATGAGCTGTAAACCATAATCATCACAATTATGACAAATCACAGCTTGAACTATCTTGCTTTGCATGTAATGAGTCTATCTCATATATTAGTTTCACCTTTTAAGTTGCATTACTGAAATAAAAGAACTTTTGCATGATATTCTAATTTTTCGCGTTTCACCTGTCCCAGTCACTAAAATATTGTATAATCTTTCCTCTGCTAATTACATTTTATTAGTTATTTAAAATATTTTGAAATCTTCAGCTTTCATTACAATAAATTAAACATTGTTCAATTTTCTATCATATCTCTGTAATTTGACCTTTAAAATATACATTATGACAAAACAGAGTTCAATAATCTCTTGAAAAATCAATTTTCTATATTGTACTTCTTTTAGATAATTCTAACAGGAAGTGTGTTTCGTCACTGTTTAGACACAAGTGGAAAGTGTAGGGCAAGTAAAGAAAAAGACACAAATGTTATGAACACCCTTTAGAATTCCTTCAGATACTGCATCAAAAGTGTTGGTGCTTGTGACCAATTTATATACCTGTCACAGGGTCCCTCCATCTGTTTCAATATCTGAGTAATGAAATCACCACTATTCCTGGCCCCTTTGCTTACATTTAGCTTTCAGATGGGGAGTCTCCCAGTCGACAGCTGAATGGGACAGGGGATGGAGCACTGTGTAGAAAGATGTCACATTCATGGCAGCTTCCCAGCACCGCCATACCCAGCTCCGAGTACTTGCTTACCTCCATGCATCAGCTCAGAGCTGGTCTTAATTACCTACAGTTTCTTAATCTGCAAACTGGGGGTAATGCCATTAAGAAAATGTCATAGCATTAGGTTCTTACTGCTCACTGATTGGTTGATAGAGATTGCTGCACATCCTTACCACTCACTGATTGGTTACTAGAGGTTCCTGCACATCATTAGCACTCACTGATTGCCTGCTAGAGGTTAATGCACATCATTACTGCTCACTGATTGGTTGCTATAAGCTACTGCACATTATTACTGCTCACTGAGTGGTTGCTATTGGCTACTGTGCATCATTACCACTTATTGATTGCTAGAGGTTACAGAACATCATTACAGCTCACTGATTGGTTGCTAGAGGTTACAGAACTTAATTATATCTCACTGATTGGTTGTTGAAGGTTACAGTATATCATCTCCTCACTGCCTGCACACCATGGACTGAGAAAGTGAGGGGACCCACCAATAGACAGAAAACTCCTAGGGATCATAGGACTCCTGGGATCAGTGGGAGTGCTGAGGGGGTTGATGGGATTAGTGGCAGTGGTGGGGGGGAAGGGATCAGTGGCAGTGATGGGTGAGTGCGATAAGTGGCAGTGCTGGGGGGATGGGATGAGTGACAGTGCTGCTGGGAGGGTGGGATCAGTGGCAGTGCTTGAGGGGAGGTTGGGATCAGTTGCAGTGCATGGGGTAAATGGGATCAGTGGCAGTGCTGGATGGAGATGGGAGGTGACATTTCTACATTGACCATCAATGAAAGTGGGGATTAACACTGATGACTAATGTAAGGGGGGATTTACACTGACCACCAGTGTAAGGGAACTTCTGCACTTGCCACCAATGTAAAGGGAAATTTACCCTGACCACCAAGGTAATGGGGAATTTGCACCGACCACTAATGGGGGAAGAATCTACAATGACAACCAATGTATTTAGGGATTTTCACCAACAACAAATACATTTCTACACTGGCCACCAATGCAAGGGGGAATTTACACTGACCACCAATTTAAGGGGGACTTCCACATGGACCACCAATGTAAGGGAGGATACTACAATAACCACAAATGCAAGTTAAGATTCTTTACCAACTACCAATATAAAGAGGAGTTTCTATGCTGTCCACCAATGTAAAGGGAATTTACACTGACTGCTAATGTAATAGGAGCATTCACAGTGACCACTAATGTAAGGAGAGATTTACGCTGACCTCCCACTTTGCTTACATTTGCAGAACATGCTGATGGTAGGCTCAATGACCACAGTTGCAGGCAGGACTTTCAAGCATGTTCCTGTTTACCTCTCCAGTGGGAAGCATTCAACAGAGGTGATGGTGGCTGGAAGATCAGGGGGCATAATATACACTATATTGCTAAAAATATTGGGACGCCTGCTTTTATACGCACATAAACTTTAATGGCATCCCAATCTTAGTCCGTAGTGTTCAATATTGAGTTGGCCCACCCTTTACAGCTATAATAGCTTTAAATCTTCTGGGAAGGCTGTCCACAAGGTTTAGAAGTGTGTCTATGGGAATGTTTGACCATTTTTCCAGAAGCGCATTTGTGACGTCAGGTACCGATGTTGGACGAGAAGGCCTGGCTCGCAGTCCCTGGTCTAATTCATTCCAAAGCTGTTCTATCGGGTTGAGGTCAGGCTCCAAAATGTCTTGGTATTCTGACACCTTAAGAGTTCCATTCACTAGAACTAAGGGGCCAAGCCCAACCCCTGAAAAAGAAATCCATACCATAATCTCCCCCCTCCACCAAACTCTACACTTGGCACAATGCAGTAAGGCAAGTACCGTTCCCCTGGCAACTGCCAAACCCAAACAAGTCCATTGGATTGCCAGACCAGTCCCTATACTTTTGTCAATATAGTGTACATGCAAATGCTGCCGCTATTTACATATGAATGCCAGTTATTTACATGTGAATGCTGAAAGGTCTGCACACCAGTCATCTGTACATGGCAATATTGCAGAGCAGGGCAGCATACGTAAGTGACAGCAGCTCACACAGAGATATTGGGACACAGCACAGGATGAAGACTTCAAGGAACAAGGAAATGTAAACCAGGACAGTTGGCAAGTATGGGGCAGCTGCTTTGGGCCCCATGACAATCACTGGGAACAGGGCAGCTGCCTCATTGAAGACAGCCCTGAGAACTACCTAAATTTGTCACTTGTGTACATATTGTTGTTGTAACTGGTGCAAAAGCTTTCCTGAATTACGCTGGAGTAGTGGTAAAGGAAATTGCTGCCAGAAATGTATCATAAAGGATTTACTGAATTCCCCCCAAAGTTTCTTGTTACACATCACTCATTTTTGTGATTTGAAATTGCATGTGTTAAGATATAATTTAAATGTATAAAAATTAGCAGCTATTTGTTATAAAAAGAATCAACATTGTTGAAGATTAAAAGAAAAGGTTCACATTCAGTTTAAAATAGCCATTCATTTTTAAATTGGACAGGATTTATTGCAAATTTTAATTAATCTTTGAGTTATAAACTAGATCTGAAGTGTACTGTAAAGCCTGGGTGACTTGGATTCTTAATGGAAATCTGTTCTGTGCTAAGGACATTTATGAATGACAGTGAAAGTGCTTGGCATATGTTCAGGGTTGTGGATTGCAGATAAGGTGTTGAATAAAAAATAATTGTTGATGTGATAGGACACTGTTAACAAAACTGTGCTAAAGAAACAAAGATTGATGGCAAAAAAAGACCAAGTAGTCAATCGAGTCTGCCCATTTTGTAAACATATTTTATTTATGTTTTTTACCTGAGTATAGATCTATGTTCGTTCCAAGCATGTTTAAATTCAATTACTGTTAGATGACTCATTACCTCTTCTGGAAATCTGTTAAAAGTATCAACTACTCTTTCTGTAAAATAATACTTTCTAAGGGTAGTTTTGAACTTTCCTCCTGCTATAATAGCTGCTAACAATAGTTGCATGTAAAATTCAGCAGGCTGGTTGTAATCAGGTTGATCGATCGGTTAACTTGGGTACATTCAGCTTGTCCATACATGATTCCAATCTCAGCCAGTTCCTGCTGAACCGGCCGAGACTTCAACCATCTATGATTGGCCTAAGACTTCATCCAGGTGGGAGGAGGTCCCTTAAAGAAACACAACCTCTAGAGTATCAACTAATGAGTCTCTTCTTATGCACATGAGGCTCTCTAAGAGGGTCTTAAGAGTGGATTTGGGGTTTCCCTTTATTATAGACATGTTGAAAGAAATGTGTAAATGTTTGAATGTTCAGCTGCTATAAACCTCTCTCCTCTTTCAAATGAGCTGGTACAGCAGAGTACTAATAACACTGTTCAACAAATTTTTATTTTTTGCCAGTTTTGGAAACAAAAGGATCCATGAATGAATTTCACATTCTGAGTTCAAATATAACAATGAAATTTGTCAATTGGCTCTAGTTTTTCTGTAAACGGAAAGTTTTCTACTATAGGCGTAATGACTACATAATGCACAATAATTATATAGATAGATGTCTTTCCACAAATATAAAGCAAGTGATATTGACTACATAACAAAGCCTAAATGGCATAATATATTGCATAGGATTACCAAGAAAAATTATAGCCATAAGCTAAGTTGAATCATTTTAATACTTAGGATTCTCACTAGTTTTGTCTTCAGTTTGTGTCGGTTTTGCTTCTCTTGGCTTTTCTCTTGTATTCGAGGAAAGGGCTATCTCTTACAACTGCACGTGACTACACGCTTCAGGTTCTTCCTCACTTGACTCAACCACGAAGGATTCTGGTGCTTTAGGAATTGGTAGCCCCTCTCCATGAGGAACTGGACGTATTGCCGATGGAATATTTGGATAGTGCACAGATAACTTTTTCTTCTTATTTAGCCCTTTTACAATTGGAGGCACCATACAAAAGTAACAATTACTAACATGATCTGTTGGCTCTCTCCAAATCATTGGCACAGCGAAAGGCATAGATGCCTTTTTTCCATTCAACCATTGCTCCAGTGCCGTCCCACAAGAATTGCAGCATATATGTGGTGCCCAGCTCTTGTCCTGGTCTCCTATCTTGCAGCCAAAATACAAGTTGTAGGCTTTCTTAATCATTCCTGTTATCCTCCTTTTTTGTGAGATAAAAGTTATTTCACCGCAGATATAGCAGAAATTATCTGCTTTATTCACACAAGTTCGAGGCATTACTGAGTAGCCTATATAAGCATAAAACGAAATGTAAAGACGCTGTCGAACTACAATCAGCTACAGATACTGCAGCTTTTATGCAGTGAAGTGATGCAATTAAAGGCTAATATTGCATCATCTCAGTATACATGCAATTTTCTATTGGTCACCAGTATCAATTGCGCAATATGCAGCTGAAGTTGCATCATAATTTTGAATGGCTTACGTCATTAGATGGGTGAATATATCATGGCAACTAGAGCCAATCAACATTTTTTAGGGTCATTTTCATTTTCAGCACCCCAAAATTATGTAAGATTAGCTAATTTTATGCCCAAAACTTTTTACCTGTTGAACAGTGTAATTGGAGAAAGGTGTTACAAGCTGTACTGAACAAAGATGGACAATATTAGAACTGTTTGGTACAATTTTTAATAATGCTGTTTAAAGAGATCTCATGTCTGCTGTTGTTTCCCAGTAATTATGTGTATGGAGGGTACCCCAGAGGACTGTTAGACAGGTCTAGGGTATTAGAGATGTCAGAGTCCTCTCTGTGTAACAGTGTGACAGAAAGCATTTCTGCTCCTAATGTCTGAGGTGCTGCTGACCAGCTGATAGATAAGCATGCCCTCACTGTGAGAAAACTCTTGTGAGATGGAGGGACCTATAAATGATGAACAAAGTAGAAGATATCCCGTCTTGAACCAAGAAGGGGTTAAAGAGATGGTATTGCAAGATAAAGAGATATTGGTAAAAGTACCAGAATGCACAAATAAAACAATTGCGGTTCCTGACCCAGTAGTAGGTTTCTGCGGTAAACCTGATAAAGCCCCTGATGCACATGGTTACAGGATTAGTGTTGAATGTGGAGACTGACAAGAAATCTAGTCAGGTAAAGGTCTGTATATGATAGATGGTTATGTAAAATGTCAGCTATTAGACCTGCCATGGGAGATAACCACTCCTCAATGTCTATTCCTTTTTCAATCACGGACCTGCTCACAGTCAAACAAATGGTAATTTCTGGTACACATGGAAATGCTTTGATGATTTCAGATAGTCCAATTACCATGGGAGAAAACAAAAGTGCTTATTATCCTGAATGTTAATCTGAAATGATAGATGGAGCTAACAGTTGTAGTGAGCTGGGTGATTGCTCCTCAGTACAAGAGGAGATAGAGACTCCGGGTGGTTATGTTAGTTTTGTAAAGGACTTCCCACAGAGAAGGAGATTGAGCCCAGTAGACAAAAGAATGAGAAAGATAGCTGAAACAAAAAAGGTTTATGTGACTGTGGTTACCAACATCCCTATTTAATTACATCAGATGAAAACCCCCTTCATGGGATTTTAAAGGCAACCATACACACTCAAAACATTATAAGTATAAAAACATTCTTATTAACCACTTGCCCTCCAGAGGATTTACCCTCCTTCTTAACCAGGCCATTTTTTGAGGTAAGGTGCTGCGTTACGTTAACTGACAATTGCACGGTCATGCAAAGCTGCACCAAATTTAAATTTACATCTTTTTTCCCCCATGAATAGGGCTTTCTTTCAGTGGTATTTGATAATCTGTATGGTTTTTATTTTTTGTGCTATAAAAAAAAGTCCGATAATTTTGAGAAAAAAAACTATATTTTTGACTTTTTACTATTAAACATGTCCAGTAAAAAAAATTTTTAAATCAAATTTTGTCATAAATTTAGACCAAAATGTATCCTGCTACATGTCTTTGCTAACAAAAATCCCAGTACATGTAAATTAATTGGATTACGTGAAAAGTATAGTGTTTACAAATGGCTGTATATATACTGGGATTTTTTTTCTTTATTTTTTACTAGTAATGGCAGCGAACAGTAATTTATAGCAGGACTACGGGATTGTGGCAGGCATTCTGACACTGGGGGGAACTGACTTGGTGTCACTGACATCCCCAGTGACACCAATACAGTGATCAATGCTAATAAAAACCACTAACACTAGAAGGGGTTAACATGTGGGGCAATCAAAGAGTTAACTGTGTGCTGTGTGCTGTTTTACTGTGTGTTGTGTATGCTTCACTGTAAGCACACTGCTTTGCATGGCTCTGCTATGCAAAGCCATGCATAGCAGTGTGCAGGAGCTGACAGGGGAGAAAACTGTATTGTTTACTTACAGTTCTCTCCATCAGTAATGCTCCTCGATCACAGTGGTGCAGGTATCGGGCGCACGCCCCCTACCCAGAAATGCAAAATCACGTATATATATATGTGATTTTGCTCACCTGTGCTGCTCTGAAGCAGTATTACTGCTATAGGGCGGACGGGAAGCGGTTAAAGGGCTAATTTTCCAGATGATACAAATTGTCAACATTCTATACACAGTGGTATCCCCAGCTAACACATATTCAAATGCAATACTCTTGTGGAGAATATGGATGTGTGAAATAATGTATACTCTATACTACCTGATATTTGGTTTCTGATTACATTGTTTTAATGTTGATCAACCTTTTTTACAATAATATGGATAATAAAAGAATGTTTTTATACTTATAATGTTTTGAGTGTTTATGGTTGCCTTTAAAATCCCATGAAGGGGGTTTTCAACTGATGTGGGAAAGATAGCTTGGTGCTCAGAATGGTGGCTCTAAGGTTAGGTTGGCAGTTGTGTGATGGAGAGGGGAGTTCTTTTTCACATGCTGTCACACATTGCGGAAGGGCAACCAATTAATCTGAATGATCTGTCCACAGCATCTAAATTGCACCAAAGAAGTGGATGACTCTTTTTCTTAAATTGTGATGCAGCAAAATGCATGGTACTTTGGTATAATGCACATTGTTGCACTATTTCTCACGTACTTCAGCAAGGTGCACTGTGGTGCCGTTAACAATTAATAGTACCTCCATGCACCTGCAACAGGAATGCATTTTTTTCTGTTTCAGTGATTTTGAACAAATGTGAACCTAGCCCAAAGAAAAGTAGTGAACCTTTTCAATTTCTGTTTAATAAAATGTTGGAGATTGCTAAGCATCTACCCTTATCAGCATTGCTAATGGAAATGGACTAAAAATAAGATTCAAAAGTTTTGATTCAGAGAAAACACCCAAAGCTGAGCTTTATACATTTATTTGTCTCAGATGCTGAAATCCTAGGCAACCCTTGCAAAGTAATGCTACTCAGAGACTCCAAAAAGTCTAGATAGCTGAAAGTGCTTACAAGACAATCTGACAACTTAAAAGTTACCCTCATACCACAAGAGCTACCAGGCCTCGTAAAGGCCCTGATAGTAATATAGTTGGTATGAGCCAGATTAAATCAATCAGACATCACTCTTGGAAGCATACTCATAGAAAAGACCTTGACATGTCCCTTGGGAATTTATGCTAGAGTGGCGACAAGAAAGTGCAGTATATACCTTTGGTTGCAGACTAGGGTGGCCCTCCTTATTACATGCAAGTTGGGTGGCTATGCAAGCATAGGTAGCTTTGATTTGATTGCGAATGGGAGTGGGGAGAAATTATCCTGGTAAGAAGCCATATTATATATACCGGATATACATATACTGTGTGCATATATATATATATATATATATATATATATATATGCAAAACTGTGACTATGACAATTTGAAAATGGTCATCATTACCGCAGAAAAATATGTGCACATTAGGCATATATAGGTATTCACTGCACCAGGAAGAGCATAGTTAATTACCTCCAGTTTACATTAGTAATATATTCAATTGTTACAAGGAGTCAATTCCCACTAGGAGACAGACAGGCAACCAAGCATAGTAATAGGAACTGCAGCTAGGCAGTGGCCTTGGCCATGGAGGTGACACAAATATCTGCAAAGAGTCTTGGACATGCCTGCCCATACAGTAATGATGAGAGCCCTTAATGGGCTGGGACTGGCTACAGTGTTGGAGGAAGCAGGAAACAGGGAGATATAGACAAAGAGAGCGTGGAACTGGAGCATCAAACAGGTGAGTATGACATCAATAATAGAACACAAAATTATAATCATATAAAACAGGGGAGAAAAAGACATTCAAAATCAACCAAAAACATTACCTATTTGTATCAGACAGTATCATCACAACATCTTTCTATTAATTGCTAAATGTACTTAATCTAACAGTATTATTTATTGGTCATATCTTTTGGTGCCAAACAATACTTTATCTATTCTTACCTTTCTGATATGTACATTGTCTTGGGCAATCTCAGTCTTTCAAGTCCATACAAGGGGCTTGATACACAAAGTTAACAGAAGGATAAGGATCTTTATCTATTGACTGTAATTTTCAAATCTAATTGTAGTGAAAATAAGTATTTTTATGGTGAGTTGCTTTGAGAATTGAACCTATAGTCTGAAAAAAGCCTCCTGCTCTGAACCATCCCTGCATAATCAAAGGATATTGCCAGCTGGAATATCCTATTTTAGTATGCATTTAGGCATAATAAAGTAAGTTGTTCACGGAGGCTGCTTTCTATGATGATTTTATAAGAACACAACCCTCTAAAGTGAGATGTAACTGTACATCAAAAAAGCTATATTTCTAGAAGTGAACATTATGTATAAAGTGATCACTTTTATTATTATTATACAGGATTTATATAGTGCCAGCAGTTTGTGCAGTGCTTTGCAATGTAAATGGAGAAAGTACAATTACAATACAGGTCAATACATAAGGAATAGGAGGGCCTTCCTCATGGAGCTTACCATTCCTTAGAAACAAAATGTTGTCAATAAAGCTTAACTAAACCAATGTATACTGATAGATTCACCTACAGAGCTATAGCCTAAAAATCAATTCCATGTCCTTCCTCTATTGCCATGTGGACATTTGTTGGTGATATTTGGGATAATGACAAGATAGCTGTACACTCTGTTTAGTTTTTTTTAATTGCATCACAATACATACTGTATTAAGTAGTCAATAATATTGTACTCTGCTTCTCTAATGATAATCTATCTCCACTCATATAAATGTTTTTAAGCCTCTATTGTTTGTTTCAAATGTTCCTAACGTTATATCTCAATGTTTTGTATATCCTCAAACATTAAGCTTTGGAAGGCCTTCTATACAACTGAGATACAACTTTCAGTATTTCTGCATTTTAATTGTCTTTTAAAGGACTAAAAAATGCCTTCACAGACCTTAAGAAACTGATTGTTCATATATTGTGTAAGTCACCACCAAAACAAATATAGTTCAATATCCTAATCAAAATTATCTAATCATTTAGAAATGAATGGGCCACACACTGATGCTGTCACCAGTGTGAAACTAGCATTAATATAACAAATAGAGGATTCACAACTTATTTTAAATGTTGATTTAAACATGTAGCATCCATGATTAGAAAGGTGGACAGGCGACACTATACTGGATATTATGAATCTTCTATTTATTAAAACTGGGATTACATTGATGATGGCATCAGTGTGTGGCCTGTTCATCTCTACTTGGCAAGCTGAAAAGCAATGCAATGTTGAGTGTGCACCTCATGGGAGCTGGAAGTACAGGCAAACATAGAGATGTTCATTTGCCTAGTTTCCTCTGTGACTGGAACATAGAACTGTTTCTCCTCCTCTTGATGGAGGGTATTGAGAGACCCATAATTTATCAAATTTTTGTGTGCCTTTTTCTAGTTTTTTGTCAATGGTAACTCCTTGATGCTGGCTGTATGCATATGCAGCCTCTCAGCGAGTGGGTCTTAACGCCGAGGGGGCACATATACTGTATTTGTACCTAAAGCCAAACACCTCCTCGCCTCCCTGCATCTGAAACCCCTAAGGGGCCGGGAGGCGCCATCACCAAGGGGTTAAATTCATTAGTGGAATCCCAATCCACAGTTGGAGTTTTATTTTGAATGCATGTTTTTAAAGGATTTTTTCACATAACCTCTTTCCCGCTGCCCTGTAGCAGAAAACTGCTAGAGGGTGGCGGGGGTGCGCAAAATCACGTATATATACACGTGATTTCACATTTCTGGGTAGGGGGCCTGACCCGCACTGCCATTGGCGGCTATTTGTGGCCTCGACTGTCAATCACCGGGTCTCGGCCGGCGAATACTCGCTGGCACCCGGTGATCGACGAGTATTACCAACGTAGGAGAGAACTGTATGTAAACAATACAGTTCTCTCCCCTGTCAGCTCCAGCACATTGCTTTGTATGGCTGTGCATAGCACATCCATACAAAGCAGTGTGCTTACAGTGGAAAGCACAGACACAGCCCCATAGTAAACACACACAGCACACAGTTAACCCTTTGATCACACCAGATGTTAATCCCTTCCTGCCCAGTGCCGTTAGTACAGTGTTAGTGCTTTTTATTAGCACTGATCACTGTATTGGTGTCACTTGGGATGTCAGTGACACCAAGTCAGTTCCCCCCCAGTGTCAGAATGCCCACAGTCCCACTATAAGTTGCTGACTGCTGCCATTACTAGAAAAAAAAATTCCAGTATCTATACCGCTATTTGAAACTTTCACGTAAACCAATTAATTTACACATATTGGGATTTTTTTTTGCAAAGACATGCAGCAGAATACATTTTGGCCTAAATTTACTGGACATGTTTAATAGCAAAATTTTTCTCAAAATTGTCAGTATTTTTTTTTTTATCGCGCAAAAAATAAAAACCGCACAGGCAATCAAATAATACCTAAAGAAAACTCTATTCATGGTAAAAACAGGATGTAAATTTCATTTGGGTGCAACATTGCAAGACTGCACAATTGTCAGTTAAAGTAACGCAGCGCTGCAACGCCAAAAAGCCCTGGTCAGGAACGGGGGTAAATCCTCTGGAGGGCAAGTGGATAATTCAGATATATTTGATAGCAGATATCTGAGATTCAGGCGAGTTGCATTGTTTGTTGGAGTATTTGCTTTTCATTTTTGTATCACTGTGTTTTGTGCCCCTGGCTAGAATCCTGCTTAATGTTATGTCAGTTTCCTAAAAAGCTTCACTTTCCATTAATAAAAAGTGCTCAAAAAATGGCTAACTCTGCTGGGCCCCTAAGAGTTATTGCATTGTCATCTTCTATTAATAGGAAACCTGTACTGAGAAATATATGTAGACTTATTGACTTGCTGTCATACCGATGCATTATCTTTACTTGAGGTCAATCACTCAGAACAAATAAGTGATTTCAGAACTACTGATTTGCTTACTCATTCAATGTTAGTAGCTCAGAAAATAATGAAGCCATTGGAGCTGCATGATCATCGGCTAACTAGCATTTTTAGATGGAATGGTTCAAAGTGGGATCACCATATTTTTCTCTCTACCTGTTTCCTTTTTAGAAGCCTATGGGGTTAATATACTAAAACTGGAGAGCGCAAAATTGGTTCAGCTGTGCATGTTAGCCAATCAGATTTAAACTTCAGCTTGTTCAAATAGGCTTTGACAAAAAAAAACAAAAAAACTGGAAGCTTGTTTCTATGCAGAGATGCACCAGATTTAGCACTCTCCAGTTTTAGTAAGTCAATATCTCTGTAATTCTGGTGAGAAGCATATAAGTAACACATTGAATAGAACACATTTACGCAGTTTAACCCTGATACCCTCTAGCGCTCTTAGAACGTTTTACTTTTCTAAGCATTGAAGTATGATGAGTAGTGGAGGAAAGAAAGCTTGCTCCAAGTCAGGAAATACTATAATTAAGAGTACTATTTCCTGAATCTTTTCCCTGTCAAAGAAGAGCATCAAAATAGAGAAAAGACTACCTAAAAAAAATATTGTATCCACCCTTGTAGGCAGCATGTGAACAATTAACTGTTTTGTGCCTGCCCACCTTTAATTGGCTGTAGTAACCTTCTGATAGCAAAGAACTAGTATTTTCAGCATTAAAAGATAGCAATGACAACCTCCATACCTCCGTACTACAGGTTCCTTATTATTTTGAGTGCTTCTACTTCCTCAAAAAAGGCACAGCCATTGCTCACACCCCATAATACAATGCTTGTTGTCTGAGGAAGCAACCTACCCAGGAGCACTCTAGAGAAGGCTGCAGGATATGCCCATGCCTACTTTGACATTGAGAAAGTCATTGGTTAAACATTTACTTTATTAGGGTCTCTGGATAGTCCTGAAGTAAGATACATTATATTGCTAAAAGTGTTGGGACACCCTTCCAAATCATTGGATTCAAGTGTTCCAATCACCTCCATGACCACAAGTGTATAAAATCAAGCACCTAGGCATGCAGACTACTTCTACTGCTTCTAGTGGTATTATAACAAAGAAGAAGCAACTGGGAACAACAGCAACTCAGCCACAAAATGGTAGGCCATGTAAAATGACAGAGCAGGGTCAGCGCATGCTGCAGCACACAGTGCGCAGAAGTTGCCAATTGTCTGCAAAGTCAATTGCTAAACACCTCCAAACTTCATGTGCCTTCAGATTAGCACAACAACAGTGCATAGAGAGCTTCATGGAATGGGTTTCCATGGCCGAGCAGCTGTATCTAAGCCTAACACTGCCAAGTGCAATGCAAAGCGTCGGATGCAGTGATGTAAAGCACACTGCCACTGGACTTTAGAGCATTGGAGACATGATAAGACTTCTCTGTCTGGCAATCTGATGGACGTGTCTAAGTTTGGCACTTCCCAGGAGAACGGTACTTGCCTGCCTGCATTGTGCCAAGTGTAAAGTTTGTTGGAGGGGGCATTATGGTGTGTGGTTGTTTTCCAGAGAATGGGCTTGGCCCCTTAGTTCTAGTGAAGAGAACTCTTAAGGTTTCATCATACCAAGACATTTTGGACAATTTCATGCTCCCAACTTTGTGGGAACAGTTTGGTGATGGCCCCTTCCTGTTCCAACATGACTTGCACAAAGTAAGGTCCATAAAGACATGGATGAGCAAGTTTGGGGTGGAGGAACTTGACTGGCCTGCACAATAGAGTCCTGACCTCAACCCAATAGAACACCTTTGGGATGAATTAGAGCAGAGACTGTGAGCCAAGCCTTCTCGTCCAACATCAGTGCCTGACCTCACAAATGCGCTTCTGGAGGAATGGTCAAACATTCCCATAGACACATTCCTAAACCTCGTGGACAGCCTTCCCAGAAGAGTTGAAGCTGTTATAGCTGCAAAGGGTGGGCCAACTCAATATTGAACCCTGTGGACTAAGACTGGGATGACATTAAAGTTCATGTGCATGTAAAGGCAGGTGTCACAATACTTTTGGCAGTATAGTGTATATAAATTGTCTTAATTGCTTATACTGTCAACTGTCATCATATGATGTTAATTCACTTGTTCTAAAGGTGCAGTTTAAAACCATACCATACCTATCTAAGGTATTTTCTATTGTAAGGGCAAAATCTACTTAATACAAATGGACCAGTAAATTATTGCACATATTCTTGCTTATGCAACAATATCCAGAGTATGTATAGACATTAGGGATGTCTGTTTTCAAAGAACAGCTATTTTATGAACTATAAATATTAAAAAAAAAAAAAAGAAAGAAATTTTCATTGCAAGGTAATACATGGATTATTTGTACTTGTCTAACTATACAATCTACTTTATGGTGGTAAAAATTACAATTCCTATGTGCAGTGTGTTGCGCTAGTTGCAACACTGTAGTAAAAAGGCAGGGCTTACTGAGCTGGGGAGGTGATTAGAATTGTCATACCTCAATTATGAAGACACATGAGTTCAGCATTTTAAGAGTACTGAGAAGGGTAGCTCCTCTGTAGTGAGTTCTGGCTTATCATAATAGAGGTTTACAGGCAAACATAAATGTATAAATGCCACAGAGGGCTAATGGTAGTGCGGGTTGGAAGATCTAACACTTTCCTACAACAACTTTATCTGGTTTTTTTTTGAGCACACAACCTTTCTACTTAAAGTAACAAAATATTCAGCTTCAGCTCTGCTTTTATTGAAGCAAGAATACTTACAATGATTGATATAGACACTGTTATGACTATTTAGAGAATGAACAGCCAAAAATAAATAAATAAATAAATAAATTTAACCATAGAATACATTTCTACTTAAACAGCTTTGGTTCATTGAATCATCTTATGCATGTATATAATCAAAGGCATATATTATATTGCTGCTTGTAAATTGCTGTCAAAATTATCTAAAATCTATAGTATGCTTAATCAGTTCTTTAATGCTTTAACAAACACAGAATTGCACTTTTGCTTTTCCATTTTTACAATATTTTGATGCTGGCAGAATATAGATTTCTTTAAATAAAATTATTTCATAGAGAACATCCTGCCTCAAATCTTCCTGCTGTACTTAAGAATGCACATATATTCTGTATTTCACAATTTTCTGTAACTGTTCAGTCTTGTTTGACCCCCTGCTGTGTGACAGAAGCATAAAACCTACAACAGGCTTGGTATATGAAATCCTATATCATTCAAATTCATTTTTTGTTCCATTTTCTGCTATTGTTAGATTCTGCTCACTCCAAGATGATGTTAGAAGGAGGTATTTGTGGGGAAAAGAGGAATAAAAACTTTCTTTGTTATGTGTTTGTGTTTGCTTTTCCTGGGAATGTCCATCACAGCGATTTACTTCTGCTAGCAAATTTTAAAAGAAAGCTGTATTTTATTTAGAATATAAGCTATTCTCCACAGCTGGTGGCAGTCCATCATCTTGATCTGACAGCATGTGAGATCTAATCCCCTGTTCATCTCCTGAAGACCTGAAAGCCTGGCCTTATATGACTTATTTTACTTTAGAAATCCTTAGTAATAAAATGTTTCCTAATATTCATGCAATGCAAATTGTTGAACTGAAAGCTTTAATTTACGTATTTATTGGCAGGAAAGACACAAGCATGATCAAAATCAAAGACACATCTCTTGTGCTGGCCATGGCACCTCCTGCTGGTGGAGGTAATGCAGTAACCCCTCGCCTTCTACACCATTTTAATGTTCTCTCAATCGATGCCTTCAGTGACAGCACCATGAAGATTATCTTTCAACCAATTGTTGACTGGCATTTTGACTGTGGCTTTGACACATCGCTGAAACGATACTCTAGGGTAAGACACTTCCTTGATTTTTTTTATTGAGGGCAACAAGTGGGCAATGTCCAATGCTGGAAATACATGTAGCAATGTACCGTTTGATAAATCATTTCTTTTGATGAAAGAATAAAACCTTTTTTAATAATAAAGTGTGCTGAATGAGTATTTTATTCAATAAATTATTGTTTTCTCATTCAACGAGCTTTATTGAAAATAGACTGCTACATCTAAAATCATTCTGGAACATAGTCTGGTTGAAATATTTTAGCAAAACAGAGGAGTATAGAAGTACAAAAAATAGTAATGCAAGCATAAGTCCAACACTAATGGTGACTATAAGTACCCCAAAATTCATTGATAGGTACTCATGATAACAGTAACTGTATAAGTAAAGAACTGTAAAATAATGAAAGAAGAAAAAAGAAGGGAGAAAAAAAAAGGTTGGAGTGGAGGGTTAACAGTAAAGGAATACAGGGAACAGGCTAGAAAAAAATGGGTTGTAAGGACACACTAGGGCAAACAGGGAGCCATAGTGGACTCAGAGGAGACCACTGCTCAGACACACACTCAGAGGCTGCTTCTGACTTAGCCAGTTGTTGCCGGTGAAGCCAGTCAGGTCTATCTTCTGGACCATGTTTGCTGCCTCTTCTACAGTATATGACACTCACTATAGACTAATATGTATTGTGTGGTCTGCCTCTGCATGTGTGCACTTAGGCTGGGACTTGATGTGAATACATTCTCTGTATAGAGGAGCTGGGGGTTACTGCATTGTTAGATCTGAGTGGATATTTTCTGCACCTGTGCTACGACTTCTTCAAACTACATTAGGCTTAAGACCCACCCTGTGAATTATCTACAGTGACATATGGACTATCCTATATGTACTAAAGCCATTTTTGGTCTGGAGAGTGGGAGGCTTTACAAGCCATACCATTCTGTGAGATATTACAGTGCACAGGTTGTACCAGCTGTTGGCAGTGGCCTGTGCCTGCTTCTCAGACCTATACATACATCCTTTCCTACAGCGTACTTTATATATTACTATTATTATTATGTGGTTGATTGATTTTTTAGGATCTGCAAATGACAAACTCAGTGAGGAAGCACATGTTTTCTCCTGGATGTGTTTGCAAACTTTTTGAATTCTCAGAGTTAGCTGCTGTTTGTTTGTGCATGTTGGTATAAATACAGGTTAAATTCTGTTTCACTCAATCTGTCTGCTTCTCTCTGCTAGTCCAATTTTCTGTGTTGCAATTACAATGTTACATTTAGCCCGAAATTATGAATGATAAGGGGTTCATAGGGCTGCTTTATAATATTCGCCAATCAAATTTCATTTGTTAATTATCTTTCTAAAGACACCTATCTTGTCTCTTATAAAGAAAAATATCAACGGGAAAAGGGCCTTGGGGACCAATAGGATATGCCTGGCCTTATAAAATACTACTCTGAAAATTGTATAACTGATATTAATAATTACTGATAAAACACTTCTTAATCAAACAACATACACTTAGTAGCCAGCACAATTTGTACAAATCTACATTTTAATTAATATACCCTGTACCCACAACACAAAGTTCTGAAACATGGAACATGAGCATTTGAGGTATATTAAATATTTCAGCTCTATTTGTAGTATTTTTTTTCAAATTAAGCAATATGTTGAAGCAGTGCTCTATGTTTTTAACTTATTTTGCAGTTGATACGTACATATAATGAGAGGGAGGTAAATTAAATCAAATATTTCAAGGCAGTTCAAAATGTATAATTCATTATTTTTAGATAATTGAGTTAAGTAAATCATAATAACCTCTACATTCTAATGAATGCATCACCACATCTTTTTTCTCCTTGAAGAGCTCTCAATGGAAAATGTGTTTTAATCGTGGTATTCTAGCATGGGAGGTTAATACTCTTCTCAACAGTGTCCTTTTCTATCACTTGCCAGAGGACATTTAGTTACTGGCGATGTTCTTCAATTTAAATGTGCATTCAAAGAGTAAATCAGAAATATGGGGTATACAGTATGTATATCTATATATTTAGTCCTATAAAGGTCTAAAATATATAATAATTATGTTCTGCCATGTTATATCAGGTTAATATGAAATATTGCTAATGAATAGTATTTATATTTCCTCCTATAAGTTCTCTGGTGGAGCTCTAGGCTTCTTTCAGCATTTACTAATCTGCTGTACCAAACTTTAGCTGCTTTGCTGAAAGGAAAACCTCTCTGTCTGCTCTATTCATAGGGGGCTGTATGGAGATTCAGTTACAGAGGAACAGTCTAAAGGCAAACACTATTTGCTGTGCTGTCCCACTGTCTCTTGGATAATCTATATTGATCTATGATACCAGTGCCACAGGCTCACTTTATATCAAATGTTGTCTTGTAATATAAAGGTTTTAAATAAACAGTAAAATAATTATAAAACTCCAATGTAGAAATTATCAAACATTGAAAACTTTATAAGCATAATTTTTTTTTAAATATATATCTTTGCTATAGATCTTTTTCTAAAAACAGAAAGTAGGCTTCTATTTTAACTGAGGTTTTGATGCAGTGCAAACAGAAAATTGTACTATAAATTCCCACAACACCTAGTACCACTCCCACACATGAGCAAAAAGCATATATATTTAAAAAATGTACCAAATCAAAGAAAGAATATTTAAACCAAAAGCGTGGATGCAGTTTGCTGTCTGCATTTTGTGCATTTTGTCTGCATTTTTTTGCATGCTACATCTGCGGTCCACTATGGCTGTATATTTATTTATCTATAGACAAATATTTTTTAATTAATTCTGTAGCCTCTGCACCCCTACCCCATTGGTTATTTTTCCGAATTGACTCTCTTAGGCATCAATCTCCTAGACATAAAGAAAAAAAAAACAAAAAGGAAAATACATCATTTAAAGTAAGGATTGTAAAATATGTGCTTTTGTAATGCATTATATCTCACTGTGATGCTTTGGGCACATACTCAGGGGTGCCATATGGTAAATGGAACTCGGTTGTAGGCAATGTCTCATGAGATTTTTCATGCTATAAAGAACGTGTACACAAGGGTAAAATATTCATAAGCAATATAAAAAATGTGTAAGTATGGTTAGTCTTCTTTCAATTTAGTATGATATAATATCTCGCAGCTCTCCATGTAAATGCAAAGAAGAGTGTTAATCTCCAGAGTATGTTACTTTATTTACTGCTTTCTTTGACATATTCTATATGCATTTTTTGTCATGAGCAGACAACTGCATAATATTTATTTGCCAAATATTGACTGGTTCTGTTTTAGTTATTCTTAAACAGTTCCATAAGCCAAATATAAAATACAATTTATATTCTAGTGCAGTGTTATATCTTTCTTTAAATAGTTTCCTGAATCAAAAAATCTACGCTCTTTTGATGTTCAGAATCAGTGCATCTGTAAATGTATGAGCTGAATTCAACACTAAGAGAAAAAGAAGGAGCAATGGTTTAGTAAAAAAAAAAAACTTTAGGACTCCATGCACACTGGAATTAAAAAAAATTCCAGTGCCCTTGACAAATAAAAAAAAAGCTCATATAGAGCTTTTTTTGTACAATGTTTAGGCACATTTAGGAGTGTTTAGTGTTTTTTCTGCCAGACAACTCCAATCAAAAACGCAAACCAGAAGAGTTTTTCTCCTGTCTCTAAGCACTGAACTTAAAATGTATCTCTAAATGTCCTAATGTGCATGGAGACCTAGGATAACATTGAGCGGCTTCTACAGGCAAAACTCCTACAGAAGAGAGCCTAAGGCTCCATTCATACTGGCTTGAAAAAACACTAAAAAAATGCTGGTTAAAAAACGGTGGTTTGTATGCTTTTCATTACCAGGTGAAAGCTTCAATAGGAAGGCCCATGTAATATAATTCCATATTTTTTTCAAAAGTGACATATTGCTTTTTTAAATTTTAACACCATATACAATACAACGCTGTACCTCTGTGTTCCTGTGCCCCTCTCGCAGCTCACCCAGCTTTTCTGGCTCTCTCAGCTGTCCAGGCTCTCTAAATCTTTTTAGTTGCAGCTCTCTGCTGCACAGACCTATGCCATGGCCTCTTGTAAGAAGATCTGCTGACACCCCAGGCTCTCCCAGTCTTATGAGACCTCTAGGTTCCCTCAGTCCTCTGGACTCCCTTAGTCATCTTGACTCTCTCAGGCCTCTGGACAAGGAAACTCCTGTGCCTGGAATGAAGTTCTGTCTCCTTAGCAGAGCACACCTGTATCTTAACAGTAGCCCGGAACTATCCTCAAAGCCAGTCATTATAAGGGCTTTGCACACCTGTGAACACTCCTTTCAGCAAGACCTGGATAGTGAGTTGGAGACTTCTTCTCTCCCAAACTCTTTTAATTCTCCAAATTCCAGAACTCAATTTCAATTTAGGAATACCAAAACCCACAAAAAACCTCTCAAAATCAATGTTCTGGAACCCCGCACTCTACATTTGTGCAAACCCTCTGACACTTCTACCTCCTTTTACACTGTGGAGTGGCCATGCACTGTCACAATATATATTTTGAGGCACTGGTTGGCAAGATTTTGGATGGTGTATGTGTCACCTAGGTTTCTCACCTACACATGGTAAGGAGGGGGGGGAAACAAGGGTATGCTTCTGATACTATCCAGACCTTGTAATTAGTTTCAGCTGTACACAGGGCTTATATATGTGAAATGACTGATGATCAGTCTCTATTTCTTTGTCATGGACAGGAGTCTGTTCCCAGGGGCAGACTGGCTAACAAGGAGTAGATATCACAAAGACAGAGAGAATTTCAAAAACACTTGGAAAAACAGGATACCTATTGGCACAAGTGGGCAAACAGTGGAATGTGCCTTAGTGAAGACAGACAAGAGTCTGTGCCTTAGTGAAAAATTTAAAGAGTTGCCTTGTCTTTAGAGATGAGCGAATTATTCAAAAATTCGGTTCGGCTGATTCGCCGAATTCGCCGAATAAATTCGCTTCGAGCCGAATATATTCGCTGCGAATTTAACTTATAAAAAGGGTGTTTCTAGGCTTCAGAGAGCCTTTATATTAGTGCAGAACACTGTACCTTTAATTTAAATGCCCTTGGAGTCTGCTGGGGAAGAGAAATAATACTGTCAGTCAGTATGACATGCAGATGAGTGCCGTCGATCTTAGAATCACCGCACACTTCACTCATTTGGGCAGTCACGGGGCCAAAACCAGAGTGTGGAGCCACAGTGTGGCGGTGGAGGCAGCAGCAATGGGAGGCCATACAGCACCCTATGACAAAATGGAACCCACCAGCAGTGTGAGGAGACCTGAAAGTGGCACATGGCAGAGTGTGGCGATGGAGACAGCAGCAATGGGAGGCCGTACAGGGACCCATGAGAGACTCTGGACCTGGCAGCAGCATGAGGAGGCGGTACAGGGGCCCATGACAGATTACGGGCCTGGCAGCAGCATGAGGAGTCGGTACGGGGGCCCATGGCAGATTACAGGCCTGGCAGCAGCATGAGGAGGCGGTACAGGGGCCCATGGCAGAGTGGCGGAGCGTAAGCAGCTAAAATTGAAGGCCATACAGAGGCCTATGTTAAAAAGTCCCCCCAGCAGCAGCGTGGGGAGACGACTATCAAGAGTCCAATGGCAGAGTGGCGGAGCAGAAGCAGCTTTAATTGAAGGCCATACACAGGCCTAGGTTTAAAAGTACCTCACAGTTAATTCCAATAACGAACTCTACTCCTCCGTGCAATCTAGTTACGAGACCCTGGGCAGGTCTGGGTCCAATTTGTGGTAGAGACTGGTTTTGTTCAGCCATGCTTGAGCGAGTAATAACAGGTCTGTGCTGCCCTTTGGTGTCTGGCTTAATGCGCACAACACTGAACGTCCCACCGTTTGTCAACGATTTGCCGTTAAGTGATGCAAACCCGCTGAACCACGTTCATGAGGAGCCGGTACAGGGGGCCATGAATCAGTATGGACCTGGCAGCAGCGTGAGCAGACAACAGAGGCACATGGCGCAGGGTGGCGGTGTAGGCAGCATTATTCTGAAGCCATACACAGGCCTAGGTTAAAAAGCGGAAGCCGCCAGCAGCGTGAGCAGACGACAGAGACACATGGCGCAGGGTGGCGGTGGATGCAGCAGTATTCGGAAGCCAAACACAGGCCTCGGTTAAAAAGCGGAAGCCGTCAGCAGCGTGAGCAGACGACAGAGGCACATGGCGCAGGGTGGCGGTGGAGGCAGCAGCAATGGAAGGCCATACAGCACCCTATCACAAAATGGAACCCACCAACAGTGTAAGGAGACCTGAAAGTGGCACATGGCAGAGTCTGGCGATGAAGTCAGCAGCAATGGGAGGCCGTACAGGGACCCATGACACACTCTGGACCTGGCAGCAGCAAGAGGAGGCGGTACAGGGGCCCATGGCAGAGTGGCGAAGCGTAAGCAGCTTAAATTGAAGGCCATACAGAGGCCTATGTTAAAAAGTCCCCCCAGCAGCAGTGTGGGGTGACGACTATCAAGAGTCCAATGGCAGAGTGGCGGAGCGGAAGCAGCTTCAATTGAAGGCCATACACAGGCCTAGGTTAAAAAGTCCCCCCAGCAGCAGCGTGGGGAGACGACTATCAAGAGTCCAATGGCAGAGTGGCGGAGCGGAAGCAGCTTCAATTGAAGGCCATACACAGGCCTAGGTTAAAAAGTCCCCCCAGCAGCAGTGTGGGGAGACGACTATCAAGAGTCCAATGGCTGAGTGGCGATCCAGGAAGTCAGCGTTGTGATTGCAGATGCAATGCAGAGATTCTATGAGGTGATGCCGTGGGTGCGAAGAAGATCATATACCGTCGTACTTCCATCCATAAGACGGAACAACCTGCGAACCGGGAGCTTTATTGCCCTGACCCGCTGAGCAGCTTCTGGGATACCCAAGAGTTTGGCTTCTGTGGGGAATATGGTTGAAAACTGAAACTTAAAGGCATGTTGACGGAAGGGCACCAGTGTCAGTGCTCCGGAGGGAATATAGCTTCAAAGCTGACACTTAAAGGTATATCGATGGTCAGAGACCACAGGAAGTGGAGCTTGCATCTTAAATCGACTGAATGTGGCAGACGTGAAACGTCTACGGGCCGTATATGAAACGGGTTGTTCCTCTTTCTGGAATAAGTGTTGGAAATGGCCACTCTTTTTGGTGTGGCGTTTTGTCTATTTAATTCCGATAACGGACTCTACTCCTCCGTGCAATCTAGTTACGAGACCCTGGGCAGGTCTGGGTCCAATTTGTGGTAGAGACTGGTTTTGTTCAGCCATGCTTGAGCGAGTAATAACAGGTCTGTGCTGCCCTTTGGTGTCTGGCTTAATGCGCACAACACTGAACGTCCCAGCATTTGTCAACGATTTGCCGTTAAGTGATGCAAACCCGCTGAACCACGTTCATGAGGAGCCGGTACAGGGGGCCATGAATCAGTATGAACCTGGCAGCAGTGTGAGGAGACCCGAAAGTGGCACATGGCGCAGGGTGGCGGTGGAGGCAGCAGTATTCGGAAGACATGCACAGGACTAGTTTAAAAAGCGGAAGCCGTCAGCAGCGTGAGCAGACGACAGAGGCACATGGCGCAGGGTGGCGGTGGAGGCAGCAGTATTCGGAAGCCATACACAGGCCTAGGTTAAAAAGCGGAAGCCGTCAGCAGCGTGAGCAGACGACAGAGGCACATGGCGCAGGGTGGCGGTGGAGGCAGCAGTATTCGGAAGCCATACACAGGCCTAGGTTTAAAACTGGAACCCAGCAGCGTGAGCAGACGACAAAGACGCACATGGCAGAGGATGGATCTGGCAGCAGTATGAGAAGGCGGTACAGGGGCCCGTGGCACAGTGTGGTGATGGGGGCTACAGCAACTGGATGCCAGAAAGTGGCCGATAGGGCTATATACTGCATGGAATTATAAAGTTGTAAAGACAGCGGCCTATAAGGCTATACACACTATAACAATCATGACTTGATTGACCATTGGCCTATAAGGCTATACACAGCATGAATATCATGACTTATTCTGAGAGTGGTTTGGAAGCCTATATACAAAAAGTAATTCATGAGCTGTCCGGACAGCGGACAATAAGTACATATATACAAATCAATTCATCAGCTGTCCAGCCAGCGGCCTCAAAGGCGACACATATAGAAAGCAATTCATGAGCTGTTCAGACAGCGGCCTCTAAGGCGACAGATATACAAAGCAATTCCCGAGGTGTTCAGGGAGCGGCCTGAACGGCTAGGTTATTACTAAATATATTTTTGTGGCCAAACATCGGCCTATAAATAGATGTCTACACAGTGACAAAAAATTATGTCGCCAGACAGCGGCCCCTAAGGCGACAGATATACAAAGCAATTCCCGCGAGCGCACAGGGCCCACAGTGTCTGAAGATGGACGTTGGCGCAGAAAGGCAGAGACCAACTGACTACATAGGTGGTTTTTATAGTACTTTATTTTGGCCTCCCTCTCAGCAGGTGTGAAAAAGGCCACCATTTTTGAACGGTAGCGAGGGTCCAACAAGGTGGACAGCCAAAAGTCATCCCTCTGTCTGATGGTTATTATTCGGCTGTCGCTACGCAAGCAACCGAGCATGCTATGGGCCATTTGTGCCAAGGAATGCGAGGGACTCCCTGCCTCCATCGCCACAGCATACTGCCACGGTGCGTCTGGGTCCTCTGTCTCCTCCTCCTCCTCCTCTACCAGATGCTCCTGCTCCTCCACTCCTGTCCGCTGAGTGGAAAAACCACCCATTTCACTCAATAATTCCTGAGCACCAATGTCCTCCTCTACCTCCTCCTCTTTTTCCTGTCCTGCCCCCACAGGGGTCATGTGGCGTTGAGATCTGTGCGCCACGTCTACCGCACCCTGACCAGCCATTGTTAACAGCATTTGTTCCAGGACGTGCAACAGAGGAATGACGTCGTTCATCCCATAGTCCTGCCAACTCACGAATAGCGTGGCCTCCTCAAAGGGCCTGAGCAAGCGGCAGGTGTCACGCATGAGCTGCCAATGGCTGACATCTAAGTTACACAGGGGAGTACCTTTATCCGCTTGTAACATCAGGAAATCGGTGATGGCCTTTCGCTGTTCGTAAAGGCGGTCTAACATATGTAGGGTTGAATTCCACCTTGTTGCAACGTCGCAGATCAGGCGATGCTGTGGAATTCCGTTCTGCCGCTGCAGCTCAAGGAGGGTGTGCTTTGCGGTGTAGGAATGGCTGAAATGCATGCAAAGTTTACGTGACATTTTAAGGATGTCTTGCAGTGCGATGGTGGATTTTAGGAACCGCTTGACAACCAGATTGAACACGTGAGCCATGCATGGCGCATGGCACAACCTTCCTTGACGCAGAGCAGACACCATGTTCTTTCCGTTGTCGGTCAACATGGTTCCGATTTTCAGTTTGCGCGGAGACAGCCATCTGTCGATTTCTCTGTTCATTACACTGAGAAGTTCCTCCCCTGTGTGACTACGTTCGCCAAGGCATACCAGGTGCAGCACAGCGTGACACCGTTGCGCCCTGCACATGTGATATGCCGGTCGGGTAATGGGACTTGGCACGGGGGTGGCGGCTGAGGACACGGCGGAAGAAGAGGTGGTAGAGGCGGACATCTTTGCTGGACCAAGGATGTGCAAATGTGGAGGCAAAAGCGGCGTGACCTGTCCAAGTTGCTGGTGCGGCTGTGCCGGCACCACGTTCACCCAGTGGGCCGTAAATGACATGTACTGTCCCTGACCGTAGTTACAGCTCCACACGTCGGCGCTGCCGTGCACTTTGGCAGAGACCGACATGCTCAAAGACTGGCCCACCATCTCTTCTACATGTGAATGCAGGGCTGGCACTGCCTTTTTAGCGAAGAAATGCCGGCTTGGCACTCTCCACCGCGGCTCGGCACAAGCCATCATTTCTCGGAAAGGTGCTGAGTCCACCACTTGGAAAGGGAGGGACTGCAGCACCAGCAACTTGGACGGGAGGACGTTCAGCTTCTGCACCGTCGGGTGCGTGCTCGCAAACTGTTGTCTCTTGGAAACGGATTCCAAGAAAGACTGCTGACGGAATCCGTGAAGAGGAGTAGCAGGAGAAGGAGCATCTGAACGAGTGGAAGATGCCAACGAGCGACAACTCCCCTCAGCAGAGGTGTTGGAGCCTTGACTGGCTGATAGAGGGCGATTGACGTCGGGTGACGGAGCAAGTAACGGAGCGGGTGATGGAGCGGGGGCTGGGGCAGGCAGAACCGCCGTATCTTTATCACGGTTTTCCCAGGCCACCGAATGGCGACGCTGCATATGCTGACGCAACACTGTAGTCCCAACATTGGCCCCCTGGCCACGCTTGACTTTCTGGCCACATAGTCGACATACGGCTACGTTTACTTCCTCGGGCGGCTTGACAAAAAATTGCCACACCGCCGAGAAGGAAACTTTGCCCCCGCTACTCCTCACTGGCTGACTGCTACTTCCTCCGTGCACACCGGCACCACTACTGGCCATGGTGGTAGGCTGCAGTGGAGCTGGTGCTCTACTCCGTGGCCGTTTGGCTCCACTGACACTGCTGCGACCCTGCTGCCTCCTGGGCAACCCACCGACTGTTTTGCTCGCTGGCAAGCTGGCACCCTCTTCTCCTGATGATGCGGAAGCAATAGCCTGATGACGACGAGGCTGCCAAGTGCAATCAGCCTCATCATCATCAATTAGGGTCTCCGCCTCACTACTAGCCCCCTCGGCTGCGTGTGGGTCAGGAGACAGACCTGTCTCTAGACCGGCTACCGAGCCACTCTCCTCGCCAGTACTTCTTCGCCTGGCTGCTGAAGAGGCGGATGTCTCCCCCCATTCCTAATCGCCCTCTGTTAGCTCTTCCTCACTGTACAGTGGGGCTGAGCCCACAGCATGCGATACTTCGCTTGGTGAGGGAACAGCAAAGGACAGGGGCAGGTCGAGGACATGTGATTTCAGTGGGCTTGCTCCCGGGCCATGCCAACTAACGGTTGTGTCTGACGTACCCACCGACCGTTGGCTGTAGGTGTCAGAGGTGACCTGGGAAGAGGAAGACAACCGAGTCAATCAATCGATGACGGCAGGGTTGTTGGTGGAGACACGACCGCTGGATGACACCGGGAGCACTGGCCTCTGGCTGCGACTAGTGCTGCCTCGACCCCTTCCTCTGCTGCCACGTCTGCTCACTCCTGAAACATTGCCTCCTCTGCCACTCCTCTGCGTGTTGTCTGACATACTCTTTAATTCAATAAGCACCCCAAAAATAAAAACGGATTTAACTCTTTGAACGTACAATAGTGGTTGTGAAGCAGAAAGTCAGTTTATTTAGCACAATCGGTCAATTGCAGCTTGCCGTTGGCTGTAAACTGTACGTTTATGTCACTGGAATGCACTAATCACCCAAAAAATATTACAGCCACCCGGCGTGTATATGGATTTAACTCTTTGAACGTACAATAGTGGTTGTGAAGCAGAAAGTCAGTTTATTTAGCACAATCGGTCAATTGCAGCTTGCCATTGGCTGGAAACTGTACGTTTATGTCACTGGAATGCACTAATCACCCAAAAAATATTACCGCCAGCCGGCGTGTAAATGGATTTAACTCTTTGAACGTACAATAGTGGTTGTGAAGCAGAAAGTCAGTTTATTGTACACAATCGGTCGATTGCAGCTTGCCGTTGGCTGTAAACTGTACGTTTATGTCACTGGAATGCACTAATCACCCAAAAAATATTACCGCCACCCGGCGTGTATATGGATTTAACTCTTTGAACGTACAATAGTGGTTGTTAAGCAGAAAGTCAGTTTATTTAGCACAATCGGTCAATTGCAGCTTGCCGTTGGCTGGAAACTGTACGTTTGTGTCACTGGAATGCACTAATCACCCAAAAAATATTACCGCCAGCCGGCGTGTAAATGGATTTAACTCTTTGAACGTACAATAGTGGTTGTGAAGCAGAAAGTCAGTTTATTTAGCACAATCGGTCAATTGCAGCTTGCCGTTGGCTGGAAACTGTACGTTTATGTCACTGGAATGCACTAATCACCCAAAAAATATTACCGCCACCCGGCGTGTAAATGGATCTAACTCTTTGAACGTACAATAGTGGTTGTGAAGCAGAAAGTCAGTTTATTTAGCACAATCGGTCAATTGCTGCTTGCCGTTGGCTGGAAACTGTACGTTTATGTCACTGGAATGCACTAATCACCCAAAAAATATTACCGCCACCCGGCGTGTATATGGATCTAACTCTTTGAACGTACAATAGTGGTTGTGAAGCAGAAAGTCAGTTTATTTAGCACAATCGGTCAATTGCAGCTTGCCGTTGGCTGGAAACTGTACGTTTATGTCACTGGAATGCACTAATCACCCAAAAAATATTACCGCCAGCCGGCGTGTAAATGGATTTAACTCTTTGAACGTACAATAGTGGTTGTGAAGCAGAAAGTCAGTTTATTGTACACAATCGGTCAATTGCAGCTTGCCGATGGCTGGAAACTGTACGTTTATGTCACTGGAATGCACTAATCACCCAAAAAATATTACCGCCAGCCGGCGTGTAAATGGATTTAACTCTTTGAACGTACAATAGTGGTTGTGAAGCAGAAAGTCAGTTTATTTAGCACAATCGGTCAATTGCAGCTTGCCGTTGGCTGGAAACTGTACGTTTATGTCACTGGAATGCACTAATCACCCAAAAAATATTACCACCAGCCGGCGTGTAAATGGATTTAACTCTTTGAACGTACAATAGTGGTTGTGAAGCAGAAAGTCAGTTTATTTAGCACAATGGGTCAATTGCAGCTTGCCGTTGGCTGGAAACTGTACGTTTATGTCACTGGAATGCACTAATCACCCAAAAAATATTACCGCCACCCGGCGTGTAAATGGATCTAACTCTTTGAACGTACAATAGTGGCTGTGAAGCAGAAAGTCAGTTTATTTAGCACAATCGGTCAATTGCAGCTTGCCGTTGGCTGGAAACTGTACGTTTATGTCACTGGAATGCACTAATCACCCAAAAAATATTACCGCCACCCGGCGTGTAAATGGATCTAACTCTTTGAACGTACAATAGTGGTTGTGAAGCAGAAAGTCAGTTTATTGTACACAATCGGTCAATTGCAGCTTGCCGTTGGCTGGAAACTGTACGTTTCTGTCACTGGAATGCACTAATCACCCAAAAAATATTACCGCCAGCCGGCGTGTAAATGGATTTAACTCTTTGAACGTACAATAGTGGTTGTGAAGCAGAAAGTCAGTTTATTTAGCACAATCGGTCAATTGCAGCTTGCCGTTGGCTGGAAACTGTACGTTTATGTCACTGGAATGCACTAATCACCCAAAAAATATTACCGCCACCCGGCGTGTAAATGGATCTAACTCTTTGAACGTACAATAGTGGTTGTGAAGCAGAAAGTCAGTTTATTTAGCACAATCGGTCAATTGCAGCTTGCCGTTGGCTGGAAACTGTACGTTTGTGTCACTGGAATGCACTAATCACCCAAAAAATATTACCGCCAGCCGGCGTGTAAATGGATTTAACTCTTTGAACGTACAATAGTGGTTGTGAAGCAGAAAGTCAGTTTATTTTGCACAATCGGCAAACTGCAGCACCAACTGTGCACGACAGCCACCAAAAAAAAAAAGGGTGTATGTCACTTTAAATTTTCGATTCTTTGATAGCTGTGGCCCTAAGTAACGATTCTGTGTCCCTGAGTAACGATTCTGTGTCCCTGAGTAACGATTCTGTGGCCCTAAAATCTCTGTGGCCCTAACTCTGTCCCTTAATACAGACAGCTCTGTCTCTCTTGAATGACCGGAGGCTAATGGAGAATTCTAAGATGGCCGCGATTTATAGTGCTGGCTGGCTGCTGATTGGCTAATGCGATCACATGTCATGAATGCATTATGGGTCAGCGCGCCTTGTCTGCGCGCCTTCCCAGAGATCCCCGCCCCATCTTCTCTGTCCATTTTCTCCGTGGCCACACATGTCGCCGCCATTTTTGGGAAAATTCGATTCGTGCATCCGAAGTTTGCTAATCTTCGGATTCGTCGCGAATAGAATTTTTCCAAATCTTCGGAACGAATTCCACTTCGTCATGTTCGATTCGCTCATCTACTTGTCTTCACCAGCGCTAATAACACATGGATTTTGCTGAAGACAACTCCCAGATGGTTCTCTGACTTACCCAAACAGGCAGATACTGAATACTTAGAGCAGGTATACCGGAAAAAGTCCCTTGCAGTGCTGAGACACTGAATTCACAGATCAGCAGGTAGCACAGTTTGAACAGGCAGAAGTGCATGTAAAATACACAGCACTAGGAACTGGTAGAAGTATATGGATTCAGAAGGGGTCACTGGTGCAGGTTACAATCTGGATTGAACAGGATCACACTGGAGCAGTCTGTAGGAAAGGGTACATAGAACCTCAAAAGCAGGGAGCAGTCAAGGAATGCACATTTTCTAATAACAAATGGCTGGTTGAAACACATAGATAATCACACTACTGCCAAGATGCAGATTGCTGCCAGGACACAGTGAGAACACTGGAGGCACACAGGAAATTGGCTGAACATTGGAGGTCATAGATGTAACATTGGAAAACACGTGAGAAATCCCTGGAAACATGGGAGTCTTGCTGCTAGCCTGTGGATGTGTTGCTCAAACACTGAACAACCTGTATGCTAGTCCCTTTTTAAATGTGCCACATCTGGGACTGGCAGTGACTTTGGCATCAACAAGAAGCCAGCAGATACAGAGCTGATGGCCTGATGCTGGAGCTTAGAATAGGTGGATGTGACTATCAGATAATAAACCAGCACCAAAGGAATTATATATTTCTTTTGAGCTGCTAGATAAAAATTACTCCCCTGGGTAGATAAAGTCTATATAATGTGAATATCCAGAACAAAACTAATGTCCACAGATTTTAAAGTTCAATTCCACAATCATGGGAAACATTCCATGTAGAAATTATTATGTTCGCCTTATGTTCTCACCAGAAGATGAAGCTGATCAGGCCCTTCAGATTTTGCATATATGTCTTCCCAAATATCCAATTTAATTCCAGTGTGTCTCTCTCTCACCATGTAAAAAATATATGAATTACATAAAGTGTGATATCTTTTTAATAAGTTGAAAATTAAATCAATTAATCATGCTCACATACAGTAAAATTAGGATAATGTGCCAAACCAATCCACCATGAGAACAAACTTCAACGTCCATCACCTCTACCCTTACCCTTAATCCAAATTTTTCTTGCATCTACACATTATGGTATCGTCACTATTCACTTCACATCTTCCTTTCAAACAAGCTCCCTCAAAAAGAAAACACTCAAAAAGTGTGATACCATTATATACTGTAAATTGAATCAGTGCTTATGCATATATGCTCACACTCTATATGTGAATGTAATCGCCATAATTGCGTGTACCTTCCACCTTGTGCACTACAAACTCCTCACCATCAGACCACCTTACCAGATTCACATAAAACACTACATGTATATACTCCAGTGCAGGGGCGGACTGACCATTTGGAAACTCGGGCACTGCCCGAGGGCCCGGGTCAGTAGGGGGCCCCATGAGATGCCCCTGGTACCTTTTTCATAGGCTTTTTTGAGTTTGGGCAAGGACACAGGGGCCCCATGATCCCCTTTTGCCCGGGGGCCCCATGAGTTGTCAGTCCGCCCATGCTCCAGGGACTGTTGTGTCCAATTAATGTCTCTTCTAGAACTGCAATTTCTCCATATGTTCGAGAGCCATGCGGAATCAAACATAATATACCATAGTGCAGCACACTCTAAAATCAAAACACTTTATTGGCTAAAATTAATCACTTTCAGTGTAAAATTGAATGTCAGCATACAAAACCTTATCCAATATGGCTGCCGCTAGACTTCTGATTTGCATCTGATGTCACTTGCTGACGCTTTTCATCATTATGATTTCTTCATAGGATGTGCCCATGTTTGTTTGATACCTTACTGAATACAAGTGTAAGAAAAAACCTACTTAGGTTGTCCCTATGGGGTTTATTTACTAAAGCTGGAGAGTCCAAAATCAGACTCCCTTCTGCATAGAAACCAATCAGCTTCTAACCTCAGCTTGTTCAATGAAGCTTTGGCAATGAAACCTGGAAGCTGATTGGTTTCTATGCAGAAGGGAGTCTGATTTTGGACTCTCCAGCTTTAGTAAATAAACCCCTATGTGTCCCTGTCTCATGCTTGGTTTTCCATTGTTACTGCTAGTTGAGCCTACCCCCACCCCCCACTAGATATTAAACAATAAACAAAAAATACAAATATTATATTTATATTGACAGTCCGAGGCCCTGCCACTGTGTAACAGTATGCAAAAGGGACACAGTGTTCACACAAATGCAGAGTGTGGGGCTTTGGATTATTGATTTTGAGCGGAGAAAACTGTTTTTCAGCTTTCTCCAGGTTTTTGTATTCCTGGATGTGTTCTGGATTTTAAAGACAACAAAAGAGCTTTGGGAGGGAAGATTCCTCAAACCCAGGGTCCAGGATTTGCAAAAGACCTGTAGGATGTGTGTACAGGAGAACACAGCCTTTATAATGATAGGCTTGGGCATAGCTTAGAGCTTCCTTTAGGAGACAGGTGTGCTCTGCTCAAAAAACAGTACTCCATGCTGAAGACAGGAGGTTGCTTGAACAGAGGGATGAGAGAGCTGGGAAGGTTAAGTGAGTCTGGAGGACTGAGAGAGTCGAGATGACTAAGTGAGTTCAGAGGACTGAGGGGACCCAAAGGTCTCAGAGCACTGAAAGAGCTTGGAGTGCCAGGATATCCCCTAACAAGAGGCCAGGGCATGGGCCTGTGCAATAAGGTGCTGTGATTAAAAGACTGATAGAGCCAAAGAAGGCTGGGCTGAGAGAGGAGCACAGGAACACAGAGATACTCAGTGCACAGAAGTTGCCAACTGTCTGCAGTGGCAATAGCTAAAGACCTCCAAACCTTGTGTGGCCTCCAGATTAACACTACAGTAGTGTGTAGAAAGCTTCATGGAATGGGTTTCCATGGCCAAGCAGCTGCATCCAAGCCTTTCATCGCTAAATGCAATGCAAAATTTCTGATGCAGTGGTGTAAAGCATGCCGCCACTGGACTCTAGGCATGCAGACTGCTTCTAAAAACATTTGTGAAAGAATGGGTCGCTTTCAGGAGCTCATTGAATTCAAGTATGGTACTGTGATAGTTTGCCACCTGTGCAATAAGTACATGCATTAAATGTCCTTGCTAATAAATATTCCATGGTCAACTGTTAGTGGTATTATAACAAAGCGGAAGCAACTGGGCACAACATCAACTCAGCCATGAAGTAGTAGGCCACGTAAAATGACAAAGCGGGGTCAGCGCATGCTGAAGCGCACATTGTGCAGAAGTAGCCAACTGTCTGCAGAGTCAATAGCTAAAGACATTCAAAGTTCAGGTGGCCTTCAGATTAGCACAACAACAGTGTGCAGAGAGCTTCATGGAATGAGATTCCATGGCCAAGCAGCTGCATCCAAGCCTTAAATCACCAAGTACAATTCAAAGCGTTGGATTCAGTGGTGCAAAGCATGCTGCCACTGGACTCTAGAGCAGTGGAGATGTGATCTCTGGAGTGACGAATCACGCTTCTCTGTCTGGCAATTTGATAGATGTGTCTGTGGTTTGGCGGTTGCCAGGAGAACAGTTCTTGCCTGACTGCATTGTGCCAAGTATAAAGTTTGGTGGGGGTGGGATTATGGTGTGGGGTTGTTATTCAGGAGTTGTGCTTGGTCTCTTAGTTCCAGTGAGGGGAACTCTTAAGGCACCAGCATACCAAGACATTTTGGACAATTTCATGCTCCCAACTTTGTGGGAACAGTTTGGGGATGGCCCCTTCCTGTTCCAACATGACTGCACATCAGTGCACAAAGCAAGGTCCATAAAAACATAGATGAGTGAGTTTGGGGTGTAGGAACTTGACTAACCTGCACAGTAGAGTCCTGACCTCAATCCGATAGAACACCTTTGGGATGAATTAGAGTGGAGACTGAGAGCCAGGCCTTCTCATTCAACATCAGTGCCTGACCTCACAAATGCAGTTCTGGAAGAATGGTCAAACATTCCCATAGACACACTCCTAAACCTTGTGGACAGCCTTCCCAGAAGAGTTGAAGCTGTTATAGCTGCAAAGGGTAGGCCAACTCAATATTGAACACTATGGACTAAAACTGGGATGCTATTAAGGTTCATGTGTGTGTAAAGGCAGACGTCCCAATAGTTTTAGCAATATAGTGTGTGTGTATATATATATATATATATACACACACACACATACTGTATATATATATATATATGTAAAATGGAAGTATACGAGCGCTGGGTGAGTAACAAAGTATAAATAGCTGCTGTCATACAAAGGTAAACCTCTAGGACCTAAAAATCAAATTGGTGTATATATAAAAATATGCAGCGCTATAAGGAGATGAGTAATCATAAAATAACCGTAACTAGCAATCACATAAACCAGAGTCTCAATGACATAGAAGGTGCTGAACCCCAATGGGCTAAGATGTATAAAGTGACATATGTGATAAAGTCAATAAAACTTGTGATGAAAAATATCCGTGACTCCTGTGGTAATGGGAAAGGATATCGATTGCACTAACCAGATAGCACAGTTGCTTGCACATGGAGTATATAAGACCTACTCCTTGCTCTCTTGATCTAGAACACTGCAGACGGTTGTAGTCATCAGGACAGCAACCACCAGGTGTCATACGTCCGGGTAAGGTAACCAGCCTCCAGAAATGCCGATATCAGCCACCAGGGGGATCATGTACATTAGCATGTGTCAAGTCAACAGGAATCACCTTCAAAGAGGGGGGCTCACAAGAAAAAATGAGACCAAGAAGAAAGCCTCCAAAGGTGTAATATTTTTCTTAGTCAAAATAAAGTATATAAGATGAATCACGCTTACATAAAAATCCAAGATGGCCGCCGGCCATCCATAAAGGCCATGCGGTGTGTACACAATACTTGGGGGCACAATACTTATATATACACCAATATATATATATATATACATACATACACACATATAGCTTTGTTCAGCCGGAATGTGGCCAAACTCTGTTCTGTCATATCCAGCACTGGCCCCATGCTTGTTGCTCACTACTGTCACTTCTAAACACAGAAGCATGGCATTTTCTATGTGAAATACTGCAGGCTGGTCTGTAATTACACACAGAAACCCACTTATTGGAGTCAATTTGCCTGATGGCATGTCCTTCCTGACTGGTCTGCTGATCCCAAGCTGAGTGTTGCATACAATGGGAAGAAAACAATAAAGCTGCTGCATTACTTTTCTGGCGTTACCCCATTACATTAATGTATTGCAGCAAATTCATTAAGCATTTGCAACACTTTCTGACAGCGATTCATGTGCCAAATTCAGGTAGCTCTAGAATGCACCACTTTTACATTGTGTGGCATTGAATGTATCAAATGTAAAAGTGAAGCTAATTAAGACCAATTCTGTTTTGGTACACAGAGAAAAATTGTCTCAGACAGATTTCGTGAAAGTGTCTTGAGTGCATGCTGAAAGTGACGCAGCAAGTCCTAGACAGGTACATACATTTGATGCATTCAGCACCACTTTTACAATGCATGAGAGACACTTTCGTAAAAATCTCTCTACTTCAGTCTTTGTGAATTCCAGGGAATGTCTTCCTTACTTCTCCAGAATTTGCAACACTGTGACAAAATGTTTAGATTCCAGTTTAATATCTATCCTGCAGAAAAGGACAACAACTTTTAAAAGTTACAGACCAGAAGGAACACCCCCTCACCAGAACACAGCTCAGCTTAAGGCACTAAGCAGGCCATCATACATCCTATGAAATATTGCAGGATTTGCACAGCCTGTTAATGAACCCCATTATAAATGACTAAATGGCTATTTTAAACAGTACTTTGTAGAGACTGAAAATATGTAAAGGATGAGTTCAAAGTTCGGTCTGAACACAAGTTTGGACAAAACCTTGGCTGTTTGGGCATTTGAATAAACACTTTGGCATTTACCCATTCGGCTAGAGTTGAGCATCATGTATAATAGCAGTATTACTACCACTATTATACATGGCAGCTTCCTGCTGGTTGTTAAGGATCCTGGCAGCTGCAGGCACTGCTGAGTCCCTAACAACCAATGTTGTCAGTTGCCCCATTCACTTACATGGCCTCATCATAATAGCACCTCCCTTGAGGACATGTGGCATAGTATGGAGAAGGGGCACCCCCTTTTTCTGGCTAGTCAGCCTTCATGCTTGGAATAAGGGTCTGGGATGTTTTTTTCAGGGTGGTGGGGGTGGAGGGTTTGCACATTTCTTTTTGCTTGAAGACCTTCTTAAAAGCTGTACCAGATGCAAATAGTCTAGTATGCATTTTTTGGGGAATGCTACACAATTTCTTTTCATACTTGTAGGATGTGCTACAGCAAAAATTTACATTTACAGGTTAAATTGCCAGCAAATCAAATTCAATGCCATCTTCTTTCTTTAAAAAAAAAAAAAAAAACAGCACACAAACTCTTCCAAAGTTCCACAAAATAAAAAAGCGGATCCTTGGAGGGTCTGTATGCTGTTTTAACAAGAAAAAAAAAGCTAAGAGGCTGTCAAAGTCATTTGCTGGTAATTTTAAAACTTATTTTTTAGTAGAGTATCAAATATGCAGTTGTGGCTTTCCTAAAATTTGTCCATCAGGGCAGAGAGTGCTTCAGGGATATTCCACAGGGCAGTTCCCACCCTCATGCTATTTTTTTACACGCATTTGCTTATTAACCCAGAAAATGGGCATTTGTAATTTTACAGATTCTGCTCCCTTTGTTTTCAGCCAAACTAAACCAAGCAGTTCAGTTTATCACTAATCAGAAATACACATCTGTCATGCCTACGCTAACATACAGATGAGCTTCCCAGAGTTAAGTTTCATACAATTCCCATAAATAAGGCTATGATGATGCTACATTTATAACAAGCTTTTACACAAATGTCTGAGAGAAATACAATTAATCCAATACCAAGCATGCCTGTGCTATAATGTAGAAGGTGCATTGGTCACATTAAATGTTCTATGTGATATATACATTTAAATAATGTCATGTTTGGTCTTTACTACATCATAATTTTATTTAGTTCAGTAATACAGTATGTTGGTTGTCAGATCATAAAATCATTCCAACTGGAAATGTAGATATAGACTGAATATTTGGTAAATAAAAAAGTATCAGCTCAAAAAATTATACAACTCTTCAACAGTCCTAAATCTTACCCCCTTAGCTCTTTTGATTGGGTGGAGGTTTGCTTAGTGGCACCCTCTGGAGCAGCTTCTACTGTCATTTTCCAGTGACACCATGCCAAAATGCTAAGAGTCATTGCTGATGGTGTCACAAACGCGAAAACCATAAATTGTTAAAGAATGGGGACCCTTCATGCAGCCTGCATGCTGGATGGTAGTGTACTCTGAGAGTACACTCATGCAGGCTAGAACTGACCTCTACAGGGGAGCACAAAAGCTAAGGATCTGGGAACACATAAGAAACTGGATTCACAGGAATGATAGGAGTATAGTGTAGCACTAGGGTACTGGTCTTGCAGTGAGAAAGGAGAGGTATCTTACAGCAGTGGGTTTTTTGGCTTACAGGTGCACTGGGGTAACTACATGTACAAGGCACAGAGAACCTAGGGAATGCAGACTCACAGGGTGCAGTTGGGGTGCAGAAGGAGTCTAGGACAGGTAGGAATGCTATTGGTACTGATGGGGGAGTACCCAACCTGCCTACATGTACATTATAGGTGAGAAACTTTGGTAGGGTTGATGTGCTGAGTCTAAAGAACTGTCCTCTCCAGAGCTCCTGAAGATGGAGACAGATTGCACTATAGACAATCCCCATGTTGTGACCCTCTGACTCACCCAAGCAGACAGCTACTGGGAACTAAGGGCTGATAAGCAGGTTAGAGTCTCTTGTAGTGCTGAGGAGTAGGGATCCCAGGGCAGTAGGTAGTACAGCCCAAGCTGAAAGGTGTGCATGGAAACACACAGAAGCCCTGGGATCTGGTAGTAGTGCAGAGGTGTAGGAATGCTGAAAACTGTCCAAGGTACACAAGGGAAACCAGAGGCACAAGTACACTTGATGCAAAGGGTGCAAGTGAAAGTCATTGGGGACCAGCTAGACAACACTGGAACACTGGGTGTACAAAATCACTAGGAACAAAAGGGGAGTCAAACTACAGAATCACTAAGAATCTCAAGGTCACTAGGCGTTTCTCAGAAAATCAAGGACACTAAACGTCTTGGAGTCACTTGGAATCCTCTTGAAGACTCAGGAATGCTATGATGCATTGGGGATAGTTCAAATCTTCCTTTGATTGAAAAGTTGTCTGCAGAAAAGCAGCTTCATTCAATCAGATGCAGATGCTGCCTGGGTATTTTGTCAGCCAACTGTCAAAATACAACAGGCACAGCTGGAGGTCCATCTGCACTTTAAAGCCAGGTTGAACAAAAAAAAAAAACTATCAGTGTGTGCCCAGCTTTAGGCCTAAGCTGCTCCTTTATGTCAAGAAGCTAAACAAAACATTAATGCCTGTGAATGCATGCCTATCAGTTTTCAATCAACTTTTTTCTTTAAAAGTTTTTTTCTTGTCATCATTCAAAAAAATGTTTTCATAAGTCCCTTTTATGAAACACAGAAAAATAGCACAAATACTTTTTTTTACAATATCTGTATATAAATCTATTTTACTGCAGATTAAAACATACAGTATATGCAAAGCTTGGGAGTGAAACTAAATATTTAAAATGTATTTGAAAAAGATTACATTTATATTATTTTGGATATCCTTGGAAACAACTTTCAATGTTGATAAACAATCCTATATGTAGTATAGGCAAAACAATGTAATTAATAATGTTTTTAATAATTACAATAATTTATGTAATCACACTAATATGTACTTTTTATTTTTATTTTTTACAAACAGTAGACCGTATTGACAATTCATGATGACAGACGGGACAGAAGTGACTTAGGACAGACAGATGAGCTTGCGGCAATGCTGGGCCTCAGGCATGCCTCTTAGCTCTTGGTTCAAAACATAAAATATATATATATGCTCAAGACTTTGCTGTAAAATGTTGGAACTTGCCCTGTAACTTCCCCCAGCTGTAATTCAGACTTTACTGGGCATTTTGCTTTCATATAAAAGGTTAAGCTAATGTATATAGCCAGTGTTGCACCTGTGTTGCTTGAGGATCCTTTTTATTCTCTACAGACTACTGTGCAGTTTAAATTCTTTATATATCCACTTAACTGCACATTTAAACAATAGTATTGTCCACAAATTGTTATAGAGGCAATTGTCATTGCAATTTATATAAAGATAGACAGTGACAACTTGAATTGCTGCTTACCCCGGGCCTATATTCTGCATGCTGATATTGCTACAATGTACCAGGATATTCCTATTTCTAAGAATATTTTGAACTGATTTACTTGCCACCTGGAGTTTTTTTTTTTACATACTTAAAGTATTTTAAAAATATTTTTAACAAAAGAGAGCAATACTCACACATACAGTACACTGCAGTGGTCTTTAGCTGCAATTTCCCGATGGACATAAGACTTTTCTGCTGGAGGTGGGAAGGTATTAAAAAGAAAATACAATTAGACAATTGCCAATTGTTTGATCAAGCATGACTTGATTTCTATAGTGTTTTAGGGGAAGCTACAGTTGGCCTTCAAATACTTATTTATAGTTTTGTATTTATAAAACTAGCAGTAGAGAAAATTACATTGTGTTTTGGTTTATCTAAATATCTGCTGACAGCAGTGATGACTTACTGGTTGTTAGGACACTGGCAGGTGCCTGCTCCTAACAACCAATGCAAAAAATGGATGCAAAAATGGCCTGTTGTCTGTTTACATCCGTTTAGGTCTGCTTCTATTTTTTAAATGGAACAAAAATAGAGACTTGTGTGCTTAAAAAAAAAAGGACATGAGCAGATGTCCATATAAACTGATGTAAAAGGATGATCACCTGATTACATCTATTTGATCATAGGAACGCATTGCTTTCTGTTTTTCATCTGTCAATGGATGGATGAAAAATGCACAAATGGAATGCCATGTGAAAGGGGCCTTACAATTTACTTTTCTTTCCAAAGCAGCTATAGCCTGAGTAGAATAGTCTGTCCCAATCCAGAAGCTGCAGAGTGGGACCCTGTGGCTGTTGCTCTCTGTGGTAAAGCAGAGGTTCAGCATTGCTCTTTAAAAGACTTTTTAGTTCAGCTCAGCAATTTCCATTGCCAATGCTACAATAACACTAATTAGAAAAATACTGTACAAGAGATCTGTAAAATCTGTAAGTAATTACATCAATTAACATCTTCTAATCCAAGCTAACAACCTATTAGGCCAGGTATATTGCCCCGTCATAAATTAGTATAGCCTGCAGAAAACTGAATACACTTTCCTTTGCTGAATATTTCTCCCCAAAGAGTCAAATTCTAAAGGTGTTTCATAACATCTGTTCTGATAACATTACATTAAGAATAAGAACATATTCACATGTACTAACTAATTACCAGCCTTTTAAGACCAAACACACCTACATTGAAAGGTACCAGAGCACTTTCCATCTCCTTCGTAGCTGACATTTGTCATATTTGTATCAACGGGTAATTCAGTTCTGGACAAAAACATACTAGATACCAGAATGGGACCTGTAAGCACCTGAATATGTTTAATATATTTAAAAAACAAAACTCTGAGAGAGTGGCAGCTGCATTACCTTGTCATAGTGTACGTTTACCTGGCATTTGTCACAAAGCCCTCTACTACGTCAGATCTGTACCTTTACAACTTGCAAAGCTCCTGCTCCCTGCTGGTTGTAGATTCAGGTCTGGCTCTGATTCATCAGGGGACACGTTGGACCTCTCTGGAGAGCTCACTGCCTCCCCACAAAAAGTATCAGTCCCATTCTGCAGCATGCTTGCAGGGGACAAGCTTTTCTACTCATGTTATAGCCAGTTTAAAAAGAAACTAAACTGTAAAACATTGAGCATCTTTTGTTTTAATACACCTGGGAATATATTTAGCTGATTTAAATTTAAGACTCAATTGAGCTTTAAGGCTGCTTAACAGAAAACAATGTGGTAGGTGATTTTCCACATTCAGGGTTTTTTTTAAATGTGGACAGATTCCTGGTTTTCATATCCCTTCCCTATAATTTAAAATGTTTACTCATGTCTTTACTCTGACCAAACTCTGATCAGACAAATCTAAAATATGACCTTTTTTAAAATTGTGCTTTTTGTATGTGAGAAAAGGATTTTCTCACTCAGAACCAGATCAAATGAAGAGAAGTGATACATTCAGTTGGCACTGCTGACTGATTGGTAACAGCACTGAATGGTAACAATCTGGTTAAACTACTAACTTGTAGCAGTGAATCTCTAAGCACCATTACCGCAATATACAAATTGGATAGGATAACAATAAAGATAATCAATAAAAAACAGTGTTCACGCACACTTTGATAGTTTGTTCAGATTTGTGGCAGTGCATGATGAAACTATCACTTGGTTTCTCTCTTTTTTCTTTAACTGTGCTTTGTAGAAGCAACAACTATGTATGATACCATGCAATATGTCATTATGCTATGGTATTCTGATGGACTCCTTTTTCTTCAGTACGGTGTTCTATTTATCATTTGTAAAACTGCACATATGTGAAAGCTCAATAAAAACGTATTTACTAAAAAAAGATAATAAATAAAAAGAGTTAAAAACATATAGCATAGCAGGAGACACTGATGTCTTTGAGCACAACCCTGAGGTTACTGGGAGAAAATGATCATAAATATGAGAAAAAAATAAAATAAAAATGAAAACAAATTGTAAAATAAATGAAATAGCATTTTGTGGTGCTCAGATACAGTGCAATTGTACTTTATGGATTCAATTTCTCTGTGATCTGTTTAGTTTTGTAAGAAGCAAATGTAGGCAAAACTGTGACCCTGCATTGCCTTTAATATGGGAGATGAAAAATAAAGGAGACCAGTAAATCTGCAAGACAGCAAGAAGGAATGCACAAGATGTCATTCCCAGCATTACAATGGGCTTTTCATATGGACAACCAAGCTCATTTCTTGTATGTACTGGTCAACTTCTTCTTGGTAGATGCATACTTAGGATTAAAAAGACATGGATCTATAAAATGTCGAAAACACCTTTTTTGGCACCCACTTCCAAAACATCAGTTGATCCAGAGAAATTAAAAAAAAAAAACATTTTAAACTATGCTACATTGTTCACATCAAAACATGTTATTCTGGGGGTGCATGCGCGGCCGGCTACGGGACCTATGTGACAGGAGCTCCGTCCACCCGCTAACGATTGGCACACACCAACCCCGACGCACAATAACTGGTCAGACTGCTGGATAAAGGTGCCAGCACCCCCCCTGTGCAATGCCACGCCACAGGAAAACCCCAGGACAACCAGGGAAGCTTACCAGCTTCTTCCCTGTCACAGCTCCCAGCCAAGATGGCGCCGGCAGCTCCTTAAATGGCCAGAGTCACCATGAGGGGAACCACAAAGCCCAGCATACAGATCCCAGGCTCAGACATCCTCTCTACCCAGGAGATCCGGGTGAGTCCTCTCCCCCCCTATCATCCACAAGCAGCCCAGCAACGTCCAGGCCCAGACTAGATACGGACCCCCTATCTGATGATCAGCCTCTCTTCACACAGATGTTACCTCATGCTGAAACGCCATCATTGATAGACTCTTTCCCTGCTGCTGACCAACCTATCACGGAAATAAGCATGAAAAATATGCTTCTTTCTCTACGCCAAACATTACAGAGCGATATGACAGCATCAATCTCTGAAATCTCAAATGTGCTGCAGCAACAAGACAACGGACTGCGTCATGTTGAAAGTAAAATGGGAGAAATGGTTACAGCACATAATGACCTGATTGACGCACATGCAGACCATGATGCTAATATTGAAAGAATAAACCTTAAATTAGCGGATCTGGAAGACCAATCCAGGCGCAATAATATTAAATTCAGAGGCATACCGGAGACTGTTACCAACGATGCTTTGCTCCACTACATCCACCAATATATGAAACATCTTATTCCGTCATTATCGGACATAGAGCTAGCCATCGATCGAGCACATAGGATACCCAAACCAGTGTTCAGCCTGCCTCAATCCCCAGGGATGTATTGGCACGCATCCATTTTTATCACATAAAGGAAAAATTTATGTCAGCAGCTAGAAATCCTCCACCACTACCACCATCACACGCAAATGTCAAATTATTTGCTGATTTGTCCAAAGCCACACGGCTAAACCGCAAAAAGCTAATTACCATCACCAAAGCATTGAGGAACCATGGAATAGGCTATCAATGGGGCTTCCCCACAAAAATCACCGTCAAATACCATGGCACAATCTACACCATCAAAAACTTAGAAACAGGCATTGATCTCCTGAAGACCTGGAACATAATACCTGTAGACCAACACCAATCTACCCCAACCAATACGCTACAAATGGATGCTGAATGGTCCTGACTTACAACACCTTCATTCCTCCGACATCATACTGCCTTGGGTGTTACATTAACCTTACTAAACGTTAGCGAACGACCCGTTACCAGATATCTTTATGTTACAAGATATTTTTAGGTATGATCTCATTCATGATCAATACCTGTTCATACCCCCCTGTTATGAAGTAGCAAGTTTCGCTTCTCATTTACCTTGCATTTTTAGCAAGTTTTTTTACCCTTTCTTACTGCCAACCTTTCCTGCACCACCAGTCGTTCAACCAACTCCTCCGCTCAACTAGAACTCCTACTACAACAAGGAAAACTTTTCCCATCTCAATACTCGATCCAAAACCACACTACCCCATACATGGAAAAACAATTCCAATGACCATGTACCACCAACGTTCTTAATCTGTTACAGATACAACACTCCTACCCACTTAACCCAGCTACTAATATTCAAAATGATTAATATTTCTTTGCTTAATGTGCGCGGTCTCAACTCCCCCTTTAAAAGATCTTTGCTACAAAAAGAAGCCCACTCACTTCATGCTGACTTACTCTTCTTACAGGAAACCCACTATGCAACAACTAAGACCCCCAAATTTCATCTTCACCGATACCCCCACGTATACCTAGCATCGAATCCCAAGAAGAAAAACGGAATCATCACAGCCATAAAAGATTCAATTTCACTACATCTCAGACATAGCAGACCCTCTAGGGCGCTACCATATTTTAATCTGTAAACTCAACAATATCCCCTACACTCTGGTGAACGTCTATGGTCCCAACAACAACCAGATGCAATTCTTCAACAAACTTCACTCCACCATATCTGCTCAAAAACAAGGCAGACTTCTCATCGGCGAAGACTTCAACGTCATCAGCAACCCCCTGCTAGATTCCTCCTCCAACAAAAGATCCTCCAAGCAAAACATTAACTGTTTCTTACACGAACATGATCTCTATGATATCTGGCGATGCCAACACAGTACAGAAAAAAACTATACTACTCCCCCTCCCACTTATCCTACTCCAGAATTGACTTCTTCGTTACAGACAAATGGACTCTACAACATATAACGTCATCCAAAATTGGCACCATAACCTGGTCTGACCACGCTCCAATCAACATAACAATGGACAACAATCAACATTCCTCAACCCCTTGCATATGGAGACTGAACTCATCAATTTTGAAAAGCCTAGATGACAAAAAGCATTTGCTAAATGCGCATAACTTGTTTTTTGAATGTAATACCACACCTGATATTTCTATAACCACATTATGGCCGGCCTACAAACCATACATGAGAGGTATCCTCATACAACTAAACTCATGTATCACCAAACAGAGAACCCAACAAATTGACCACCTCTTGACCTCCATAAAACTAAAAGAAGAAATGAACAAAAAAAATCCAAATCCCTCCATTTCTACATCTCTAGCATCGGAAAAAAACAAACTCCATACTCTCCTACTATATAAGTATGATCTTAACCTACAAAAAACTAAAACACAATTCTACTCCCTAGGTAACAAAGCAAATTCTTTCCTAACGAAACTAATCAAACAACGACACCTAAAATCTCATCAATTCAACAACCTACTACTCATACCTCTTTCACAAATCCACAAGATATAGCTAATGCTTTTGTGGCCTACTATCAAAAACTATATAATCTCAAAGCAGATCCAAACACAACCCAACCTACAACCACATCCATACAAAAATTCCTAAGCGCTACGAAGCTACCCCAACTAACTCTAACACAACTCACATCTATATCCAACCCAATATGTCTTATGGTGATTGAAAAAGTCGTCAAAACCTTACCTCACAACAAATCACCAGGAAATGATGGTTTTACCAACAAATTTTACAAAATTTTTGCCCATGCCCTCTCCACACTTGTCCACACTCTACAACCATGCCGCCTCTACGGGGAAATCCCCAAAGAAATGTTACAATCCATAATTACCACAATTCCCAAACCAGGTAAAGACCCCCAAAATGTCCAAAACTACAGACCCATCTCTCTGCTTACCACAGATATAAAAATCTATGCCAAAATTATAGCCCAAAGACTCCAAAAATATCTCCCTACCCTAATACACCCTGACCAAGTTGGATTTATCCCTGGTCGCCAAGCCCCAGATGCAACTAGAAGACTCATATCTCTTATCCATAATTTAGAATCCACCAAACAGCCCTCATTATTACTATCCCTAGATACAGAAAAAGCTTTCGACTGCAAACATTGGCACTTCATGCAACTAACAGTACAAAAATTTGGCATCACAGACTGGATGCTATCAGCAATTTTTTCCCTGTACTCCGACTCATCAGCTAGAGTACTGACAGACGGTACACTTTCAGACCCATTCGACATCTCAAACGGCACTAGAAAAGGATGCCCTTTATCTCCCATATTTACCCTTCTCATCGAACCTTTAGCCTCCGTACTTAGAGCAGACTCCGCATTTTCAGGAATCACATACATGAAAACAGAACATAAAATCAGCTTATTCGCAGACGATATTATACTAATGATCACGAACCCACACAAATCGCTACTGACAATCCGCTCACACCTCCAAAACTATTCGTAAATTTCCTATTATAAACTCAATGAAAACAAATCATCTATTCTAAACCTCCATACACCTATCCAGACTCAAACGATACTAGCTAAACAATTCCCTTTTTCTTGGGAACAAAATAACATTCCTTACTTAGGGATCAAGCTCACTGCTACGACAGATACAACTATATTCCTCGAATCACAAACTCCTACTTACAGTTGTGGCCAAAATTATTCAACCCCCACTGAAATTGAGTGTTTTGGCCAGTTTGACATTGCTTTTGATCATTCAGTCATCTTGCTTACATTTACATTAAAGAGGCACTTGTAGGTCAGACAAATATAACATAACAGTTATAATGAAATAACCACAAATGTCTTTTCTGTGCTCACAGCATTATCAGTTTTATTCAACCCCCAAGTGACATTCAATCTTAGTACTTAGTACAGCATCCTTTTACAGTTATAACAGCTTTTAAACGTGAAGCATAGCTTGACACAAGTGTCTTGCAGCGATCTACGGGTATCTTCGCCCATTCTTCATGGGCAAAGGCCTCCAGTTCAGTCACATTCTTAGGCTTGCGCACTGCAACTGCTTTCTTTAAGTCCCACCAGAGGTTCTCAATCGGATTTAAGTCTGGTGACTGCGATGGCCACTCCAAAATGTTCCAGCCTTTCCTCTGCAACCATGCTCTAGTGGACTTGGAGGTATGCTTGGGATCATTGTCCTGTTGAAAGGTCCAACGTCTCCCAAGCCTCAGGTGTGTGACGGACTGCATCACGTTTCCATCCAATATCTCCTGGTACTGAAGAGAATTCATGGTACCTTGCACACGCTGAAGCTTCCCTGTACCTGCAGAAGCAAAACAGCCCCAAAGCATGATTGACCCTCCACCATGCTTCACAGTAGGCAAGGTGTTCTTTTCATCATAGGCCTTGTTCTTCCTCCTCCAAACATAGCGTTGATCCATGGGCCCAAACAGTTCTAATTTTGTTTCATCAGTCCACAGAACACTATCCCACAACTTTTGTGGTTTGTCCACATGGCTTTTGGCATACTGCAGTCGACTCTTCTTATTCTTTGGAGACAGCAAGGGGGTACGCCTGGGAGTTCTGGCACGGAGGCCTTCATTACGCAGTGTGCGTCTTATTGTCTGGGCTGAAACTTCTGTACCCACATCTGACAAATCTTTTCTCAGTTCCTCAGCAGTCACACGGGGACTTCTCTCCACTCTACGCTTCAGGTAGCGCACAGCAGTCGAAGTCAGCATCTTCTTTCTGCCACGACCAGGTAGCGTTTCAACAGTGCCCTTTGCCTTGAATTTGCGAATGATGCTTCCTAAGGTGTCTCTTGGTATGTTTAACATCTTTGCAATCTTCTTATAGCCATTGCCCTTCCTGTGAAGAGAAATCACCTCTTCTCTTGTCTTCCTGGACCATTCTCTTGCCTTCACCATGTTTGTAACCACACCAGTAAATGTCTAGAAGGAGCTGAGTATCACAGTCATTTTAAAGCTGCCTAATTGGTGCTTATTATGCTTGATTGCTGCTCGGTGACATCCACAGGTGTTTTCAATACCTGATGGAAAGCACCTGTATGAACCTCTGTTCTTCAGAGTGGTAGTCTTTAAGGGGTTGAATAATTGTGGCAATGAAGAAACCACATAAGAACCATTTACTACTGTATTACATAAACAATTGATGTCATTTTAGTTGCATTTGGGTAGTTACAACGTCCTTGTAGGATTTGATTCTGAATACAATTCCAAATGTACACTATAGTCCCTAAACCCCTTTACAGCATTGGGGGTTGAATAATTTTGGCCACAACTGTAAAACCACACCACAAGAACTTACCAACCTACGCACAGCATCTCTATCTAAAGTAGGACGAGTAGCAACTCTAAAAATGTACATACTACCCAAAATTCTATACATATTCCGTACACTCCCCATCCTTATTCCCAATACTTTTTTCTCTAAACTACAAGCAATCTTCTCCAAATTCTTATGGAATTCTAAAAAACCCAGATGTACCACAAATCTCTTAATACGTCCAACAGCCAGGGGAGGAACAGGCCTCCCACACCTAAAGTCATACTATAACGCCACTCTTCTCGACCAAATTTATTTTTGGTGGCACCCAACTGAAGAAAAATCTTGGTCCATTATGGAAACACTCTCGCTCTCCCCACTAGCCCTACATAATGTGCTTCTCTTACCGCAAATGCCACAAACCAAACTCTTACTCAAACATCTGTGTATTAAGGCATCCCTCCAAGCCTGGTATGATCTCTACTTGTCTAAGTCTGCAGATCATAAACAGATGCCTACCCCGCTCAACACATTACACATCACTACACCCTCCTTAAACCTGCGACAGTGGGATAAATGCGGATTATCTAATATACAAGACCTCTACTCCGATCATAATTTAGATTCTTTCCCGACTTTACTAAAGAAATACAATTTACCCACTACTGAATATTTCACCTACTTGAGAATAGCTCACTCCCTACAAACAACAAAGATCCCACCTTTCTCAAACATTCCTAACACCGCTTACCTTTTTTACAACAAAATAATCTACCCAAGAAAAGGTATCTCAACTTTCTACACGCATATTCTAAATACACAATTCCACCTAAAAACTACCTCTCTAATCAACTGGGAGTAAATTCTCGCACAATCAATAACACCATTTACATGGGAAAAAACCTTTAAAATAACCTACAAAGCCTCCAAATGTAGTTCCCATTGGGAACCTTACACCAATGGTACTTAACACCTGTCAAAATATCGCTATACTACCCACAACAATCCCACCTTTGCTGGAGAAAATGCGGGGAAACAGGCTCTACACTCCATATATTATGGACATGTACATCACTTCGATCCTTCTGGAATAAAATCTTCCATTTGCTCTCAACTCTAACATTAACCTCAATAAACTCAAACCCTGCCTTAGCCTTCCTCCACATTGGAATTGATCATTTCCCGAAAGAATCCCGAACCATTATTATCCACACATTGGTGGCAGCTAAGCTCAATATTACCAGATTGTGGAATACTTCTAAAATCCCCTCCCTCAACTCACTGATAACTGACATTAACTTCCAATGTGACATGGAAAGATGATCAGCTCTGAATAACTCCACCTATAACTCATTTAAACTTCAATGGTCTCTTTGGCTAAAAAACCCAAATTGTTCTGTAAAATCCTGATAGTTTAATTACTAATTACCTGGACTTCCACCCCTAGACTGGTGCTTCTCCCCCCCCCCCCTTTTCCCTTCCCCCCCTCCTTTCTTTTCACATCCCTATATCTTACTCCTTTAATATACCCTACCCACCTCATCACGGTTCAGACCAAACAAATCTCACACCTCATGTTTATGTGACATAATTATTCACTACCCCCAGCCAACTGATGGGGCTTATAACACGATAATTTAAAATGTTATATCTGTATGAACCGTATTGAAGTGCATTGTTATGACAAAATCTTTTCAATAAAAATATTGAACATAAAATATGTTATTCTGTGAAATAAAATCTATCCTTACTAAACTTCCCTGTATTAAGGAAGGTCAGTCCATACATTTACTTGAGTTTTTCAAACTCATTGACCATAATGTTGGAATTGACCCAAAGGTCCACATTGTGTATCCAAACAGTAAATATTATTTTTCATGACTGCTTATAGATTATAAAATGTCATGGTTTGTCAATTACATTTACACACACAAATAAAAGGAAGAAAGTACAATAAACAATGATTTATGCAAATTTTGCATTGCTTATTAATTAAGTGCCAACATCTAATTGTCATTTAACTAGTTTTTTTTATAGCATTGTTTTTAACAATATTGTTAATTTCTTGGCTGCCGTGTTTATTATTTGAAAGGCATCCAGAGTGACTGTATGCTGCATAGCATTGTAAATGCGTGATGAATCCAGCTTTAAAAAATATGCAGTTTGAAATCTAAGTGTCACATATAATGTTCCTTTCAAAGAGGCATTTAGAGTATTGTTTATTAGCTGACAAGCAAACCAGAAGTCTAATTTCCACAATGTGACTTTTACCATGAAAAGGCTACGCCTAGCTTCTAGCTGGTGCTTTTATCTAAATACATTGCTCAATCTGGCAAATTTCACAGTAATTTAAACAAAAGAAAGAGAGACAAAAGAGATTTTGCTGGCAAAGAAAATTATTTTAAGGGAACTAAAAACATCAACAGGCTCATTTAGTAACACTTGTTATATAAAGTATAGTAACTCATAGTCGCAACAATCAGCCTTCACTTTTCCCAAGTATAAATACAAAATCTGACTGGCTGCCATGGGTTACTGCTGTTCTCACTGTCCTATTAAATAAGAAAGCATATAGGACTTGGATTTTTGGCATTTATTGTATTTTCAGCAATGACAGGCACAGTTGGAAGAAAACCTTATAGATTAAATTACAGTTATTGTTCCCAGATGTATGTCAAGTGTAAGAGGTCCACTTATAATATTCAGGTCCCCCTCTTTCTATAAAGATCAATAGCTTTTAGTATGTACAAATGGAACCTGTAAAGAAAAGAAAGTTAGATTTTATAGTTATGTTATAATTAAGTATATATTAGCATCATATTTCTTCTGGCAAGATCCTAGGAAATACAGAGCAGCTAAAAACTTGTGATAAGTTGCTCTTACAATAGACTGGAGTGTCTTCTCATGTGTTTTGGGCTGCTCTGCTTTCCCCTTAAATCTTCCTGGAAAATGGAGAGTTTATGTAGAAGACATGGATAAAGTAAATATAAATTTACCTTTTTCCTGTACTGGTACCTTTATTTATTACAGGATGAGTGGACTCAGATACAGTAAGCCCATCTTATTTCATGCTACAACATACCTCAAAACATTAAAAATTGGTCCTGCGCAATTTTGTAAAGTATAATACAACACAACGTACAGAGCACATGTATTTGGTTGTTGTTGTGCACTAGGTGCATCACACTGTGCATTAGGGTGCAATTAACTTTGTATTGTAAAGCACCACAAGACACATTTACAGTATTTTTCTATTCATTATGGTAACACAGATTCTAACATGGGTTATGATGTGCGGTACACTACATATTCTGGTGTGAATGGTCCCTATAGGTGAAATTCATATGCCCTACAATAACCTATGTGTTGAATGTGAACATAAGATCCTAGTTTAACAATGTAACTATGATCTTATAAACCCTAGGTTAGCAATTACACATGTATGTGTGAAGCCATAGCTCAAAGACAAAGGCTTATTTACTAATGGCAAATATGGTGTTCACTTTGCAGGAGAATGTTTTCTTAACGAATGAGATGAAGCCCAGCTGACTCATCTCCAAAATATGTGCAGGCAAAAAAAAAAATATTTTATTTTCCTTGCATGTGATTGGGTATTGTTTGTGTTGTGAATTTTCAAAGCATATTTGTCTTTAGTAAATTAATAATAAACTCCTATGTGTCAAATGGCTGGATAAATGCAAGAGAGAAATGTGTTGACGTAACTGGAAACAATGTTGTACTGCTGGGCCAGTTGAGAGGATAAATACTATTGCAATAGGCTTACTGAAAGATTGGAGACATATGTGGAGGACCTGAAGGGGTTGAAGTGGGTAAAGGAGGTGGAAGGAGGACACAGGAAGGTGCCGAGTAAGGGTTGGAGGCAAGAAGCAGAACATGGAAAGGTATCCCGATTTCCCACTAACTGGTGTGGTAATTAAAGGACAGAATAAATCCAATGCGGATGAAAACCATGAAATTGAGTTGTGAAGTTTTTTCTTTCAATTTGATTGCATCCAGTGCAGATTGCTAGATTATGTCCACAGTATATGCTTGAAAAAATGAAATGTGCAAGGTTATTTATTTATTTATCTATTTATGTTTTATATCACATTACCTTAACAACAGTGATTTTAACCTCCATTTCGATTTTTTTAAATAAAGACCTGCAAATAGCAATGATGATTTATAAAGATCACCAACCTATACTAACCAAACACATAAAACTTATTATTATGTACGCTTGAGTGTGTTGGAAAGTGGCTATGTTGCCCATTGTTCATAGTCCACAGGCTACGTTTATACCTCTAAACATACCAAAATGTTTATTTTCACCAAAACTACATAGTACCTTTTAGTTAAGTGCTTTTTATTGTCTATTTTGTAAGAAGCATTTTGTTTTGTAGCTCTGTGTATAGTCAGAATATACACAGAATGGGGTTGTTACAATACCTCTTTGAGATATTGTAAACTATAGCTATTCTTATTATAAAATTCAAGCATGAATCTAGGTTTGGCTTTGTTTAGTTAAGCTGAACTACAATACAGCATCGGTGACAGAGGCAATCAAATGCCTCCACGTTTTAGCATCCAGCACAATACAATTATCTTGAGGTTACTTCAGCTGAAAATAAAATAAATGCAAGTGACTAAAATGTTCATACAAAACCTAGTGCTTAAAGAAAATCACTGTGTAGGTAGATTGTTGTTTCTCTTTATCATTTGCTTCATATTATGCTTTTTGCATCCAGGTCATCAAATATCAAAAGAAAGCTAGTCAAATTGGTACTTTGCAGGGACTATAAAAGGCTCACGATCAAAGGGCAAACATTAAAAGCTGCTGGAGACTTCCTTTTGAAATTTCTCTCACTCTCCTTGGCGAGTCAAGGACACCACACATGAAGGAAGCAGTTTGTTCATATTTAGCCTATAGAAATCATATTTTTAAAGCTCCCTGCTTAAGAAAATATAAACATGTACACTTAACCTCCTAAACTGATTTAGTGGAAGTTGAAACACTTGATTCTATGACATCTGTGTTGTTTCATTTTGTTTGACCGACTGTGATCCTCTGCTTTTGTTCCTTGCCCATCTGTGAAATGGCACATTTTCAACTGTATTTATATTGACAGATGTACATCATCTTTTGAAGGCAAAGCTAATAATCGTTTTGTTCTTTTAATTTATTTGCCAGATATTTGTGTGGGCCACAATGGATCTCTACAGACAAGTAATGGCTTCATTTCTGCCCATGCCTTCAAAATCACACTATATATTCAGTTTAAGGGATTTCTCTCGGGTCATACAGGTAACAAAAGACATCCATTCTCTTATCTAAAATAACTGCATTTGTTATTTATTGTATTTTCTGAAGCCCATGTATTACATGTGTGAAGATTGTATCTATTCCAGGCATTTGTTACAGAAAAAAAACCTCATCAGAAATTGTGACTTTAATGGTGCCAGAGTCACCAGACATTGAAACATAGGGTACTTTTTTATTATTATTAGAGATGAGCGAATCGAACTAGGCGAAGTGGAATTCGTTTCGAATATTAGGAAAATTTCGAATTCGAAAAAAAAAATTAAAAAAATTAGCATACTTCGGATGCACGAATCGAAATTTTTCCTAAAATGGCGGCGACATGTGCGGCGACGGAGCGGGGATGTCTGGGAAGGCGCGCAGACAAGGCGCGCTGACCCATAATGCATTCATTCATGACATGTGATCGCATTAGCCAATCAGCAGCCAGCCAGCCAGCACTGTGTAATGGTCGAGCTATAAATGGCGGTCATTTTAGAATTCTCCATTTGCCTCCAGTCATTCAAAAGAGGCAGAGCTGTCTGTATTGAGGGAGAGAGTTAGGGCCAGAGAAACGTTACTTAGGGCCAGAGAAACGTTACTTAGGGACACAGAAACGTTACTTAGGGCCAGAGAAACGTTACTTAGGGCCACAGAAACGTTACTTAGGGCCACAGAAACGTTACTTAGGGACACAGAATCATTACTTAGGGACACAGAAACGTTACTTAGGGACACAGAAAAGTTACTTAGGGCCACAGAAACGTTACTTAGGGCCACAGAATCGTTACTTAGGGCCACAGAAACGTTACTTAGGGCCACAGAAACTTTACTTAGGGCCACAGGATCGTTACTTAGGGCCACAGAAACGTTACTTAGGGCCACAGAAACGTTACTTAGGGCCACAGAATCGTTACTTAGGGCCACAGAATCGTTACTTAGGGCCACAGAAACGTTACTTAGGGACACAGAAACGTTACTTAGGGCCACAGAATCGTTACTTAGGGCCACAGAAACTTTACTTAGGGCCACAGAATCGTTACTTAGGGCCACAGAAACGTTACTTAGGGCCACAGAAAAATTACTTAGGGCCACAGAATTGTTACTGAGGGACACAGAATTGTTACTCAGGGACAGACACAGAATTGTTACTGAGGGACAGACACAGAATTGTTACTCAGGGACAGACACAGAATTGTTACTGAGGGACAGACACAGAATTGTTACTGAGGGACACAGAATTGTTACTGAGTGACACAGAATTGTTACTGAGGGACACAGAATTGTTACTGAGGGACACAGAATTGTTACTCAGGGACAGACACAGAATTGTTACTGAGGGACACATAATTGTTACTGAGGGACACAGAATTGTTACTGAGGGACACAGAATTGTTACTCAGGGACAGACACAGAATTGTTACTGAGGGACACAGAATTGTTACTGAGGGACACAGAATTGTTACTGAGGGACACAGAATTGTTACTCAGGGACACAGAATTGTTACTCAGGGACAGACAAAGAATTGTTACTGAGGGACACAGAATTGTTACTGAGGGACACAGAATTGTTACTGAGGGACACAGAATTGTTACTCAGGGACACAGAATTGTTACTGAGGGACACAGAATTGTTACTCAGGGACACAGAATTGTTACTCAGGGACAACACAGAATTGTTACTGAGGGACACAGAATTGTTACTGAGGGACACAGAATTGTTACTGAGGGACACAGAATTGTTACCCAGGGACACAGAATTGTTACTCAGGGACAGACACAGAATTGTTACTGAGGGACAGACACAGAATTGTTACTGAGGGACAGACACAGAATTGTTACTGAGGGACACAGAATTGTTACTGAGGGACACAGAATTGTTACTCAGGGACACAGAATTGTTACTCAGGGACAGATACAGAATTGTTACTGAGGGACACAGAATTGTTACTCAGGGACACAGAATTGTTACTGAGGGACACAGAATTGTTACTGAGGGACACAGAATTGTTACTCAGGGACACAGAATTGTTACTCAGGGACAGACACAGAATTGTTACTGAGGGACACAGAATTGTTACTCAGGGACTCAGAATTGTTACTGAGGGACACAGAATTGTTACTCAGGGACACAGAATTGTTACTCAGGGACAGACACAGAATTGTTACTCAGGGACACAGAATTGTTACTGAGGGACACAGAATTGTTACTGAGGGACACAGAATTGTTACTCAGGGACAGACACAGAATTGTTACTCAGGGACAGACACAGAATTGTTACTGAGGGACACAGAATTGTTACTGAGGGACACAGAATTGTTACTGAGGGACACAGAATTGTTACTCAGGGACACAGAATTGTTACTCAGGGACAGACACAGAATTGTTACTGAGGGACACAGAATTGTTACTGAGGGACACAGAATTGTTACTCAGGGACACAGAATTGTTACTCAGGGACAGACACAGAATTGTTACTCAGGGACACAGAATTGTTACTGAGGGACACAGAATTGTTACTCAGGGACAGACACAGAAATGTTACTCAGGGACAGACACAGAATTGTTACTGAGGGACACAGAATTGTTACTGAGGGACACAGAATTGTTAATGAGGGACACAGAATTGTTACTCAGGGACAGACACAGAATTGTTACTGAGGGACACAGAATTGTTACTGAGGGACACAGAATTGTTACTGAGGGACACACAATTGTTACTCAGGGACAGACACAGAATTGTTACTGAGGGACACAGAATTGTTACTAAGGGACACAGAATTGTTACTCAGGGACAGACACAGAATTGTTACTGAGGGACACAGAATTGTTACTGAGGGACACAGAAGTGTTACTGAGGGACACAGAATTGTTTCTCAGGGACACAGAATTGTTACTCAGGGACACAGAATTGTTACTCAGGGACAGACACAGAATTGTTACTCAGGGACACAGAATTGTTACTCAGGGACACAGAATCGTTGAATTAAAGAGTATGTCAGACAACATGCAGAGGAGTGGCAGAGGAGGCAATGTTTTAGGAGCGAGCAGACGTGGCAGCAGAGGAAGGGGTCGAGGCAGCACTAGTCGCAGCCAGAGGCCATTGCTCCCGGTGTCATCCAGCGGTTGTGTCTCCACCGACAACCCTGCCGTCATCGATTGGTTGGCTCGGTCGTCTTCCTCTTCCCAGGTCACCTCTGACACCTACAGCCAACGGTCGGTGGGTACGTCAGACACAACCGTTAGTTGGCATGGCCCGGGAGCAAGCCCACTGAAATCACGTGTCCTCGACCTGCCCCTGTCCTTTGGTGTTCCCTCACCAAGCAAAGTATCGCATGCTGTGAGCTCAGCCCCACTGTACAGAGAGGAAGAGCTAACAGAGGGCGGTCAGGAACGGGGGGAGACATCCGCCTCTTCAGCAGCCAGGCGAAGAAGTAGTGGCGAGGAGAGTGGCTCGGTAGCCGGTCTAGAGACAGGTCTGTCTCCTGACCCACACGCAGCCGAGGGGGCTAGTAGTGAGGCGAAGACCCTAATTGATGATGATGAGGCTGATCGCACTTGGCAGCCTCGTCGTCATCAGGCTATTGCTTCCGCATCATCAGGAGAAGAGGGTGGCAGCTTGGCAGCGAGCAAAACAGTCGGTGGGTTGCCCAGGAGGCAGCAGGGTCGCAGCAGTGTCAGTGGAGGCAAACGGCCACGGAGTAGAGCACCAGCTCCACTGCAGCCTACCACCACGGCCAGTAGTGGTGCCGGTGTGCACGGAGAAAGTAGCAGTCAGCCAGTGAGGAGTATCGGGGGCAAAGTTTCCTACTCGGCGGTGTGGCAATTTTTCGTCAAGCCGCCCGAGGAAGTAAACGTAGCCGTAAGTCGACTATGTGGCCAGAAAGTCAAGCGTGGCCAGGGGGCCCATGTTGGGACTACAGCGTTGCGTCAGCATATGCAGCGTCGCCATTTGGTGGCCTGGGAAAACCGTGATAAAGATACGGCGGTTCTGCCTGTCCCAGCCCCCGCTCCATCACCCGCTCCGTTACTTGCTCCGTCACCCGACGTCAATCGCCCTCTATCAGCCAGTCAAGGCTCCAACACCTCTGCTGAGGGGAGTTGTCGCTCGTTGGCATCTTCCGCTCGTTCAGATGCTCCTTCTCCTGCTACTCCTCTTCACGGATTCCGTCAGCAGTCTTTCTTGGAATCCGTTTCTAAGAGACAACAGTTTGCGAGCACGCACCCGACGGTGCAAAAGCTGAACGTCCTCCTGTCCAAGTTGCTGGTGCTGCAGTCCCTCCCTTTCCAAGTGGTGGACTCAGCACCTTTCCGAGAGATGATGGCTTGTGCCGCGCCGCGGTGGAGAGTGCCAAGCCGTCATTTCTTCGCCAAAAAGGCAGTGCCAGCCCTGCATTCACATGTAGAAGAGATGGTGCTGCCAGTCTTTGAGCATGTCGGTCTCTGCCAAAGTGCACGGCAGCGCCGATGTGTGGAGCTGTAACTACGGTCAGGGACAGTACATGTCATTTACGGCCCACTGGGTGAACGTGGTGCTGGCACAGCTGCACCAGCAACTTGGACAGGTCACGCAGCTTTTGCCTCCACGTTTGCACGTCCTTGGTCCACAAAAGATGTCCGCCTCTACCACCTCTTCTTCCGCCGTGTCCTCAGCCGCCACCCCCGTGCCAAGTCCCATTACCCGACCGGCATATCACATGTGCAGGGCGCAACGGTGTCACGCTGTGCTGCACCTGGTATGCCTTGGCGAACATAGTCACACAGGGGAGGAACTTCTGAGTGTAATGAACAGAGAAATCGACAGATGGCTGTCTCCGCGCAAACTGAAAATCGGAACCATGTTGACCGACAACGGAAAGAACATGGTGTCTGCTCTGCGTCAAGGAAGGTTGTGCCATGCGCCATGCATGGCTCACGTGTTCAATCTGGTTGTCAAGCGGTTCCTAAAATCCACCATCCCACTGCAAGGCATCCTTAAAATGTCACGTAAACTTTGCATGCATTTCAGCCATTCCTACACCGCAAAGCACACCCTCCTTGAGCTGCAGCGGCAGAACGGAATTCCACAGCATCGCCTGATCTGCGACGTTGCAACAAGGTGGAATTCAACCCTACACATGTTAGACCGCCTTTACGAACAGCGAAAGGCCATCACCGATTTCCTGATGTTACAAGCGGATAAAGGTACTCCCCTGTGTAACTTCGATGTCAGCCATTGGCAGCTCATGCGTGACACCTGCCGCTTGCTCAGGGCCTTTGAGGAGGCCACGCTATTCGTGAGTCGGCAGGACTATGGGATGAACGACGTCATTCCTCTGTTGCACGTCCTGAAACAAATGCTGTTAACAATGGCTGGTCAGGGTGCGGTAGACGTGGCGCACAGATCTCAACGCCACATGACCCCTGTGGGGGCAGGACAGGAAGAAGAGGAGGAGGTAGAGGAGGACATTTGTGCTCAGGAATTATTGAGTGAAATGGGTGGTTTTTCCACTCAGCGGACAGGAGTGGAGGAGCAGGAGCATCTGGTAGAGGAGGAGGAGGAGGAGACAGAGGACCCAGACGCACCGTGGCAGTATGCTGTGGAGATGGAGGCAGGGAGTCCCTCGCATTCCTTGGCACAAATGGCCCATAGCATGCTCGGTTGCTTGCGTAGCGACAGCCGAATAATAACCATCAGACAGAGGGATGACTTTTGGCTGTCCACCTTGTTGGACCCTCGCTACCGTTCAAAAATGGTGGCCTTTTCACACCTGCTGAGAGGGAGGCCAAAATAACGTACTATAAAAACCACCTATGTAGTCAGTTGGTCTCTGCCTTTGTGCGCCAACGTCCATCCTCAGACACTGTGGGCCCTGTGCGCTCGCGTTCCGCTGCCATGGCAGCAGGGGAGGGGTGGGGTGGTAGGAGCAGTGGCAGCTCCACCAGCAGCGGCTGCCTCAGTCTGCAGTCGATGATGAGTAGCTTTCTTCACCAGCGCAGTGAGGAAACTACTAACCAGCCGCAGCAGCAGCAGCATCAGGTGGACCTGGAGCAGGACCTCAAACAACAGGCTTGGGCCTACTTGGACAGCACCCTGCCAACCGAGGTAGACAATCCCCTTGACTACTGGGCAACGAAACTTGACCTTTGGCCCCAACTAGCTGAATTTGCCCTTGAAAGGCTGTAATGCCTGGCCAGTAGCGTGGCATCTGAGCGCGTGTTTAGTGCGGCAGGAGGTATTGTAACTCCGCGGAGGACACGACTGTCCACCCAAAGTGTGGAGAGACTCACGTTTGTGAAAATGAATCAGGCGTGGATTAGTCTGGATTTCAAACCACCAGTTCCTGACACAACTGACTAAATCCGCCATGAATCATGCCCCAAACATGTGCCACTTTCAGGTCTCCTCACACTGCTGGTGTGTTCCATTTTTTGTCATAGGGTGCTGGCAGATTACGGGCCTCCCATTGCTGCTGCCAGGCCCGTAATCTGCCGTGGGCCCCTGTACCGCCTCCTCATGCTGCTGCCAGGTCCACAGTGTCTCATGGGTCCCTGTACGGCCTCCCATTGCTGCTGTCTCCATCGCCACACTCTGCAATGTGCCACTTTCAGGTCTCCTCACACACTGCTGGTGTGTTCCATTTTTTGTCATAGGGTGCTGGCAGATTACGGGCCTCCCATAGCTGCTGCCAGGCCCCTAATCTGCCATGGGCCCCTGTACCGCCTCCTCATGCTGCTGCCAGGTCCACAGTGTGTCATGCCATGTGCCACTTTCAGGTCTCATCACACTGCTGGTGTGTTCCATTTTGTCATAGAGTGCTGGCAGATTATGGTCCTCCCATTGCTGCTGCCAGGCCCCTAATCTGCCATGGGCCCCTGTACCACCTCTTCATGCTGCTGCCAGGTCCACAGTGTCTCATGGGTCCCTGTACAGCCTCCCATTGCTGCTGTCTCCATCGCTACACTCTGCCATGTGCCACTTTCAGGTCTCCTCACACTGCTGGTGTGTTCCATTTTGTCATAGAGTGCTGGCAGATTACGGGCCTCCCATTGCTGCTGCCAGGCCCCTAATCTGCCATGGGCCCCTGTACCGCCTCCTCATGCTGCTGCCAGGTCCACAGTGTCTCATGGGTCCCTGTACGGCCTCCCATTGCTGCTGTCTCCATTGCCACATTCTGCCATGTGCCACTTTCAGGTCTCCTCACACTGCTGGTGTGTTCCATTTTGTCATAGAGTGCTGGCAGATTACGGGCCTCCCATTGCTGCTGCCAGGCCCCTAATCTGCCATGGGCCCCTGTACCGCCTCCTCATGCTTCTGCCAGGTCCACAGTGTCTCATGGGTCCCTGTACGGCCTCCTATTGCTGCTGTCTCCATTGCCACACTCTGCCATGTGCCACTTTCAGGTCTCCTCACACACTGCTGGTGTGTTCCATTTTTTGTCATAGGGTGCTGGCAGATTACGGGCCTCCCATAGCTGCTGCCAGGCCCCTAATCTGCCATGGGCCCCTGTACCGCCTCCTCATGCTGCTGCCAGGTCCACAGTGTGTCATGCCATGTGCCACTTTCAGATCTCCTCACACTGCTGGTGTGTTCCATTTTGTCATAGGGTGCTGGCAGATTACGGGCCTCCCATTGCTGCTGCCAGGCCCCTAATCTGCCATGGGCCCCTGTACCGCCTCCTCATGCTGCTGCCAGGTCCAGAGTGTGTCATGGGTCCCTGTACGGCCTCCCATTGCTGCTGTCTCCATCGCCACACTCTGCCATGTGCCACTTTCAGGTCTCCTCACACTGCTGGTGTGTTCCATTTTTTGTCATAGGGTGCTGTCAGATTACGGGCCTCCCATTGCTGCTGCCAGGCCCGTAATCTGCCATGGGCCCCTGTACCGCCTCCTCATGCTGCTGCCAGGTCCACAGTGTCTCATGGGTCCCTGTACGGCCTCCCATTGCTGCTGTCTCCATCGCCACACTCTGCCATGTGCCACTTTCAGGTCTCCTCACACACTGCTGGTGTGTTCCATTTTTTGTCATAGGGTGCTGGCAGATTACGGGCCTCCCATAGCTGCTGCCAGGCCCCTAATCTGCCATGGGCCCCTGTACCGCCTCCTCATGCTGCTGCCAGGTCCAGAGTCTCTCATGGGTCCCTGTACGGCCTCCCATTGCTGCTGTCTCCATCGCCACACTCTGCCATGTGCCACTTTCAGGTCTCCTCACACTGCTGGTGTGTTCCATTTTTTGTCATAGGGTGCTGGCAGATTACGGGCCTCCCATTGCTGCTGCCAGGCCCCTAATCTGCCATGGGCCCCTGTACCGCCTCCTCATGCTGCTGCCAGGTCCACAGTGTCTCATGGGTCCCTGTACGGCCTCCCATTGCTGCTGTCTCCATCGCCACACTCTGCCATGTGCCACTTTCAGGTCTCCTCACACTGCTGGTGTGTTCCATTTTTTGTCATAGGGTGCTGGCAGATTACGGGCCACCCATTGCTGCTGCCAGGCCCCTAATCTGCCATGGGCCCCTGTACCGCCTCCTCATGCTGCTGCCAGGTCCACAGTGTCTCATGGGTCCCTGTACGGCCTCCCATTGCTGCTGTCTCCATCGCCACACTCTGCCATGTGCCACTTTCAGGTCTCCTCACACACTGCTGGTGTGTTCCATTTTTTGTCATAGGGTGCTGGCAGATTACGGGCCTCCCATAGCTGCTGCCAGGCCCCTAATCTGCCATGGGCCCCTGTACCGCCTCCTCATGCTGCTGCCAGGTCCACAGTGTGTCATGCCATGTGCCACTTTCAGGTCTCCTCACACTGCTGGTGTGTTCCATTTTGTCATAGAGTGCTGGCAGATTATGGTCCTCCCATTGCTGCTGCCAGGCCCCTAATCTGCCATGGGCCCCTGTACCACCTCTTCATGCTGCTGCCAGGTCCACAGTGTCTCATGGGTCCCTGTACAGCCTCCCATTGCTGCTGTCTCCATCGCTACACTCTGCCATGTGCCACTTTCAGGTCTCCTCACACTGCTGGTGTGTTCCATTTTGTCATAGAGTGCTGGCAGATTACGGGCCTCCCATTGCTGCTGCCAGGCCCCTAATCTGCCATGGGCCCCTGTACCGCCTCCTCATGCTGCTGCCAGGTCCACAGTGTCTCATGGGTCCCTGTACGGCCTCCCATTGCTGCTGTCTCCATTGCCACATTCTGCCATGTGCCACTTTCAGGTCTCCTCACACTGCTGGTGTGTTCCATTTTGTCATAGAGTGCTGGCAGATTACGGGCCTCCCATTGCTGCTGCCAGGCCCCTAATCTGCCATGGGCCCCTGTACCGCCTCCTCATGCTTCTGCCAGGTCCACAGTGTCTCATGGGTCCCTGTACGGCCTCCTATTGCTGCTGTCTCCATTGCCACACTCTGCCATGTGCCACTTTCAGGTCTCCTCACACACTGCTGGTGTGTTCCATTTTTTGTCATAGGGTGCTGGCAGATTACGGGCCTCCCATAGCTGCTGCCAGGCCCCTAATCTGCCATGGGCCCCTGTACCGCCTCCTCATGCTGCTGCCAGGTCCACAGTGTGTCATGCCATGTGCCACTTTCAGATCTCCTCACACTGCTGGTGTGTTCCATTTTGTCATAGGGTGCTGGCAGATTACGGGCCTCCCATTGCTGCTGCCAGGCCCCTAATCTGCCATGGGCCCCTGTACCGCCTCCTCATGCTGCTGCCAGGTCCAGAGTGTGTCATGGGTCCCTGTACGGCCTCTTATTGCTGCTGTCTCCATCGCCACACTCTGCCATGTGCCACTTTCAGGTCTCCTCACACTGCTGGTGTGTTCCATTTTTTGTCATAGGGTGCTGTCAGATTACGGGCCTCCCATTGCTGCTGCCAGGCCCGTAATCTGCCATGGGCCCCTGTACCGCCTCCTCATGCTGCTGCCAGGTCCACAGTGTCTCATGGGTCCCTGTACGGCCTCCCATTGCTGCTGTCTCCATCGCCACACTCTGCCATGTGCCACTTTCAGGTCTCCTCACACACTGCTGGTGTGTTCCATTTTTTGTCATAGGGTGCTGGCAGATTACGGGCCTCCCATAGCTGCTGCCAGGCCCCTAATCTGCCATGGGCCCCTGTACCGCCTCCTCATGCTGCTGCCAGGTCCACAGTGTCTCATGGGTCCCTGTACGGCCTCCCATTGCTGCTGTCTCCATCGCCACACTCTGCAATGTGCCACTTTCAGGTCTCCTCACACTGCTGGTGTGTTCCATTTTTTGTCATAGGGTGCTGGCAGATTACGGGCTTCCCATTGCTGCTGCCAGGCCCGTAATCTGCCGTGGGCCCCTTTACCGCCTCCTCATGCTGCTGCCAGGTCCAGAGTCTCTCATGGGTCCCTGTACGGCCTCCCATTGCTGCTGTCTCCATCGCCACACTCTGCCATGTGCCACTTTCAGGTCTCCTCACACTGCTGGTGTGTTCCATTTTGTCATAGAGTGCTGGCAGATTACGGGCCTCCCATTGCTGCTGCCAGGCCCCTAATCTGCCATGGGCCCCTGTACCGCCTCCTAATGCTGCTGCCAGGTCCACAGTGTCTCATGGGTCCCTGTACGGCCTCCCATTGCTGCTGTCTCCATCGCCACACTCTGCCATGTGCCACTTTCAGGTCTCCTCACACACTGCTGGTGTGTTCCATTTTTTGTCATAGGGTGCTGGCAGATTACGGGCCTCCCATAGCTGCTGCCAGGCCCCTAATCTGCCATGGGCCCCTGTACCGCCTCCTCATGCTGCTGCCAGGTCCACAGTGTGTCATGCCATGTGCCACTTTCAGGTCTCCTCACACTGCTGGTGTGTTCCATTTTGTCATAGAGTGCTGGCAGATTACGGGCCTCCCATTGCTGCTGCCAGGCCCCTAATCTGCCATGGGCCCCTGTACCGCCTCCTCATGCTGCTGCCAGGTCCACAGTGACTCATGGGTCCCTGTACGACCTCCCATTGCTGCTGTCTCCATCGCCACACTCTGCCATGTGCCACTTTCAGGTCTCCTCACACTGCTGGTGTGTTCCATTTTTTGTCATATGGTGCTGGCAGATTACGGGCCTCCCATTGCTGCTGCCAGGCCCGTAATCTGCCATGGGCCCCTGTACGCCTCCTCATGCTGCTGCCAGGTCCACAGTGTCTCATGGGTCCCTGTACGGCCTCCCATTGCTGCTGTCTCCATCGCCACACTCTGCCATGTGCCACTTTCAGGTCTCCTCACACACTGCTGGTGTGTTCCATTTTTTGTCATAGGGTGCTGGCAGATTACGGGCCTCCCATAGCTGCTGCCAGGCCCCTAATCTGCCATGCGCCCCTGTACCGCCTCCTCATCCTGCTCCCAGGTCCACAGTGTGTCATGCCATGTGCCACTTTCAGGTCTCCTCACACTGCTGGTGTGTTCCTTTTTGTCATAGAGTGCTGGCAGATTACGGGCCTCCCATTGCTGCTGCCAGGCCCCTAATCTGCCATGGGCCCCTGTACCTCCTCCTCATGCTGCTGCCAGGTCCACAGTGTGTCATGCCATGTTCCACTTTCAGGTCTCCTCACACTGCTGGTGTGTTACATTTTGTCATAGAGTGCTGGCAGATTACGGGCCTCCCATTGCTGCTGCCAGGCCCCTAATCTGCCATGGGCCCCTGTACCGCCTCCTCATGCTGCTGCCAGGTCCACAGTGTCTCATGGGTCCCTGTACGGCCTCCCATTGCTGCTGTCTCCATCGTCACACTCTGCCATGTGCCACTTTCAGGTCTCCTCACACTGCTGGTGTGTTCCATTTTTTGTCATAGGGTGCTGGCAGATTACGGGCCTCCCATTGCTGCTGCCAGGCCCGTAATCTGCCATGGGCCCCTGTACCGCCTCCTCATGCTGCTGCCAGGTCCACAGTGTCTCATGGGTCCCTGTACGGCCTCCCATTGCTGCTGTCTCCATCGCCACACTCTGCCATGTGCCACTTTCAGGTCTCCTCACACACTGCTGGTGTGTTCCATTTTTTGTCATAGGGTGCTGGCAGATTACGGGCCTCCCATAGCTGCTGCCAGGCCCCTAATCTGCCATGGGCCCCTGTACCGCCTCCTCATGCTGCTGCCAGGTCCACAGTGTGTCATGCCATGTGCCACTTTCAGGTCTCCTCACACTGCTGGTGTGTTCCATTTTGTCATAGAGTGCTGGCAGATTACGGGCCTCCCATTGCTGCTGCCAGGCCCGTAATCTGCCGTGGGCCCCTGTACCGCCTCATCATGCTGCTGCCAGGTCCAGAGTCTCTCATGGGTCCCTGTACAGCCTCCCATTGCTGCTGTCTCCATCGCCACACTCTGCCATGTGCCACTTTCAGGTCTCCTCACACACTGCTGATGTGTTCCATTTTTTGTCATAGGGTGCTGGCAGATTACGGGCCTCCCATAGCTTCTGCCAGGGCCCTAATCTGCCATGGGCCCCTGTACCGCCTCCTCATGCTGCTGTCAGGTCCACAGTGAGTCATGCCATGTGCCACTTTCAGGTCTCCTCACACTGCTGGTGTGTTCCATTTTGTCATAGAGTGCTGGCAGATTACGGGCCTCCCATTGCTGCTGCCAGGCCCCTAATCTGCCATGGGCCCCTGTACCGCCTCCTCATGCTGCTGCCAGGTCCACAGTGTGTCATGCCATGTGCCACTTTTAGGTCTCCTCACACTGCTGGTGTGTTCCATTTTGTCATAGGGTGCTGGCAGATTACGGGCCTCCCATTGCTGCTGCCAGGCCCCTAATCTGCCATGGGCCCCTGTACCGCCTCCTCATGCTGCTGCCAGGTCCACAGTGTCTCATGGGTCCCTGTACAGCCTCCCATTGCTGCTGTCTCCATCGCCACACTCTGCCATGTGCCACTTTCAGGTCTCCTCACACTGCTGGTGTGTTCCATTTTTTGTCATAGGGTGCTGCCAGATTACGGGCCTCCCATTGCTGCTGCCAGGCCCGTAATCTGCCATGGGCCCCTGTACCGCCTCCTCATGCTGCTGCCAGGTCCAGAGTCTCTCATGGGTCCCTGTACGGCCTCCCATTGCTGCTGTCTCCATCGCCACACTCTGCCATGTGCCACTTTCAGGTCTCCTCACACTGCTGGTGTGTTCCATTTTTTGTCATAGGGTGCTGGCAGATTACGGGCCTCCCATAGCTGCTGCCAGGCCCCTAATCTGCCATGGGCCCCTGTACTGCCTCCTCATGCTGCTGCCAGGTCCACAGTGTGTCATGCCATGTGCCACTTTCAGGTCTCCTCACACTGCTGGTGTGTTCCATTTTTTGTCATAGGGTGCTGGCAGATTACGGGCCTCCCATTGCTGCTGCCAGGCCCGTAATCTGCCGTGGGCCCCTTTACCGCCTCATCATGCTGCTGCCAGGTCCAGAGTCTCTCATGGGTCCCTGTACGGCCTCCCATTGCTGCTGTCTCCATCGCCACACTCTGCCATGTGCCACTTTCAGGTCTCCTCACACACTGCTGGTGTGTTCCATTTTTTGTCATAGGGTGCTGGCAGATTACTGGCCTCCCATAGCTGCTGCCAGGGCCCTAATCTGCCATGGGCCCCTGTACCGCCTCCTCATGCTGCTGTCAGGTCCACAGTGTGTCATGCCATGTGCCACTTTCAGGTCTCCTCACACTGCTGGAGTGTTCCATTTTGTCATAGAGTGCTGGCAGATTACGGGCCTCCCATTGCTGCTGCCAGGCCCCTAATCTGCCATGGGCCCCTGTACCGCCTCCTCATGCTGCTGCCAGGTCCACAGTGTGTCATGCCATGTGCCACTTTCAGGTCTCCTCACACTGCTGGTGTGTTCCATTTTGTCATAGGGTGCTGGCAGATTACGGGCCTCCCATTGCTGCTGCCAGGCCCCTAATCTGCCATGGGCCCCTGTACCGCCTCCTCATGCTGCTGCCAGGTCCACAGTGTCTCATGGGTCCCTGTACAGCCTCCCATTGCTGCTGTCTCCATCGCCACACTCTGCCATGTGCCACTTTCAGGTCTCCTCACACTGCTGGTGTGTTCCATTTTTTGTCATAGGGTGCTGCCAGATTACGGGACTCCCATTGCTGCTGCCAGGCCCGTAATCTGCCATGGGCCCCTGTACCGCCTCCTCATGCTGCTGCCAGGTCCACAGTGTCTCATGGGTCCCTGTACGGCCTCCCATTGCTGCTGTCTCCATCGCCACACTCTGCCATGTGCCACTTTCAGGTCTCCTCACACTGCTGGTGTGTTACATTTTGTCATAGGGTGCTGGCAGATTACGGGCCTCCCATTGCTGCTGCCAGGCCCCTAATCTGCCATGGGCCCCTGTACCGCCTCCTCATGCTGCTGCCAGGTCCACAGTGTCTCATGGGTCCCTGTACGGCCTCCCATTGCTGCTGTCTCCATCGCCACACTCTGCCATGTGCCACTTTCAGGTCTCCTCACACTGCTGGTGTGTTCCATTTTTTGTCATAGGGTGCTGGCAAATTACGGGCCTCCAATTGCTGCTGCCAGGCCCGTAATCTGCCATGGGCCCCTGTACCGCCTCCTCATGCTGCTGCCAGGTCCACAGTGTCTCATGGGTCCCTGTACGGCCTCCCATTGCTGCTGTCTCCATCGCCACACTCTGCCATGTGCCACTTTCAGGTCTCCTCACACACTGCTGGTGTGTTCCATTTTTTGTCATAGGGTGCTGGCAGATTACGGGCCTCCCATAGCTGCTGCCAGGCCCCTATTCTGCCATGGGCCCCTGTACCGCCTCCTCATGCTGCTGCCAGGTCCACAGTGTGTCATGCCATGTGCCACTTTCAGGTCTCCTCACACTGCTGGTGTGTTCCATTTTGTCATAGAGTGCTGGCAGATTACGGGCCTCCCATTGCTGCTGCCAGGCCCCTAATCTGCCATGGGCCCCTGTACCGCCTCCTCATGCTGCTGCCAGGTCCACAGTGTCTCATGGGTCCCTGTACGGCCTCCCATTGCTGCTGTCTCCATCGCCACACTCTGCCATGTGCCACTTTCAGGTCTCCTCACACTGCTGGTGTGTTCCATTTTTTGTCATAGGGTGCTGGCAGTTTACGGGCCTCCCATTGCTGCTGCCAGGCCCGTAATCTGCCATGGGCCCCTGTACCGCCTCCTCATGCTGCTGCCAGGTCCACAGTGTCTCATGGGTTCCTGTACGGCCTCCCATTGCTGCTGTCTCCATCGCCACACTCTGCCATGTGCCACTTTCAGGTCTCCTCACACTGCTGGTGTTTTCCATTTTTTGTCATAGGGTGCTGGCAGATTACGGGCCTCCCATTGCAGCTGCCAGGCCCGTAATCTGTCGTGGGCCCCTGTACCGCCTCCTCATGCTGCTGCCAGGTCCATAGTCTCTCATGGGTCCCTGTACGGCCTCCCATTGCTGCTGTCTCCATCGCCACACTCTGCCATGTGCCACTTTCAGGTCTCCTCACACACTGCTGGTGTTTTCCATTTTTTGTCATAGGGTGCTGGCAGATTACGGGCCTCCCATAGCTGCTGCCAGGCCCCTAATCTGCCATGGGCCCCTGTACCGCCTCCTCATGCTGCTGCCAGGTCCACAGTGTCTCATGGGTCCCTGTACGGCCTCCCATTGCTGCTGTCTCCATCGCCACACTCTGCCATGTGCCACTTTCAGGTCTCCTCACACTGCTGGTGTGTTCCATTTTTTGTCATAGGGTGCTGGCAGATTACGGGCCTCCCATTGCTGCTGCCAGGCCCGTAATCTGCCGTGGGCCCCTGTACCGCCTCCTTATGCTGCTGCCAGGTCCAGAGTCTCTCATGGGTCCCTGTACGGCCTCCCATTGCTGCTGTCTCCATCGCCACACTCTGCCATGTGCCACTTTCAGGTCTCCTCACACACTGCTGGTGTGTTCCATTTTTTGTCATAGGGTGCTGGCAGATTACGGGCCTCCCATAGCTGCTGCCAGGCCCCTAATCTGCCATGGGCCCCTGTACCGCCTCCTCATGCTGCTGCCAGGTCCACAGTGTGTCATGCCATGTGCCACTTTCAGGTCTCCTGACACTGCTGGTGTGTTCCATTTTGTCATAGAGTGCTGGCAGATTACGGGCCTCCCATTGCTGCTGCCAGGCCCCTAATCTGCCATGGGCCCCTGTACCGCCTCCTCATGCTGCTGCCAGGTCCACAGTGTCTCATGGGTCCCTGTACGGCCTCCCATTGCTGCTGTCTCCATCGCCACACTCTGCCATGTGCCACTTTCAGGTCTCCTCACACACTGCTGGTGTGTTCCATTTTTTGTCATAGAGTTCTGGCAGATTATGGGCCTCCCATAGCTGCTGCCAGGCCCCTAATCTGCCATGGGCCCCTGTACCGCCTCCTCATGCTGCTGCCAGGTCCAAAGTGTGTCATGCCATGTGCCACTTTCAGGTCTCCTCACACTGCTGGTGTGTTCCATTTTGTCATAGAGTGCTGGCAGATTACGGTCCTCCCATTGCTGCTGCCAGGCCCCTAATCTGCCATGGGCCCCTGTACCTCCTCCTCATGCTGCTGCCAGGTCCACAGTGTCTCATGGGTCCCTGTACGGCCTCCCATTGCTGCTGTCTCCATCGCCACACTCTGCCATGTGCCACTTTCAGGTCTCCTCACACACTGCTGGTGTGTTCCATTTTTTGTCATAGGGTGCTGGCAGATTACGGGCCTCCCATAGCTGCTGCCAGGCCCCTAATCTGCCATGGGCCCCTGTACTGCCTCCTCATGCTGCTGCCAGGTCCACAGTGTGTCATGCCATGTGCCACTTTCAGGTCTCCTCACACTGCTGGTGTGTTACATTTTGTCATAGGGTGCTGGCAGATTACGGGCCTCCCATTGCTGCTGCCAGGCCCCTAATCTGCCATGGGCCCCTGTACCGCCTCCTCATGCTACTGCCAGGTCCACAGTGTCTCATGGGTCCCTGTACGGCCTCCCATTGCTGCTGTCTCCATCGCCACACTCTGCCATGTGCCACTTTCAGGTCTCCTCACACTGCTGGTGTGTTCCATTTTTTGTCATAGGGTGCTGGCAGATTACGGGCCTCCCATTGCTGCTTCCAGGCCCGTAATCTGCCATGGGCCCCTGTACCGCCTCCTCATGCTGCTGCCAGGTCCACAGTGTCTCATGGGTCCCTGTACGGCCTCCCATTGCTGCTGTCTCCATCGCCACACTCTGCCATGTGCCACTTTCAGGTCTCCTCACACACTGCTGGTGTGTTCCATTTTTTGTCATAGGGTGCTGGCAGATTACGGGCCTCCCATAGCTGCTGCCAGGCCCCTTTTCTGCCATGGGCCCCTGTACCGCCTCCTCATGCTGCTGCCAGGTCCACAGTGTGTCATGCCATGTGCCACTTTCAGGTCTCCTCACACTGCTGGTGTGTTCCATTTTGTCATAGAGTGCTGGCAGATTACGGGCCTCCCATTGCTGCTGCCAGGCCCCTAATCTGCCATGGGCCCCTGTACCGCCTCCTCATGCTGCTGCCAGGTCCACAGTGTCTCATGGGTCCCTGTACGGCCTCCCATTGCTGCTGTCTCCATCGCCACACTCTGCCATGTGCCACTTTCAGGTCTCCTCACACTGCTGGTGTGTTCCATTTTTTGTCATAGGGTGCTGGCAGTTTACGGGCCTCCCATTGCTGCTGCCAGGCCCGTAATCTGCCATGGGCCCCTGTACCGCCTCCTCATGCTGCTGCCAGGTCCACAGTGTCTCATGGGTCCCTGTACGGCCTCCCATTGCTGCTGTCTCCATCGCCACACTCTGCCATGTGCTACTTTCAGGTCTCCTCACACTGCTGGTGTGTTCCATTTTTTGTCATAGGGTGCTGGCAGATTACGGGCCTCCCATTGCTGCTGCCAGGCCCGTAATCTGCCATGGGCCCCGTACCGCCTCCTCATGCTGCTGCCAGGTCCAGAGTCTCTCATGGGTCCCTGTACGGCCTCCCATTGCTGCTGTCTCCATTGCCACACTCTGCCATGTGCCACTTTCAGGTCTCCTCACACTGCTGGTGTGTTCCATTTTTTGTCATAGGGTGCTGGCAGATTACGGGCCTCCCATTGCAGCTGCCAGGCCCCTAATCTGCCATGGGCCCCTGTACCGCCTCCTCCTCCCCATTGCTGCTGCCAGGAGGCAGCAGGGTCGCAGCAGTGTCAGTGGAGGCAAACGGCCACGGAGTAGAGCACCAGCTCCACTGCAGCCTACCACCACGGCCAGTAGTGGTGCCGGTGTGCACAGAGGAAGTAGCAGTCAGCCAGTGAGGAGTAGCGGGGGCAAAGTTTCCTACTCGGCGGTGTGGCAATTTTTCGTCAAGCCGCCGGAGGAAGTAAACGTAGCCGTATGTCGACTATGTGGCCAGAAAGTCAAGCGTGGCCAGGGGGCCCATGTTGGGACTACAGCGTTGTGTCAGCATATGCAGCGTCGCCATTCGGTGGCCTGGGAAAACCGTGATAAAGATACGGCGGTTCTGCCTGCCCCAGCCCAGGGTTCCATTTTGTCATAGGGTGCTGGCAGATTACGGGCCTCCCATTGCTGCTGCCAGGCCTTAATCTGCCATGGGCCCCTGTACCGCCTCCTCATGCTGCTGCCAGGTCCACAGTGTCTCATGGGTCCCTGTACGGCCTCCCATTGCTGCTGTCTCCATCGCCACACTCTGCCATGTGCCACTTTCAGGTCTCCTCACACTGCTGGTGGGTTTCCATTTTGTCATAGGGTGCTGTATGGCCTCCCATTGCTGCTGCCAGGCCCGTAATCTGCCATGGGCCCCCGTACTGACTCCTCATGCTGCTGCCAGGCCCGTAATCTGTCATGGGCCCCTGTTGTCGCTTGTTGGCATATTCCGCTCGTTCAGATGCTCCTTCTCCTGCTACTCTTCTTCACGGATTCCGTCAGCAGTCTTTCTTGGAATCCGTTTCCAAGAGACAACAGTTTGCGAGCACGCACCCGACGGTGCAGAAGCTGAACGTCCTCCTGTCCAAGTTGCTGCTGCCAGGCTCGTAATCTGTCATGCGCCCCTGTACCGCCTCCTCATGCTGCTGCCAGGTCCAGAGTGTGTCATGGGCCCCCGTACCGACTCCTCATGCTGCTGCCAGGCCCGTAATCTGTCATGGGCCCCTGTACCGCCTCCTCATGCTGCTGCCAGGTCCAGAGTGTGTCATGGGTCCCTGTACGGCCTCCCATTGCTGCTGCCAGGCCCGTAATCTGCCATGGGCCCCCGTACCAACTCCTCATGCTGCTGCCAGGCCCGTAATCTGTCATGGGCCCCTGTACCGCCTCCTCATGCTGCTGCCAGGTCCAGAGTGTGTCATGGGTCCCTGTACGGCCTCCCATTGCTGCTGCCAGGCCCGTAATCTGCCATGGGCCCCCGTACCAACTCCTCATGCTGCTGCCAGGCCCGTAATCTGTCATGGGCCCCTGTACCGCCTCCTCATGCTGCTGCCAGGTCCAGAGTCTCTCATGGGTCCCTGTACGGCCTCCCATTGCTGCTGTCTCCATCGCCACACTCTGCCATGTGCCACTTTCAGGTCTCCTCACACTGCTGGTGGGTTCCATTTTGTCATAGGGTGCTGTATGGCCTCCCATTGCTGCTGCCTCCACCGCCACACTGTGGCTCCACACTCTGGTTTTGGCCCCGTGACTGCCCAAATGAGTGAAGTGTGCGGTGATTCTAAGATCGACGGCACTCATCTGCATGTCATACTGACTGACAGTATTATTTCTCTTCCCCAGCAGACTCCAAGGGCATTTAAATTAAAGGTACAGTGTTCTGCACTAATATAAAGGCTCTCTGAAGCCTAGAAACACCCTTTTATAAGTTAAATTCACAGCGAATATATTCGACTCGAATCAAAATTTTTTCACGAATTCGCCGAATCAGTCGAATCGAATTTATGAATAATTCGCTCATCTCTAATTATTATTCTTGACAGTTATCTAAAATTAATGAAATATGGTGTTTTTGCAGAGAAATTCACCATCTCTGTGGTGCCCCACACATTGATCCCTTATTATGCATAGCTTTCACCAAGATATATATTCACAAATCACATGACTTTCACTATGAATTAATATTTTTTGTTTCCTTAACTGGTGGGGGGATAATATCGATATGTGTTTTGTAGACTGGAGTTAACTTAAGGAGATTCTCAGAGGAGTCTATCTAGTAGTAGGTTGTAATACCAACACTGCCACTAGATGCTACGCTCGCGATAAACTGCCTTGCCTACTCCACTCTATATACAGCTGGGAGAGGGGAGGAGTGGTCACTTCCAGGGTGTTATAATTGTAACTATTCCAGATTACTCTTGAATATTAAGATAATATCAGCTTCTTCTGGCATCCCACGAGACTGCAGATGTCCATTAACCATTTACTTGTTAGTTAGGCCTTTGTTGTGGGTTGCCAAGAGAGGATCACTTGACAAGCAAAACATAGTTTAGCATTCTTACTTTGCAACATGAATTTTCACTTTACAAGGGAACTTTCAATTAGTTCAGTGAATGTGGTGAAAACTCACTCTGCAAAGAAACACAATCACGTGCACATGATCAGATGACTGAAGTCCACATTTATCCACCTCATTCACTAAGCTAAGTAGAATTTCCTTTACAAAATGAAACTTCACTTTGCTAGATGAACAGCCTCCTAAGGAGTCCTGCTGTAGCCACCCTTACAAGTGTACTCCCAATTCCTGGTTCTGTGTATCAACACATACAGCCCAAAACTCCCCCCTCCTCAGTTTGATTGACCACATTTTCTGAGGCATATAATATAGATTTTGTCATATGACAAAACTGTGATGCATACAGATTATGCTTTCAGCTGGAAGTTCAGGAATGCTGCACTGATGAACACAGAACAAATGGCTTTTACACCTTTTAAATGTAAGTCATCGGGACTATAATTTGGAAGCAAAATCAATATGGTCTAAGTTTCCTTAACAGTCCTGATTAGATTTTTGTGAATAAATATGGAGGTTTAATTCTACTTTTAAAAATGAAACTGAATATATGCAAAATGTTGAGAGAAGTGAAGGAAGCGAATAAGACTGCCAGCTCCATATGCAGATTTCTACAGCAAGGTACCACACCGCATACTGTATTTTCTATTTCAATCATTTTTATTCGTTTATTCCACAAAAAGAAGAAAATATAACAACAGCTTCCAGGAATAAAAAAGTTACAATTGTACAAAGAACCAAGGAAGGCTAGGCCAATACATTTTGAGAGGAGCTTACAGGCACAGTGACAGTCATGGTATGACAATATCAAGCATAATATTCACGAAGCTCATTTCTAATTACAGTAATCTTAACTAACTGCTTCCCTTTCAAGACCAATTGAGTATGAAAGGGTCAAAATCAAAAGCACATAGATAAATAGCAGCATAATCAAACCCTAGTAAGCCACCCAAAAATTCACCTACTATGGTGGGAGGTGGAGAAGGCACAAGATAAAGAGCTTGTGATGGCATTAAGGTTTTTAGAAAGTTTCCCATTAAAAAAGGGGTTATGGACCATATATTCTACCTGAGTGGCATGTAGGAATGAGCTGAACATACCTGGGTTGGTTTGTGGGAGGTTCATCTGTGTGAGTGTTAATCTAAACCCTATTAAAGTCAATGAAAACAAAATCTTCAATTATGTTCTGGTCATTTTCAAGAGCAATTGGCAAGGAAATAGCACACAAATGGCATAGGGTGCCTGACACTGCCCTGGAGGACATGTAGTAATGAAAACATTTTAAATACAGTTTGTCAAGAAGCAGCAATTTTAATAATTCTTAAAGTGAAACATTTAGAATGCTCAAATCATTTAAATAACATGCTTAGGGGATGCCCTAAACCTGCTCGTGAAGTAGTGAATCTGTATAAAAAAGTAGTTTTTTTTTTCTAAATTTTAACTTTCTCTGTAGTACATCCTATAGCATAAATAGCAACAAAATTCATGGGGTTTCCCCTACAAAATGCATACCAAACCCTTATCTTTGTTCCTGGTCTGCTATGGATTTAAGGGGGTGACCCAACATGAAAAAAAAATCTGTTACGTTCTCTCCAAAATTCATACCTGACCCTTTGGATATTTTCTGATAAGCATGGTTTTTAAGGGGTACCTGCACACAAAAAACAAACAAAGATTCCACATAACATACATAACCAAACCCTCATGGCTAGGAAAGAGGAGACAACTGTGCCCCCCTCCTGAGCCAGTTCAGGCCCCTAGCCTTCAACATTGGGAGGGTGGCTTACCAGGGTACAAAATCCTTGGCAAAGCAACTTGTCCACATGTTAATGAGGGCAAATGCCTCTTCCTAACAACCATCGCCCAGTGACAGTAGGGTTCTTAAATGAGGGGCTTATCAAAAAAATATGAATGGGCCCACAGATACTGCCACCCTATGTAATTGTGTAATGGGTACATAGAACCTCTACTAATTCACAACAAATGTAAACATTAAAAAACCACATATTTATTAACAAGTCCTTTATTAAAAAACACAAAAAATGTCCCATGATCTATATCCACTGTCAATCACAATGTCCAGCAAAGCAGATGCACATCAATCATGATGAACGACACCTATGATCCATTAGAAGAAAAAACATTGCGATCACTGAGACAATCCCGTCCCATCACTTTTTTTTGCTGAATGACAAATTGTTGGCTAATAGGTGACATATGTCAGCCACCACACCCTCTCTTTAAATTTACCTGTCAGCCTGAAATTCCTGGCTGACAGCTGAAAGAGTTGCCTAACACGCAGCCTAAGCACCACATTTAATACTGTAGTGGTAGTAGTACTTCTAAAAATGTATCACTTTCTGCTATAGTAGGGGTTTGGCTTGGCAGGCAGAAGAACACTCCATTTAGTTTTTTGTCCTTGTCAGAAGCTTGTTAAGATGCATGTTAATAAGATACCAAGTAGGTAACAGATGTCCCAAACTATTTTTATCTTTGGTTATTTAAAGTTGTACTAGATTATTTACAATTTCCATCAATAATTTGATAATATCCTAAAGATGCGTAAAATCTTCCTAGGGAATTATGCTCTTGAAACCCACTCAAGTAGACCAGAGCTCTGCAGGAGCACAGAAATTAATGAGACTTTGGATTCACGAGGTCTACAGAGTGTTCTGTGACAGGCTTGTCAACAGTCAAGACCGAAAGAAATTTTTCCAGATAGTAAAGGTAAAAAATGAAAACGTACTTTCTCTCATGCTCTTTGAAATAATATTTTGTTTTATACAGCTGACATACTTTAATCATATAGAAAAATGGCAACCACCCCAATTTATAACTAGCTTTTGAAGTAAGGTGCACATGGAAGGGCATTGCACAGTACAAACAAAGATTTCCCAATGCACTTACCAGCTAGGCTGCAAAAAAGGTACTATCAACTTACATTAAAAACAGAGGTCCTAACTTATATTTGAGAGTTTCCAGGTTGGAGAATATACTGTACTGCAGTAGATAAATTAAGGGCATATTCATAGTTATATGTACAGAGACACATTAGAAGACCAGCAATAGTGCAATGGCAGCTGAAGGTGTCCAACCTGTGTTTCCACGTAGAATCCAGTGAACAAGCTATACTAGAATGGCAACCACCCCAGTAAGTAAGGTGCACATGGAAGGGCATTGCACAGCACAAACAAAGGATTTCCCAGAAGACTTACTGCTGGATAGCCTGTAACAAAATGACATTGTCTAACAATTTATGTTAAAAACAGAGGTTTTAGTTGCACACTTACAAATATAGAAGCTGCACTGCTTTGCCAAACCTGCTCTGTAAAATGCTCTTACTGTATATTTGAGAGTCCCTAAGTTGGAGCAGTGGATACATTAAGGGCATATGTGACTGGAAGGGGCAAGGATACAGTAGAAGCCCACAATGGCAGCTGAAGGTGTCCAATGTGTCCCCACACCAAACTACTTTAATTATATAATTATATATTATAATTATAGTTATAAATGCTGTTTTCAGATATACTTGTGAAAACATCTATGTGTTGGCAGATCCAGAGATATTACCATGCAAAAGTGATAACAAACTGTTATTCTATTTTAGGAGTATAAAATATTTAGCAAAAAGGAACAGATTAAAAACAACCCTTTACCTGACATCATTTAAAAGGGGAACACCACTGCTGTCAATGTACTGGAGGCATTAAAGCTGAACTAAACCCTCATATCTTTTACAGCCAAGTTTGATCTGCAGTTGCCATGGTGCTGCACGTAATCAGTTATGACACAAGCAATTTCTTGGCTTGAGAAATTCATATGCTGTACTGTATATGCATTTTAGAAGTTTACATTTAAAGTGTTATTAAACCCAGGATCCTGCATTCACTATATTTGGTCTTCCACAGTACACAGAACATGGAAATTCAATTATTTTAGTAAATATTAACGGCTAAATACCTTGCACTGGTTAAAGCTTGTAGGAGTTTTCATTCTGCTCTAGGTGGATGCAGGACCCCTGACCTCTGTCTGGACAGTGCTGAATGGCCGTGTGCTGATCACATGCACTCTCCCAAGAAAAAAAAAACTCAAGCAAAACACACCAAACTGAGTATGTGCAGAGTGACTCCACACAATATGTCTTATCAGGAAATAAGAGGGGGGCACTGGAAGAAGGGGAGGATCAGAGAAGTCATGTGCTTTTTTACACAATGCGGAAGATTAACCCCTTAGGTTCAACAGTGAGTATAACAAGCATGCTTTACTGCATATACAGATTGATTTTACTGTTGTGAGTTTAGTAACTCTTTACCTGTGTACCTGAAATTCAGGTTTAAAACTTTGTATTCTGAGGGTTCAATATGTAAAGGGTCCAAAGAGCTAAAGTACTAGTTCTCTGGAAGTAAGGATATCTATAGTCGGATATAAAGTGATTCTAAAGGCAAAACTTTTTTTTTTTAATCTTAATGTATTCTCTGCATTAGGGTAAAAACCCTTTCAATAGCAGCTACCCCTACCACCTAGCCCTCCCTTAAACACGTACCTTTCTTGAGTTCTTTCTCAATCCAGCAATGTGCTCCTGTGCAGCTGCTCTTCTCCATTGTTCCTGTATTTACAGGAGGCTCTGAGAGCAGCAGGAGCCATAGGCTACTGTTGCTGTCAGTCACATTTTGTGAGTAGGGAGGGGAGGCAGGACCAAGCCATACTGTATGTGTCTATGGATGCATACAGCCCACTTTGGGAGCGTTCCCACACTCAGAGAAGAGGAGGAGCGGAGGACACCAGCAGGGGACCCCAGAAGAGAAGGTAAAGAGCTGCTCTGTGCAATATCCTTGCATGGAACAGGTACGTATAACACCTTTTGTAGGTTAAGAAAATAAAATAGGGTTCACAACTACTTTAAACCTTACCCACAGCATTTTTGGGGCTCTGGTTGTAATAAAGAGCCAAAACCTGTCACTACCAGGCTAGCATCTGGTCAAGGTGGCTCCATTTTTCTGGGCAGGATCATACTCTTAAAGCTGTCATGCTATATTGATAGGCCTAAGGGCAGATATCAGCCTAAAGTGGTCAGAATACTCTAGGTCCTCCAAATATGGTAAAGCTAGCCCTTAAACCTCATGTGCCAGACTAATTTTTTCATGGACCAACAATTTTTCTCTTATTAAACAGTTTTAAAAAGTAAGTGGACTAAATAAAGCTGATTGTCTCTTGTGTAATATTTGAGGATATAAAACAGATCTGTAAAATTACTAGCTTATCTCTAAAAGGTTCTGAGTATTTCTAGAAATTTTTTTTATTGTTCTTTACTATTCATATATTGAATGAAATGAACTCTGGCTGCTACAGGTTTCTTTGCTTTGCATATCACCATTGTGCTTTGCCCTGGCTTTTTAAATATGCCAGGTTTTATTACTCTGCAAACTGGTCTGTTTTAAGTCAATGTGTCCCAGAAAAAATGTCTGTTCACTTTGCTTTTTGAAATATATCTGCTTCAATCACACACATTTTAATGGCCTTATCATCTGTGTGTAGGAGTTAGGTATTTTACTGTCTAAATGACAGGATGAAAAGGTTGAAGCACACAATAGATGCAGAAGAAATGTATTTATTATTGCTCATGGCATGTGACCTTTAAGCTGAAATGAAAGCCCCCCACTGGTTTACTATTTTGTGAGCCTTACGAAAACTTGATAAACTAGGACTGTTATCACAAAATATTATTTTTTGGGTTATGTTTTATTATATTGGTAATCTAGGGTGATTGATGTTGTGGGAGGTAGGGTCTTTCCTACACATGACATCTCTGGAAGCACCAACCACCCCTTTTATATTCTATCTATATGATATAATTTATAAGTTCACAGACATATGTGCATAACTGTACCATCCAAAACACAACATTATATATATATATATGTGTGTGAAACTCGAAAAATTAGAATATCATGCAAAAGTTCATTTATTTCAGTAATGCAACTTAAAATGTGAAACTAATATATGAGACTCATTACATGCAAAGCAAGATAGTTCAAGCCGTGATTTGTCATAATTGTGATGATTATGGCTTACAGCTCATGAAAACCCCAAATCCACAATCTCAAAAAATTAGAATATTACATTCAATCAATGAAACAAGGATTGTACATAGAACAATATCGGACCTCTGAAAAGTATAAGCATGCATATGTACTCAGTTCTTGGTTTGGGCCCCTTTTGCAGCAATTATTGCCTCAATGCGGCGTGGCATGGAAGCTATCAGCCTGTGGCACTGCTGAGGTGTTATGGAAGACCAGGATGCTTCAATAGCGGCCTTCAGCTCTTCTGCATTGTTCGGTCTCAAGTTTCTCATCTTTCTCTTGGCAATGCCCCATAGATTCTCTATGGGGTTCAGGTCAGGCGAGTTTTCTGGCCAATCAAGCACAGTAATCCCACGGTTATTGAACCAGGTTTTGGTGCTTTTGGCAGTGTGGGCAGGTGCCAAGTCCTGCTGGAAAATTAAGTCAGCATCCCCATAAAGCTCGTCTGCGGAAGGAAGCATGAAGTGCTCCAAAATCTCCCGGTAGACGGCTGCGTTGACCCTGGACTTAATGAAGCACAGTGGACCAACACCAGCAAATGACATGGCTCCCCAAATCAACACAGACTGTGGAAACATCACACTGGACTTCAAGCATCTTGCAGTGTGTGCCTCTCCATTCTTCCTCCATACTCTGGGTCCTTGGTTTCCAAATGAGATGCAAAAGAAGACTTTGGACCACTGAGCAACAGACCAGGTCTGGTTTTCTTTAGCCCAGGTAAGACGCTTCTGACGTTGTTTGTCGTTCAGGAGTGGCTTGACAAGAGGAATATGACATTTGATGCCCATGTCCAGGATCCGTCTGTGTGTGGTGGCTCTTGATGAACTGACTCCAGCCTCAGTCCACTCCTTGTGAAATGAAACTTTTGAATGGCCTTTTCCTGACAATCCTCTCCAGGTTGCGGTCATCCCTGCTGCTTGTGCACCTTTTTCTTCCACACTTTTCCCTTCCACATAACTTTCTATTAATACAGCACTTTGGGAACATCCAACTTCTTTTGCAATTACCTTTTGAGGCTTTCCCTCCTTATGGAGGGTGTCAATGATGGTTTTATGCACAACTGTCAGGTCAGCAGTCTTTCCCATGATTGTGATTCCTACTGAACCAGACTGAGAGACCATTTAAAGGCTCAGGAACCCTTTGCAGGTGTTATGGCTTAATTAGCTGATTAGAGTGGGACACTTTGAGCCTAGAATATTGCACCTTTTCACAATATTCTAATTTTCTGATGATTGCGGATTTGGGGTTTTCATGAGCTGTAAGCCATAATAATCACAATTATGACAAATCATGACTTGAACTATCTTGCTTTGCATGTAATGAGTCTATCTCATATATTAGTGTCACCTTTTAAGTTGCATTACTGAAATAAATGAACTTTTGCACGATATTCTAATTTTTTGAGTTTCACCTGTATATATATATATATATATACAGTTGCAAGAAAAAGTATGTGAACCCCTTGGGAGTACGTGGAGTTTTGCATGAATTGGGCATAAAATGTGCTCTGAACGTCATCTAAGTCACAACAATAGAAGAACACAGTCTGATGAACATAATACTACACAAACATTAGATGTTGCCATGGTTTAATTGCACATAACATGTAAACATTCACAGTGCAGGGAGGAAAAAGTATGTGAACTTTTGGACTTAATAACTGGTTTCCCTGCTTTGGCAGCAATAACCTCAACCAAACGTTTCCTGTAGTTGCAGATCAGACCTGCACAACAATCTGGAGTAATTGTGGACCACTCCTCTTCACAAAACTGTTTCAGTGTAGCAATATTCTTGGGATGTCTGGTGTGAATCGCTCTCTTAAGGTCATGCCACAGCATTTCAATCGGGTTGAGGTCAGGACTCTGACTGGGCCACTCCAGAAGGCGTATTCTGTGCTGTTGCAGCCATTGTTTTGTTGAATTACTTGTATGCTTTGGGTCATTTTCCTGTTGCATCACCCATCCTCTGTGGAGCTTCAGTTGGCGGACAGATGGTCGTACGTTTTCCTGCAAAATGTCTTGATAAACTTTGGAATTCATTTTCCCATCAATGAAAACAATCCGTCCAGGCCCTGAGGTAGCAAAGCAGCCCCAAACCATGATGCTCCCTCCGCCATGTTTTACAGTGGGGATGAGGTTTTGATGTTGGTGTGCTGTGCCTTTTGTTCTCCACACATAGCGTTGTGTGTTCTTCCTAAACAACTCAATCTTGGTTTCATCTGTCCACAGTATATTTTGCCAGTAGTGCTGTGGAACATCCAGGTGCTCTTTTGCAAACTTCAAACGTGCTGCAATATTCTTTTTGGACAGCAATGGCTTCCTCTGTGGTGTCCTCCCATGTACTCCATTCTTGTTTAATGTTTTCCTTATTGTAGATGTGTCAACAAAAATGTTAGCATGTGCCAGAGATTTCTGTAGGTCTTTAGCTGACACTCTGGGATTCTTCTTTACCTCATGCAGCATTCTGCGCTGTGCTCTTGCAGTCATTTTTACAGGACTACCACGCCTAGGGAGAGTAGCAGCAGTGCTAAACTTTCTCCATTTGTAGACAGTCTGTCTTACCATTTACACATGAACATCAAGGCTTTTGGAGATACTTTTGTAACCCTTTCCAGCTTCATGCAAGTCAACACTTCTTGATCGTAGGTCTTCTGAGAGCTCTTTTCTGCGAGGCATGGTTCACATCAGACAGTGCTTCTTGAAACCAGTAAACCCAAAACAGGTGTGTGTTTTTTAAGGGCAGGACAGCTGTCAGCAACACATCCAATATCATCACACTGATTGGAGTCAAGGTTGGCTCACTCCTGGCTCCAATTAGCTCTGGGAGAAGTCATTAAGCTAGGGCCTCACATACTTTTTTTCCTCCCTGCACTGTGAATGTTTACATGTTATGTGCAATTAAACCATGGCAACATCTAATGTTTGTGTAGTATTATGTTCAGCAGACTGTGTTCTTCTATTGTTGTGACTTAGATGACGTTCAGAGCACATTTTATGCCTAATTCATGCAAAACTCCACGTAATCCCAAGGGGTTCACATACTTTTTCTTGCAACTGTATATTGTACAGGCCAAAAATATTGCCCTGGATGGCAAGTATGTATACCTCTCCTTGTGTGGCAGGCACTGGACCCTTTAACAATGTAGCAGGGATTAACCCAGGAGGGATGATAAAGAGGAAGTTGGAGGAGGATGTAACTGTAGCTGTTTACCTGCGTTTGTGTGGAGTTGTGAAAAACCCCTGCTCCTGGCTTGGCTTTGTTGTGCCTCTGTGGCCTGATCTGTTGTTACATGGAAATATTCATCATTGAAGTAAGCATATTTCTGTTAATCCTGAAGAGGGGCTTTTTAGTGTGGTTGCTGTTTGAGACTGTTATTGTCCTGCTGTGCCTTGTAATCCCACTGATCCTATGAATATACTCTATCTATCTATCTATCTATCTATCTATCTTCTAGGTTATTATATGGTAGCCTTGATTTACTGATGACTTATTCACACTAGTTTGCAGTTGCCTACATTTTCAGAACATGAATATTCTGCTCATACTAAAGGAGAAAAGATAATATCAATACATAAGAGAGAGTTCAAAACAAATATGCTACATTGAGGTACACCCTTTCCTACGCCATGTCTGGGTTGCGTTTGGTAGATACTATGCAAATGAGTTGTGTTTGGCTGGTACGGTATCTGCCAACCATTCCTTTTTAACTCTCTGTGAGAATATGACCTAAAACTCTTAAACCACACACAGTGTTGGATATAGGAGTGTTGTTCTACATATATTATACACTGATCAGCAATGCAGCCAATTGGGAAATGAAACTGCTTCTCACACAAAATACCAAATGTATTGCACACAAAGGTAATGAAAAACAACCTTACAAAAGTGCACTTCTGATGTAACAATTTAAAGACCTAGTATTTGCCCAAATGTCTCATTTTCTAATGCATATCACTGTGAACATATGTCACATGGCCGGAGTATATTAGCTGTAATCCAGCCTATCCTGGCCTCCTATAGGTACTAAGCAAGATACATTTAATTCCTCAGAGTCCAGTAATGTATCCAGCATGATTAACAATCCGTTGTCTGGGGACATGGTAGACATACCTGGGAAATCTTAAAGTGCATAAGCTATTTCCATTCAAAGGGTAGCAGCTCAAAAAAACTCAGTATCTGTCAACATTGGGGTTGATTTACTAAAAGCAAATAGACTGTGCACTTTGCAAGAGTGGTTGCACGGTGCAAGTGCAGTTGCATTCATCTTCTTTAATGTAATATGGTAAAGCTTCACCAAACAGGTGTAAGTAAAATGTAAAAAAAACCCATTTTTTTCTTGTACATGATTGGATGATGGAAATCAGCAACGATTTACCACATTTATTATGCTCTGTGGAAAATAAGTGCAACTGAAATCGCAGAGTGCAACTGCACTTGCAAAGTGCACAGTCTATTTGTCTTTAGGAAATCAACCCTAGTGGTAACTCCTGGTTACTATTTGAGTGCACAACACCATAGTACATTATCACAGCCAGCAGTTGTACAGAAGGGGCTTCCATCTCACTGCCACCAATTGTAATAAGAGCATGTAGGATGCATACAGTTCCTGAGGATCAAATGGCCCAATAATATAACTCTTAGTGATGGTCAAGGCTAAAAGATGACATGGAAAATATATGGCAAAAGGGATCACTGCAAAATGATGTATCAGAGGCACTAAATCGTCTTAGCCTCTGTAACCCATGTGATATCTCATTATGTTTAAGGAGTACAATAGTGTCATTATTTCAGAAGTCCTCAGAAAAAGCAACAGGTCTTAATGAAAAGCCGATAGCACGTGTAGAAAATGGCTACCACCACATGTATACAAACACTGACAACAATGGATAGATGAGGTCCACCGTGTGTCCATTCCCAAATGAGAGCAGGTAAACAGGATAGGGAAGAGGCCCAAACCTGACCAGGTTTTCAGGTCTCTGCTGGCTGCATCAGAGGCGGGGTTTAGTATGGTCAGCACAGTGGCTAAATGGTTAGCACTTCTGCCTGGCAGTACTAGAGTCATTGGTTCATAATCCCAACCTTGGCACCACCTGCCTGGAGTTTGCATGTTCTACCTGTGCCTGTGTGGGTTTTCTCTGGATACTCCCGTTTCTTCCCACACTCCAACGACATGGTGGTAGGTTATTTGGCTCCTGTCTAAATTGGCCCTACTATGTGTATGTATGAATGTGAGTTAGGGACCTTAGATTGTACGTTCCTTGAGGGTTAGGGACTGATGTGAATGTACAATTTATATGTAAAGCACTGTGTAAATTAATGGCGCTATATAAGTACCTGAAATAAATAAATAAAATATTTCACAAACATTATTTTCATAAAATATTTTAACTGAGAAACCCTGCGCAACGGGGTGATTAGGGTCTGTAGGCTGCTGCTAGCAACTAACACAAGTGTGTGTGGTAAGAAATCAATTGGGATGCTGCGCTGCCACTCCTATAACTGTGAGACAATATTTAAAGTGATAAGTGTGTATGTGAATCCCACTTAACAAAGCGTGCTTGAATAAGTATATTTTGGACAATACACCTCCTTCCTCAATGGGTAAATGTGTAATTACCACTCTAAAATTGAACATAAATACCAATAATGTGAATCGTGCTACAATACTCCTACAACTCTCTGTGATGCACTGTGCTACAACGCACCTTCCTCCTCAATGAGGATACCCGTGCATCACTCTTTATAAATATATATAATGGTTAATATAAACTTGTGATAGAAAACGTAACCATATAGTGAAAGCCCCTATAAAACCAACATGTAAATACCTTCCCCCAATACAATACACTGAAATATTGAAGGGACTACAAAACCTTCCCCCAATGCAACACACTAAAATATTGTGCTAAAAATTGTCCTTAGGAAAGATCAATGTATCAATATATATCATACAATGATTGTTTCAGTTCATTTTGTAAAGTCCCGATGCTACAAAGCACCTTCCACATCTTTAAGGAAATAGTGACTTGGTGATAAACTGGTGATCTTGGCAAATTATTTGTGATACGTGCTATCACTCATACCCCCCCTTCAGAACCTCACTCACCGCAATGTATTGATCACCTATGCAAAGGTAGGTGAAAAGCGCTTTTGGGTGCTTTCCTTCCTCAAGCCTAAATATTAAATACTGATTTGGGTTATTTTCACAAAAGCAATGTAGCAAAATACATCTTATCCTAAATTTATAAAGAACAAATATTTATTTGCAAAATTTTATAACAGAAACAAAGAAAAACTTGTTTTTTTTTTTCAAAATGTATGTTCTTTTTTGTTAATGTAGCAAAAAATAAAAACCTAAGTGTTATAACCTCTTGCCTACTAGGCACTTATACCCCCTTCCTGCCCAGGCCAATTTTCAGCTTTCAGTGCACTCACACTTTGAATGACAATTACTTATGCAATACTGTACCCATATAAAATTTGTGTCCTTTTTTTCACACAAATAGAGCTGTCTTTTGGTGGTTTTTAATCACCACTTGGTTTTTTATTTTTTGTACTATAAACGAAAAAAGACCGCAAATTTTGAAAAAAATGCGTTTTTCTTAGTTTCTGTTTTAAAATTTTGCAAATAAATAGTTTTTCTTCATACATTTTGACCAAAATTTATACTGCTACATTTCTTTGGTAAAAATAACACAAATCAGTACATATTATTTGGTCTGTGTGAAAGCTATAGAGTATACAAGCTATGGTACCAATCATTGAAAATTGATGACACCTGATCACACCTGATGTACTGATGGCCTATTTCATTTCTTGAGGCCCTAACAAGCCAGGACAGTACAAATACCCCCCAAATGACCCCTTTTTGGAAAGTAGACATTCCAGAGTATTTAGTAAGAGGCATGGTGAGTTTTTTGAAGTTGTAATTTTTTTCCACAATTCTTTGGAAAATTAAGATTTTGGTTTTTTTTTCCCCTCAAAATTGTTATTAACAAGTTATTTCTCACACACAGCACAGGCATACTTGCAACTACACCCCAAAATACATTCTGCTACTCCTACTGAATATAACGATATCAAATGTGTGAGACTTTTCCACAGCCTGACCACATAGAGAGGCCCAACATGCAAGGAGCACCATGAGGTGTTCTAGGGACATAAATTACACATCTAATCTCTTGACTACCTATTACACTTTTGAAGGCCCTGATGCACCAGGACAATGGAATTACCCACAAAATGACCCCATTTTTAGAAGAAAACACCCCAACGTATATTCTGTGAGGCATAATGAGTTCTTTCAACATTTCAATTATTTCCCAAAGCTTTCGGAATACGCAGGAAGAAAATGAAAACGTATTTTTTTTACACAAAGTTGTCTGTTTATAAGACATTTCTAAGACATAGCATGTAAATACCAAAAAATACATGCCAAAATACATTCTGCTACCTTTCCTGAGTATGGCAATACCAAATGTGTGAGACTTTTCCACAGCCTGGCCATATACAGAGGCCCAACATCCAAGTAACACCTTTAGGCATTCTAGGGTAACATCAGTACAGAGGAAACTCCCACAAAATGACCCAATTTTGGAAAGCAAACACTCCAACGTATTTTTTATGAGGCATAATGAGTCTTTTGAACATGTTATTTTTTTCCACAAGTTTTTAGAAAATGTGGAAAAAAAAATGAAAACGTAATTTTTTTACACAAAGTTGTCCGTTTATATTTCTGACATATAACATGTAAATACCACAAAATACACCCCAAAATACATTCTGCTACTCCTCCTGAGTATGGTAATACCACATTTGAGACTTTTCCACAGCCTGACCACATAGAGATGACCCCATTTTGAGAAGCACACACCCCAACATATATTCTATAAGGCATAATGAGTCTTTTGAAAAGTCATTTTTCCACAAATTTTCGGAATATGTGGGAAGAAAATGAAAACTTTTCTTTTTTTGCACAAAGTTGTCCATTTATAAGATATTTCTAACACATAGCATGTAAATAACAAAATTTGCACCCAAATATACATTCTGCTACTCGTCCTGAGTGTGGCAATATCACATGTGTGAGACTTTTTAACAGCCTGGCCACAAACAGAGGCCCAACATCCAAGTAGCATCGTCAGGTGTTCTAGGGACATAAATTACACATCTAATTTCCAGACAACCTATAATTTTTGAGGGCCCTTCATATTTCTAACACATAGCATGTACATACCAAGAATTACACCCCAAAATACATTCTGTTGAGAAAATGGTAAGCAAAAGAGTACCTGTGGTTTTAGTAGTGCAGTTGTCCACAGAGGAAAGCATTGGACCAAGCTGCAGGCAGGGACGTGGTCAGTGATATCAAAAGCAATTGTCCAGGCAGCAGACAGGATTATTATCCATAGTCAGTACAGGAAGCAGGCAGAGACATTGTCAGCACAGCCAAACCATTGGTCCAGGCAGCAGGCAGAGATGTGGTCAGCAGCAGCCAAAGGCATTGTCAAGGTAGAGACATGGTCAGCACAGCCAAAATATCAGTCCTGGTAGAAGGCAGAAACATGGTCCATGGTACAGGTAGCTGGCAGAGGAGTGGTCAGTTCATGTGGCAGGCAGAGGCATGTTGGCAATAAATTGGCAGTAGGCAGAAATATCAGGCTTAGGGCCTCAGTCAGGTAAAACCTGGGCACAGGTGTAGAGGCTTTGTCTCACCCATCTCTTCGAAGCCTCCGGACTAACAGACCCTTTTCCGGGAATTATAAAACCTGAAGAAAACCAAAAACGTAGTTTTCTCCACTCTGAAAAACTATTCTGAAGCCCCTCACATATGTGAGACCACTGTGTTATCTTGAATCCTACTACTACAGTAGCAGGACAGAAGATCAGTCCAAGCGGTGGGCAAAAACGTGTTCAATTAACAAGCTGAGGTCAGTTCAAATGGCAGGCAGAAACATGGTTGACAGTTTAGACGTCAAGCAGAGGCATCGTGAATAAACAGGCCAGGGTCAGTTCCAGAGCAGGCAGAGATAAGGTCAATTTAGGCGGCATGAAGAGGCATGGTTGAATAACAGGCCAGGGTCAATTCCAGAACAGGCAAAAGTATGGTCAGTTTAGGCAGCAGGCAGTGGCATTGTCAAATAACAGGCTAGGGTCATTTCAGGAGGAGGCAGAGGCATGAGGAGTGAATGGCAGGAAATTCAGAATTAGGTTTACCATACTTCTCTAATATTGTAGAGAAGTATGGTAATGGCAGAAACAGTTACCTATGCAGAGGCCTGGTTAGGAAGGACACTGAAGACAATAAAAACTGGCGTCTCATCTAACTCCTCTTCTGGAGCATACCCAACATTTTTGACCTCTCTCCGGGACGGACTCTTTTTCAGGAAAATGGCGTTCGTGGAGTCTACTCACTGCATCTGAGCAAACACTTTCTGGTGGGCCTCCAGGGTACAAAAGAGCAATGACAATTTCCTCCTGATAGCGAAGAAAGGACAGCGTCTCGGTGGATTTCTGGTAGATTACATATGTATTATAAATGGCCAAATTTAAAAAATAAATGGAGACTTTTTTGTACCAATGGTGGGTTCTTCTTACAGCAAGGTAGGGCTGGATCATCTGGTCATTGAAGTCGACTGCCCCCAGCCCAATGAACAAATTATAATCGTGGACACATTCTGGTTTTTGGATTGTGCCATCTTCTGGTGATTTGCACGTGGTTTTCATTATGAATTGATAGGAGCATGTAGATGTCTTGTTTGTCCCTCCACTTCATAGCCAACATCTCTTCGTTCCACAAACTCACCGACTCTTCTCGCTGATATGCACAGATGGGCACCGATGAGCACTGATCTGCACAAATGGGCACCGATGAGCACTTATCTGCACAGATGGGCACTGATGAGCACTGATATGCACAAATGGGCACCAATGAGTACTAATGGGCACTGATGTGAACAGATGGGCACTGATGAGCACAGATGGGCACTGATATGCACAGATGGGCACTCACTGGTGGGCATTGATGAGCACAGATGGGCACTGATAGGCACTGATGAGCACTGATGGGCACTGATGATCACAGATGGGCACTGATATGCACTCACTGGTGGGCACTGATGAGCACAGATGGGCACTGATGAGCACAGATGGGCACAGATGAGCACAGATAGGGCACTGATGAGCACAGATAGTGCACTGATGAGAACACTCACAATTTAGAAACCGATTCTCTCTCCTTTCCTCACACTCGGTATTGGTGTGAGGAAAGGAGAGAGAAAACCCAGCCATGACCCTGCTGTGTTTACATTTGTGATCATTCTGTCCAATGACGAACGATCACAAATGTAAACAACCGTTGCAATTGGCCCATCACCCTCCTCTTCATTATGCGATGTGTCCGAGGGACTCAGCCATCACTTACTCCCCCGCCGGGGAGTCTCGGGAAGCGCAATCACGGGAGGACGTCATATGACGCCCTCCCAGAACTGGCCAGCCGAAGTGAAGCCGTCGTACGGCTATCACTGCTTGGCAAGTGGTTAAATACCACCAAAAGAAAGTTCTAGTTGTGTGAACAAATTATGAAAACTTAGTTTGGGTACAGCATTGCATGACAATGTCAATTAAGGTTTGAGAGTACTGAAAGCTGAAAATTGGCCAGTGCAGGAAGGAGGGAAAAGTGCCCAGTATTGAAGAGTTTAAAAAAGGCCTGTATTTTTTCCTAAATGCACAAAATAAAACTGGATACTAAAATGTATAGGTAAAGTTGATTCAGGAAATATCAGATTGCCTCTTGGGGGAGCAGGACAGAATTTCTTCCCCTGCTGGAACAAATTGGATCATGCTTTGCCGGGGGGTTTTTTGCCTTTCTCTGGATCAACTGTAGGTATAGGATTGTGTATATACAGTAAGACTGTATCATTTTTTTCCTTTTTATTGGTTGAACTAGATGGACTTGTGTTGTTTTTCAACCAGACTATGTAACTATGTAACCACATCTGAACTTCACAATACTTTGTGATGAATCACTCCCCCAACCGTTTGTGTATTAGGTGCATTGATTATTGGGTTCTTTTTCCTTTGGTATGCAAAATTACTATATTAAATTGATCTACAATGCCCACCTTTGCTACAGCTTAATAAGATTATTGAATGTAAATTTGCAGGCTAAAATAAACATACTCTCTGTCCCGAAAACTGTCCTCCCATTAATAAGGATAAGATTCTCTGACTGAAATCTGTACAGTATTTATAAACTACTGTATCTCAGAAAATATGCAGCCTAATTTAATAATTTTGTAAATAAATTTTATTTATTGATTTTAAACACTTATACAGCATGACAGTGCAGCAGCACTCAAAAAACAACAAAACAGAAAAGGAAAAAATAAAACAAAAAAGTGCAGAAAACCAGTGTGCTTCAGTAGGCCCAACAAACCATTAGGCAGAGTTACATATGGAGATAGTAGAATCAGCAGCAGAATATGACTGCAATAAGGAACCAATACACAAGTAGAATCTCAGGGTGATAACCCAATCAATTTACTAAAAATTACAAGAAACATCCAAAGTCACACAACAGCAGATGGTAGTTCCGAAATTAACAACAGGACTAATTGTGATCCCCCTAGAAGAAACACGTGTCAGAACTTTCCACCCACAGTGACCAGACTTTATCAAATTTAGTTGGGCACCCCCTGCTGTTGTAGGTGGCCTTATGCAATGGAAGAACTGAATTCATCAAAGATATCCAATTGTTTAGAGTGGGTGGCTTAGGAGACCATTTCTGTACAATCAGTTTACTAGCATAAAACAATAACACTCCAAGCAATGTTCTGGACAATTTTCTTAGGGCTAAGGGTTCAACAAGACCCAAGAGACAGTACAACATATCTAAGGGCACTTGAATAGTTGTTACAGCAAAGATAAACTGAAGGACGTGGGATCAATAAGGTCCTATTTTAGGACACATCCAAAACACATGCAGAAAGTCTGCACTTGGGCAAGAGCATCTCCAACACACACCATTTTGAGTGGCGGAGTATTTACTAAGTGTGGCAGGAGTGAGGTCATTTTTGTGCACAATTTTGAACTGTACCAGTCTATCCCTGGTGGAGATTAAATGACTAAATGGGTACTCCCATATATTATCCCAGTCATCATTGTGATAGGCAGATCCTTGGTCCATGGTTCTCTACATTTTAATAATACCATGGGAGGGTGAAGATTTTAAATGGTCTCTAGACCAGTGGACACTAAATGAAATGAGGTTAAACTGAGAGAGGCAAGCATGCCGAAGTTGGAGGTATAAAATAAAATACCATTTTGGTAAAGTATATGCAATGCAAGACAATTATTGACATGTATTTATGAAGCACCAAACCTCTAATGCCAGGGTCACTATGAAACGCCATGGCTATTGGTTCCATCATTGGTTCCATCATGAGAGTGAAAATGGAAGGTGACAGAGGACACCCCCGATGAATACTTCTTTTTACTAAAAATGGGGAAGACACCATGGGGTTTATTTACTAAAGCTGAAGAGTGCAAAATCAGACTCCCTTCTGCATAGAAACCAATCAGCTTCTAACCTCAGCTTGTTCAATGAAGCTTTGGCAATGAAACCTGGAAGCTGATTGGTTTCTATGCAGAAGGGAGTCTGACTTCGCACTCTCCAGCTTTAGTAAATAAACCCCTATGTGTCCTATCTTAGCGGCTGCCTGGGGTTATTTGTATTGAAGTGAGATCCATTTAAAATAGGAGGGTCCAAATCCCATACGTCCCAGCGTCATGTGCATGTAGGTCCAGTCCACGGAATCGAATGCTTTTTCGATATCGAGTGCTACCACCACATCTACTGGCATGAGTGGCCTGTAGATAGGTAAAGAGGTGCCTAAGGTTAATATCCCTGGACTTTTGGGGTATAAAACCTGTTTGGTCATAGTCAGCTAGATCCTCAATAGTATCTTCATAGGTCCATAATGAGGATGAAAATAGTCCGATAAGAACCACAACAAAGTTGGTCTTCACTGGCTTATGGATCAGAACCACATATGCATGGTACAAGGTGTCAGGGAGCAGCCCACCTTCATGAGACTTAGCATAGAGGTCACACAAAATTGGGGCAAGCTCATCAACATAGAGTTTATACCATTCGACTGGCATTCTATCAGGTCCAGGGGACTTACCATGAGGGAAGGATAAAATGACCGCCTTGATCTCATCTAGGGAGAGTGGGGCATCCAAGAGCTCCCTATCTGAGACAGAGAGGGTAGCTACTGCAATCTGTCAATCAGGGCTGATGTATTATAGGATGGAATAGGTGCATACAACTTCTTGTAATATCTCAAAAAGGTTTGTAAGACATCAGCAGCAATAGTCCGATCTCGCCAGCCTCATCCCTAATACAGGATATGTAAGTAGATTAATGGTAATCTGCCGCTAAATTGGCCAGATTTTGCCATATTTATCTTCCCCAGCATACAATAATTCTTGCAACCCATGAAAGGAGTGATGTACTTGCCCAATGTCAAGAGTTCCCATCTGGCATGCTCTAGAAACTGAAAACAGGATGGGGAGGGGTAAGACACAAAGTCCTGCTCTGCTAATTGAATGGAAGAGTCCAGCTCCTGAGCATTAACCCTTGTATCTTTGATTAGAGCAATATATTCACCTTTCGCGGAGGCCTTAAAAGCATCCCATTCAACTTGGGAACTCGCAGTCCCCCTATATAACTCCCAAAACCCTATCATGTGTTGCCTAACCTAGTCTTCCTCATTGGTGTCCTTTAGCCATCTCAACTGAAGTCGTGACAGAGGAATGTGCTTATTGTCATCTATAGCCAGAGAAAAGAAGAGGGGAGCATAGTCTGAGGTTTCGCTCGGGAGGATTGTGGCAGTTGTGAGCTGTGAAAGGATAATGGGACAGCCAAATGCAATGTCTATACGGGAGGCTGAGCTATGGGCAGTGGAGAAAAAATAAAATTGCCTCTCACTGGGGTGTTTCCACTGCCACAGATCAGTGAGACCCAGGGCATCAGCTCAAGCCTGGAGGCCTACACTTGATGCCGTGGTAGGATTAGAGGAATTAAGATCCGGGTCCAAAATGGCATTAAAATACCCACAAACAATTATGAAAGGATAATGGGACAGCCAAATGCAATGTCTATACGGGAGGCTGAGCTATGGGCAGTGGAGAAAAAATAAAATTGCCTCTCACTGGGGTGTTTCCACTGCCACAGATCAGTGAGACCCAGGGCATCAGCCCAGGCCTGGAGGCCTACACTTGATGCCGTGGTAGGATTAGAGGAATTAAGATCCGGGTCCAAAATGGCATTAAAATACCCACAAACAATTATCCTATGTGTAAAGACGGGACATTAGCAAATAATGTGAAGAGTAAGCAAGCATCAAATGGGGAATGTATATTTTCACACACAAATGCTTTCAGGAATAGAAGTGTTGATAGTTTTTTTTTTATCAATTAACAAAATTGAAAGCAAATGAACAGAAGAAAAATTTAAATCAAATCAATATTTGGTATGACCACCCTTTGTCTTCAAAACAGCATCATTTCTTCTAGGTACGCTTTCACATGGTTTTTGAAGAAACTCGGCAGGTATGTTGTTTCAAACATCTTGAAAATCTAATCACAAACAGCCTCCTACTACAGCCAAATATCTCAAATTTTGACTCATCAATCTAGAGCACGTGCTGCCATTTTTCTTCACCCCAATTCCTATGTTATTGTGCATAGTTGATTCACTTAGCCTTGTTTCCACATTGGAAGGATGATATTTTGGCTTCAGTTCTTCCATGAAGACCACTTCTGGCCAGACTTCTCTAGACAGTAGATTGGTGTACCTGGGTCCCACTGGCTTCCACCAGTTCTATACTGATGGCATTTTTGGACATCTTCTAATGTGAAAGGGAAGTATGCATGATGTATCTTTCATCTGCTGCACTAAGTTTCCTTGGTCGACCACTGCATTTACAGTCCTCAGTATTGCTCATATCTTTGTGCTTCTTCAAAAGAGCCTGAATAGCACATCTTGAAACCTCAGGTTGCTTGGAAATATTTTCCTTGGAGAGACTTTTGCTGATGCAGTATAACTACCTTATGTGCTGTGTTGTTTCTTGGCACAGTATATGACTTGTGACATGAAACCTCATCTTAATAGTAAAGTTTGGTTGTTCCTCACCCAGCATCTTACACAGCTATTTCTGATTCAAATTATGACTGTGTTTCAACCTACATATGAACTTGATGATCATTAGCACCTGGCTGGTATAATTAGTTAATCTTACACCTAACTCTAATTCTATAAAATCCCTGACTTTGTGCAAGTGTAAAAAGTGTGCAAATGTAGGAATTGATTCTGGTTTGAAGCCAAAGGGTAGTCAAAACATTAATGCACAAATAGTAATTTGATTTAGATTTTTCTTCTGTTTGCTCACGTTGCAATTTGTGAATTGCTAAAAATAAACAAACAAACAAAAAAAAAAAAACAAATAAAAAACAAACAAAAAATATATATAAAGAATTCTTATTTTACAGCATTTTGCCACACCTGCCTAAACCTTTTGCACAGTACTGGATAGATAGATACAGTAGACAGATAGATAGATAGATAGATAGATAGATAGATAGATTTTTTTTTTTGGGGGGGGGGGGGGTTACACCTTTAAATATTTTTGAAGTGAAGGGTTTTTTCAATTATATTATCTATACTGTGTGTGTATGTGTGTGTGTGTATATATATATATATATATATATATATATATATATATACAGTTGCAAGAAAAAGTATGTGAACCCCTTAGGATTACGTGGAGTTTTGTATGAATTGAGCATAAAATGTGCTCTGAACGTCATCTAAGTCACAACAATAGAAGAACACAGTCTGCTGAACATAATACTACACAAACATTAGATGTTGCCATGGTTTAATTGCACATAACATGTAAACATTCACAGTGCAGGGAGGAAAAAGTATGTGAGGCCCTAGCTTAATGACTTCTCCCAGAGCTAATTGGAGCCAGGAGTGAGCCAACCTTGACTCCAATCAGTGGGATGATATTGGATGTGTTGCTGACAGCTGTCCTGCCCTTAAAAAACACACACCTGTTTTGGGTTTACTGGTTTCAAGAAGCACTGTCTGATGTGAACCATGCCTCGCAGAAAAGAGCTCTCAGAAGACCTACGATCAAGAATTGTTGACTTGCATGAAGCTGGAAAGGGTTACAAAAGTATCTCCTTGAGCCTTGATGTTCATGTGTCCACGGTAAGACAGACTGTCTAAAATGGAGAAATTTTAGCACTGTTGCTACTCTCCCTAGGTGTGGTCGTCCTGTAAAAATGACTGCAAGAGTACAGCGCAGAATGCTGCATGAGGTAAAGAAGAATCCCAGAGTGTCAGCTAAAGACCTACAGAAATCTCTGGCACATGCTAACATTTGTGTTGACACATCTACAATAAGGAAAACATTAAACAAGAATGGAGTACATGGGAGGACACCACGGAGGAAGCCATTGCTGTCCAAAAAGAAGATTGCAGCACGTTTGAAGTTTGCAAAAGAGCACCTGGATGTTCCACAGCACTACTGGCAAAATATACTGTGGACAGATGAAACCAAGATTGAGTTGTTTGGGAAGAACACACAACACTATGTGTGGAGAAAAAAAGGCACAGCACACCAACATCAAAACCTCATCTCCACTGTGAAACATGGCGGAGGGAGCATCATGGTTTGGGGCTGCTTTGCTGCCTCAGGGCCTGGACGGATTGTTGTCATTGATGGGAAAATGAATTCCAGCGTTTATCAAGACATTTTGCAGGAAAACGTACAACCATCTGTCCGCCAACTGCAGCTCCGCAGAGGATGGGTGATGCAACAGGACAATGACCCAAAGCATACAAGTAATTTAACAAAACAATGGCTGCAACAGCACAGAATACGCCTTCTGGAGTGGCCCAGTCAGAGTCCTGACCTCAACCCGATTGAAATGCTGTGGCATGACCTTAAGAGAGCGATTCACACCAGACATCCCAAGAATATTGCTACACTGAAACAGTTTTGTGAAGAGAAGTGGTCCAAAATGACTCCAGATCATTGTGCAGGTCTGATCTGCAACTACAGGAAACGTTTGGTTGAGGTTATTGCTGCCAAAGGAGGGTCAACCAGTTATTAAGTCCAAAGGTTCACATACTTTTTCCTCCCTGCACTGTGAATGTTTACATGTTATGTGCAATTAAACCATGGCAACATCTAATGTTTGTGTAGTATTATGTTCAGCAGACTGTGTTCTTCTATTGTTGTGACTTAGATGACGTTCAGAGCACATTTTATGCCCAATTCATGCAAAACTCCACGGAATCCCAAGGGGTTCACATACTTTTTCTTGCAACTGTATATATTGTGACAGTGTGGCAATCTGTCACCCAGGATTCTCAACAAGGCAGGTTGAGGGGCTCCAGGGTAAGTGTTTGATACGGAGGAAAGTGGCTTTTCACTTTCCTCCTTTGTTTTTAAGGTCCAGTTTGGGATCTGGAGCCTGGAGATTTCAAAGAGATCTGGGAGGGATGAAATCTCCAATCCTGGGACCAGGTTTTGGGAATGGCCAGGAGACTGATTGCACAGGTGTGTGCGGGCCTTTTCATAGAGTCAGGACCAGGGTTCTGGGCTCCACCCCGGCAGATAGGAGTCAGGAGGTCTCCACCAAGGAGAGGTGGAAGCCAAAAGCGGCAAGGAGCTGTTAGAGACTAGCTATGTGCTAGTGGCCAGCTGTGTGCAAGAGCCATGTTTTGAAAGAGTCTGCAGGAGACAGACGTAAGCCTGAAGAGGAAGGCCAGTGGAAGAGTGTTTATATCTGAGAGAGCCAGGAGGCTGAATTTTGTGTATATGGATGATCGATACCCCTGTGTGGGAAACTTCTGATGTTTTGAACTTTCATTTAAATAAAAGTGGGCTAAAAAGGCCTTAAAAAGCAAGCGAGTTGCTGTGTGCAATACAAAAGCTCTACCACTTTGAAGCGAGTTCCCACAATATATATATACTGTATATATATATACATACACTATATTGTATTGGGACGCCTACATGCACATGAACTTTAATGGCATCTCAGTGTTAGTCCATAGGGTTCAATATTGAGTTGTAACACCCTTTGCAGCTATAACAGCTGCAACTCTTCTGGAAAGGCTGTCCACAAGGTTTAGGAGTGTGTCTAATGGCATATTTGACCATTCTTCCAGAAGCGCATTTGCGAGGTCAAGCATTGACGTCAGACGAGAAGGTCTGGCTCGCACTCTCCTCTCTAACTCATCCTAAAGGTTTTCTATCGGGTTGAGGTCAGGATCAGTGTGCAGGCAAGTCAAGTTCCTCCACCCCAAACTCACTCATCCATGTCTTTATGGACCTTGCTTTGTGCACTGGTGTTCCTACAACATTTGGAGCATGAAATTGTCAGATAGTTGGCGACTTCTGTGCACTGTGCGATTCAGCATGCGCTGACCCCGCTCTGTCATTTTATGTGGCCTACTACTTCGTAGCTGAGTTGCTGTTGTTCGCAGTTGATTCCACTTTGTTATAATACTACTAACAGTTGACCATGGAATTTTTTTAGTAGCAAGTAAATGTCACAGATGGACTTGTTTCACAGGTGGCAACCTACCATGGTACCACGCTTGGATTTGCTGAGCTCCTGAGAGTGACCCATTCTTTCACAAATGTCTATAGTAGCAGTCTGCATACCTAGGTGCTTGATTCTATATACCTGTGGCCATGGAGGTGATTGGAACGCCTGAATCCAATGATTTGGAGGGATGTCTCAATACTTTTGGCAATATAATATACAGTATATGTATATATATCCATAGATTTTGTTTAACCCCTTGGTGTCTCCCGGCCCCTTAAGGAGTTTGTGATGCCAAGAGGCGGGGCAGGGTTTAGGGTCATGGGACTACTGTGATTGGCTGTCACAGTAGTCAAATGATTGGAAAGATCCCAATCACAAGTAGCAATCTGGACCTTTCCGCGAGGCACCGGTAAATGTGCCAGGAGCGTGCATGGCGCTCTCTCAACACGTGTGTTTTTTGGGGAACACAAATATGCAGCCTCTCGGCGTCAAGGCCCAGCCTCAGTACCAGCAGGTTAAGAATATTAACATCATTTGGATTAAAATAGAAGTAGATAGTAGTTTGTTAGGGTGTGGGCTGCATGGTTTTTTTTAATAGGATTCTCTAATCTACTGTGGCCATTATTGCCTCCTGTATAGTGTAAAGTAATGGTTCTGAAAATTATGTATTATGTACCATGGGTATTGGGTTTTATGTGTGGCGTATATATGCATTCACAGGTATGTGTATATATATATATATATATATATATATATATATTGGGACTTCTGCTGATTTGATTTTGAATTACCAGCATCACTGTCAGTGCTTGGATACACATGACAGTAGCCTTTCTCGACATGCTATCTGTTTTCATTAAGCACCATTGCATTTGCACTGAAAACATTTGGAAGAATGACACAACTGTACCTTCAGAACATAACAGGATATTACATAAGTTACAGCAGCTAAGAAAATTGAGTGCCTTTTGTGCATGTCCTTTATCATTGAGCCCATTTGTCAGTGTATGCAATCCACTGTTGGACTCTGGTGGTGCTTTCTGGACAGTCAAAGATAGTGCTTACTTTAAAGTTTAAACAACAGTCAGAGGAACAGGAAGTAATGAGAGGTCTCTTTGGTGAGGACAAAAGCTGCACCACAAAACTTTTTAATAGTGTAAATCATAATATGAACCATGTAATGTATTGTTGACACACAAATCTTACCTTCCACCTCCGATCAAAACTCAAAGATTTGTGTGACCCGTGCTTTAAAAAAATGTCAAACATCCCTTTATTCCAGAAACATTACAGACAATCTTGTGACAAGTGGTTTCCTCATTGTACTTTCTACTGCACAAATGGAGGATGTTTTTCACTGCTAGAGTTGCTTAAAACTCAGTTCTAGTTTTCAGGGAACCCCTCCAAAGTTCCCTTTCCTGGCCTCCTACCTCCCACCCCACACATTAAACAATTTCCAGCCTACATTCTCCTAACTCCAGCCAGTCGTGTGACAAGTGGGCTCTTCTGCATCAATGGTGGATGGTTTTCATTGATAGTATGGTGCTAATGTTATGACTAGAGATGAGCGAAGAAATGAAAAATTCGATTCGACTGATTCGGCGAATTCGTGGACAATATTCGATTCGAGTCGAATAAATTCGCTGTGAATTTAACTTAAAAAAGGGTGTTTCTAGGCTTCAGAGAGACTTAATATTAGTGCAGAACACTGTACCTTTAATTTAAATGCCCTTGGAGTCTGCTGGGGAAGAGAAATAATACTGTCTGTCAGTATGACATGCAGATGAGTGCCGTCGATCTTAGAATCACTGCACACTTCACTCCTTTGGCCAGTCACGGGGCCAAAACCAGTGTTTGGAGCCACAGTGTGGCGGTGGAGGCAGCAGCAATGGGAGGCCATACAGCAACCTATGACAAAATGGAAACCAGCAGGAGCGTGAGGAGACCTGAAAGTGGCACATGGCAGAGTGGGAGCAATGGGAGGCGGTACAGGGACCCAGGTCACACTGTGGGCCCAGCAGCAGCGTGACCAGGCGGTACGGGGGCCCATGGCCGATATGGGGCTTGGTGGCACCTATGGAAGGCCTGTAATCTGCCAGCAACCTATGACAAAATGGACAACCGCAGGAGTGTGAGGAGATTTCAAAGTGGCACATGGCAGAGTGGAAGCAATGGGAGGCCGTACAGGGACCCAGGTCACACTGTGGGACCAGCATCAGCGTGAACAGGCGGTACGGGGGCCCATGGCCGATTTGACCTCATTCATCCCATAGTCCTGCCGACTCACGAATAGCGTGGCCTCCTCAAAGGGCCTGAGCAAGCGCAGGTGTCACACATGAGCTGACAATGGCTGACATCTAAGTTACACAGGGAGTACCTTTATCCGCTTTTAACATCAGGAAATCTGTGATGGCCTTTAGCTGTTCGTAAAGGCGGTCTAACATATGTAGGGTTGAATTACACCTTGTTGCAACGTCACAGCATGAGGAGTCGGTACGGGGGCCCATGGCAGATTACATGTCTGGCAGCAGCAATGGGAGGCCCGTAATCTGCCAGCACCCTATGTCAAAAAATTTAACACACCAGCAGTGTGAAGAGACCTGAATGTGGCACATGGCAGCAGAGTGTGGCGATGGAGACAGCAGCAATGGGAGGCCGTACAGGGACCCATGAGAGACTCTGGACTTGGCAGCAGCATGAGGAGGCGGTATATAGGGGCCCATGGCAGATTAGGGGCCTGGCAGCAGCTATGTGAGGCCCGTAATCTGCCTGCACCCTATGTCAAAAAATTAAACACACCAGCAGTGTGAAGAGACCTGAAAGTGGCACATGGCAGCAGAGTGTGGCGATGGAGACAGCAGCAATGGGAGGCCGTACAGGGACCCATGAGAGACTCTAGACTTGGCAGCAGCATGAGGAGGCGGTATATAGGGGCCCATGGCAGATTAGGGGCCTGGCAGCAGCTATGTGAGGCCCGTAATCTGCCTGCACCCTATGTCAAAAAATTTAACACACCAGCAGTGTGAAGAGACCTGAAAGTGGCACATGGCAGCAGAGTGTGGCGATGGAGACAGCAGCAATGGGAGGCCGTACAGGGACCCATGAGAGACTCTGGACTTGGCAGCAGCATGAGGAGGCGGTATATAGGGGCCCATGGCAGATTAGGGGCCTGGCAGCAGCTATGTGAGGCCCGTAATCTGCCTGCACCCTATGTCAAAAAATTAAACACACCAGCAGTGTGAAGAGACCTGAAAGTGGCACATGGCAGAGTGTGGCGATGGAGACAGCAGCAATGGGAGGCCGTACAGGGACCCATGACAGACTCTAGACTTGGCAGCAGCATGAGGAGGCGGTATATAGGGGCCCATGGCAGATTAGGGGCCTGGCAGCAGCTATGTGAGGCCCGTAATCTGCCTGCACCCTATGTCAAAAAATTTAACACACCAGCAGTGTGAAGAGACCTGAAAGTGGCACATGGCAGCAGAGTGTGGCGATGGAGACAGCAGCAATGGGAGGCCGTACAGGGACCCATGAGAGACTCTGGACTTGGCAGCAGCATGAGGAGGCGGTATATAGGGGCCCATGGCAGATTAGGGGCCTGGCAGCAGCTATGTGAGGCCCGTAATCTGCCTGCACCCTATGTCAAAAAATTTAACACACCAGCAGTGTGAAGAGACCTGAAAGTGGCACATGGCAGCAGAGTGTGGCGATGGAGACAGCAGCAATGGGAGGCCGTACAGGGACCCATGAGAGACTCTGGACTTGGCAGCAGCATGAGGAGGCGGTATATAGGGGCCCATGGCAGATTAGGGGCCTGGCAGCAGCTATGTGAGGCCCGTAATCTGCCTGCACCCTATGTCAAAAAATTTAACACACCAGCAGTGTGAAGAGACCTGAAAGTGGCACATGGCAGCAGAGTGTGGCGATGGAGACAGCAGCAATGGGAGGCCGTACAGGGACCCATGACAGACTCTAGACTTGGCAGCAGCATGAGGAGGCGGTATATAGGGGCCCATGGCAGATTAGGGGCCTGGCAGCAGCTATGTGAGGCCCGTAATCTGCCTGCACCCTATGTCAAAAAATTAAACACACCAGCAGTGTGAAGAGACCTGAAAGTGGCACATGGCAGAGTGTGGCGATGGAGACAGCAGCAATGGGAGGCCGTACAGGGACCCATGAGAGACTCTAGACTTGGCAGCAGCATGAGGAGGCGGTATATAGGGGCCCATGGCAGATTAGGGGCCTGGCAGCAGCTATGTGAGGCCCGTAATCTGCCTGCACCCTATGTCAAAAAATTTAACACACCAGCAGTGTGAAGAGACCTGAAAGTGGCACATGGCAGCAGAGTGTGGCGATGGAGACAGCAGCAATGGGAGGCCGTACAGGGACCCATGACAGACTCTAGACTTGGCAGCAGCATGAGGAGGCGGTATATAGGGGCCCATGGCAGATTAGGGGCCTGGCAGCAGCTATGTGAGGCCCGTAATCTGCCTGCACCCTATGTCAAAAAATTAAACACACCAGCAGTGTGAAGAGACCTGAAAGTGGCACATGGCAGCAGAGTGTGGCGATGGAGACAGCAGCAATGGGAGGCCGTACAGGGACCCATGACAGACTCTGGACTTGGCAGCAGCATGAGGAGGCGGTATATAGGGGCCCATGGCAGATTAGGGGCCTGGCAGCAGCTATGTGAGGCCCGTAATCTGCCTGCACCCTATGTCAAAAAATTTAACACACCAGCAGTGTGAAGAGACCTGAAAGTGGCACATGGCAGCAGAGTGTGGCGATGGAGACAGCAGCAATGGGAGGCCGTACAGGGACCCATGAGAGACTCTGGACTTGGCAGCAGCATGAGGAGGCGGTATATAGGGGCCCATGGCAGATTAGGGGCCTGGCAGCAGCTATGTGAGGCCCGTAATCTGCCTGCACCCTATGTCAAAAAATTTAACACACCAGCAGTGTGAAGAGACCTGAAAGTGGCACATGGCAGCAGAGTGTGGCGATGGAGACAGCAGCAATGGGAGGCCGTACAGGGACCCATGACAGACTCTAGACTTGGCAGCAGCATGAGGAGGCGGTATATAGGGGCCCATGGCAGATTAGGGGCCTGGCAGCAGCTATGTGAGGCCCGTAATCTGCCTGCACCCTATGTCAAAAAATTAAACACACCAGCAGTGTGAAGAGACCTGAAAGTGGCACATGGCAGAGTGTGGCGATGGAGACAGCAGCAATGGGAGGCCGTACAGGGACCCATGAGAGACTCTAGACTTGGCAGCAGCATGAGGAGGCGGTATATAGGGGCCCATGGCAGATTAGGGGCCTGGCAGCAGCTATGTGAGGCCCGTAATCTGCCTGCACCCTATGTCAAAAAATTTAACACACCAGCAGTGTGAAGAGACCTGAAAGTGGCACATGGCAGCAGAGTGTGGCGATGGAGACAGCAGCAATGGGAGGCCGTACAGGGACCCATGAGAGACTCTGGACTTGGCAGCAGCATGAGGAGGCGGTATATAGGGGCCCATGGCAGATTAGGGGCCTGGCAGCAGCTATAGGAGGCCCATAATCTGCCAGCACCCTATGTCAAAAAATTCAACACACCAGCAGTGTGAGGAGACCTGAAAGTGGCACATGGCATGAGACACTGTGGACCTGGCAGCAGCATGAGGAGGCGGTATATAGGGGCCCATGGCAGATTAGGGGCCTGGCAGCAGCTATGGGAGGCCCATAATCTGCCAGCACCCTATGTCAAAAAATTCTACACACCAGCAGTGTGTGAGGAGACCTGAAAGTGGCACATGGCAGAGTGTGGCGATGGAGACAGCAGCAATGGGAGGCCGTACAGGGACCCATGAGAGACTCTGGACCTGGCAGCAGCATGAGGAAGCGGTATATAGGGGCCTATGGCAGATTAGGGGCCTGGCAGCAGCTATAGGAGGCCCATAATCTGCCAGCACCCTATGTCAAAAAATTCAACACACCAGCAGTGTGTGAGGAGACCTCAAAGTGGCACATGTTTGAGGCATGATTCATGGCGGATTTAGTCAGTTGTGTCAGGAACTGGTGGTTTGAAATCCAGACTAATCCACGCCTGATTCATTTTCACAAACGTGAGTCTCTCCACACTTTGGGTGGACAGTCGTGTCCTCCGCGGAGTTACAATACCTCCTGCCGCACTAAACACGCGCTCCGATGCCACGCTACTGGCCGGGCATGACAGCCTTTCAAGGGCAAATTCAGCTAGTTGGGGCCAAAGGTCAAGTTTCGTTGCCCAGTAGTCAAGGGGATTGTCTACCTCGGTTGGCAGGGTGCTGTCCAAGTAGGCCCAAGCCTGTTGTTTGAGCTCCTGCTCCAGGTCCACCTGATGCTGCTGCTGCTGCTGCGGCTGGTTAGTAGTTTCCTCACTGCGCTGGTGAAGAAAGCTACTCATCATCGACTGCAGACTGAGGCAGCCACTGCTGGTGGAGCTGCCACTGCTCCTACCACCCCACCCCTCCCCTGCTGCCATGCCAGCGGAACGCGAGCGCACAGGGCCCACAGTGTCTGAGGATGGACGTTGGCGCACAAAGGCAGAGACCAACTGACTACATAGGTGGTTTTTATAGTACGTAATTTTGGCCTCCCTCTCAGCAGGTGTGAAAAAGGCCACCATTTTGGACCGGTAGCGAGGGTCCAACAAGGTGGACAGCCAAAAGTCATCCCTCTGTCTGATGGTTATTATTCGGCTGTCGCTACGCAAGCAACCGAGCATGCTATGGGCCATTTGTGCCAAGGAATGCGAGGGACTCCCTGCCTCCATCTCCACAGCATACTGCCACGGTGCGTCTGGGTCCTCTGTCTCCTCCTCCTCCTCCTCTACCAGATGCTCCTGCTCCTCCACTCCTGTCCGCTGAGTGGAAAAACCACCCATTTCACTCAATAATTCCTGAGCACAAATGTCCTCCTCTACCTCCTCCTCTTCTTCCTGTCCTGCCCCCACAGGGGTCATGTGGCGTTGAGATCTGTGCGCCACGTCTACCGCACCCTGACCAGCCATTGTTAACAGCATTTGTTCCAGGACGTGCAACAGAGGAATGACGTCGTTCATCCCATAGTCCTGCCGACTCACGAATAGCGTGGCCTCCTCAAAGGGCCTGAGCAAGCGGCAGGTGTCACGCATGAGCTGCCAATGGCTGACATCTAAGTTACACAGGGGAGTACCTTTATCCGCTTGTAACATCAGGAAATCGGTGATGGCCTTTCGCTGCTCGTAAAGGCGGTCTAACATGTGTAGGGTTGAATTCCACCTTGTTGCAACGTCGCAGATCAGGCGATGCTGTGGAATTCCGTTCTGCCGCTGCAGCTCAATGAGGGTGTTCTTTGCGGTGTAGGAATGGCTGAAATGCATGCACAGTTTACGTGACATTTTAAGGATGTCTTGCAGTGGGATGGTGGATTTTAGGAACCGCTTGACAACCAGATTGAACACGTGAGCCATGCATGGCGCATGGCACAACCTTCCTTGACGCAGAGCAGACACCATGTTCTTTCCGTTGTCAGTCAACATGGTTCCGATTTTTAGTTTGCGCGGAGACAGCCATCTGTCGATTTCTCTGTTCATTACACTCAGCAGTTCCTCCCCTGTGTGACTACGTTCGCCAAGGCATACCAGGTGCAGCACAGCGTGACACCGTTGCGCCCTGCACATGTGATATGCCGGTCGGGTAATGGGACTTGGCACGGGGGTGGCGGCTGAGGACACGGCGGAAAAAGAGGTGGTAGAGGCGGACATGGTTGCTGGACCAAGGACGTGCAAACGTGGAGGCAAAAGCGTCGTGACCTGTCCAAGTTGCTGGTGCGGCTGTGCCGGCACCACGTTCACCCAGTGGGCCGTAAATGACATGTACTGTCCCTGACCGTAGTTACAGCTCCACACGTCGGCGCTGCCGTGCACTTTGGCAGAGACCGACATGCTCAAAGACTGGCCCACCATCTCTTCTACATGTGAATGCAGGGCTGGCACTGCCTTTTGGGCAAAGAAATGACGGCTTGGCACTCTCCACCGCGGCGCGGCACAAGCCATCATTTCTCGGAAAGGTGCTGAGTCCACCAGTTGGAAAGGGAGGGACTGCAGCACCAGCAACTTGGACAGGAGGACGTTCAGCTTTTGCACCGTCGGGTGCGTGCTCGCAAACTGTTGTCTCTTGGATACGGATTCCAAGAAAGACTGTTGACGGAATCCGAGAAGAGGAGTAGCAGGAGAAGGAGCATCTGAACGAGCGGAAGATGCCAATGAGCGACAACTCCCCTCAGCAGAGGTGTTGGAGCCTTGACTGGCTGATAGAGGGCGATTGACGACGTCGGGTGACGGAGCAAGTAACGGAGCGGGTGATGGAGCGGGGGCTGGGGCAGGCAGAACCGCCGTATGTTTATCACGGTTTTCCCAGGCCACCGAATGGTGACGCTGCATATGCTGACGCAACGCTGTAGTCCCAACATGGGCCCCCTGGCCACGCTTGCATTTCTGGCCACATAGTCGACATACGGCTACGTTTACTTCCTCGGGCGGCTTGAGGAAAAATTGCCACACCACCGAGTAGGAAACTTTGCCCCCGCTACTCTTCACTGGCTGACTGCTACTTCCTCCGTGCGCACCGGCACCACTACTGGCCGTGGTGGTAGGCTGCAGTGGAGCTGGTGCTCTACTCCGTGGACGTTTGGCTCCACTGACACTGATGCGACCCTGCTGCTGTCTCCTGGGCAACCCACCGACTGTTTTGCTCGCTGCCAAGCTGCCACCCTCTTCTCCTGATGATGCGGAAGAAATTGCCTGATGACGACGAGGCTGCCAAGTGCGATCAACCTCCTCATCATCAAGTAGGGTCTCCGCCTCACTACTAGCCCCCTCGGCTGCGTCTGGGTCAGGAGACAGACCTGTCTCTAGACCGGCTACCGAGCCACTCTCCTCGCCAGTACTTGTTCGCTTGGCTGCTGAAAAGGCCGATGTCTCCCCCCGTTCCTGACCGCCCTCTGTTAGCTCTTCCTCACTGTACAGTGGGGCTGAGCCCACAGCATGCGATACTTCGCTTGGTGAAGGAACAGCAAAGGACAGGGGCAGGTAGAGGACACGTGATTTCAGTGGGCTTGGTCCCGGGCCATGCCAACTAACGGTTGTGTCTGACGTACCCACCGACCGTTGGCTGTAGGTGTCAGAGGTGACCTGGGAAGAGGAAGACGACCGAGCCAACCAATCAATGACGGCAGGGTTGTCGGTGGAGACACGACCGCTGGATGACACCGGGAGCACTGGCCTCTGGCTGCGAATACTGCTGCCTCGACCCCTTCCTCTGCTGCCACGTCTGCTCGCTCCTAAAACATTGCCTCCTCTGCCACTCCTCTGCATGTTGTCTGACATACTATTTAATTCAACGATTAGGTGTCCCTGAGTAACAATTCTCTGGCACTCAGTAACAATTCTGTCTGTCCCTGAGTATGAATTCTGTGGCCCTGAGTAACAATTCTGTGTCTGTGCGAGTAACAATTCTGTGTCTGTGCGAGTAACAATTCTGTGTCTGTGCAAGTAACAATTTTGTGTCTGTGCGAGTAACAATTCTCTGGCACTCAGTAACAATTCTGTCTGTCCCTGAGTAACAATTCTCTGGCACTCAGTAACAATTCTGTCTGTCCCTGAGTAACAATTCTCTGGCACTCAGTAACAATTCTGTCTATCCCTGAGTATGAATTCTGTGGCCCTGAGTAACAATTCTGTGTCTGTGCGAGTAACAATTCTGTGTCTGTGCAAGTAACAATTTTGTGTCTGTGCGAGTAACAATTCTCTGGCACTCAGTAACAATTCTGTCTGTCCCTGAGTAACAATTCTCTGGCACTCAGTAACAATTCTGTCTGTCCCTGAGTATGAATTCTGTGGCCCTGAGTAACAATTCTGTGTCTGTGCGAGTAACAATTCTGTGTCTGTGCAAGTAACAATTTTGTGTCTGTGCGAGTAACAATTCTCTGGCACTCAGTAACAATTCTGTCTGTCCCTGAGTAACAATTCTCTGGCACTCAGTAACAATTCTGTCTGTCCCTGAGTAACAATTCTCTGGCACTCAGTAACAATTCTGTCTGTCCCTGAGTAACAATTCTCTGGCACTCAGTAACAATTCTGTCTGTCCCTGAGTAACAATTCTCTGGCACTCAGTAACAATTCTGTCTGTCCCTGAGTATGAATTCTGTGGCCCTGAGTAACAATTCTGTGTCTGTGCGAGTAACAATTCTGTGTCTGTGCAAGTAACAATTTTGTGTCTGTGCGAGTAACAATTCTCTGGCACTCAGTAACAATTCTGTCTGTCCCTGAGTAACAATTCTCTGGCACTCAGTAACAATTCTGTCTGTCCCTGAGTAACAATTCTCTGGCACTCAGTAACAATTCTGTCTGTCCCTGAGTAACAATTCTCTGGCACTCAGTAACAATTCTGTCTGTCCCTGAGTATGAATTCTGTGGCCCTGAGTAACAATTCTGTGTCTGTGCGAGTAACAATTCTGTGTCTGTGCAAGTAACAATTTTGTGTCTGTGCGAGTAACAATTCTCTGGCACTCAGTAACAATTCTGTCTGTCCCTGAGTAACAATTCTCTGGCACTCAGTAACAATTCTGTCTGTCCCTAAGTAACAATTCTCTGGCACTCAGTAACAATTCTGTCTGTCCCTGAGTATGAATTCTGTGGCCCTGAGTAACAATTCTGTGTCTGTGTGAGTAACAATTCTGTGTCTGTGCAAGTAACAATTTTGTGTCTGTGCGAGTAACAATTCTCTGGCACTCAGTAACAATTCTGTCTGTCCCTGAGTAACAATTCTCTGGCACTCAGTAACAATTCTGTCTGTCCCTGAGTAACAATTCTCTGGCACTCAGTAACAATTCTGTCTATCCCTGAGTATGAATTCTGTGGCCCTGAGTAACAATTCTGTGTCTGTGCGAGTAACAATTCTGTGTCTGTGCAAGTAACAATTTTGTGTCTGTGCGAGTAACAATTCTCTGGCACTCAGTAACAATTCTGTCTGTCCCTGAGTAACAATTCTCTGGCACTCAGTAACAATTCTGTCTGTCCCTGAGTAACAATTCTCTGGCACTCAGTAACAATTCTGTCTGTCCCTGAGTAACAATTCTCTGGCACTCAGTAACAATTCTGTCTGTCCCTGAGTAACAATTCTCTGGCACTCAGTAACAATTCTGTCTGTCCCTGAGTATGAATTCTGTGGCCCTGAGTAACAATTCTGTGTCTGTGCGAGTAACAATTCTGTGTCTGTGCAAGTAACAATTTTGTGTCTGTGCGAGTAACAATTCTCTGGCACTCAGTAACAATTCTGTCTGTCCCTGAGTAACAATTCTCTGGCACTCAGTAACAATTCTGTCTGTCCCTGAGTAACAATTCTCTGGCACTCAGTAACAATTCTGTCTGTCCCTGAGTATGAATTCTGTGGCCCTGAGTAACAATTCTGTGTCTGTGCGAGTAACAATTCTGTGTCTGTGCAAGTAACAATTTTGTGTCTGTGCGAGTAACAATTCTCTGGCACTCAGTAACAATTCTGTCTGTCCCTGAGTAACAATTCTCTGGCACTCAGTAACAATTCTGTCTGTCCCTGAGTAACAATTCTCTGGCACTCAGTAACAATTCTGTCTGTCCCTGAGTAACAATTCTCTGGCACTCAGTAACAATTCTGTCTGTCCCTGAGTAACAATTCTCTGGCACTCAGTAACAATTCTGTCTGTCCCTGAGTAACAATTCTGTCTGTCCCTGAGAATGAATTCTGTGGCCCTGAGTAAGAATTCTCTGGCATCAGTAACAATTCTGTCTGTCCCTGAGTAACAATTCTCTGGCACTCAGTAACAATTCTGTCTGTCCCTGAGTAAAAATTCTGTGGCCCTAATAACGTTTCTGTGGCCCTAAGTAACAATTCTCTGGCACTGAGTAACAATTCTGTCTGTCCCTGAGTATGAATTCTGTGGCCCTAACTAGCGTTTCTTTGTCCCTAAATAACGATTCTGTGGCCCTCATTAACAAGTCTGTGTCCCTGAGTAATGGTTCTCTGTCCCTAAGTAACTTCTCTCTGTCCCCAATTCTCGTTTCTGTGGCCGTAACTCTGTCCCTGTCCCTAGTACAGAGCGGTCTGCCTCTGTTCAATGACTGCAGGCAAATGAAGATTTCCAAAATGGCCGCTATATATACCTCGACCATTACACAGTGCTGGCTGGCTGGCTGCTGATTGGCTGATGCGATCACATGTCGTTGAGGAATGCATTATGGGGCAGCGCGCCTTGTCTGCGCGCCTTCCCCGACATCCCCGCTCCGTCGCCGCACATGTCAGCCGCCATTTTCGGAAAAATTTCGATTCGCGCGTCCGAATTAGGCTGTTTTTCGGATTCGGCACGAATCGAAATTTTTCCGATATTCGACTCGAATTCCACTTCGGATACTTCGATTCGCTCATCTCTAGTTATGACATATGAGCTCCATTTTACTGTGAGCCCAGACTTCATGGCAATGCACCCCGAGAGGTGTGTCATTGACAGCCTGGGCGCACAGGAAATGTTTGAATCATATCAGACCTCATTGGATCAGGAAGAAGAGCAGCCACCGGAATCAGAGGAGGAAATGGAGTAAAATACTGGAGGAGGTAAATCATTTTTAAGAATGTTTATTTTTTTCTCAAAGGAGATGAAAATAAGAGACTTCTCCATGAACAAAAGACATAGGTGAGCTTTCAAAGGCTGATTTGTTCCCACTATGTTTTCACAGGTTTAGGCTGTAAAAAACATGTATATTGTTCTATTTGTTCCATAAAGTATTCTGGACTATGTTGGTGCAAAATAAATAACTGAATTAAAACTTTACTTCTCTATTGTCTAAAGTTGCTAGATAAGTAGGTGTATGCTAATATCAAGCTGTACAAAATTTCCAGTCTACCGCTCATTTGAAGTTGCCAGAACCTTTTTTATTTTCATCTAGCTTGTCTGTTTTTGGGAAAAAATGGAGATTGAGATTGTTTAGTGCTGTGACTTCTAGCAAGCGTTTCAAATGATTATCCTTGTACACATTATTCCTAAAACAATAAGATGCTATGCAAAGCTTCAACTATTGTAACAGTTATCAGCTGTTTTCTTTTCCTTTGTGTTTATAACACATTGTTCATACTTTCAATGTAGTGCTCAGTCATAGCTCCAGCTATGTATGATTTCTCTAGTGAAGAACTATTTCTCAGCTTCTGTGCAGCAATGTGTTTGTATTCTCAAAGGCTACTCTTCAATCTCAGTGTTGTTTTTATTGTGCTTGCAACAAAACGAATCAGAATTCTTTATACTTCAGTTGAGGAAGAAATTTAGCATTGAGAAATTTTGAACATATTTGCTCATCCACGGATTTAAAATGTTGACAGCATTTCACATTGTTTTTTGGAAAGCAGGAGTCTACTGAATATAAGTGATATGTTTTTAGAATTTATAAATATTATTTGATCTTTAACGTTCATTTTCTTGTTTAAAAATTACTCAATTTTAACCAAAGTGTTAAAAAGCAGATTAGTAATACTTTTATAGCAGTAAAAAAGTGCTACTTATGCTACTTAGGGTATTTGGATGAGTTGCATGAACTGGAGATTTTTTTTAATAGGAAAATCCTGACGAGTAATACATACTAATGTCACCAGAAGCTGTTAATGTCATTGTGGTAGTGCAGTCAGATACATCTTGAATTGGTTTGACTCATAGAAAACAATAGCAATTATTTAAAACACCCAGCAAAGCCTGTAACCCCAACACTTGTGGGAGTGTTGATCTCTAGGCAGCCCCCTCAGCTCTAACTGGATTATCACTTTGACTTTTACTCATACAGGACCAGGGGCGGACTGACCATTTGGAAACTCGGGCAGTGCCCGAGTGCCCGGGGTCAGTAGGGGGCCCCATGAGATGCCCCTGGTACCTTTTTCATAGGCTTTTTTGAGTTTGGGCAAGGACACAGGGGCCCCATGATCCCCTATTGCCCGGGGCCCCATGAGTTGTCAGTCTGCCCTTGTACAGGGCACAGCAGTAGTGGTGAAATCAACTTTGCTGCATATTTTTGGCATAGCAAAAGGGCTATATTAAATACAAACTTTTTTAGCAGTCAATGTAGGCCGATTCTATGCAATTAGTGTTGAAATGTATACACACCTGCCACACTGAACAGCCAGGTAAGGGATATTTATTTTCTGGTTCAGCAATGCAGCTTCCAATGTCACCTCCATTTCACTTGATAATGAACCAGCATCATAATCTCCAACATAGTTGACTGGGAAGTGACCCCTAAAGTAATGAAGCTGAATCTGGGAATGACGCTGAGTCCTGGTAGAGATTTTTCTGGTTTGTGTAATGTAGTTGGACTTTGACTTTAAGTAACTTTGGCTAACTATGAATGAAGCATGGGTGGATGAATGAAGGGGGTGTCTCCTCCATTTAAAGATAGGTTTTGATTTATGGAACCTATAACTTCTATGAATGGAAGAGTGGACCTAAAAAGGGCAGGCATAGTACACTTGATGAATACCTGTCACAGGTCCCTCAGCTCTATTATCCTCCACATCACCCGTACATTAACACTGCAGGGGTGAGAGGATCAGAGGACTTTGGATTTTTACTAAAGAAGCAAACATCATTACAAGGGACACTTCACATTGATAATACATACTGTCCCTTGTGCTATTTTTTTTAATGTTTGACTAATATTTTATTTAACTAGCTCTGATGTGTGTATGGATATTTATATTGGAAACCTGTCCTGTAGTAGTATAGAGGCTGCCATTGCTGGCTGACTGACACTCCAAAAAGTGGCAATTTCCCAAGGGACTTTGGAAAACAATTCATTGTCTTGATTAGTTTTTGATACATTAAAATCAGTGCAAGTTAGGGGTTCTGATCTGATAGGATTGTTTTTTTCATGTAATTGACTCTGAGGGTATGGGAGTCAGAGACAACCAGCCAGCCAGCATTTTTCATGAAGATCAGCAATGATGTGAGTATCTGTTCTTTTCACAACAATGTTACATTCAAATTTCTAATGTCCAGTTATGTTGATTAGATTGACTTTTGGTAATGTACAGTATGATGTTTTAATATTACTGCTGCCAGTTCAGAGTCAGTGAGCAAGTGGGTGCAAATATTCCCCTCCACTATATTTCTTTAGCCAGGAGAGTTTAGAGGAATTGCCTTTGATGCAGCAAAAAAGCTGCCTTGATTCTCCTGAGTTAACATGTGGATTATATATGATGGAGTTCTGGGAGTTCTGGTAGATCGCAAGCTTAATAATGGCATGCAATGCCAAGCTGCGGTTTCTAAAGCGAGCAAAATTCTCTCTTGTATTAAAAGAGGTATAGACTCCAGAGAGAGAAGTATCATATTAACCCTGTACACATCATTAGCAATACCTCATCTGGAATATGCAGTTCAGTTTTGGGCACCAATTCACAAAAAGAACATTGGGAAACTGGAGAAAGTGCAGAGAAGGGCAACTAAACTGATACGAGTCATGGAGGAGATCAGCTATGAGGAAAGATTAGAGGAACTGAATTTATTCTCTCTTGAGAAGAGGAGATTAAGGGGGGATATGATCAACATGTATAAATACATCAGTGGTTCATATAGTGAACTCGGTGTAGAGCTATTCACCCTGAGGTCATCACAGAGGACAAGGGGCACTCTTTACATCTGGAGGAAATGAAATTTAATCTCCAAACACGGAAAGGTTTCTTCACAGTGAGAGCTGTGAAAATGTGGAACAGACTCCCTCAACAGCTCAGTGGATTGCTTCAAAAAAGGCCTGGATTTTTTCTTAGATACACAGAATATAACTGGATACTAACATTTATAGGTAAAGTTGATCCAGGAAATATCCGATTGCCTCTTGGGGGATCAGGAAGGAATTTTTTTCCCAGCAGGAGCAAATTGGATTATGCTTTGCTGTGTTTTTTTTGCCTTCCTCTGGATCAACTGTGGGTATAGGATTATAACTTTTTTTTTTTTTTGTGGTTGAACTGAATGGACTTTTGTCTTTTTTCAGCCAGACTAACTATGTTACTATGTAACTATATAGAATGTTAAGATTTTATCTAAAATACTTTTACACTTACTAATTCACTGTTTTTCTTACGTTTCGTACAGGACAACCAGCATTTGCTGTAGCCCACTTAAAGATATTAAACTCTTTATGAGCAAAGACACAGCTGCTAGTTAATATTAATGTTATGGCAACTGGGTGAGCAGGTTGTGCCATTGATATAGGTAGCATTGTTTATTCAAGCATCATGTGCAATATTCATACCCTATCCTTTCATAATTATACTTCAGGGGCAATGCTGTTCTGGCAAGCCATTTAACAGAGATTGTCCTCACAGCCAGCAGTGCTTTGTAAAATGAAAGGTATGGCATCTGCTCTCTAATTATTCATGTTCTGTACGAGCAAGAGAATTGATCATAAAAAGAAAAATGTACCTCCGTTGCCTAAGCATCAGGAGACTTTGCATCTAGGTCAACTGTATAGATGAGCACAGCCAGGGCATGTTTTTATAGTTTGCTTCAACTGTTGGGAGAAAAATAGACCTCGAGAAGAGCATTGTTCTAAATCCTTAAACCTATTTCCCAACTTGTGGATGAATCTTCCATAGTCTGAAACATTATAAAACACCAAGTTTCAATTACCTAGGGTGCAACAGATTTCAGGAGAAAGCATAAACCAGAATTTATCTTGGGGCTTTGTTAGCTGTGCTTACTTATGTGTCAAGTAGACAGCTCAGCTATGAAGCTGGATACTTCTCCCTGATAACTTACAAAGTAATACGTTGAAGACAATTAACTTAATGCGTCCTATTCTAGTGAACTGACTAAATGAGTCGCTTTAAAAAATCTTTAAAGACACTAATTAAATTTCAAACACTGACATTTCTGGCTACTGACTGCAGTCACAGTAATTAACAGCATATTTTTATACATCATAATGCCAAACAAAAGGCAGCGTCTTATAATTATTGTCCCAGTAGAGGCTTCTGCAGGTAGGGATGTCAGTGGGTGTTGCTGAGTGTAATCTGCACACAGCATCCCTCTACATAACTGAAATAAGATGACTCCCTTATCCACTCTGCTAATAACAGTTAAATCAAAGAGAGTGGAATAAATCTGAGCAACAATTAGCCTATTTACAGACTGTAAAACTGGGAAACTTATCAGTGATAAAGGCAAATGTGTTTTGCTTTTTCAGCGCAATAAAGCCTCTATATATTTCCAGAGTATAAGTTTGTACTGTTGCACACAATAGTAGTTCAAGGTGTGCTGGGTTAGCAAATTGTCTTGATTTTCTCAGTTAATTAGGATATTGATGCATTATACCTTTTGCTTTGTTAAAAACTAAGCCAACGCTTTTAGCAAATATAAGGTATATACAGTATTTGTTAAAGTTTTAGAATTTTGTAATGTTGCAGTTAATCACATGGCATACTTTTAATGGGAACTTCATGTAAATGTTAACAATGTCCTGTTATTACTAATCAGAAAATTCCGCAAGGGCACCAAAGTCAGAAATTCCATTCATTTTAATATGTTTTATATGATCCTGTGCAAGATCTTCTCTATGCTTTTGGTGGTTGGTACTATACCCTATTGTATAAGAGTCTGTGCTAGTTTATCTCCCTTTTAACTCCAGCCAAAAACGTTTAAACATTTTGCATAGAGGGGGAAGTGGCTATAACGTCTATCAGTTTTTTTTTGCTGTCTGTGTTCCGTATGGTCAGCAGTCAGTGGGAGTGACAGGGAGGGAAAATGTCTCAACAGGGATCATAGACAACAATAAAATCTCCCCTTTTTAAGTACAGTGGGGAAGCTTTAGGACCTTCAACTGATTAAAGTGATGAAGGGAAATTTCCCCACCTAAAACCTTAAATATATTTAATTCACTTCTAACTATAAAAAAGCCTCCAAATTAGGATAGTACTGGATCCATGGAAATCAAAAACCTGCATTTTGTGGGCTCATTTAGATTAATCCAGAAGATAAAGATACCAGCATCTTTAGTATATTATTTCACTTATAAGAAGAAGTTAGGTGGAGTCAGGATTACCAAGTCAAATACACTTACCGGCCACTTTATTAGGTGCACCTGTTCAACACAGTGGCTAAATGGTTAACACTTTTGCCTGGGAGTACTAGGGTCATAGGTTCGAATCCCAACCACAGCACCACCTGCCTGGAGTTTGCATGTTCTCCCTGTGCCTGCATGGGTTTCCTCCAGGTACTCTGGTTTACTCCCACACTCCAAAGACATGCTGGTAGGTTAATTGGATCCTGTCTAAATTGGCTGATTATCAATTTGTGTCACTAAGCAATTATTATTATTATTACAGGTACTTATATAGTGCCATCAATTTATGCAGCATTTTACATATATATTGTACATTCACATCAGTCCCTAACCCTCAAGGGGCTTACAGTCTAAGGTCCCTAACTTACATTCATACATACACACACTAGGGCCAATCACATGGCAGCAACTCAATGCAGTTAGGCATCTAGACGTGGTGAAGACAACTTGCTGAAGTTCAAACCGAGCATCAGAATAGGGACAAAAGGGGATTTAAGTGACTTTGGATGTGGCATAGTTGTTGGTGCCAGATGGGCTGGTCTGAGTATTTCAAAAACTGCTGATTTACTTGGATTTTCATGCACAACCATCTCTAGGGTTTACACAGAATGGTCTGAGAAAAAGAAAAAATATCCAGTAAGAGGCAGTTGTGTGGACGAAAATGCCTTGTTGATATCAGAGGTCAGAAGAATAGGCAGACTGTCTGCTGTGACGTTCAGATGGCAGGGTCAGAATTTTGTGTAACCAACATGAAAGCATGGATCAATCCTGCCTTGTAACAACAGTTCAGGCTGGTGGTGGTGGTGTAATGGTGTGAAGGGATTTTTTTTTGGCACTAGCAAAGTCTACCTAATAAAGTGACCAGTGAGTGTATGTTGTGTGTGTTTGGTTTTTTTTAGGACTTTCCAGAAAATTAGAGCTAATAGATTTTGACACCTTGCAACATCAATATCACACTACCTAAAATGATCAAACATTCCCATTTAAGTACTCTCTGTAAATGACATATGTTAAAGGCAAGATACAGGGTGGGCCAAAAGTAGATATACATTAATTCTATATTATACATTGTTGTGCACTGTAGATTTTAATAGGGCCCCTTCTCATTCTGCTTCGTCAATATGGAATTAGCTTGACAACACAGCATTTACTGCCCTCTGTATTCAACCAACACCTATGGACTTCTTTTTGGGGCATAGTAAAGTATAAGGTTTTTGAGAGGCTTCCCAGTGGATGAATTGAACAACTTCATCTCAGAAGCATTTATTGATATTGGTGATAACTGTAATTTGTGTGTTACTGAGTATCACAGTATCAGGGACAGGATCCAGAAAGCTGCAACAAGAATGAAGGATATTTTCAAGTACCTTAGAGACTAAACAGTGTAATGGAGTCTTGGGCAGCTTCTATGGCTGTTGCATGGCCCAGTCAGTACAGTATACCTACTTTTGGCCATATTATTCTCAATAATTGTAAAGTAAAAGAAACCATAATTAAATGAAAATGAAAAATGAAAAATAAATGAATAAATAAAATTCCATGTTCTTATCAGTAATATATACCTACTGTAAAATGTCATGATTTGATCAATAATGTATACCTATTTTTGGTCCATTTTGTTTAATGATGTCTTTTCAGCTTGTTATTTTATATATTCATATGTTTTACATATACTTTTATAACTATATGTACACATTTTTTGCTGAACATATAAACATTTTATATATGACAAAGGATTCCCAGAGCAAAGTGTGTTACCTAAAGAGGCAGCAGAGCTGTAACAACTAGATTTGAGGCTCATTTTGTTTGATTGAAAACAAGAAAAAATATTTTTTTTTCTTTTTTCTTAAGTTCTGCCATGATTAATAAAGAAATGTGTGCATAAAATTACACTCCCTTGAATACTTAACCATTAGACATGACATGAGCAATGATTTGGTCAGTTATAATATCCAACATTCAGAAGGTAACTCATGTTTATTCAAGCCTGCAAAAGATTAGCACATGATGAGAACTTTATGGTTGACTTTTAGTCTATCACTGAAAAAAATCAATACCTTTTAAGAACACTTCATTTTTTTACAGATGTATGTACTTAATTTATCAACTGTCATTTTTTCACAGTTAGTCTTGCTAAGCTATAACACATGTATTATTTAAAATAACCATTATTATTCTCAGCCATGTGGTTGTTATTTTCTGCTCCTATTGGTCCTCATTCCTGAACATGATGAATGTTATGGCAAATAATGATTGTCATATCTTAGTCTATAAATTTCTGCACTGTTGGCAAGCCTTAGTATATGACGCACCCCTTTTGTTCATATTAACCACTTGCACTCCAGAGGATTTATCCCCCTTCCTAACTAGGCCATTTTCTGTGATACAGCGCTGCGTTGCTTTAACTGACAATTGCGCGGTCATGCAACACTTTAAATAAATGAAATTTATGTCATTTTCTTCCCACAAATAGAGCTTTCTTTCAGTGGTATTTGATCATCTCTGTATTTTTTTATTTTTCGCACTATAAACAAAAAAAATCGTCAATTTTGAAAAAAAACTATATTTTTGACTTTTTACTATAAAACATATCCAATAAAAAAAATTAAAAAATAAAATTTCTTTAGGCCAAAATGTATTCTGATACATGTCTTTGCTAAAACAAAACTCAATACATGTAACTTAATTGGTTTACATGAAAGTTATAGCAACTACCAATGGCCACATATACACTGGAAATTTTTTTTCTATGCTAGTAATGGCAGCAATCAGTGACTTACAGCGGGACTGTGGCAGGCATTCTGACACTGGGTGGGAACTGACTTATGGCCACTGACATCTTCAGTGACACTAATACAGTGATCAGCCCTAATACAAAAGCAGGGACATTGTACTAATGACACTTGCCAGGAAGGGGTTAACATCTGGGGCGAACAAAGGGTTAACTGTGTGTTGTGCTTACACTGTGTGCTGTTTTACTAGGGAGACATGCTGCTTTCTCTCTCTCTGCTAAGCAGAGAGAAAGCAGCATGCCGATGCTGACAGGAGATAGATCTGTGTTGTTTACACACAGATCTCTCCCCTCTTAGTTATAGCTGCAAGCACCGAGAATCGCCAACCGGGACCTGGTGATTGACATCCGCTGCAACCACTTGCAGCGCGGGTAGGGCAGCATGTACACACGCATGAGCCCCCTGCCTGGAAATGCAAAAATCTTGTATATTTACGTGATTTTGCGTAGACTGGCCACCCTGTAGCAGTATATCTGCTATACGGTGGTAGGTAATAGGTTACTTCAAAATGTACATGTTAGACTTGACTATATCTTTAATTGGTGAGTGATAAAATATGCCTTCTGGATCAATCACCATATTTCTTCAGGAAGAATTGTTAAAACTAAAGTTTAAGTTAAAACAGACTGTCACTTTTTTAAGTGAACTTGAGAGGATAGAGATATAGAATTTGCTATTGTTGTTTTAAGTTAAAGAGTTTTTTTAAAAGGGGCAGTCATATTACACTGTTCAACAGGTAAAAAGTTTTGGGCATAAAATTAGCTAATCTTACATAATTTTGGGGTGCTGAAAATGAAAATGACCCTAAAAAATGTTGATTGGCTCTAGTTACATGATATATTCACCCATCTAATGACGTAAGCCATTCAAAATTATGATGCAACTTCAGCTGCATATTGCGCAATTGATACTGGTGACCAATAGAAAATTGCATGTATACTGAGATGATGCAATATTAGCCTTTAATTGCATCACTTCACTGCATAAAAGCTGCAGTATCTGTAGCTGATTGTAGTTCGACAGCGTCTTTACATTTCGTTTTATGCTTATATAGGCTACTTAGTAATGCCTCGAACTTGTGTGAATAAAGCAGATAATTTCTGCTATATCTGCGGTGAAATAACTTTTATCTCACAAAAAAGGAGGATAACAGGAATGATTAAGAAAGCCTACAACTTGTATTTTGGCTGCAAGATAGGAGACCAGGACAAGAGCTGGGCACCACATATATGCTGCAATTCTTGTGGGACGGCACTGGAGCAATGGTTGAATGGAAAAAAGGCATCTATGCCTTTCGCTGTGCCAATGATTTGGAGAGAGCCAACAGATCATGTTAGTAATTGTTACTTTTGTATGGTGCCTCCAATTGTAAAAGGGCTAAATAAGAAGAAAAAGTTATCTGTGCACTATCCAAATATTCCATCGGCAATACGTCCAGTTCCTCATGGAGAGGGGCTACCAATTCCTAAAGCACCAGAATCCTTCGTGGTTGAGTCAAGTGAGGAAGAACCTGAAGCATGTAGTCACGTGCAGTTGTAAGAGATAGCCCTTTCCTCGAATACAAGAGAAAAGCCAAGAGAATCAAAACCGACACAAACTGAAGACAAAACTAGTGAGAATCCTAAGTATTAAAATGATTCAACTTAGCTTATGGCTATAATTTTTCTTGGTAATCCTATGCAATATATTATGCCATTTAGGCTTTGTTATGTAGTCAATATCACTTGCTTTATATTTGTGGAAAGACATCTATCTATATAATTATTGTGCATTATGTAGTCATTACGCCTATAGTAGAAAACTTTCCGTTTACAGAAAAACTAGAGCCAATTGACAAATTTCATTGTTATATTTGAACTCAGAATGTGAAATTCATTAAGAAATGGATCCTTTTGTTTCCAAAACTGGCAAAAAAATAAAAATTTGTTGAACAGTGTTATTGTTAGGTTCATTACCTGGTGAACTACTTACCTAACAACTATGCAGCCAATAACATATCATCATTGTCATATCCTATATATCTTTCTACAGTAGATCACAAGAACACAGTAATAGTGTGATGTAATGAATAATAAAATTAACAGCAGCGTACAACAATGCTCAATTTACTAGGCTGTATTGCATGTCTAATTTTCCATAGTTAAGGATCATTAAGGTAAAAATTATTCCTAGATAAGTCAATTGATGTAGGGTTCTATGTGGCCAGTGATTAGATGGAAAATAGAACACTAGCTTGTATGTAGGGAGGAGCCAAACCTGCCTGAGTTTTGGTTCATGGAACATTCAACAAACTGCTTGAAAGTTCAAACATCGATCTGAACCATCCTTGAATCAATAGAAGCCTAACCCTAAAATAAATCCTGACAATTTGCCAGGATATAACGGACACTTGCAAAAACAAATTTAAAAATTACAATTCAGCAGGAAGAGGGTCTTTTCAGGCAGCTTAAAGCACTATTAAGCCCAAAAACTAATATATAATGTATTTAAATGTTTTAGCAATTCTGAGATGTGGTGGCTGCATTATATATTTTTTAGGCTTTTTTTCTTTTTTTATCACCTTTTTTTATCGTGGAGGCGGCATGTGGCATCCATGTTGGAGACCAGAGTCTCCAATGGCTAAAATGTGGCAAAATCAAGCCGACTCCACAAAGGGGACAGTAAGCACGGTGACACCACATGGAGATCCACCACAAGTGCTCCCCCAACAGAGAATAGCACTGAAGGGGGCCACACCTGCTGAGTGATACCAATCAAGCCCAACCAAAAGGACACACCCCAAGCCCCACAGGCTGAGCACCCAAAACCTTCACAGCAAAAATTTCATATAAAAAAAACAACAAAGAATAACAAAATATATATAATTTATTACAAAAACAAATATGTAAATCCAAATTGTGTATTCAAAATGAACAACAAAAATATTCAAAAGCTACAAGAAACAATACCATAGGCAAAAATGTAAAATATAATCTACACGGTGGAGTCCCAAGGCAAGGAATTCAATTAAGGGTGGTGTATTTCTTAACTTTTGAGAATGGCCTGGGAGGAAAGGTTTAAAGGTCTCAGTAGCCTTCAAATTATAGATCCATCTAAGTTCCCATTGTAGCAATGTTTTGTCCCAATCCCCTCCCCAAGGGTCAGGGTGGATATGGTCCAAAGCAATAACTGAAAATTGGGGAAGATGGTATTGATGGGTAAATGCAATTTGTCTCCCCAGAAATAAGTAAAAACTGCTAATACTCATGGCATAAACATGATTGCGAATACATTTCCACCATGGACATTTAGTTTTGCCCATGTAGAAACACTCGCACTCACAAGAAAAAGATAGATGACTCCCTCAGTGAGGCAATTCACAAAATGTTGTGGTTGGTATTTTTTCACCATTGGGTAATATAACATAATTCTTGGTGCTAAAGTATTTACAAAAGTTGCAATTGCTGCATCTGAAAGTGCCTGAAATATTACATGCATCTTGTCCATCAGCACCCCTGTAGTTGCTATGTACAAATTTGTTCTGTAAGGAGGAAGCACGGTAATATGTAATGGGAGGCGTGGAAGGAACCAATTTACCCACAACTGGATCAGTTTTCAAAAGGTACCAGTTTGAAATAATGTGTCTCACTTGAGCATGTTGTTTAGAATATGTCATAATCATATGGGTAGTTAATGATGAGTTTGAAACTTTCTTGTTATACAAGAGCTGATTACGTGATTGGGCTTTGGCTCTATTAAACACATGTTTTAAAAATTTCTGACTGTAGTCTTGGGCTAAAAATTGTTTACGCAACAGGTCAGCTTGTTCTAAAAAATCTCTATCGCTGGAACTATTCCAGCACAGTCTGAGAAACTGTCCATATGGGATAAACCTAATTAGAGGACGCTGATGAAAGCTGGTAGCATGTAGTACATTGTTACCTGCAGTTTTCTTGTGGTATAAATTGCTAACCAGATGCTAGTGACATCTCCACATCCAAGAATGTAATATTTGATGGATGATAGGACATAGTAAACTGGAGATTTAAAACATTCAAATTTATTATTTCCAATAATTGTTCCAACAATGTAACAGGCCCCTCCCATATCAAGAATACATCATCAATGTAAAGATCCCACTCCCCCAGGTACAGGTTGCCATTGGACAAGTGCCCATAGCCATGCTCTGTACCTGGAGGTAGTGGGAACCAGCAAAGAAAAAAATGTAAGTCAAAATATTCTAGTTGTAAGTCAAAATATATTCTAGAGCACATAAAATAAAATCCACATAGTCACGATTAGAGGTACTAGACTAATACAACATTTTTTAATCACTTTTATACCTTGTTGGTGAGGAATGATGCTATACAGTGCCTCCACATTGAGAATGACTAGAAGAGTGTTCCCAGGAACTACTAAATCATCAATGATTCGCATAAAAAATTTAACCTGTCTTGGAGATAGGAAGGAAGACTTGTTACATAAGGCCTCAATGTACAATCTACCAGCTGACTAAGTTTGTCAGAAAGAGACCCTTGCCTTAATATGATAGGCCTACCAGATGGGTCATTTACTTTTTTGTGTATTTTGGGAAGAGCATACAGTCAGGTCCATAAATATTGGGACATCGACACAATTCTAACATTTTTGGCTCTATACACCACCACAGTGGATTTGAAATGAAACAAACAAGATGTGCTTTAACTGCAGACTGTCAGCTTTAATTTGAGGGCATATACATCCAAGTCAGGTGAACGGTGTAGGAATTACAACAGTTTGCATATGTGCCTCCCACTTGTTAAGGGACCAAAAGTAATGGGACAATTGGCTTCTCAGCTGTTCCATGGCCAGGTGTGTGTTATTCCCTCATTATCCCAATTACAATGAGCAGATAAAAGGTCCAAAGTTCATTTCAAGTGTGCTATTTGCATTTGGAATCTGTTGCTGTCAACTCTCAAGATGAGATCCAAAGAGCTGTCGCTATCAGTGAAGCAAGCCATCATTAGGCTGAAAAAACAAAACAAACCCATCAGAGAGATAGCAAAAACATTAGGCGTGGCCAAAACAACTGTTTGGAACATTCTAAAAAAGAAGGAACGCACCTGTGAGCTCAGCAACACCAAAAGACCCGGAAGACCACGGAAAACAACTGTGGTGGATGACCGAAGAATTCTTTCCCTGGTGAAGAAAACACCCTTCACAACAGTTGGCCAGATCAAGAACACTCTCCAGGAGGTAGGTGTATGTGTGTCAAAGTCAACAATCAAGAGAAGACTTCACCAGAGTGAATACAGAGGGTTCACCACAAGATGTAAACCATTGGTGAGCCTCAAAAACAGGAAGGCCAGATTAGAGTTTGCCATACGACATCTAAAAAAGCCTTCACAGTTCTGGAACAACATCCTATGGACAGATGAGATCAAGATCAACTTGTACCAGAGTGATGGGAAGAGAAGAGTATGGAGAAGGAAATGAACTGCTCATGATCCTAAGCAGTTGGTGGTAGTGTCATGGCGTGGGCATGTATGGCTGCCAATGGAACTGGTTCTCTTGTATTTATTGATGATGTGACTGCTGACAAAAGCAGCAGGATGAATTCTGAAGTGTTTCGGGCAATATTATCTGCTCATATTCAGCCAAATGCTTCAGAACTCTCTGGACGCCGCTTCACAGTGCAGATGGACAATGACCCAAAGCAGACTACCCAAAGCAACCAAAGAGTTTTTTAAGGGAAAGAAGTGGAATGTTATGCAATGGCCAAGTCAATCACCTGACCTGAATCCGATTGAGCATGCATTTCACTTGCTGAAGACAAAACTGAAGGGAAAATGCCCCAAGAACAAGCAGGAACTGAAGACAGTTGCAGTAGAGGCCTGGCAGAGCATCACCAGGGATGAAACCCAGCATCTGGTGATGTCTATGCATTCCAGACTTCAGGCTGTAATTGACTGCAAAGGATTTGCAACCAAGTATTAAAAAGTGAAAGTTTGATTTATGATTATTATTCTGTCAATTACTTTTGGTCTCTTAACAAGTGCGAGGCACATATGCAAACTGTTGTAATTCCTACACCGTTCACCTGATTTGGATGTAAATACCCTCAAATTAAAGCTGACAGTCTTCAGTTAAAGCACATCTTGTTCGTTTCATTTTAAATCCATTGTGGTGGTGTATAGAGCCAAAAATGTTAGACTTGTGTCGATGTCCCAATATTTATGGACCTGACTGTACATGGTAGGTATTATAGGAAATTTCACTCTAAAAAATTCCCATGTAGATTTAGAAATTATACCATGGTTGAAAGCTAAATCAACCAAATTTTATAATTTCTTATAATAGGCATTGATTAAAAGGGGCGAAATAGGCTGATACCAATCAAATCAACCAAAGTAGTGTTCAAAATTTTTAGGCACATGCTTTCATATTGTGCATTATCCATGTTCACCGTAATTTTCCCCTTATCTGATTGATTTAATTAAAATATCAGATGTGTATTAACTTAATCTAGGCACTCCTCTGGAACACATTCAAATTGTTGCAACCTAATGTGTCATACATCAGGGACTTCAGGGACGAATACAACCCAAAGCAATTCTTTGATTCATATTAAGTGGATTATGTCTGAGCCAAGCTCAGTAGCTCAAATGTATACTGGGAAAGAGCTGGCCAGTGATTCATCCTCCTTACCAGATATTAAGGGGCTTGCCTTTTTAAAGGGAATCAAAATATACCGTAGACCTCATGTAATCTGTCATCATATAATTCAGGCACTGCCTATTGTTGCCAGCAGCAGACATTCCAAGGCACTGTGTACTGAAAAATAACCTGAAAGCCTTACTTTGGCAGCTGCCACCACTGCTGTTAACTCCTTTCACCAACCTTTCAGTCTCTTGAAAGGGGGTTTAGTGGTTCCTCTGCAGCACATCTTCCAGGTGTTTTATTTTATGCTTCCTTAGTGTGGGTGGGATTTACTCTGCAACTGTCTCCTTATAACATGGATCCAAGAAGGTGGCCAACCATTAATGGTCCATTTACTTGGTGCCAGGAATACTAGGGTCCATTTGCAGGCACTAGAATATGAACAAACACATCTGTGATGAACACGGTACCTGACCCCTGCCCTTCTCACCAACTCGTGACAAAGGACCAGCTGATCTCACACCTCGCTATCACTTGCGTAACAATGCCACCCTCAGCTACACCCTGCACACAGAGTTTCCACAATCTATGTGCCAGCAGCCTGAGAGTGATTGTTACTGGTTTAGGTTAATTAGCAATTAAGCCTTTAAACTGCCACCACTGCCTTTTTACCAAGAAAAAAGAAACTCACAAATCTTAGCAATAACACTATAATTTTAGCATAAACGTTTACAAGACACACTGTCACCACAGACAGGTGTATTCAGAGGATTATTATATACAATAGCACTCTGCAAGAGGCAGGGATTCTTTAGTTTGCATTAAAAGTCTTAGAGATTATTTTACAGTTTTCAGAATAGGGTTTAGTTAATGAAAAGGTCAAATGATGCAATTAAAGTATTTACAGAAAAGGGTGTTACAAAGAGAACAATAATGCAACAGAGAAATAAAAGGAGGTGAAAATGAAGAATATTTGCAAAGTCCTGGTTTTAGCAGAGTCCAATTGTCCAAGCAAAAACATTGCCGTGGTTGTCTTGGGTGTTCCTTTGTTGATGTTGAAATGAGAGCTTCTTTAACAGGTCCTGTCATCCCCTTTTCTGTGATATCAAAGGGGTGTGGACAGAGACCCTCTCACCAATCATCCGGTTTAAGGGATGGGTTTATGATCAAGTCCCAACTACAGTTTTATACTAATATTAATAACTTCCAGTATGTGTAGGTGGTATTCTAGAAACTGGCAGATTAATATTCAGAATTATATTTAGTATCCAGTGATACCAAACACAGTGTACCTTGGACGGAGCTGTCACAGGAGACTGCTTTCTCCCCTTTTGCATGTGCTAACATAGCCATGTATGACCTTGAATTGTTCGGTATGATATTCCCTATTCAAATATATACGTAATAATAATGTGTCCTTTTGGATTTTTCAAATTGTGTGTGGAATTGTTAAGTTGTGGAACAGACGTTTTATGGCATGCTCTCACATTCCTAAAGCTTTAATGGCTTTACACATCATGTGTGACAGGCTTGACTGAGCTATTATGGTTTTACGATAGGGCAGAGGGAAGAGTTTTTCATTGTTTGTGGAAACAGACATCTTGCCAAGACTAATTAGCTGTTCACAGCTGGCATCCAGGCCTGGAGTGGAGATAAGAGGCTCATTTGAAGTGTGTTTAAAGTTACAGCTACAAGTTCCATAGTTTGCAGGAGGAGGGAGGGAGTAAGTTACTGCTTATGAAAACAAAATGGCTGAGACCTTAACAAGATGGCTCTGGCCTACAGCTTCCATGTCTCTATTGAGCACAATCATTACAACATCCATCACAAATTACTGTAGGCAGAAGAACCCATGTCCTTTGTTTTGCGAAGGACAACATTGTCCTGTGCTATCTCCCCCAAAAAACATACGACAATTGGGGTTTGTGAGAGCTGAAACCAGCCCCTGAAAGCCTGTCCCCTCCTGCTGCTGTGACTCAATGCCGAATTATCACACCACACAGTGTGTGCTTCAGTAGGAACACTACAGGGATTGTTACACTGATGTCCGCATTGTCATGGCTCACCATTATGGTTGTCTACTCAAGTGGTGAAAACACAGTAAATGAGTCCTGAATGGGGAGTCACTGATGCAGTGAAAACAAAACTCTCCCCTGACTCCATGCTCATGCCACACTCAAACAATTACTTATTTAAAGCCTGCTGATGCATGTATAGCAGCTGCAGCTTGGCTAAGGTTAGGTTCCACCTGGTGGGCATATTAGGCAGTTTATGGCCAGGTGGATTTACTGTTGAATTTCACCAAATCAAACATTGGCTGGGTATGATGACCTAAAATAGCTACACACTCTTCTGGGCTCCCTCAAAAGTTGGAAGCTACCTGACTTGGAACTGCTGTACTACCAGAATGAAGATTTGTGCCAGACAAAGCACATGTACAAATTAACCTTGTTATTATGCTGAAGGGGAGACAATAGGTTGGTGTCATTGTCACACATGATCTTTCTTGACACTAGATGGCACCTCTGGGCCTGTACCTGTAGAAATTACAGAATCTCTGCCCCAGTTTGGCTCCCACCCCCTAGGCACATCAGCTGCAAAATGGCATGTTAGTATTTTGCCTGCACTGTCACATCTCTTGATCACTTGGGGAAGACTGGTGGTTTTAAGGATGAAAAAATAATTTATATAGGTGACTTATAGGATGCCACCTCAATACAGATGTGTTTAACCACTTCACACCCTTAGGATGTACCTGTACATGCTCAGATTGAAGTGTTTATACCGGGATTATGGTATAAACATTTTCAGCCAGAAATGGACTTTCCTACAGATGCTCTACAGCCATCCAATCACTTCTGCAGGGCATGGAAGGGGGCATTGCTGCCCTCTGCCATTCCCAATCTCTTGGCAATCGGGGAGCCCCAGACTGCTGCAACCTGTTGGGTCAGTAAACAGAGAGGGGAGGAAGGTACATTTGTAATCATCCCTATGATGTAAAACACCAGACGTGACTAGGATTTAGTCAATTCCAGTTTTAGTTTATTGTTTACGAGCTGTTATCATCTTGTAAAGCATATGATCAAACCAATCTTGGTTTGATAAGATGCTTTTGAGGGCAGAGGAGAGATCTAGGGTAAAAAAGTAAATGTGCAAATGTGAATGCATATGTAAGTCCCGTATGCATATGCAAACAGTGATCATACCTCACATATGTGGCATCACTGCTAACATCAGAGCAAGAGCTCTTGTGTAATGCTAAACTGGTAATGTGCAAAGGCTTTTAATGTGTTGCCTATAGATAATTTAATGTACCACAGTTTGTTGCTATTTCACAGGTGAGTGCAATTTTAAAGAGTGACATGTTCGGTATCTATTTACTCGGCATAACACTGTCTTTTATATTTTACCCAAAAATTGGGCATTATATTGCATTTGTGTGCACTCATTAAAGTGTCTTTTTTCCTAAAAATTTTAGTTTTAAAAATGGCTGAGCAAATATCGTGCAACAGAAAAAATTGCAACAACCACCATTTTATTCAACAGAGTCTCTGCTTTAAAAAAAAATACAGAACATATAATGTTTGGGGGTTCTAAGTAATTTTCTAGCAAAAAGATGCAGATTTTAAAATGCGATGGAGAAGTGGTAGAATTGGCCCTGTTTTAAAGTGGTTAAATAGATGCATATTTATTGAATAATAATCCTTAAAATCGTCCAATTAAAATAAATTACTGATAGTTGTGCTCAACAACTCAAAATGTATGTCCCATAAGGCACAAAAAACCTATGATGACTAGCCCCTAAATTGTTTGAAGTGGCTACATCTATCATTGTACAATGAATACGGTACATAGCCTTTACACGTACATGAACTTTAATGGATGGACCTCGCTTTAACAAACATTCACGTATGTGAAATTATTGCACAGCTTCGAAAAAATTAGGATTTATGAGTGGATGGCGCCCAAACACCTTAATCCTACAGACAAAATCCTTCGCAGCACATTGCCTTCCATGTGATGGTGAATGTCAGGGATGGCCTCACGGGCAAAGAAAAGGCATTTGGAAATCTAGTAATAGCTGTGCTTTTACAATTCAAAGTGTATGTCCGATAATGCACAAGCAACCTGATGGATAGCCCCTTAATTTACTAAGTCACTCAATACAAAATGTCTACATATATAATTCTATACATGGTCCGTCTACATATAAGATCACATGTTACCTGAATAATGGCAAAGTCAAATTTCAACTTGTTTCATGGAAATCTTCAACAGGAGTTCAGAGGTACTGTTAAATAGAATATTTGAAAGGAATGTATTATTGTAAGCTTTACATCAAAACATTGCAAAATTTGCACAAATTGACAACTGAATTGTATACAGTTGCTTTAAACCTTTTATTCAAACTTACTCAGAACATGAGTTATTATGCAAGTAGTGTATGCCACTGAAGTACAATCAAAAGCCCACTCCATGGTGTGAGCCACAGGAGGGGTGAGTGCCAAAGTAATAGAGGGATAGTGGGCTAAAGATAAGGAATATAACATTTAAATAAATACAGAGGTGGTATATCATTAAGTCATTCAGTATCAGAACTCAAAATTACCTTCACTATCGTTTGCCAAGTGAAGGGGATAATGTTAAAATCCTTTGCATTAATGTGAAAAGTGCTATTAATAAATGGCAAGTAGACCTTATAATTCTCCACATACAGTAGATGTGGTGATTATCCTAGGTGTAATTCCCATTTTTTAAAGGATGATAATGTATGCCTCATGTAAATAGACAACATCCAACAAAGGGCCGGAAAGCCATTCATCTAGAGATAAGAAAATCAATCCATATTAAAATCAAATATTTACCTGAATATCACCAGATATAATTTTGCCAACTACAAGGTCCTCAATGAACTCACCAATAAAGGTTTCTTTTCAAGGATTCAGCCTTAGAGTGACAACAAGGCATTTCATCACCAGGCCCAACAAAACTCAGCCTTACTTTTTTTTTTTTAAATTTTATTGTTTTCAAATCTCCATATCAAATATACAAAAGCTAATAAAACAGACAGTATAGATTACACATTTCTGTCAAAACACTCCCCATAAATAACCTTTATTTTTACCCTTCACCCTCTCCCCTCCCACCCTATTTCCCAAACCTCCCCTAAACCCCCCCCCCCCCATCCTTCTCGGCCCTTATTATGCATTTGCCTGCTCTTTTAATAATTCCTATTCCAAACTTGATATTACTTTCAATAATACTGTTATTGCACATATTCTAGGTATAGGTTTGATTTTTAAAATTTTTCCCAATTTTCCCACCTTATACGAAAGCCCTCCATTTTATTTTCCTCCATCTGATAAAGCTCCTCTATTCTATACGTCTTCTCCACCCTATCCACCCAGTCTTTTATTTTCGGTACTTGTTGTTCCCTCCAAAACCTGGGTATCAAGCCCTTTGCTGCGTTCAAGTAGTACAATAGCCCAGATTTTTCATATTTTTTTACTGAAAGCTTGGTACCATGAAAGAGACAGGTCTCTGGGTCTTTTGAGATATTATTCTCCATTATTTCTTGGATTAAACGCACAATACCCCCCAGTATTCTTGAATTTTTTGACACTCCCAACATATGTGAAACACTGTACCTCTCTCTCCACAGCCACACCAACACAAAGGTGAATTGTCTCCACTTATCCTGTGTGCTACACTCAGTGTTATATACCATCGTACCAAACACTTAAAATTCATTTCAACCTCTTTCATATTTACATTTCCGTGAATTAAATTGTATATTTTCTTTTGCTTTCCCTCATCTATTTTTACTCCTTTGTCCCTTTCCCATTTCTCTATAAATGATGGGTCTTTAACCGACACTAATCCTGTGAGAATCTTATATATTTTTGAAATCCCGTGCTTCTCATCTCCCCGTGAATCTAATAAGTGCTCAAAGGGGTTCCAATCTTATTTTATTAATGGCTTTGGGAGGTTCCCTATAAAGTGTTTTAGTTGACCATATCGCCATTCATCCATTCTGGAGAATATTTCCCTCTTACTTTCTAATTCACTAAGTGTGCTTATTCCGTCCCCCTTCATTATATCTCTTAATTGAACATCTTTCTTCTTTATCCATTTCCCTGTGATACTTTCTTTACCTGGTCGAAAAAACTCTGTGGATCCTAGGGGCATTAACAGTGAATTATATTCCCATCCTACTTGTTTATGTAAAGCATCCCAAACTCTTAAAACATTACGTGTAAACAAACTTGTGTTTTCTGGTAATCCGCAATACTGAAGGGGTATCCAAATAATTCTACTTAAATTTCTATAACTTAGTGTATTTTCTATTTTTACCCAACTTTTCTCCTGTGCGTTAAATGTCCAGTCATAGATTCTCTTCAAAAATACTGCGTTATAATATCTTTTTCAGGTCTGGTACTCCCAAGCCTCCTTTCTCTTTATCTCTACTCAAAATTTCATAACTTATTCTAGGCTTCTTGCTCCTCCATATAAATCTTGTTAATTTTTTTTTAATTATTCTAAAATACTCCTCTGGTATTTTGATTGGTATCATTTGAAATTTGTATAAAATTTTTGGAACAATTATCATTTTTATCAGGTTTATCCATCCCACCCATGACTAAAATCCCCATCCTAGTTTCTTTATTTTGTCCTTAATCTCGTTTAATAATGGGATGTAATTTATTCTGTATAGGTTTTTTAAAGATACAGTTAATTTTATACCAAGTTATTTTAATTCTCTTTCTCTCCAAACAAAGGGGAATACCTCCTGTAACTTTTTTTTCTCTGTCTGTAAAAGGTTTATATTTAAAATCTCTGTTTTAGTTGGGTTATTTTTAAATTTGACACCTCGCTATATTCTTTTAAAGATTTCATTAAAATTGGCAATGTTATCCTTGGGTTTCCTTCATAAAACAACATATCATCTGCATAAGCTGCCACCTTATGCTCCGACTCTCTCATACCCAAATTCCTTTTATATCTATATTATTCCTGATGGTAGCCAAAAGCGATTCCAGAGATAATACATATAACAATGTAGACAGCGGGCATCCCTGTCTAGTTCCAATCTGCTTCCCGATGTATTCTGATAACTCCCCATTAACCATGATTGCTGCCGATGGTTGACTGTATAATTTCTCTATCCATTCTCTCATTCCAGGTCCCATTCCCAATACTTCCAAAGTATCTAACATGAATTTCCAATTCACTCTATCAAATGTCTTTTCGGCGTCTATTGAAAGAACCATTTAGGCCTTTAGTGAGCCTATGTCCCAACCCCCCACCCACCCATCCCCTGCCCTCCCTCCCCCCCCTCCTTCCCCTCACCTCTTCCTCCCTCCCCCCTGTCCCCTTTTAGGCTACTTTCTTGCCTATAAATCATTTGTGGTCCTAACCCCACCTTTGATTCAACTTTAAAGTGAAGCTCTGACCATGTACGTCCCTCCAGTATTCTACCTAAACCTCCGTGTCCCTCCTAACTCAAAAAAGCAGGAGAAGAGAAGGGGAGAAGAAAAAAAAAAAGGAACACCAAAATCTTAAAAGGGAGGCAGAATTAGGTCCTATTTACCATCTCTCTGTTCCTTATTCCTTCTTGACACCACCTGCCACCCCTCTTTTCCTTTAGCCCATATGTCCCCTTCTTCTTTTTCCCACCCAGGAATATCTACTTTCTGTAAATCAAGTCTCTCACAAAAGTCACTTAAGTCTTCTTGATATCTCAATCTTGCTGAACGACCATTTTTCCATCCATTTAAACACGCCGGAAATCCCCAGCCGTATCGAATATTCTGATTTCTCATCTGTTCTAATAATGGTTTCAGAGATCTCCTTCTTGTCAATGTTTCTGCTGCTAAGTCAGCAAAGATCTGTATATTTATTTTTCCATATTTTATCACAGTTCTTCCTTTTATCTTCTTCCAGATTTCTTCTTTATCTCGATAATTATGAAATTGCACAATTACATCTCTCATATTTTCTTTTCTACCTTCTTGTTGATGTCTTCCTATTCTATATACTCTGACCATTTTAAGAGTCTCTAATATAGATCTGCCCATTATAGTGTTCAGAATTTTCCTTACTATTCCCATCAGATCTTCTTCTTGAGAGATCTCTGGTAGACCTTGTATCCTTAGGTTACTTCTCCTATCCCTATTCTCCTGAACTTCTATTTTATATAGCAGATTTCTTTGTTCTTTTCTTATTTCTATCATCCTTTTTTCTAACTTCTGGATAATTTGAGCATGTTTGTCCACCTTTTCTTCCGTCTCCTCCACTTTGGACAATATTTGCCCCAGATCTTTGTGTATTTTCACCATTTCTTGTGTAATGGATTTCTCCAGTCTTTTGAACATTTCTGCTATTTCTATTTTGGTGGGCATCTGTGAGCTCTTATCTTGTCCCTCTACATTTTCCTTCCACACTTCTTCAACTTGACTACTATTGGTTATTCCTAGGGATAGTCTGGAGTTTTTTCCAACACTGTTTTCCATATCGCTTCTTACAGATATTTCCTGTTGTCTTTCTGGGATCTGTTTCTCCTGTGAGGGTATATGTTTTTTAATTGATGCTGTTTGGGAAGTCTTAGTCCCGCCTCCTTTAGGTACTTTGTTTTTCATATTGTCCGTAATATTGTCTCTCTTCCAGGGGGATTTCCCTCTACTTTCTTCTTTTCCCCTCCACTTTTCCTAAGGCTTTATTTTATTATTATTTTTCTTTTCTTTTCTCTTCATTCTCTCTCTCCTTATGCTCCTTCCACTCTTCTTTTATTTCCTTCTCCTTCCTCTCTCCTCTTTTAGACCCGCTGGGTGAACCCCCCCCTTAATTTCACATCTCAATTCCATTCCCCCACATTTCGTCCGTCATAAGATTCTGCAGCTCTCACTCACCCTCCTGTCATTTTCTTTACTCTCTCCTGGGTGAGCAGAGCCGATTCTCCTCGGTTGTGGTTTCCAGTAGACCCTTCTTATTTGGGCAGTTTGCAGGGGGGGGGGTTCTCCCAACTTCCGTGGGGTCCTGGCAGCCACAGTCTCATGTGCAAGGGGGGGGTCCAGTGTCTCCTTCCCTCAGAGAACACCGGCCGGCTTCCCCGCCTCCCAGTGATTCACTGTGGTGGGTCACAAGACCGCCCCTCCATCCTCCATGCTCTGAGGCATGCACGGCTCCAGACCCGGAGAACGGCAGTCCCGCAGCAGCAGCCACCTCTCTGGGAGATCCCCAGTCCCCTCTCTCTTCACCGCCGGCCACACCGAGGACCGAGGATCCCCTCCACTGCTCCACAGGGCCCACACTTCTCCACCGAGACCACCGGTCCCACCGGTAAGTCTTGCACTAAGGGCAGGGCACACAGAGGTATTGAGAGCTGAGAGCCCTCACATCAGGCTCTCACTCCACGCCATAGTCCAAAACTCAGCCTTATATACAAGTATACTGTATGTGTGCTCTTCCCACTCTGCCCAACAGTCCACTGTCACAGCGGGATGTAGACACAAATATTGGTGCCAATCCATTCAACTCCCTTAGCTGCACCATGAGTGTCCTTCCACCATCTTAGACATGGTGATGTTATGACGCCTCAATGGCGTCATGATGCAATGTCATAATGCCACGCATGCACAGTGCACTATTCCAACCAGCCCACGGTAACACTAACCAAGCAGGGCAGGGACACCGCCGTTAAAGCCAATCAAGCTCCTCAACCAAACAACACCACGCACATGCAAACTACAAGCCCCAATTATATCCATCCAAAGACATATAAACAGCACCCCAGCACAATCTAATAACATATATTAAACAAACAAGTGACAACCAATGCCACGTAGTGCTATGCATTAAGAAAGCAGGTAAAATAGATGTAATAATATAAACACATATGTCTTACACCACCTGGATGAAATTAGGGAAGAGACAGACTGCCACCAGTTTGGAACCATTAACCTGTGAGATCTATAGAATATCATGTCTTATATTGTTTTTATTGATTTTTCATGTGGATTTTTAAATCTACATTTGTAATAAAATCTTCAATGGTTTCATCTCAACAATTGTGTAGTGTTTGAATGACTTTGCACCTGTAAAGTCCTATTTTGAAGGAATTAGCTGCTCTCCTACTTGTCTATATATAACTGTATGAATTGCTGTCTCACCGATTGCCACAACCTTCTTAACCCCCTACAGTCTGGTTTCCGCCCACAACATTCTAGTGAATCTGCACTACTAAAAATCACTAATAACTTACTGCTAAAACGAATGGCCACTACTCCATACTCTTAGACCTTTTGACTGCCTTTGACACAGTCATTCACCAACGTCTCCTCAATAAAATCCACTCCCTCCACTTTGCTCTTTCCTGGTTATCCTCCTACCTATCTCACCACACCTTCAGTGTCACCTGCAACTCTATATTTTTGTCTCTCCTTCTAGCCCTAAGCTCTGTCTTTGAGCCCCCATTATTCTCTTTCTACACCTCTTCCCTGGGTCAGTTGTTAACCTTCCATGGCTTCCAATACCAACTCTACACTGACGAAACAGAGATTTTTTACTCTAATCTTCCGTTCACCCCCTAAATCCCCTCACTAATTTACTGAGTGACATGTCAGTATTGATGTCACATGACTTTCTCAAGCTCAATCTGTCCAAAATTGAGCTCCTATTTTTTTTACTTCTCCCTGATCCTCCCCTCCTGACTTTACAATCAAGATCAATAGCACAACCATTGGTTCCTCCTTGAATGCCAGGGTGCTAGGTGTAATCCTAGACTCTGAACTGTCCTTTGGGCGCAACATCCAGTGGTAACACTGTACTATTCTGATAAAAGTTTAAAAACAAAAAAAAAATACCATATTGAGAACTAAAAGAAAACTTTTAAGGGTTTTTTTTTACTACTTGCCGACCACTTACACACATTTTGTGGTCAAGCAGAAGCTGTGGGCAAAGCAACGTATTTTGGGGTTTGAACGCACCTGCTCCCAGTCGGTCCCGGGAGAGAAGTGAGAGCACCATACTACATTTTACACACACACACATTAGCACATTTAACCCTTTGATCTCCCCTATTAACAGAACTATACTAGTGCCTGCTTTGTATAGTGTCCCCAAAAATGCAGAGTTAGCAGGATCGGCCCCGTTCGCTGCCAGCACTGGCGTTTAGCCCCTCCGCTGTTTTTCACAGAAGATTTGTACCAATTGATTGTGAGCCAAAGCAATTTATATGCACAACCATACATCGCTGCCCACCCAACTTCAGCTCTTGCCAGACAATTCACATGGAAACCTATCACAGTTTCTGAGTTTAAAACTTTTTTGGGCCTAACCCTCAACATGGGCATTACAAAAAATAATGAATTGTGTTCATATTGGTCCACAGACCCGATTCATCATATGCCCATGTTCTTTGCTGTTACATATATGCCCAACATGGACCAGCAATGTACTGGTTCATCGCTGGACTTTGAGTGGTTATACAGCAGCTACAGGCATCATCCTGGTATTGTTTTTTTTTCAGCTGGTCGTCAGCTTTCATGTAAATGCAATCCTAGTGGCCAGTTAGCTGTTGAATCATTTTTACAAGCAGCGGGAAGGGACAGCCCCCCCCACCTCCTGCCGCCTTCAGTTTCTCGGGCTCTCCTGTCCCACAGGGGAATCCAAGAATGCAGCCAGCAATTCTGCTGGCTGAACATAGAGTTGATCAGAGACTGGAATGTATCCAGTCATCTCTATAGTCTAAGAAATCGGAACCTACGAGCATTTCATCACTTCAGTTTTGCAGGTTATAAACAGCATCATTTATAAATTGGGAAAGCATCTGATCACACCGATCTAAGTGAGATCAGATGATGTAAGGGCAGAGGAGATATCTAGAGTCAAATAGACCCCAGATTTCTTAAAAAAGAATACCTGTCAATGCCTATTGCAGTCACAGGGGATATTTACATTCCCTGTGCTAGCAGTAAAAGTGATTAAAAAAAAATGAAAGGGACAGTGTAAAAAAAATCAAAATAACTAAAAAGAAAAAAAAAACTCTTGCCCTTCTGCGTGCGTGTGCACCTGCATATGCAAGCATTAACTTTGTGCCGGTATGTAAACAGCGGTTGAACCATGCATGTGAGGTATCGCCATGAACGTCAGATCAAGGGCAGTAATTCTAGCACTAAACCTCCTATGTAAATATAAATTGTTGACCTGTAAAGGCTTTTAAAGCGTCGCTGTTAAAATGTATGTACTTTCTCACCATTGTATGGGTATCTATTTACTCGACCTAACATCATCTTTTATATTCTATCAAACAATTTGGCAATATATTGTGTTTTTGTACATTAAAATTCTAAAAAGTGTATTTTTCCCAAAAGATGTTCGAAAAATTGCTGCGCAAATACGGTGTGATGTAAAAAATTTCAACATCCACTGTTTTATTCTCTAGGGCCTCTGATTTAAAAAAATATATAATGTTTGGGGGTTCCAAGTAATTTTTGTAGCAAAAAAAAAGTTTTATCAAGTAAACAAAAAGTGTCAGAAAAGGCTTGGACTTCAAGAGTGGGTGATGTGTGGCATAAGCTTCTAATGTTGGCCCTGAAATGCCAGGATAGTAGAAGCAACCCCTCCAAATGACCCCTTTTTGGAAAGTAGACACTCTAAGGTATTTGCTGAGAGGCATGATGAGTATTTTGAATAAAAGGTGAGACCGCTTGCTCTTCTGCCTCCTAACTATAAAAAAACAAACTAAGCTATGGTAAGTGCAGCTGCCCACATCCCATATAAGCTTCTAATGTTGGCCCTGAAATGCCAGGATAGTAGAAGCAACCCCTCCAAATGACCCCTTTTTGGAAAGTAGACACTCTAAGGTATTTGCTGAGAGGCATGATGAGTATTTTGAATAAAAGGTGAGACCGCTTGCGCTTCTGCCTCCTAACTATAAAAAAACAAACTAAACTATGGTAAGTGCAGCTGCCCATTTGTACAGCAAATGTAATATAAAGTGATGTAGCGCTTACACAAAATAAATACTGTATAAACAATGAATATTGTGCATATACAGTGACCCCACACACTCAGGTGACTGCCAAGTGAAAAATAAATGATTATCAGTGCAGCCCATGGGCTGTGAAGCTACATGAATATATAAATCATGCAAGAAATTTAAGTGAAAAAAGTGAACAACCAATTTAAATAAGAATGATAAATCAAAAGCTTCATTCACTTGAACACGGGTGTTTTGTTGGAAGATTAAGTGTTTTGAAATAACACCATTTTTTGGACTTTATAATATTTTTATTGGTTTGAATTTTGTGGGGATTTGAAGGGAGTGTTTTATTATATATACACGTTGGAATATCATCTTTTCACCAATACGCATGCAGCAGTATATGTGTTTATGTATTGTTCACTTTTGTTTTTATTTTATCAATCATTTGAGTGTATATGTACACATGCGTTCATTATAGTATTTCACTTGGATTTTTTTAGAGCACAAATATAGTTTTTTTTTAATCTCATTCAGATCAATTGGTGGGAATTAGTGTGATCACTAGATTTTGATTTATCATCCTTATTTAAATTGGTTGTTCACTTTTTTTCACTTTAATTTCTTGTGTGATTTATAAATTCATGTAGCTTCACAGCCCATGGGCTGCACTAATATTCATTTATTTTTCACTTGCCAGTCACCTGAGTGTGTGGGGTCACTGTATATGCACGATATTTATTGTTTATACAGTATTTATTTTGTGTAAGCGCTACATCACTTTATATTACATATGATGAGTATTTTGCAGATCTTATTTGTTGCCGCATGTTTTTGGAAAACGAAGAAAGAAAACAAAAATGTATTTTCTCTTTTCATTTTTCTTTTTCAAAATCCTGTGACAAAAATGATAAAATACTCACCATGCCTCTTATCAAATTCCTTGGGGTGTCTACTTTCCAAAAAGGGGTCATTTTGTTTGGGGTGTTTGCATTATCCTGGCATTTTAGGGCCTCCGAAACTGTGATAGGTAGTGGGGAAGTGATATAAGGAAATATACCCTTTGAAAGCCTGGAGGTGGTCATTGGATTTTGGGGGCCTGTATGTAACTAGGCTGCCAAAAAGTCTCTCACATGTGGTATCCCCATACTCGGGAGAAGTAGAAGAATGTGTTTTGGGGTGTTATTTCACATATACTCATGGCATGCATGAGCAATATATCATTTAATTAACAAGTTTGTGTGAAAAAAATACATTTTAATTTTCAAAAAATTTGTGGCAAAAAATAAAATGTTCCATGGACTCAACATGTCTCACTGAAAAATCCTTGGGGTAACTACTTTCCAAAAAGGGGTCATTGGGGGGGGGGGTTGTGCTGCCCTGGCATTTTAGTATCTCAAGAAATGTGACAGACAGTCAGAAAGTAAAAGCTGTGGAAATTCCAATATATATATACCATTGTTTGTAGACACTATTACTTTCACACAAACCAATTAACATACATGTATTGGGATTTTTTTCTACCAAAGACATGTAGTAGAATAAATTTTGGGCTAAATGTATGACTAACTTTGGTCTTTTTTGTTTATAATGCAATAGTAAAAACTGCAGAGGTGATCAAATACCACCAAAAGAAAGCTCTATTTGTGTGAAAAAAGGACATAAATTTGGTTTGGGTACAGCATTGCACGACCACGCAATTACCAGTTGAAATAGCGCAGTGCCGAACAGCAAAAAATGGCCTGGTCATGAAGTGGGGTAAATCTTCCAGAGGTCAAGTAGTTAATAAACCCAGAACTTGTTGTTAACATCATAACAAGCGGAACAAGACAAAATGCCAACTGTTCTTCACATTGCTAACTCCAACACACTGACAAGAGGCTGATGGGAGAGCTGACTTTTATATTCAGTGAGGAGGTTGGAATTTAGGCCAAAACACATTATTGGCCAAAGTATTGCACGACTAGAATTCATAGTGTACTGCAAAGCATTATGGATTGTTCATCTTGGCACTCGTGGAAATTCCACAGCAAACATGTAAAGTTCAGAAATCATGAAAGAAATAAAGGTTTACCCAAGTATAATTTGATTTTCTTTTCTTAATATCAGCTTGGAGCTTTTTGTGCCACTAAAGTGTGTCTGCATGAGATATTTCAAAATGAATAAACACATTATATTATCCAACTTTCTGGAATGGGAAAAAGGGTAATTTTTTTAGATCAAAGTATGTGGACAAGGATACATCTCTTCTGTGCCCCTATATCATTTACACAGGCTTTTTTCGAAATAACAAAACCAATCATTTAGAAGTAAGATTACATATATAGTGTAGTATATCAATTTTGGTAGTTATAGTACATTTCATTTGTGAAGGCCTCTACATCAGATGAAAAAGAGGAAAAGCTGAGAAGAATAGTGGGGCAAAGGGATTTGGCTTCAAAAGAAGGATAGTTCCTCTAAATAAGAAACAGTTGAGAGTTATGGAATATCAACTCCACATTTAATATTTAGTAGGACTGAAATAAACGGAGTTGTGCTGTTATCTATACAAATAATTGCACTTTTTATTGCATGTACACCTTTATTTTGCCAATTGAAAAATAAACTGTAAGCCATGCAATATTTCCTTACATACTGTACATGTCGTATTTCCACTTTGCTCACCCCCCCCCCCCAATACCTTGATTGGATACAAGAAAAAGGGGGCTATTCAGTTGTAAGTCAATCTGTGTTTGTCCATGCAACACTATACTTGCTTTAAATTTACTCCCCTGACTTTTTGCTTAGCTCCTGGGAGTGAAAGCTCACACAGGGCTATGGAGCTTCCTGTGTTAGTGATGACTGGCCCAGCTCTCACATGGATCACATGATGCTCAAAACTCAGTAATGAATGTTTTCTTTGGTTCCAGTTAATGAATAGAGTAGCAGGGAAAAAGAAGGGTGAGTATGTGCTGCTTGGAGGGTGTAGGTCTAAAGCAAACCTGAATGAGCACACATTTACTTTAAAGTAAATCTATTGTTTGCAAAAATAGAGGTTTGGGTTTGGCCACATCAGGATGGAGCCTATGTGTTCCTTTTTAACTCTGAAACTTGTAAGTGGCGATATTCGTATAAAGCTAAACACTCCAATATGCATACTGATATGTGCTAAGAAAATTATATTTTTTTCTGTCCTTATCTGTGAGCTGTTCATGAGTTGCATATATTTAAAAAACATTGTAAAGCATAACTGTAACTGAGGGATTGATTTACTAAAACTGAAGAGTGATAAATCTGGTTCAGCTCTGCATAGAAGCCTATCAGCTCCTAGGTTTTTCGTCAAAATGTAATTATACAAGCTGAAGTTAGAAGTTGATTGGTTATCATGTACAGCTGCACCAGATTTTGCATTCTCCAGTTTTAGTAAATCAAACCCTGAATGTCATGGTTTAGCATAAATTGGCTAGCTAAGCAGGTAAAATATATGACTGGCTACTACATACAGTATGTATCGTTGGAAAGTGACTGTATAAAATCTATGCACTTTAGCTTTGCAGTCATAACCATTTTTAAAATTATTTAGCTGCCAATTTCCTTTGAATACAGAACACTTCCTTCTAGTAATATGCTGTATATTTTTAGTGATTTCAAACTGCAGATATGAGCTCTTAGCATATATGCTGAAGTTTGTATGATATATTTACTTGTTTTGCATTTTGCATTGTTTTTACACATCTGAAAAAGAATCCACCAAGGAATTGTTGAATGTCATGCACATAAATTAAAATATTAACATATGACATAAAGGTCACCGGTAATATGATGATAGGACAGAGCTGAATTACTGTTTTGCTGTAATTTGCCTGTGCTATAATACAGCACAACTGCTATTATCAATGTTGGGTAAATGTAATGTTCGGTCTGTATTAGTATATAATATTGTAATACCAGAATACTGTTTTCTCTGCTCTTCTTTTAGAATGTTGTACAGTCCCAGTTTAAAGAGAAGATGAGCCACCTCTTCACTCATCTGGTGATTGGGAGAGAGGTACAAGATGAGGACATGCGCAATCTTTTCTTTGGAGATTATATTTTCCAGAAAACATCAGTGAATTCTGAAAAGAATTATAATGAAATTGTAGACATAGAGGAGCTTAAAACTGTAAGCATATTTATATAGTTTTATCTATTTCTTAAATTTTGTCTTCATAGTAGATTTAAACGTAATCACTAAAATATCATGTGAGCTTTAGGATATTAGTGTCTGTGATAGTGGGACCCAGCTAAATGCCCAGGAGCTGAAACAATCAGCTCCCGAGTTTCGAATTGTGCTACACAGTGCTCCTGCTTTGGATACTCACATGGCTGCTGGGGTAGGGTGGAATCTTTTTGTTCAGTTTCTTGAGGCTCCAGAAGACTGCACAATGTGATGAGAACACAATAAGTAGACTGGTTGACATACTGGACCTTCTTTCCCCACTCCTGGAAGAGGTGACAGTAAAATCAGATGACTTCCTAAAAAAACAAAAAAAACAACTAATGATTTGGAGGGGAGTGGGAGGAAGGTATGAATATGGATAGGTATATGTCTGGAGATGGACCTTACAGTGGTTGTAAAGTCACATTTTTAAATTACTGATATCCCCAGTGTTGTATGAAGATATAAAGTACTGTTTGTCAGTTTTTTGAAAATTATAATCCTAAATATATTCTTACACAGTGCTGCTGTGCGGTCATGTGATCTCCCTCCTTCCCCGATCTATGGAGAGTGGTGGGAGGGGCTGAGATTCCCCTCTGACATCAGCCGGCCAGCAGAGGGAGATCAAATGATTGCACAGTGGCGCTGTGCAAGAAGATATTTAGAATTTTAATTTTCAAACAACTGACACACAGTACTTTTATTCTTCTTAAAATAGAGGAGGTACCAGTTATTTAACTTTAGAACTACTCCAGCCACAGGGGATAGAGGCAGGAGGGGAGGGGAGAGCCAGGGATGAGATTGACTCTTACTCACAGATTACGGAACTGACAGGCAGGCAGGGAGGGAGGGAGAGACTACAGAGACAGCGGGATGACGGAGGCACGTAAACTGACCATGGTATCATGGATCAGCAGCCATTATTAACATAGTCAATACACATAGGGGGACACAGAAACAGACAGGATCAACCAGGTATTTTGCAACATAGACGCACACAAATGACACTGAGGAAGCACTATGCTGTAGACCATGCTTTAAAGGAATGGGATTTTTTTTTTTCATTTTTTGGGGGTTACAACATCTTTATATGCAGAATGAACCCATTAAAATTCAAGTACTACTTTTATTTTTCCTCTTAGGAATACACTTCTTCACCAGTTTGACTTATAGGGAAAAACAGTGTCTGGATATTTGGGGTTGTGCATTTTCAAGTCTTTATAAAATCATAATGGGAGCAGGTTACTAATACATTTTGGATATTTAAATGAGAGCACATACAGTGTAGAAATTCCAGACTACAAACTATGAAATATAATGGAATAGGATAATAGTACTGCAACATAGAAAAAGGACTTCTGCTGACTCTTCATATTTTAATTTACACAGATCTCTATTCATGATCATGTAGGTTAGTTAGATGCATGAGGTGCTTTTTATTTAGAGAACAGCAGTATATTTTTTCTATTTAACTTGGAAAAATATAAGTGAAAGTCCGCCAACCTGGTACAGAATAATATATAGTTATTTTTAGTTTATATCTCATAATGTGATCATCTTGAGCTGCTGTCTTTGTTGGAGAGTCACTTTTTAAAAAAAAATTTCATCAACTAATATAATATGACAGATTGTTTTCTGTGTATAATTTTGTTCTTTTCATTTCCTTAAAAAAAAGAAACAAAAAAGTAGCCATCACCATAAATAACAGATCTTGCTTGCCCTACAGCAATAAAGGCTGACAGATTTTTGTTCATTACAAGTGATAGATGATGTACATTTTATTGTTACTAGTACAAAAGTGCCAAGTGAATAGAGGATGCTTTATTTGTTCATAGTTCAAAGAACTGGAGAAAAGTTTTAAGCTCCAAGTGTATCCCTTTGAATTGTAAATGTCACCATCTAATTTTAAAAACCAATGTTTCTCTCACTTTATTTGAATAGGTAGGCTTTTTAAATGGTTACACAACATGTAAAGCTGAGCTCCAGAAAGATTAAAATGATTGAATTCAGATATGCATTTAATAATATAATTAAATGATAATTTAAATACAGCTAGAAAAAGTACCGTACATCTTGACATGTCCTGTACAGCAGGATGGAGACTAGGATAAGGAGAGGCAAAACCCAATACAGGCTCTTTTGCTTTTTCACAATGCTGCCAGTCTAACACTGTAAAAATGCTTACAGTAGAGACAAACACAAAGATAACTTATACGTACAATGCTGTCCATCATGGGCCATTCAACCAAGTCCTTAAATGCAGCTCAGGGACCTGGCTATTCTTTACAACAAATGTAAATCTTGAGAGGCATCACAAATCTGATCAAAAAGAATTACATGTACTGTATTTTGTCAGATAAGACAATTAACTATGTATATATATATATTTCAAGTGCGTAATTAGCTGTTTGCCTGAAGTCCAAGTTTAGTAGATGCTGAAAAACATAAAAATAAAGGGTGGCCAGACATAGACATACATCTCTATGAACAATGGACAGAAAAACATCAGTGCCAGCTGAAATCCCCAGGTACTTGTGATGTTTGCAGGGCTGTGAAGGATTTAGCAGAAGAGGAGAAGGAGAAAAGTAACACATTAGAAACAGTTGCAAAATACTAGCTGCTTTGTTCCTGTGAAGAAGAAGAAGAGGAAGGTAGTGTCAGACACCTAACTACATCCTGGGCATACTGTGGCTGTATAGCAGTTGCTCTTTAATATAAAAGGTAGATTTGCCCTGCCACCTTGTATTGTAGGACTTGATCACCCCTACAACCTTTGTGTGCAGAACCTCTGCCAGTACCTTTAAAACTGTCAGATATTTGTAATAAAGGAGATTGAAACCAATGCAAGCTAATATATGTAAAACTTAAAGGTTTGTTTCACACTGCTTCAGTCCGATAATGATCTGACTTACAGTGTGATTATGTAATGCTAGTTGAATGCTAATTTGATGCTACTTTGAAGTGGTCTGCATATTCCATGGGGCAAAAAGTGCACTAGAATTGTACCAAAGTAGTGCAGGAACCTTTTCCAACATCGCTCTGTGCTAAGTTGCATTGATGTGAACAGTCACCATTAAAAACAATGAACAGAAATATTGTCATGCGATTCTGTGTGACTCAAGTCACATCCTAAATTGCACTAGTGTGAACCAGGCCTCAAGGTGTCAAAGTTAAGACAAAAAAAGTTTGTTTTTTTTAAATACTGTATTGTCATTAAAATACTTTTTACCAAAGAATTTTTATATATACTGTATATATAAGGTTCCAAGACATCAAAATGTACTCAGAATTTTTTAAACACATAGTATGCCTGCTCATTTACAAAAAAAAGTATCCTAGAGATAAAGACACCCAAATATTTGATAAGTCTTTTATTAAAAAAATATATATCACCAAAAAAGTCCATTTGTTACAAATCCATTGTCATTCATGCCACCCGTGGACCACTAACACGGCAAAATAAAAAAAAACCTGACAGACCTGGTAGGCATGACCAATCCTGCCATTACTGCTCACTGAATGTCAGCTCCCAAAATAGGCTATTGAAGGGAAGGGACAGGGATAATGTTGAGTTAATTCACAAAATATGGTCATGGACAGTGGCCATATTTGGACAGTGCATCATTGTCATTGCCCCTTTGCTTATGTGGCCAGGGATTTACAGCCATGTAAGTCAATAGTGTCTGTGATGTCAGCATTTTCTAAGGATATTGGCACCCACCCTTTCCTTAGCAACCATTGACAGCTGGAATTTGTCATATATAGAAGCAATAGAAATGACGCTTCCATATAAAATGTTTGGCTTCGACCGAACAGGTGGTTGAACAAGCAAAAGTTTGGAAATTTAGACAAACAAAAACTTAGATTCAAATCAAACCATTTTCTCTTCCCTAATCCTCATCCCTGTGGAGCAGCTGTTCCTCATAAACCCTGACTTCCAGAGGTCCATGATATGGCCAAGCAGGTTTGTGGCCACTTTAGGTGGTGTTCACCTAGCAGAAATGCAGCACCAACACAAGCTGTTTGCCAGCCTCCTCATTTGTGACACCCAATTGTGCTGGAACTCAATGATGGCCATGCTGTAGAGGCAGCAGTAGCAGCACATGATTGATGAGGGCCTTATAGTAGGAGGACAGACACTGGGGAGCTGCTGTTACTTTCACTGCATCAATGGCTCATTATTCAGGCAGTATGCAATATTTTGGCAATATCAGAAGAGGCAACCAAAATGGTGAGTCAGGAAAAGGGAAGGATTAGTAATACATTCCCTCTTATGTTCTCCTTGGAGCACACATTCCTTTACCTCCTGCTCCCTCTGTCTCAAGAATCAGGCAGTAGACAAAGGAGGAATACAATGAGGAGGCTGGTTGGGGTGCTGGTTGGAGGAGGAAAAGGCAAACTTCAAGTAGAGGAGTTGTATATGGGTGGGGTGAGATTGCTGAAGAAAGTGCTAGTCCTCTGCTGCAGGCAACTTATGGTGATCAAGCTATTTTGTGTTCAAATGTCTCTACAAGGAACCCAGAATTCAAGCCAACAAACAGAGAAACAGCTATTGGGTTTCTTAGTGAAAATGTAACACCTGCTGTTTAAGAACCTCTTCGACACATTTCCTGATGGTAGCAGAATCGCCTCTGATAACCAATGTTCCTCTATCGCTTCAATCTCATTGAAACTCACTTTTAAAAGTTTTTTAACTATGGGGCCAGGTCCAGCTGCAGGCAGCCCTGGTCCAGGTCCAGCTGCAGGCAAACACTGCCTGAACCACATTTGCTGACTAAATAGGGTAAAGGTTGTTGTGAACACTCTTAGTGAGGACCTTATGGAACACTGGGTGTCCAATTGAACTACTAGTTATAGCTTTCACAGTGTTCACCATAACTCCTGGTTTGCCCTGCAGCCCATGTGCTCTCTGAGAGGTTTTGTACAGAAATACAAATCTGCCTGGACATGTTAATTCATTAATAGGAATCAGTCTTGGATTACCAATGGCTATAAAATCCCAGCTGCAGATGATACAGACTAAAATCTTAAAGGAACTCTATGGTCACAGCATTCAATTTAATTTCATAACATCAGCATTGTAATAGAAATCCAAATAATAGTTATTTTTGCCAATCCAATAGAGGATTACTTCAAAAATCTCTGCCTGATTGATGGCCATTTCTATCCACAACTTCCTTGATTCCCTGCGTGCTTTGCAGCTTCTTTGCTATTTAACTTACATTTCAAAAGATTACATACCCCAAAGTACCTTGCTGCCTGCAAACAGTGATTTGTGTATTGATTCTGTCCCCTGAAACCCCTATCTGAGAGCCGGTTCACATATATGCGGATTTGATGCAGTTTGAACCTTATCCAATCCGCATGACATGTGAAATAACATTGCTTCCTATGCCTGTTTACATATGTCCAGTGCACTGGCAGTGTGAACTCAGTGCAGACTGAAAAAGAATCCTGTCCGATTTCTGAGCAGTGTGGTCCAGTTCAGGTGCAAATTACAGTCTCATTGACTTCTATGGGAACAGCTTCTGAATAGAAGATGTCGTGAGTTTGCGAACATGATTTCAAGCGGGTTTCTTTTCTGATCCTGATGTAAATCTGTCCTGATCCTGATGTAATTCTGGCCTTATCCTGATCTACAGTGAGGAACAGAAGTATTTAAACACCCTGCGATTTTGCAAGTTCGCCCACTTAGAAATCATGCAGGGGTCTGAAATTCACATTGTAGGTGCATTCCCACTCTGAGAAACAGAATTTAAAAAAATAATTCAGGAAATCACATTGTATGATTTTTAAAGAATTTATTTAAAAATCCTTTCTTAACCGTCACCTTTCTTAAACTTTGTTAAGATAAAATTGTAAAGTAATCACATGCTCTCCAACATGAAACAGCACTGCATATGCCTCCTGATGAAGTCAGTCACATATGATGAAATATGTAACATGAAGCTAGAACATACATACGTCGTTACACAAATTTCAGATGTTTGCTCCTGCTTAAATTCTAAAGTTTGTGGCCTATTGTAATGCCCCAACACACAACAAGGGACGTTTACTAAGGCTGGAGCAGAAAGAATCTGGTGCAGCTGTGCATGGCAATCAATCAGCTTCTAACTTTCATTTCCAAAGCCTAACTGAACAAGCTGAAGTTATAAACGGATTGATTGGTTACTATGTACAGCTACTCCAGGTTCTCTAAGATCCAGTTTTAGTAAATTCCCCCCAAATGTTTTCACAGCTTGATCTGTACCGATTCTAGTGCTATTTACGTTGACCATACTATGAAAATGAAAATTTCTCCAAAGTGAAATGCAAAAATCTGTGTTAATGTAAAACACACCCACTAAGTCACACCCACACACATGCAAAGGACACACGAGAATAGCTGAACCTCTATTATTATTGATTTGAACTTACACTTACCCATGCAGATCAGGATTTACTGTACTACTTCAAAAAAATATCTCTGAGCATTTAATTATTTAGAAATATATATATATATATATATATACTGTATATAAACCAATATTTATAAAAAAAAAATTAAAAACACATTGTACACTTAGATGCTCTTTGTGCTGAAGGCACCATGTATGGCAGCATAAAAAAACATCCTCATGACCAGCATATTCTCTCCCAGCTACCTCTAAAATAATATACTCTAATGCTCATTTCAAGATAAAAACTGGCACGTTCTTCTCTGTTATTTTGTGTCCTAACCATACTGCTTTAATACTTTTCAGCCGCTGAGCACAATAAATGAATACACTATTTCAAGATTAAACCTGTCTCATCTCTCCTTCTTATACTGCTAGTTTACCAAGCTGCTTACATACTGTCCAGCCACTGTAAAATATTTGTGGTTATTGCCTCTCAAATAATGCACTCTGTTTATTTCAAAATAAAACCTGCATGGTCTCCTACCTCTTCAAGTACTATCCTAATGCTAGCCCATTTCTACAAAACACATACCTGAAATCTACATTTTTATTTTCTTGGGAATAATTGGGGATATTGGGAAGGAAGAGGTTCAGAAAATGTGAGGTCAAAGTTTTGATGTTTTTTGTGTAGTCTGTTATAACATTTTAGTACGTTTTTATGACAATTGCATTGGTGTACTGTGAAAATATAAGTAAATATACTATGCTATTAAACTGTTGTACAACTGGCCAAGTTGTATGAACTGAGAGCTGTACACTTTCCTAGATCTGAGTAAGCTTTCTACAGAACTGTTGAAGCTGTTACTTCCAAAATTCAGATCAGTCCTGTTAATAATGGATAAACAGTACTGAACTAAATTAAACTAAACTACCAAACCCTAAAAAAAAACCTTTTTACTTTTCAATTAATTATATTTGGTGGGGGAAGCTGCTGCTGTATTTATTCTAAGCTGAATGTAAAGGTTAAAATCAATTAAACGAAACACAATATTATAAAATATCAAAATATTTGATGCCAAAATACAGTGTTGCTGTCTGTGAAAATTGTAGTGTTTTGTAACATCACATAGAATCCTAAATGCTTTTTCCAAACATATAATTTAAGGTACTGATACCCCTCGCCACAGTGCCCAGTTCTCTGTGAACGTGTTTGACAATATCTTGAAATTAAGCTATGAAGATGGCCAGAACTTATCAAGATTTGTCTCCCATAGGCTTTAATAGGGTTCAATGTTAAAGCTGAACTTCAGGTTTAATTTAACTCTAATGTGTATTTCCACTTTTGTAGCACAATTGGGATAACACCTACTTCTTATGTGTTACCTTTTCCTATTCACAGAGCATACAAAGGATTAAAGGTTTAGAGGCTAGGCTTCTTGTGCTGTATGCTAATAAGGAAAGACTTAAAACAATTTCGCACTGACAAGATTCAAAAAACCTTGCAGTCAGCCATGACACCTTCTCCTTGGAAACATCCCAAAAAAACATTACAAAGAAAAGCATGCTGTGGGAATCGGAACACATAACAAATATAGTGAAGTTTTCTCAAATTTGACTGCAAAGGGGAAATACAGTTTAAATAGTTTGTTTGGACCAAGCTGGTCCAAAAAATTATTTCCTACATTAATACATGTGCTTACTGAGAGCACCGTACAAACTGTATGTAAAATCAGCTACAAACAATATATAGCTCTGTGTTCTGGAAATAGTATGGAGACTTCCATTTGGACTAGCCTGGCTCAAACAAATTATTTAAAGATAAATCAAACCTGGAGTTAAACTTTATGTTTGGGTATTGCAGATTTTAAGCAGGATTCAGTGAGCTCCTACAAATCAAAACTGGGCAGATTAATACATTACTAATGGCCACTTGTTCATTGAACAGGGAGCCTGTGAAAAATAGAATTCCTTTGTTGAATTTCACATGCTGGGACTCTCAATTTGATTCTGGATTATCTACAAAGTGAATGATTGGCCTAAAACAAATATTCAGGATGGGAGTTCAGACTTTTCAGACCTCATAGGTTAATGCTTGTTCCACATTACTTGGAGTGGAGTGGTGTTGCGAGCACCAAGATGACAGCCCCACAGTCTACTGCTATATGTCAATCTTTAAAGGATCAAATAATTAAAAAAAATGTTAATTACAGTTTCATTAAGTCTTACATAATCTTATGTGCCAAAAAAAGTTATTTGGGTCCAGCTATCCCCAAGATACACAACCTATCATTCAACACAGCCAGACTGGTGACCTGATTTTTCCTGCTGCAGTTCACTAATACAACTAGAAAACCTCCCTGTCCCCATTGGACAGTGAAAGAGTAGCAATATATTGATGATTTTATCTTCCTGCTCCTTCATCACTTCAGCATGTTCCTTGTCATCACATGTAAAGGCAGGACACGTAAATTATCCCAAGTAATGCCCCTCCCTTTCCCAGTCCCAATGCTGCTGTACAGGCCATTACAATAGATTGAAATCAAGGCAAATTAAAATATTTATGAACATTACTAGAATGTTTAACTAACTGCATTTTTGTTTTTCACTGCATTCACTGGTATTTAGCTTGATATTTGCCTGGAGTTCAGCTTTAAGTGCATAAAACTACAATTATTTTGCAAACAATTATATGGCTTTTAATGTTCTTAAATCCAGAGATGTTATTCAAGTTGGGTGAACAAAAGCAGGATTCAGCCAGTATACACTATGTACTCAATGTATAAGAGCAAGAGTAGCCTTATCTAAAAAAAAAAATGCAAATGGCAGTGATCAGTTATAGCTAGCAAGGGATCGGGAGTCATTCTAAATTGATATGCTTACAAGTTTAAGGTACAGAAACCTTCAAATGAGCAATCAAGTCAGAAAGGTCGACTCTACTGCCCTGCATGATTATACGAAAAACCTAGCCCTTTACAATCTCACTTACCTGACATATACAGTATATGGCAGGTCCATCATTTATCTCATGTAGCCATGGGTATATATACTCAGTGCGGTTTTATTTTCATAAGGTTAACCATAGGGGGCAAAATTCAGTCCAAGCTAAGCATTAAAGATTCAGTGTACAAAGGACCAAGATAGCACTACAGTTGCCTGCCTTACATTACTAGTTTTAATAATTGTTTGTTATGTCACATCATCTTTCATTGTTCACTGCAGTCCCAAGTATTAGCAAGGGTTTGCTGCAGGAGGTATAGTGTCTGTTTGAATGGCCACATAAGCCATTTTGCCATTTGATGTTTTTAAAATGATCATTTAAATCTCCAACTGTGGTAGAATTTCCTGTGGCAATCTTATTTCCTGCTTTTGTGGGGCTCAATGTTTTTCTCCAGACTACACAGGGCATGTGGTCACAATTCAGTAATTATTGCAGATTTGTTTCATAGTGAGACACTTTCAAAGATTGTTTCACGCTAAAGACACAATTACGTTTTCTATTACAGTGTAGGGATTGATTGGTGGTTTGTGATGCAATAATCTTGTAGTTTATTTATCTCATATAAAGCAAATTTATTTACAACAAAATTGTAACTTAATTTTCACAGCTTGTTGTTCTCTATAAAAATACCCTGTGTAGCATTATACACTTTTGGATTATGGTTTCTTTTTCCAAGTTTTGGCTATAAAATATATACTGTATATATATATATATATATATATATATATATAATGTTTTAATTTTCTTTTTTTTTTAATTCTTAGTGCATGCAGCGATACTTACAGCAATACAATGCAAGCAGCAAGACCCCAATGAATCTAGTAATGTTTCATTTTGCAATAGAGCACATTTCTAGAATAAATAGAGTTTTAAAACTTCCATGTGGGCATGCTCTGCTTATTGGTAAGAGACTACTTTAATATTATTTTTATTAATTGCTGTATTTGTGCTATTAATATTGTTTATACCGTATACAGTTCTTTCTGTGAATGTTTCTCTTCCCCCCTTAAATGACCCTTTTATAGATCTGGTGTACAGACCTGTATGAATGTATATAGGGGTTGGTTTACTAAAACTGGACTAAAATGTGCAGCTCTGTGTAGAAACCGATCAGCTGCCAGGTTTTATTGTAAAAGCCTAATTGTACAAGCTGAAGTTAGAAGCTGATTTGCTACCATGCACAATGCACCAGTTTTAGTAAATCCTCCCATACTGTCCAACCAAATGTTTATAAACTATGCTTAACATTTCATCCAAACTTCAGACTATTACATTAATTTCATATACTGTAATTATTTTAAGAAACTGTTGCAGTAAAAAAAAGGGCCACACAATTTAACTTATCATTTTTATGTATTAAATCCTTGGGGTGTGCATAGTCAGAATCAGATTTATTTGCAAAGTATGTACAGACATACAAGGAATTTGTCTTTGGTTTTTTATTATTATTATTATACAGGACTTATAAAGCGCCAACAGTTTTCTCAGCGCTTTACAATATAAAGGGAGACAGTTCTGCTACAATACAACCAAAACAAGAGGATTAAGAGGGCCGTTCTCATAAGAGCATACAATGTAATAGGGTGGGGCAAGTTGTACAAAAGGTTATAACTGTGGGGAATGAGCTGGTGGAAGTGATAAATGTCTATTTGAAGGCATGATAGGCTTTCCTGAAGACCTCTGTGACCAAGCCTTGGTGGGCAGGGCAAAATGCATCAGAGGCTGTGGCCATTCCTTAATATTGGACTCCTGGGGTCAGTTCAGCAGTGTCCATTCCTTCACTTATATAGACTTCCCTGAAGAGATGAGTTTTCAGGGGTCACCTAAAGGCAGGTAGGGGATAGACGGACAGATTGAGGCAGAGTTCCAGAAGATAGGAGAGGCTCTGGCAAAGTCCTGGAGATGAGCATGGGAGGAGGAGACAAGGGAGCTTGAGAGCTGGAGGTCATGAGAGGAGCGTAGAGGATGGTTTTGGTGATATTTGAAGACAAGATTGGTGATGTACCTCAGAGCAGAGTTGTGGATGGCTTAAATGACATCTTAATGTACATTTCACATAAATATAATAAATGATAAATATTTATGCGTATGTGTGCATCTACTAATAAACACAAACACATGTGCGCACATACACACACCCACATTGAAACCACAACACTATATGAAAGTCTTAGACTGGCCATTCATTGTTAGTTTATTTTCATTCAGCTAGTGGTCTAGTACACACTTATAGCAAATCGGATGACGTTAGTTAAATTTTTTCCATTTCCTCGTCCCATGTTGAAAAGGAGAATGTCATTAATGGTGCGAAAACAACAGAGGAAAACAACAGAGGACAGTTCCCCACCTATGTAGCTGCGGTCTATGTCTAGTCTAGCCACTCAAATTGTATCGAATGAATACTGTAGTAGTTAGGTCAAAATCGAATGTTATGATATCTAACAATTTTACAGCATGTCCTTTCAGGATTTTTTTTTCTGGAGAGTTTATTTTGCATCTCAAAAACATTATACTACCAAACAGAAAATTGAACGATTATTGCAAATACGGATATTTTTGTCCAATTTTCTAATAGCGTGTACTAGGTTTAACAAGTTCTTCCAGCCATACAAAATTAGTTTTTATAGAAATTTCTTTGGACAGTTGTTCATATACACCACTGTGCAAAAAGGTTAGGCAAGTGTAAAATAATGCCATAAATTAAGAATACTTTCCATAACAGAAGTGATAATAGTCTATCAATTAACAAAAATGGAAAGTAAATAGACAGAAAGGAAATCCAAATCAAATCAATATTTGTGTGACCACCCCCGTCTTCAAAACAGCATCAATTCTTCTAAGTACACCTGCACACAGTTTTTGAAGGAACTCAGCAGGTAGGTTGTTCCATCTTGGATAAATAACCAAAGAGCTTCTGTGGATTTAGGCAATATCAAATCCTTCTGTTTCTTCATGTAATCCCATACAGACTTGGCGATGTTGCAATCAGGGCTCTATGGGGGCCAAACCATCACTTCCATGACTCCTTGTTCTTCTTTATGCTGAAGATAGTTCTTAATGACATTGGCTGTATGTTTGGGGTCGTTGACCTGCTGCAGATTAAATGTGGGTAAAATCCAAAGCCTCTCTGATGGTATGGCATGATGGATATGTATCTTCTTATTTTTGTCAGCATTGAGGACACCATTGATCCTGACCAATTCTCTAACTCATTTGCAGAAATGCAGTCCAAAACGTGCAAGATACCCCCACCATGCTTCAGTTGCCTGCAGAAACTCAATCTTGTACCACTCTCTAGCCCTTTGGTGAATGATCTGCCTCCTTGTACAGCAACATATTTAAAATTTTGACAGTTCAGAGCACCTGCTGCCATATGTCTGCACCCCAGTTCCTATGTTTTCATGCATAGTTGAGTCACTTAGCCATGTTTACACATTGGAGGTATGGTTTTTGGCCTCTTTTCTTTGTGCTTCTTCATAAGAGCTTGAACAGCACACCCTAAAACCCCCTGATGCTTTGAAATCTTTGCCAGGGAGAGATCTTGCTGTTGTAGTTTAATTACCTTGTGTCTTGTTGCTGATCTCAGTCTTGCTATGGTGTATGGTCTGTGACATGAAACTGCCTTACCTACCTTAGTAGCAGAGTTTGACTATTCCTCACCAAGTTTTAGGCCTCCTACTCAGCTGTTTCCGTTTCAGTTAATGACTGTGTTTCAACCTATGTATGAAATTGATGATCATTAATAATTGCTTGGTATAATTGGTTAATCATTAACCTGACTCTAATCCTACAAAATCCCTGACTTTTATTCAAGTATACAAAGTGTGCAAGAATTGGTGCTGGTTTATAGCCAAAGGGTATTCACGCTAAATATTGATTTTATTTAGATTTTCTTCTGTTTTATCACTTTGCATTTGGTAAATTGATAAAAAATAAACAATTAAAATACATATTTTTGAAAGCATTCTTACTTTACAGCAATTTTTCACGCCTGCCTAAAACTTTTGCACAGTACTGTATATGTAACACACACATTCATTGTTTTGATGTTTATTTGTAACATATTTTGCGCTTTTTGGGTTTGCCGTATGAGTTTCAACCAATTCAAAGTGATTTAATTGATAGTAAAAAAATATTTTTAAACATATTTTTTATTTAGAGTGCTGCACATTTTTGTTTCTGTATTTATTAATCAAATACCCGACTTCTGTCAAGCAGGGACAGCCACGTGCTAATTGAAATTTGACTTCTCCCTGCTGAACCCATAGAATTTAAATCTGTGTATGTCCAGCTTAATACTACACAAACAATGTTTCACTGTGAGATCTGTAAACATCTAACAACTGAAGTAGTACAAACAATGCAAAATGGCAATTGTGTGAGGATTTAAGTATTCATGAGTGTGATAGCTTGGGAGAAGAAACTGTTTTTAAAGCTGGCCATCCACAAATTTTTTTTGTTCAGCCTACAGATTCCTCAATCTACATTATACAGCAGATTGCTGGTGCCATGCAGGTCTCCTGCAGACCTGTCAGTATGAACTGTCAGCCTGTACATCGTACATGCAGGTAGTTTCACACTGACAGGAAAAATCAATGAACTACCACAGTGTTTTATAGTGCCGTGGAAGTTCATTGAAAAGTTGAAGCAGACAGCAGCAAAGGCTGTCGGAACTTGTAATTTCCAATTTACAGAACTCTGTGAATGAATGACATGACCAAGCGGGCATAGAAGCTATCAGGGAGGGAAGATCCCCTGTTAGCTGTCACAACAGGGGCTTGGGGGGGTGGGGGTGCAGGGGCCGGTGTTACAGTAACATCTTACACCCTGAATATGGGTGTAACATGTAACATGCTATGAAAGGTGAACTTATCCTTGAACTTAAAGATATCCAATACCCACAAATCTCAGTCATGTTTTTTCCACAAAAATCAGTATTTGATCAGTAAACAGGTCAGAACACTAGGAGGTCCATATATATAATATCATGTAAATGTTTTTATTATGTGCAAAATGTTATCTTCTGATATTTAGCCTGTCTTTTGTAGGGGGAACTTAACTTTCATATGGTGAATCCTGTTTATACCACTGTTGTCAAATCAAAGTGAATGTGCTAACTATTATACATGTTATTGTATGTCGTTCTGGTGCATAAAAAGCAGATGTGGATGCAACATACTGTGTTATAGAAACATACAATCCTAAGAAAAAAATACCCTAAGAATTTTTGATCAGAAAAACAATTACCCTCAAAAACAATTGATTTTGAGATTCGACAGAAAAGAAAATACCCTAAGTATATTTAACCCTAGAACCATTCAATTAGAAGAAAACATACCCCAAGAATATTTAATCACAATATAAAATATCTTAAGAACCCCATATTAAAGGAGTAACATAAAACATAGTTACATTCTCTAGCCCCCCCACCCACACTCAAACTGCCCTCTCACCTCCATTTCATGAATCATGGGATGCTTCCTTTTTTTTTTCCCAATTTAGCATGGCTGTGCATGGCTGTACATGGTGTGCCCCAACAACTGCATTATCCATTCACAGATCCATTCACAAGGAACTGTAAATTAAAAGACTACTTTGGCAAATGGACTCTTGGATCTCAGTGGAGCATAAGTGTGGTGATGTCACTATTAAGAGGAAATACTTTAAGAACACTTGATTTTTCCCATTCACATAACAGCCATGGCTTCATACAGTGTGCAAAAAATCCTTAAAACTAATGAGTAATTACTGGTTAATTCTCACAGAACTAAATTGCATCAGTTTTGCTGGATGAATAGATATGCATTTTTTAAAATAGATACATCCCTAAGAGTACTAAACAGGTTTCAGCACTGCAGTGTGGACACAGAACAATACCAGTGCATACCTTTAGATCTATATTCTTTAGCACCGGTGCCTCAAATCCCAGGCTGCTGTAATCTTTAAGGTCTGACACTTCCTGGTAGTGTCAGTTGCTGTTTCAGCCCCCCATTCCCCTATCTCCTGTATACTTCTGCTTGTCAGTAAGCCTGCCCACCATAGTGATGGGCCAATAGAAATATCTGTATGTAAGTACGGACATATGTTGGTTGAAATGCAGTTCTGTAGTCATGTCCAATGCCCTTAGGGTACTAACAGCCTTATTTTAGCTCTCATGTGCTTTTATGGTGAGATAAAACACTTGATTTACGCATTTAAGAACTGCTGGACACTTTATGTGATGGATGTAAATTCCCTTGAACAGTTTGCTATTTTTAAATGTCTCTCCAATTCATTTCATAATGCAATTCTTGGAGCAGGTGGTTTTATGTGGTCTCTTTGGAGCTTATTACCTTAACAATTTAAATTACAGTGTACCAGTATAAAATCAGACGGGAATGTTATGAAAAGACTAATGCACATATCTATTGATGTCTATGATTTCGACCAACCAAAAAGTCTTTGTATAGATTTGTGGCATGAGTAAATAATAATAAGAGACCAATGGGAAACAGTATTTACAAATAACGTGGTAGTCATGACAGTTACAAGCTAGTCATTTTTATACTTTATTCTCTAAAGTAGTTCTAAGTCAGTTTTATGCAGCGACTTTACTATCGGTTTTTCAGTTGACCTTGGCAGACACAAGAAATCCCAAGGGTAAATAGTACCATTGTCAATTTAGGTAACTTATATTGCAGTCCAGCAATAGATGCTCTGTGCAACGGTTTCTGTAGCTATACACATTTACTGATTCTCTTCCAAAAGAAATCTTATACATTTATTTTGTAACTCTCAGAAGACTTTAGGCTATTTCAACCAAGTTATTTTTATCAGCAAATTTGTTTATATTTATTGCTATATCCTATATTCTGCTGGTTATTTTTTCTATAGAAAACCGTTTACAAAGACAGATAATTACCATGCTTCAAATAAATTAAAGGTGGATTTTTTTTGTTAATTATAAAAAAATGTTCTTATCCAAATATTTAATGTACAAATCTATACAAATATGTACTGTAAATTACAGCACTTGCAAGCACTGAATCAATGGCAAAAATGTGAATAAAAGTAAGCAGTTATATATTCATTCAGTTTGGAAAAAAGGGATACAATTAACATGGAGCTAAACATATGAAAACCATGAGAATGTAATGAAGGAAGTGCACATAACAGCAAATGACTCCAACTTGGATTTTTATATATATATAGGTGAAAAAATGGGAGTTCTGTGTAATGGCTTGCATGAATCCAAATTTTAGTAATTAAAACAATTCCACAATTCATGAACTGCTTTGCTCATTTTTCATCATTGTCAAGGATGGAATTATATTAGCTCAAGTGACATATTTGTCTAAAAATGGATATCTGCATATACTGACAATGACATTATTTTTTTAATGACTTAGAATTGTTTTTCATTTTATTTACTTCTCACTGTTCCTTTTTGATAACACAGTGAGGTTTATTATATCTTTGAATGATGCCAAGGTTTTTCCACTTATTATGGACTTCTATTACTGATTGAAAAGAAAAATGTGGACATGTTTGAAAAATGTATTGCATTTTTTCCTTGGGCATAATTCTATCTATACTGCATCTACTACAGTTGTTATATTACTACTGTAAGGCATGATGGAAATCATGCTTTAAGCAGCACCTACTTTCAGGAGGCAGTCAAAACAAGGATCTGGGCCACCAGGTCTTTCATAGTTGTCTACTGCCAGCCAGTAAAGAAAATTAGATTTACAGTAAATGGATATTTTAATTAAAATTAGTGATGGGCAAATGTATCTTGGATTGTATCATAGATTCAGTGAACATTACCAAAGTTTGAATGCCAAATCCAAACCCCATGGAAATTAACAGGAACTGCATTTTAGATACCTTGCCCTTGCCATTGGTTATCAAAAAACACATATGGAGATAGGCAGTACCCTGGGGGATATGTACAAAAGAAAAAAAAATTAAAATGATTGTTCTTTGGGTAACAGAATGTTTTAAGAAGGCCAAAAGGGCAACAGTAAAGATACATAATGACTTTAAATAACATGCCTAGGGGATCCCTTAAAGCAATACGTGACTTTACACAGCATCAGCCATCACATAAATTCCATGTATGCATGCAGGTATATGTTTAGTTCACTTTTACATTATTCATTTGCTTACATGCAACATCAGCAACCTGACATGATTCATTTCCACTCAAAAAGGTCTTTATTAGGTAATTTTAGCAAAAAAAGTTGATTTTTTTGTGTGATTCAGTAATAAACTATAATGTGTGCTGCAAGTAGAAGAGGAAAATATAGCTAAAATTTATCCAAAAGTATATATTATAAAAAATATATATAACTTAAGCTATCAACTTCATACAAATTGTCAAACAGTGTAAAAACATAGCATAGCTTGTGATTTCTTTTTTGAGTGCCACACTGTATTACGTACAAAGTTTTTACAAAATGCCCACCCCAAGTGCACCAAAACACCTTAAAGCCACAAGCTCACCTTCCAGAGATGAGGCAACTGTTACCTTGAACTAAACAAATCACAGTCCCATGTTTTAGAAACAACAGCCAAACATATGGTGCTGTGGCTGGGGAGTACGTAAGCAATTGAAGACAAGTAGACTAGGCAGGTTTTATCATCATCGTTATTTATTTTTCCAAAAATGTGCTGAGAAATACAGACCAGAGAATGTCTAAATACACAAGTAAATTTGGGTAGGAAAACCATTTTGACAAGGTTTATTCTGTCAACTACTGATAACAATAAAGAGGACCAAGCCTCACATTTGCAGGTATTCTGATTATTATTGTGATTAATGTTAGGATTTGTAAAGCATCTGAGATATAGAGAGATGTGAGTTCCTAAATACTTAAAAAGTACTTAAACTGGTGCACTCATTGTGTGTGTGTGTGTGTGTGTGGGGGGGGGGGGGTGAGGGTGTATGACCTGCCATTGTCTGTACATATAGTATTTATAAAAAAGAAAGGAAAACCTTTCAGGGTTGTTCCTGGGTTTAGGTATACATTGAAACATAGAGTGTGGGAGGGCCTTTACTTAAAAAGCATGTGGTAATATCTTCATGTCTGGGAGCATGTAGTACCTTGTATACCTGAGGTGCAAGGAGATCTGCATAATGCTTAGAATATTCAGCACGGAAAACATCCACCCCTGGGATTTTTCCTGCTTGTAGCTAGGAAATGGCATCAAGTGATTTATTGGTGGATACTTTTTTTTTTTTTTTTTACCAAAAAAAAAACGTTTATTGAGAAAGTGCATAATAATACAAAAGAAATGCGAATGATAGTCATATACAACATTAGGCAGTGCATACCGGGAAATAGTAGGAATATTCTTACAAAGAACCACATATGAAACATGGTTGTGCCAGTCCACGACGGGGAAGTCTGAAATACTCAGGCAGTATAGTAGTGTGCATGGGAATGTTATCGCGTTGGACCTCCTTAGTATGTAATTCTCATTGGAGCGTCGCAGAAGGAGGCAGTGTAGATGCAGCACAACCGTTAAGGACGAAGCTAGTTGTTTTACTAGAGTGAAGGTGCCTGTAAGTAAGCTTAGATCGTCGTGAGGGTCGCTGATGTAAATAGGATAAGTATGACAATGGCATGCCTAAAGTTCTCTAAAGAGGAACCCAGTGGTTGACTGGGCGTGTAACAGGAAGATAAGACGAAAGAAAAGGAGAACAAGAAAAGAGAGAGATAGAAGAGAAAAAAAAAAAAAAAAAGGGGGGGGGAGGGAGAAGGGGGGGGGGGGCGAACTGGGTTCGTATTGTCGTCAACACCAAGGGTCTTCTATGGGTGGATTCGAGCATAAGTCTATTAACCGGAGCAGGTAGGTGGGGATAAAGCCCTGAAGGTGGGGAAGTCGCCTACCGAATGAGCTAAAGTGTGGAGTAACATACAATGGAGGTTAGTATTCAATCAGGCGTGTTGGTTGGATGGTCCATAAAGGACCGGTACGTAGGAGTGGTTTTAAAGTGAGTCCAGCAGGCCCAAGTATGGGAGAATTTAGTGGGGGAATCGAGTGCAGTCGCAATCAGTTCTTCCATTTCCGCAATTTTACCCACACGGAGCAGCCAATCGCGTATGGAGGGAGGGCGGGTGGAGCCCCAAAGAGTGGGAAGACAGAGTCTGGCTGCGTTGACCATATGCATGGCTAAAGATTTGAGATATTGTCCCCTGGGCAGGGAGGAGTGATGGAGAAGAAACTGCTCAGGAGAGAAAGCTAGGGACAAGGTGGTCACAGACACTACAAGCCTTTGGACCTCCTGCCAAAATGGTTGGATACTGGAACAAGACCACCAAATGTGGAGAAAGGACCCATCCGAAGTTCCACATCTCCAACAGCTGTTGGGGACGGAAGGGTTGAAACGAGAGATTCTCGACGGGGTTCGGTACCATCTTGAAGCCAGTTTATAACCGTTTTCCTGAGTCGAAACATTGAGGGAGCATTTATGAGTATGCATGAATATTAGGTCCCAATCGGCGTCCGCCAAGCTGTTTCCCAGGTCTCTGTTCCAAGCACGGCAGGCGGGTAAAGAATCATAATCCCTACTCTCAACAAGGAGAGGGTAAATCTCCGAGATCAAATGTTTGCGCGGTTCAGCTCTAGAGCATAGGGATTCAAAAGGAGTGAGGGGACGAGTCCAGTTATGGAACAGTTTGTGTGAGAGCAAGAAGTGTCTTATCTGCAGATAGGCCCAGAAAGGAAAATCTCGGCTATCTAGGCTATCAAGCAGTTCGCGGAATGATTTTACTTTGCCATCGCGGATAAAGTGTTTAACCAAAATCTGGTCATGAGGCCAATGCTCAGATAGGAATGACTTGTGCATGCCTGGGGGGAAGTCAGGATTGAGACGAATGGAGGTTAAGGAGTTCGGTGACTCAGAGATAGATGCCGTTTTACAGTTCAGGCGGAGAATATTTAAACTGGGCCCCACTAAAGGGTGGGTGAGGAGCTCTTGAGGTGTATGCTTTGGCAGGAACCATGGAATCGATGCCAGGGGTGAGGGTGAGAAGGCATTTTCTAGGCGGACCCAATCCTTAGAGGTAGAATGAACATGCCAGTCCACTATGCGTGTAAGGTGGCATGCCCAGTAGTACCGGTGAAGATCAGGGAGCCCAATCCCACCTCTAAGTTTAGGGAGAGTCAGTTGGGAAAAAGCAATACGCGGACGCTTATGGTTCCATAGGAATTGTGAGCAGATTGTTTTACAAGATGTAAAAAAAGCAACAGGTACGTGGATTGGCAGCGTTTGAAAAAGATAGAGGAGGCGTGGGAGTATGTTCATTTTGATTATTGCTGCCCTTCCAAACCAAGAGAAACAAGGACGATGCCATTTATGGAGGTCCTCTTGGAGAGAACGGAGAGCGGGAAGGAAGTTTTTTGCATAGAGGTCATCGAGGTTGCGGGTAAGTTGTACACCGAGATATGAAAGGGAATCCTTTTCCCAACGAAACGGGAAACGAGATTCACAGAAAGAGACGAATTCTGGGGGCAGGGATATGTTAAGGGCGAAAGATTTGGAGAAGTTGATTTTAAAGTTAGACAAGAATCGAAAGAGGGCAAAATCTTTTAGCAAATTAGGCAAAGTGGTGTGCGGATCAGCAAGGAAGAGAAGGATGTCGTCCGCGTAAGCAGCGAGCTTGTATTCCCTGTCCAATACCCTGACCCCTTTGATGTCGGAGTTCGAGTGGATTTTGCGTAATAGGGGCTCAAGGGATAGGACAAACAAGAGTGGGGAAAGGGGGCAACCCTGACGTGTTCCGTTTCCTAAGGAAAAAGAGTTTGACAGATGTCCATTGACCCTGACTCGAGCGGTGGGGCCTGTGTACAGGGTCATGATGAAGTTGAGCATCTTCTCCCCCAAACCCAGGGACACCAGAGACGCTTGCAAATAGTCCCATGCAATTCTATCAAAGGCCTTCTCTGCATCCAGGGAAAGGAAAAAACCAGAAGTGTTAGATTTGCACATCCAATGGTGAAGGTTAAGGGCCTTAATGGTATTGTCCCTTGCTTCCCTTCCCGGTATGAATCCAACCTGATCCAAATTGATCAAGGAGGGAAGCAGGGGGAGAAGTCTATTAGCCAGGATCTTCGCAAATAACTTAACGTCCACGTTCAGCAGGGAGATGGGTCTGTAGTTGGATACCTGCGTGTTATCTTTATCACCCTTGGGGATAACCGTTATGTGGGCCTCCAAAAGACGATGTTGAGGTAGGGGGGATTTGGAGAAAGTATTAAACGCCAAAAGAAAGGGGGTGCCTAAGATATCCAAGAAGGATTTATAATAGGCTGCGGAGAAGCCGTCGGGACCCGGACTCTTACCAGGTTTTGTCTGCTTCAAAGCACACTGCAGCTCATTCAGGGTCAGATCCGCTTCCAGAGAGTTGGCCAGGTCTTCCGAGAGAGCCGACGGACCGTGGAGCTGGAGAAATTCAGAAATCAAAGAGGCCCTGGATTCGTCAGTGTGCGGAGGTGGGCGTTCAGGAGGAAGGTTGTATAAGGATCTATAAAAGTGTTCAAAATGGGCAGCAATATCAGGATTAGATGTGGCCATGGTGCCATCGGGACCTCTAATTTTATGGACCGTCATACTGGAACGTTTCTCGCGGAGAGCTCTGGCAAGGAACTTTCCGCTCTTGTTAGCAAATTCATAGTATAGTTTTTGAGAGAGAATGAACCGTTTCTTAACCACCTTCCCCAATTCTGTAAGAAGCTGTGAACGTGTACACGTAAGTTCGGATAGGGTCGACGCAGCCAGAGAACGCTTATGTGCCCTCTCTAATGAATGGATCTTATCTGTGAGGCGTCTCAAACGCTCTTGTCTATCTCTTTTACGCTTCGACGCAGCTGCTATGAGGACTCCCCGAAGGACACACTTATGAGCCTCCCACTGCGTGAGTGGGGAGGTATCAGGGGAGCAATTGAAGGAAAAGTATTCAACCAGATTGGTGCGGATCTCTTGTTCGATTGCAGAGTCTGCAAGAAGGGAGGCGTCTAGGCGCCAATATTTCGAGCGTGTGTAGGTATCTGGGAACCGTAAAGTCATGGTAATGGGATGGTGGTCGGAAAGAACCATTGTTTCAATAGAAGCGGCATGGAGTAGCGGGAGATCTGATTGCGACAGAAAAAGATAGTCTATCCTGGAGTACTTATTATGTGGTGCGGAATAAAATGTGTAGTCTTTCACCGTGGGGTAGAGAGTTCTCCAGGAGTCGTGCAGTTGTAAGTGTTGTAATTGTATGTTTATTTGTTTGAGGGCCTTAAACGGTAAAAAGGAACTTCCGGAGGAGGAGTCTAGCAGAGGATTTAGTGGGACATTCAAATCGCCCCCTAAGATCAGAACACCCGAATGGAAAGCAGCTAGGGTGTCAGTTATTGAGCGCGTGAAAGAGACCTGCTTGGCATTAGGGGCGTACACATTAGCAAATGTGACGGGTCTATTGGCGAATGAACCCTTTATGAATAAGTACCTGCCTTCAGGGTCAGCAAGGGAGTCTGACATAGTAAAAGGAAGATGTCTAGCGAGTAAAATAGCTACCCCTTTCGACTTGGCCAGAGGGTTAATGGCATGGTGGACTATGGGAAAGTGGAAATTAAAAAGCTTGGGAATAGAGTCCTGACGAAAGTGCGTCTCTTGAAGGAAGACTACATCTGCCTTTTGTTTATGCAGATATGAGAGCAACATGGAGCGCTTTTCGGGTGTGTTCAGACCCTTGGTGTTGAGTGAGAGGATTTTCAGGGACCTTGGTCTCAAGACTGAGGTGGGGGATGGCATGTTTACCAATCAGTATTGCGAGTGACCAAAGATGCAGATGCAGCACCCCGGGGGGGGGGAGGGAAGGGAGAGAAGAAAAAAAAAAAAAAGGGGGAGGACCGAGAAGATAGTAAGAGTAAACGGCTAGAGGAAGGGACCTGCTATTCCACGTGAGAGAGGAAGAGAGGAAGAGAAACCAGAAAAGAAAAGGACAGAAAGAGAAAAGAAGAGGGGAGGAGCACGTAGAAGAGAAGGAGACGAACAGTATGAGGCAGGTAAAGAGAAAAGGGAGAGTCGAGATAGTGAAGATGGCTGTAAAAATATTCAGTAAGAGCTCGCAGAGCCTACTGTGTTGGGAACGAGGTAGACGACGAAACGAGAATAGAACCACCGCCGGCCGGAAACCACCGTGAGATGTGTAAAAATTTGTTTATAAGAGCGGAATTTGAAGAGGGAGGAGTCTACAGAGACCCATATTGTAGAATAAGCTCGGGGTACGATATGTAGCGCAGGGCCCCAGCCCTCGCTGTAGAGTAGCAGGGCACATAAGAGGGAAAGCAGGGGGTACAGTATGAGTGGGTTAAAGCCAAACTGAGGCTACCTTAATCATAAATGCACCTAGAGCGTCAGGGTTTAGAGGCCACAGCTACTTGTGAGCCACCAGGTAATTTTGAGACATTTGGCAGGCAAGTAAGGGGGAGAAGGCAATATGCGGAAATGTAGGAGGCCGTATGAGTAGTATAAGCATCCCCTCACATGAAACATAGTATCAACAGGACAACATGTGCAATAACAGTTAAATCAATGCAAAAACAGAAAAAACAGCGTTGAGTCCCAAGCATCCTGCAAAAATATCTGGGTTACCCCAGGATCATCACCAATCAGTATATCACATAGAGTAGAAAGGCTAAGTGTCAAAAAACACAAGAGAAAAAAAAAAAAACCCCATCTGTGGCATCCCCCTATAAGTCCCAGCTTCCTCCCCGCACCCAACCCCCCCTCCCTCCCAGGCCCCCAGCACCCCCCCAAATGCATCATATACTGTACTAAGTCTGTCAGGGTCTCCTTCGAGGACACCGATTAAGCAGAGCGTGTCGGGACGGGCAGCAGAGAAGCAGAGGTCATCTGGATACTTCCACGGAGAAACAGGTCTTCTTCCAATAAAGTGGGAGGAGGCTCTGGGGGAACAAAAAGGACAGGGACAATGGAAGACAGACGACTCAGAGGCCCATATCAGATTGGAGTGCGTGGGGGTCTAGCTCATAGGGCAAGTCGGTTTGAGGTCCGTTGGGTAAACCGGGATGCTGAATGTCGACAGAGAAGAGAGAGCTGAAGATTAGGTCATCTGTCCAGGAGGAGGAGCCATTCGTATGATGTATAGATCTCCTCTGACCACGGCGTAGAGACGATCAATAGGGGGCTCACAGAAATCCACCATCCGTTAGTTGCGGAGCAGACCTCAGGGGCATTGATTCCCTTTTGGGAGGTCAGATAGTGAAATGAAAATAATGAAGGTCCACTGATCATTGCGTGGGAGAGCGAGGAATCGCCGGGACTCATGTGGAAAAATGGTATAGAAACAGGAGAACAGTAAAACTGCAGGCACCTGATAAAAAAATGCGCATGAGTTGCAGAAGTAGATGAGGATGAGGTAGGATTAGGTCTCGTGCCGAGACTTTCTATGCGCAGGCGAGGCCGTAGGGCTAGGAGCAGCCGCAGTACCCCCTGTGGGGTGTCTTGGAGGAGTCGACGGGACTGTCCGACGTCTACGATGGGAATGGCCTTGCCAATCCATTGAGTCTTCCGCAGATCCCGTGTCCAGGGCCGGCTGCAGTCCCAAGAGACCGTACCAATCTGGCAGGTCTATCGATGGGATGTTCAAAGAGGAACAGAAAGACGGTAGATCTTCAGGGTTTCTCAAATTAAAGGTGTGAGCACCAGCCTGTACTGAGAGGCAAAAGGGAAATCTCCACCTATAGGACAGATTGCGGGAGCGAAGCGTGTCTAGTAATGGACGCAGAGCTCGCCTTTGGCGTAAGGTCATGCTGGATAAGTCCTGGTACAGTTGTATTTCCGCCCCTTTGTAAATTATATGTCTTCTGTCCCTTGCACATCTGAGGATATCCTCCTTGATTGGGAAGCTGACAATGCAGCATACAACATCCCTGGGTGGGGCCGCGTCACCCCCCCTAGGCCGGAGGGCCCTATGTACGCGCTCGGTGTCAATTGGAGTTGCTGGCGGGCGGCCTAGGAGGTCATTAAAGATGGTATTTACGGCCTTAGGAATGTCAGTGGCTTCCACGGATTCCGGCATGCACGGATTCTGATATTGTGTCTACGACCACGGTTGTCTAAATCCTCAATATGCTTGTAAAAATCCCGGATAGTCGAGGTGTGCGACTCTGACTGTCGCTGTAAATATACTATGGCGGTCTTAGTTTGCCTAGCGCCCAGCTCTACTTGTTCCATTCTGGACCCCATAGACCGGATATCCTCGCGCAGGTCGTTAAGGGCAGTGGTCAGTGTAGTGGTTAGTGTGACCTTAATGTCTGCAGCCACAGCCTGTAAGTCCCTTAATGAGAGGGACTGTGTGGCAGAGGAGACATCATGTTGTGGCACTGTACCCTGGCCAGCGTGTGTCTCAGAGCAGGGAGAGCAGCCTGTGTCCTCGGCTGCAGAGGGAGGGAGAGAGGGGGACGGAGAGAGAGAGGGAGAAGGCTGCGGCCCTGCTCTCTGCTGGTGGGAGCTGAACAGCTCCCTTATGTTCCTCCCAGTGGAGCTAGAGCCCCTTGGGGACCGGGACCGTGCGCCGGAGGGAATCCTGTCGGGTTTCCCCATAACGAAGGGGCACTGTCTCACCCGACTCCTCTGTGCGGTGTGGTGGATCGGTCCGGCCGGCGGGAGCTCCGGATTTAAGCAGCCATTCTCGTCGGCGGCTAGCCACGCCCTGGTGGATACTTTGACCTGTAAGCTGGCTTGCTGTTCTTGAATAAAATAGGGATTATGATTTCATCTAGGTTGGCCCCTATTTCATTTGGGGTATGAGATACATTAGATGAATACAGCATCTGATAAAAGTGAGAAAATTGCTAATTTTAGGATGGATGGATGAATGACTGTTCACAAGTTTCATAGACCCTGGTGATACATTGACAGCTGAGTGTTATTTGGCCAACCATTCAAAAAGCCTGCCATTTTCTCAGCCTGTTTATAGAACCATTGGAATTGATGGAGGATTTGGTTTTTTTTTTTTTGCATGATCAATGCGGAATTTGAACACTTCTCTGTGGGAGGCTAGAGAGTTTTCTATGATATGGAATCTTGAGCATTGGCAAAAGTGGTTTCTATGCTAGCACCCCAAAAGCTTCCACCCAGGAAAGATCCTTTTGAGACTGATGTCTGACTTTGCATATAATATCAGCATACCCTCCACATATGTAGATCTGCTGGGTTTTATTGCAGGAAATTTTTTTTGGCAAGATCAATGCAAAGTTGGGATACTTCTCAGTGGGAAGCCAGAAAAGCATTATATTGTATGTCATGGAATCTTCAGTGTTGCTAAAAGTGGTTTCTAGATTAGCACCTAAAGCTTCCACTTGGGTCAAGGTCCTCTTGAGACTGATGTCTGACTTTTGTATATAATATCAGTATACTCTCCACATACATTATGTAAGGCTTTGAGACATCCCACACCATAGGTGGGTCAACATTTTCTGTATTGGTAGGCTAGTATTGCTGAAGTGAAAATCCAAAGCCTAGAGAAGCTCCAAAGACTGTCTCCCAGATCAGAAGATAATTTTTTAAATTTGAGTAAATATGGAGCATCATCCAAGATGCCACAAGGATCCTGATGGAAGCTAAAAAAAAAAGTAGAAAAAAGGAGGGTATGTAGTGTAAGCTAGGTCAGTTGCGGAGAAAGCCCTATGAGGTAGAGTGAAAAGTATTGGCTTAAATTCTGGGTGTTTCCATCTCTACAGTTTTACCAACTGGTATGCTTCTGTACATTTAGGCAGGTCAGAGGCATCCTGACAGGGATGAAATTCAAATCACCCACTATCAGAATCATGTCCACAGCATGCTGGACCACCTGAGGCACGTCCAACAATGACCACCTTCACCTGAAAAGAACACCCCCTCCTATTCCTGGTTCTGACTAACTAGCTTCCTATTCAGCTAATATCACATATCTTAAGAGTTCTAATCAAGTAGTGTCATACAGGTCTATGCAAATGTATAAAGCAGAGGTATGCATAGCTGGAAAAGATAGCAATCATTTGCAATCAACCATTCTAAATACAACTGTGTGCAAGTAGTTTCCAGAAATTATGAGAGTAAGCTGTCCTGAGTGAGAAGCAAAGCCCAATGTTAACAAGGGTTGCAATAAAGCATAGCAATTGGAATTAGCATTAGAAGCTAATGGCTAATGATGTTTTTCTTCTTTTCCCTATAAGAACAGTATTTATATTGCAAATCCAACTTTGCTGCCGTGTAGATATGCATCTTTCAGGTTTACTGATTCAGTACATACTGTACTTGGAGCAATTTCCTCCTTTGTTTCCATACGAAACTATGTCCGTTTAAATTCAAGGTTTCTATGTAGGGAGAGAAAGGAGATACCACATACCAGAGCCCTGTTAGTCCATTATTCAGCCATCCCACATGGAGGGACAGGGAGTGCCTAGTGTCATTGATGTTTTCCATCCTATAGTGGACTTTGCAACTGGGAGTTTCAGGCTGCAACAATTACTGCATCCTCTACTTGTACAGCTTTAAGGCCTGGTTCACACCTATGCGTGTTGCAATCTTCTGCAGGAAAAAAAAGTTCCTGACCCTTACCAAAAATACAGCAGCTGAAAATTTATAAGTGTGAATGTGTCCCATAGGAAACCAAGTTAAATGGACTGTAGTTTGTTTCTGCAAAATGCAAAAAGCACTAAAAATTCATTGGTGTGAACCAGGCCTTAAGCCTGTTTAGTTAGACTGCTATAAATGAGCCAGCGAGAAAGCAGATTGCATCTAACAAAAATTGTTTTTTTTTCCCAGACAGAACAGAAAAAAATATACAGATTTGCAGCACAGCTGTTTTCAACTTATGGACAGGCTGACAGCTTTGAGAGCAGTCAGACTGCATCTGGAATTTAAAAAAAATATATAGATATTTATTTTAAATTTAAAACAGAACATTTCAAGCACACCTTTTAAGCATTTCTGGATAGTCCATAATTTCTGAGGGACTGAGCAGGAAGATTGCATCTAGACATAACAATATCTTATTTTAAATTTTAGACAAACTAATTTTACAAAACTGAACCCCAGGTTTTAAACCTATTTGGATGGGCTGATATATTTGTTATTTTTCCGACACATAATCAAAGGATTATACAGATTTGATGCACAATATTTAATTATTTTTCATAGAAGACATTTCAAGAGGGAGAAAGCAGGCAAACTCTATCCTTAAATACAAAAAGATTGTTTTCTTCTTGTGAGAACAATGTTGTAAATATTATCAGCACACATGTTAAAAATATTTTATAGGCCACACATTTCAAAGGTAGACCTGAAAGTTTCTTATTAAGGAATCACTGTTCAGCAGCACTACTTTTCAATGCAATTTATTACAGCGCATCATACAGGATTGCATGTCACTGTACAGCATATAGGACCTTTCCTGGTACAATATGGCATGGAATTAACCACCCCTGGGCCTTCCCCTACAGTTCTGGCAGAATCTTTACTACAGTGTATTTCATGAACCCTAGTCATACCAGCTGCAAAACTGCAGAGTAGCATTTTGTTTGAGCTGTTGCATAGGCTCCTGAATGCCTGAGAGGAAACTGGCAGTTCTGATGACAACTTACCAGAAGATAGAAGAAGTGGAAGATGTGGAGGTGACTGATCCATCACCGTCAATAGGTGTCAAGACAAATGGTGTCACAGTCAGCTCCAGCTGTATCCCCATCCTGCATCCTTCCTAGCCACCAACAAAGTGACCCAGTAGGCAGTGAATCCTACATATACTTTCTGGATCAATGTGTCTGTGGTTATGTGAGCCCTTCAGTGTATCGCTTGGTCCATCAATGTAAAAATATTTATGCCAAGAAAGCTGTTGTCCTATATTGGACTTTCACTGAAATCCTGGAAGTCAATGGCTGGAAATGCTTAGTAAATTTTCCCTCTTCATAGAATTACCTATGAGGCTAGAGGATGTCCTGCTAAATTTAACAAAATCTGAGGGGACTAGGTTTCCCATCCCATTACTTGTGAATTCTAGAACTCTGTATTGACTTAAATAATAAGTTTACTTTTACAAAAAATAACAAATGGAATTTTTTTTTGCAGATTGCTGGTGCCATGCAGTTCTTCTGCAGAACTGTCAGTATATCTGCTTGCCCGTACGGGATGTACTGACAGGAAGAGTCAATGCACTACCGTGACACTCCTCAGCGCCACGGTAGTTCATTGACAACTACAAGTTGACAGTGCAAAGGATGTCGATACTTGTAGTTCATTCATTTCACAGAACACCGTGAATGAATGACGCGGCCGGAACCCAGCATTTGTTTTAAATTGTGACAGCTAGCAGGGAGAAGAAGATCCCCTGCTAGCTGTCACAATGGGGAGTGAGGAGGAGCGGGGGCTGGTTCGATCATAACATGTTACATGTTACACCTTGAATATGTGTGTAACATGTTTTGAAAATTGAACTTATCCTTTAAAAGAAAGAATTTTATTTATTAGCAACCATTAATATACTGTAGGTACAAGTACTTTGTTCAAAACTGTTAACTGTGTAAGTTCTTTGTTTCTTATATTTTTGTTATTACTAAAAAACAAAACAAAACACCTGTATGCTTCACTAAATTATAGCATTGTGACATGTTTCCTAGCTAAATCTTTTGAACATGATAATATTGGTTAACATGTTCAGTACCTGTGTGCCTTGATTTTCTTAAAGAGCATAATGAAAAATAGTAGGCATATGTACGTGTGAATGTATATCTATCTATCTATATCTATCTATATCTATATCTATCTATCTATATACCAGTCTATAACAAGACGATAAATCCTAAATACATTTTATACCAAGTGAAAAAGACCAAACCCTTTAACACTTTTTTCTCTAATATGAACAGGAATTGGGGGTACTGGACGACAGTCAGTCACAAGGCTGGCTGCATTCATGGCAGATATTGAGCTCCATCAAGTTAGTATTCAGAAATCATATACAGTCAGTGAATGGAGGGATGATCTGAAAAAGGTGCTGCGAGCTGCTGGACAAAATGGATCTCCAACTGTGTTTCTGTTTGCTGAGCATCAAATAAAGGTAAAGCAAAACAATGTTAGTAGAAATCGGGAAAATATTCTAGAACTATATGCAGCTCCTAGTCAGAGCATGAGAGAGATAAAGATAATAAATCCTTTGTTATGCAGGAAGTAATAATAGACACTTAGAAACAGAGAGATTCTTTTGCTATAGAACTGTAATATTAATGCCATGCAAAGCTGCTGAGCAAATTGCCTGTTTTAGTTCTCAAAATGCACATTATGAGGATGATAGTAGTTTCATGAATGCTCGTTAAAGCAGATGAAGAAAGATGGGGATTCAAACTATAAATCTGTTTGGCAAATAACTTGACTGTACAAAAAAAATGAAAGAAATAAATTAATAGTGAAAGGATTTGTAAAAGATACTTTTATTATTTGAATTGTAAATGAGCAATTTTCTTACTTGCAATAGGATGAGTCATTTTTGGAAGACATCAACATGATCCTGAGCACTGGTGATGTTCCTACCCTGTTTAATAATGAAGAAAAACTGGAAGTCATGGAAAAGGTCATCTTTCTTTTATTGTTCTCCCATCAGAGGTGCTAGCAGACTGAGAGGGAGGGAGGAGGGATTAGAATTATTTTATGATACAAGAGATTGATTGAATGCTGCAAATAATAGATTGAGAGTGAAGTTTATCGAACTGACATTAACTTTTATTATGATGTTCTCAGTTGTATTATTGTACACAGAATGTTTTTTTTTTAATATAAAGAGAAGAAAAAAAGAAAAAATAAGAAAAATCTGTTTTCAGTTACAGTGAAACCACAACCCATCTGCTCTAACATTTCCTTTTCTGTGCAGACTGCCCTTGGTTTAGTTAGTGTTCACGATGTGTTATACTGTAGCTGCTTTACACTGAAGAGTAAAGTTACTGGGTTTTTTTTCGTATTTAATTATTTCTATTAATTTATAAACATTTAAAAAAAACAGGAGCAACAAGACATGCCCACGCAGGGACCATCAATTGCACATAAAATAATAAAGAAAACATTGTTCTAACACCAAAGTTACTGTTTTTAAGAGAAAAGTTATTTCTCTGTGGTGCCCTGCTTTAACAATTTATGAGGAAAACCCATATGAAAAACTATAAGACCTCTTTCACACATTCATCTGTCCATTTACGGATGAAAACTGGACACCCATGTATATTTATGGGCTAGTGGATGTAAGTGGATGATCATCTGATTACATCCGTTAATGTCTGTATCCGTTAACATCTTTTTTTTTTGAACGGAAGAAAACCCTATTTTTCTTCAATAAAAAAAATGGAACAGACAAAAACGGATGAAAAATGTATGTAAACGGATGTACAATGGATGTAAATGGATGAAAGAAATATGAAAAAACTGATATAAACTGATGAAAAACTGATGTAAACGGATGAAGAAACGGATGTAAACTGATGAAAAACTAATATAAATGGATCTTTTTTTATTTGAAAAAACGTGACTGAACTGATGAAAGGACCCTAAGGGGGAAAAAGAAAACGAATTGTTTTCATAGCAAACTGCACGCACAGGCTCTGAAATTGTATATACATTTACTTCATGCAAATTGTCAAATACTATGCTATTTGCCAGGAGTGTTTTATGAGAACAGTGGGCCTGTGTGCAAGATAATAGGTTGGGCCCCTTTGCTCGATTTACAAAAAAAAAAAAATGTGATGTGCTTAGTGCACTGTGGGGAAGAGGGGGAATGATTTTCCATTGTGTGAGGGGTGTTGCTAGGATTGCAAGAGACCTGGTGCACGTTTGAGCAACCTTTGTAGATCAGTAATGTGGCGTGCTGTAGGTGGGGCCACAATGTGGTAAAAGTGGAAGGGGCTTACATGGGTTAAAAAAAAAACAAAAGCCTTCTTGTACTCATAAAATATGCTGAAATAACTGTCCTGCAAGCCAGAGTCTCACAGATATTTTGTATACAAACCTCAGCCCAATCATTATTTTAAAAATGAAACACTGCCATTAGTTTTGATTTTGTGTACACTGAAAATAGACAGAGCTAACATTTTGCCTGAGCCGAACATGATTAAAAAAGTCAGGGACTGCTTATCAACCATCAACTGCTGAGATAAGGAACACTTTGGTAAGAAGTCTATAATGTACAATATAGTGTATATATTGCAGACGTGTGCAGTGTATACTATAATGTATATAGTGCAGGAGTGTGTAATGTACAATATAGTGTATATAGTACAGGAGTGTGTAATGTACAATATAGTGTATATAGTACAGGAGTGTGTAATGTACAATATAGTGTATATAGTACAGGAGTGTGTAATGTACAATATAGTGTATATATTGCAGACGTGTGCAGTGTATACTATAATGTATATAGTACAGGAGTGTGTAATGTACAATATAGTGTATATATTGCAGACATGTGCAGTGTATACTATAATGTACATAGTGCAGGAGTGTGTAATGTACAACATAGTGTATATATTGCAGACGTGTGCAGTGTATACTATAATGTATATAGTGCAGGAGTGTGTATTGTACAATATAGTGTATATAGTGCAGGAGTGTGTAATGTACAATATAGTGTATATATTGCAGACGTGTGCAGTGTATACTATATTGTATATATTGCAGGAGTGTGTAATGTACAATATAGTGTATATATTGCAGACGTCTGAAGTGTATACTATAATGTATATAGTGCAGGTGTGTGTAATGTACAACATAGTGTATATATTGCAGACGTGTGCAGTGTATACTATAATGTAAATAGTGCAGGAGTGTGTAATGTACTACATAGTGTACATATTGCAGACGTGTGCAGTGTATACTATAATGTATATAGTGCAGGAGTGTGTAATGTACAATATAGTGTAATGCAGGAGTGTGTACGGCACAAAAAGCACAATATAGTGTATATAGTGCAGGAATGTGTAATGCACAGTATAGTGTATATAGTGCAGGAGTGTGTAATGCACAATATAGTGTATTTAGTGCAGGAGTGTGTAATGCACAATATAGTGTATATAGTGCAGGAGTGAGTAATGCACAATATAGTGTATTTAGTGCAGGAGTGTGTAATGCACAATATAGTGTATATAGTGCAGGAATGTGTAATGCACAGTATAGTGTATATAGTGCAGGAGTGTGTAATGCACAATATAGTGTATTTAGTGCAGGAGTGTGTAATGCACAATATAGTGTATATAGTGCAGGAGTGTGTAATGCACAATATAGTGTATATAGTGCAGGAGTTTGCAATGCACAATATAGTGTTTAAAGTGCAGGAGTCTGCAATGTACAATATAGTTCAGGAGTGTGTAATGCACAATATAGTGTATATATTTCAGTGGTTTGTAATGCACAATATAGTGCATATAGTGCAAGAGTATGTAATGTACAATATAGAGTATATAGTTCAGCGGTGTGTAATGCACAATATATTGTATATAGTGCAGGAGTGTGTAATGTAGTATGTGCAGAAGAGGAGTGCCGAGTTTATAGCAGCAGTAATATGTACAGAAGAGAAGTGCAGAGTGTATGGCGGTGGGTGTTATGTACAGGAAAGGAGTGCAGAGTGTATAGTAGTGGGTAGTATTTACAGGAAAGGGGTGCTCAGTGTATGGTGGCAGGTAATTTGTACAAAAAAGGAGTGCAGAGTGTATGGTGGCAGGTATTATGTACAGGAGAGGGATGGGGGGGGGTCTGGAGGCAGTTAGTATGTACAGAAGAGGGGTGTAGATGAGTTGAAGCCCTAATTCATTGCATCAGTTCATTCAGCACTGCAGAGATCACAGGGCAGTGGCATGCATAGACCAACTGAAGCTAGCTGCAAGCACACAGCACCAGTACTGGCCTCCCACCCTTTGGCAGAAACTGCACTTACCCCCCCCCCCACATGACTTTTTAACCCCTTTCTTCAAGTCTCTGCCCACAATCCCCCAAGAGCTTGCAAAACTCCATCAACTTACCTCCCCCACCCCACACATCCCTCACAATGAACTGCTCCCGGTGGGATCTCTGAATTCCAGCAATGAGCTCTTACCACCAGCACTTGTCAACAGAAGCCATCAATTCCACCTTCACCCCATAAGCTTTCTGCCTGTAGCACTGGAGCACAGTGAGTGGGAGCATCGGAAAGAGAGAGAGAGAGATGGAGGGAGGAGGACACATGCTGGCAGTGTATACATTTAGCCGTGATGTATATCAGTAGTGGCATTAGGAGGAAATATGACAAGTGTGACAGGGGCCACACAAAGGACAGTGGCAGACGCATCTGCAGACTTGTCTCATCCATGGGTGCACTGTGGATCAGAGCACAGTCGGCCCCATACCCTTTGGGGGCCATGTGCAATGCACACATTGCACCCATGGATGATACGCCACTGCCATCTGCCAAAATCACTGTGTCGTAGTGATAGGTTGAATGTCCCTGGGTTTGGTTTGAGTTAGATTTGTCAAACTTTATTGAACTTTGGGTGCCAAATCTATTGAAGTCACTGGGAGCCAAATTCTAAAAACCAGTAATACCCATTTTCTAGGCAAATAGAGAAGATATTGTCAAACAAATAGCATGGCGGACTGAACAATACCCTAGTGAACAGGTACCAATTTAAAAACAAATCAAATTTTTTAATTTGCAGGTACAAAAGTTGTAATAATGCTTAAAGTGATACCTAAAAAATGCTAAATTTAAAAAACATGAACCTGCTTGTGCCCTTAACCTGCTTGTGAAGTTGCACATCTGTATAGTGTATATAAGCTTGCACAGCAAAATTGACATTTACAAAGAAAAAAATGCTGTTGAAATTTCTGATGACAGATAAATGACAGCTTTGGCCATTTACTTCTGTTTGTAAACAAAGTGATTGGGGATTCCTTTCATTTATACCAGACCCTTATCCTAGATGAGCCACTGATTTTGATTTTTAATGGGGGGCCCAACAAAAAGACCCTATCTGGTAGAGTCTGATATGAAATTTGGGGGGTGTACCATTTCTATTTTTTTTTATTGGTCTGGTATGAATTTTAAGGGGGAGCCTCAATCAAAAAATAAGAGTAAATGTGTGAGGTCCTCCCAAAATTCATACTAGACCCTTTTTTGAGCATGCAACCTAGCAGACCAAAAAAAAGGAGGGAGAGGCAAGATTGCCCCCTCCCCCAAACTATACCAGGCCACATGCCCTCTACAAGGGGGACCCAGAAACTACCCCCATGCAACACAAAAAAGTGAACCTACACACACACTTTGACAAGTTCTTTATTAAAAATGAAAAAGAAAAACCCTGAAAAATGTCCTATGATGATTATTATTATTATTATACAGGATTTATATAGCGCCAACAGTTTGCACAGCGCTTTACAAAATGATGTGCATCCATTGTCAATCACATCGTCCAGCCATGTGGATTTATGTCAATCACGATGAGAAAAAAAAACATGGATATGTGGCCATATTTGGTCAGCGATAGCAATACTATCCCTGCCCCTTTGTTTACTTGGCAGGAGATTCCTGGCCAAAAAATGAATGGGGCTAGGGGATGTCACTGGTCACGGTGTCTGCTTCCTTGACTACCTAAATCTGGGTCAATTCTAACATTTTTCTCATACATGTAAAAGCCGACTTTTTTTGCTAGAAAACTATTTAGAAACCCCAAGCATTAAATATTTTTAAGCAGAGGCCTTGGGGAATAAAATGGTTTCTGCAATTGTTCATGTCGCTCAATAAAATACCTGCATACAAACTCAATATAATAACAAATTTTTGGTAAATTATAAAAGAGAATATTATGCCAAGTATATAAATACCTAACATGTCATGCTTTAGCCCTCATGCACACTGGACACTTTGATAGCTGCCGGTAATGTTAGCTGTGTAAAGCAACGTTAAAAACATGATTTTTTCAGCTTTTTTTAGTGTTTTTGCATTACCGTTTAGTGGCGTTTTGCGTTCTTTAGCCTTTTTTGGTCAAAAAAGTGCAAAAAAACGCAGCTTTTTACCACGTTTTCAGCATTTTTCAGCGTTATTATAGCGTTTTTATAGCTAAAAAACTCCTCTAGAAAGTACAGTCTATGTGTGCATAGATACATAGGATAACATGCTGGGGAGTTTACTAGCTGTAGAAAAAAATGTCAAAAGCCAAAAGCTGCAGCTGTAAAAAAGTCAAGTGTGCATGAGGACTTAAAATTGCACACGCCCTTGGAATGGTGACAAACTATAGTACATTAAATTATCTGAGAATCTAAAAGCCTTTACAGGTTACCAGTTAAGAATGAAACAGGAAGTCTGCTCTAAAATGTTTGCTGTCACTCTGATGTTAATACATCAAAAGTCTTATGCGATCACTGTTTACATATGCATGCAGGACCTACATATGCGTTTGCGATTGTGGGTGAGCATGGGGGGATGGGAGCACTTAAATGTTTTTAAATTGTATTATTTATTTTATGTAAATTTATTTTTTGACACCTTGCCTTTAATAATTTTTAAATTGAACTGTATTGCTATCACAGTGAATGAACAACATCCCTTGCAACAGCATGGGCCGTGACAGGTCCTCTTTATGGAGAGATCTGGGGTTTATTAACCACTTGCCTACCGGGCACTTATACCCCCTTATTTACCAGGCCAATTTTCAGCTTTCAGTGCTGTCGCACTTTGATTGACAATTGCGCGGTCATGCAAGATTGTACCCATATGAAATTTTTATTATTTTTTTCTCACAAATAGAGATTTCTTTTGGTGGTATTTAATCACTGCTGGGAACTTTACTTTTTGTGCTATAAGCAAAAAAAGTGCAAAAAAATTTGAAAAAAAAAAAAGTTTTTTGTTTCTATTATACAATTTTTCAAACAGGTAATTTTTCTCCTTCACTGATGTGCGTTGATAAGGCAGCACTGATTGGCACTGATAGGCAGCACTGAAGGGCACTGATAGGCGGCACTGATATGCGGCACTAATGAGATGGCACGGATAGTCGGCACTGATAGGCAGCACTAATGAGGTGTCACGGATAGGTGGCACTGATATGCAGCACTGATTGGTGGCACTGATAGGCGACACTGATAATGGGTACTGATAGACAGCACTGATAGGTGGCACTGACTGACATCACTGCTGGGCAATGACTGGGGGCACTGCTGGGCACTGACTGGCACAACCGCTGGGCACTGACTGGTGGCACTGACTGGCAGCACTGCTGGGCTGCACTGATGGGCACTGGTGGGTGGCACTGGTGGGCACAGGTGGGTGGCACTACTGGGCACAGGTATGTGGCACTTCTGGGCACAGGTGGTGACACTGCTGGGTGGCACAGGTGGGCGCACTGATGGGCACAGGTGGGCGCATTGCTGGGCACAGGTGGGCGCACTGCTGGGCACAGGTGGGTGCAGTGCTGGGCACAGATGGGCGGAACTTGTGTGTGGCACTGCTGGGCACCGATCATCAGGGCACTGGTGATCAGTGACCCTGATGATCGGTGCCGATCCCCGCTCTGACAACTGCCGGTTTACGGCAGTACTTTCCTCACGATCTGACAGCGTGAGGAAAGTGCAACCGAGAACCGGCATTTGCATTTTCCCGGTGATCAGCGTGTCATTGACGCTGATCACGTGGTAAAAGGCTGCTGTGATTGGCCTTTTACCACGTCACGTGATCAGCTGTGTCTGTAGGACACAGCGATCATGGAGATCGCTGGGTGCGCGCCACGGGGGGCGCGCAGGAGAGCGTGTTCTGGGAGGATGTCATATGATGTCCACCCAGAACTAGCCGGCTGCAGTACAGCCGTCATTCGGCTATCTGCGGTCGGCAATTAGTTAAACCCAGATCTTTACTCTGCTCTCAAAAGCAGCTGAGTAAACTGAGATTGATTTAATTGGCTACTTTATAAGCTGGTGTCAGCTTGTAAACAACAAACCAAACTAGAAGTGACAAAATCCTTGTTATTCCCATTTTCTGCCATCACGAAAAGGGAGGAACAATGAAAGTTCCTCCAACTTTGTCTAGTGCAACCAATGTTACAGGGTGCATTGGTACCAGGAGCCCTGGTGGGACAGGAAAGCCTAGTAAAGAAGGTGGGAAGCCGCACGAGGGGGACCCCCTGTCACTGCCTGTAAAAGTGATCGCATAGCTGTGTATCTGCTCAGATCACTTTTACTTTTTAGGGAATCGTTGTCTGAAAAAAATGGCTACAGCTATGATCCTGATATTACCAATCCTGTCCAATTATGAACAGGTAAATCCTAAGGACAGGAAGCGGTAAATAACCATTGACAGGAAACTGTCATATATAGTAGCGGTAAAAAACACTACTACTACTACTATTATATGATATTTGGCTCCTGCTGAAAAAGCAAAAAGTCCCAACACCCAAACAGCAAAGTTTGATCTGAATCTGTGTTCAGATCAAACTTTGGGCTCATCCCTTCTGTGTTGCAGTTACTGTTATGCCCTACATGTAGTATCTTCTCTCTAACCCCTGCAAGATGCACTCATATATTGCAAAAATATTTTTCCATCTACCTCAGGGAAAATAGACCATGTTAGCGTTGATGGCAGATGAGACTACACATAGATAATTATGGATTCTTTTTTTTGTACTTCAGTAGCCAGTGCAGGCACTCCCACTGTTCTCATGGCAGGGTGAGAGCTTTACTTTGAGCTGGAAATTAAGTTAAATGCATCTCCAGCTATAGTATTAATACATCTTATACATCTGCTAGATTTTTAGGAGTACACGAGTAGAGATCACACTAAGGGTCCAATTCTGTAAAAAAAAAGTCTTAATTAATTCTGACCCAAATTTTCTTTATACAGTGATTTCCTATGATTGTCAGATCCATCTAGTGGCCATAATCTGGTGTTTTTCCAGAAAAAATTATTGCATCGTGGTTACTATATGGAGCTGACAATTATAGGTAATTACTGTATGACGCAAACTATGGTCAGAATTAATCAAGGATGAGGTCAATGCTTGTCACATATATCTAACAGTTTTTTTTTTACAAATAGACCACTAAATGTTGTTAAAGTTAATTTCCAATGCAAAGAGAGCTGGAATACGGCAATGGGCTTCAACTGCAAACTTAAAATTACAAATGTGTGTATATATATATATATATATATATATATATAAAATTGGCAGTATAGTGTGTGTATATATATACACACACACACACTATACTGCCAATTCATTGGATTCACGTGTTCCAATCACCTCCATGGCCACAGGTGTATAAAATCAAGCACCTAGGCATGCAGACTGCTTCTACAAACATTTATGAAACCAACATATATATATATATATAAGGTGCAGTGCATAAAGCATATAAAGGGAAAATGTGACAAAAAGGTATAAATATACATACAGTATATGTCAGTGCAACTAATATGGTATTAAACAAAAAGTAATTCCAGGATAAATCTGTATATCAGTGATGTGATACTAGTAATCACGGCAAATCGTGTTCAGTTCCACACAGTGCTCTAGAGTCCAGTGTGCAGTCCACCACCATTATGCACTCACCAGAGGGCTACTTGTTAGGTAGCAAATATAACAATAGACCTGTGTTATCCACTCTCTGACATCTGTTGGTCCAGTTACATCTTTTTGGTATACTGAAGAAAGGGATGGATGTTTATCTGTGTTCACGTGGAAGAAATAGAAGTGTTAATAGTTTATTTTTATCAATGAACAAAATGGAAGGTAAATAAACAGAAGAGAAGTCCAAATCAAATCAATATTTGGTGTGATCACCCTTTGCCTTCAAAACAGCATCAGTTCTTCTAAATACACTTGCCTGCAGTTTTTGAAGGAACTCAGCGGGTAGGTTTTCCAAACAGCTTGGAGAACTAACCACAGATCTTCTGTGGATGTAGACTGCCTCAAATCCTTTTTGTCTCTTCATGTAATCCCAGACAGAGTTCATGATGTTGAGATGGGGTCCAAACCATCATTACCAGGACTCCTTGTTCTTCTTTACTCTAAAGACAGGTCTTAATAACATTGCCTGCATGTTTGGGGTTGTTGTCCTGCTGCAGAAAAAATGTGGGGCCAATCACACACCTCCCTGATGGTATGGCATGATGGATAAGTACCTGCTTGTATTTGTCAACACTGAGGAGACCATTGACCCTGACCAAAACTCCAAATTTATTTGCAGAAATGCAGCCCCAAACGTGCAAGAAACCTCCACCATGCTTCACTGTTGCCTGCAGACACTCATTATTGTACTGTTCTCCAGCCCTTCACAAACAAACTGCTTCCTGCTACAGCCACATATTTCAGATTTTGACTCATCAGTTCAGAGAACCTACTGCCATTTTTCTACACCCCAGTTCCTACATGAACTTATGCTGTTTTGAAAGCAAAAGGTGGTCACACCAAATATGAATTGGATTTGGATTTCCCTTCTGTTGATTTACTTTCCGTTTAATTAAATGATTAAAAAACTTTTAACATGTCTATTTCTGAAACCATTTTAATTTATAGCATTTTTTCACACCTGACTTATGCATGGTACTGTGTATATATATATATCTATATATATATATATCTATCCACTGAGGTGGAATCTGGTTCGGGTTTTCTGGGCCACCTTGACAGTGTTGGTTCTGTACAGGATTTTGAGTTCCACTGATGACCACCAGTGGTATACATAAAGCAGAACTGGAGCAAGAGGTTGCTCTTGGCCTGGGACTCAGGAAGATAAACCTGAAAGAGGTATGGATGTGGAGATTGGAAAGAAAGAAAGAAAGAAAGAAAGAAAGAAAGAAAGAAAGAAAGAAAGAAAGAAAGAAAGAAAGAAAGAAAAGAAAGAAAGGTTTGCAAAACGCTTTGTTTTGCTGGTGACTGGGAGAAGCCCTTCACCTGTGAGATAGGAGTCTCTCCTATTTAGTTAGTGCCTGGATGGCAAGGATTTATTTTCAGTTTGATTTGTTTTCCATGAAACCGTTGTAATAAAACTGGCTACAAGTCAGACTTTTAAGAAAGACCTGCCGTCTGGACTGCCTTTTTCCCAGGGAAGGTGATCCCCATTTGAGCTAACCCCCAAATACTGTATGGTGGATTTGGTGGAAACTTCCTGAGTAAGTGGGAAGATGGAGAATGTGATAAAAGCCTTGCTGCTGGCCACTGAAACCCAGCAGGAAGGAGGTGGCCCAACACCTGATGGAATTCAAGAAGGGGTTCACAGGTCCACTGCCAGTGGAACAGAAAATGGTGCAAGCCAGCTGTTACCTACAAAAGATGTTGCCTGCAGATGATATTGAAGCCTACCTCACAAGTGTTGAGAGTTGCTGTTTTGGGAGAATAGCAAAAAGAGCAATGGTCATTACTGCTAGAACCTTTTCTGATGGGTGAACCTCCAAAAGACCTATTATGACCTGGAATCAGATGCTGCCCATGATTATGAGAAGCTGAAGGCTGAAATCCTTGCACACCTGGGCATCACTGTTGTGGTCCGGGCTCAACGTGTGCATCAGTGGTTTTACAATACTGACAAACCACCCTGCTCCCAGGTGTTTGACTTAATACACCTCACCAGAAAATGGCTACAGCCAGAGATTTTGTCAGTCCCTAAGATTGTGGAATGTGTGGTCATGGACCACTATCTACGCATGCTTCATTCCACTTTGAGAAAGTGGGTCAGCCATGGGGACCCTAAGACTGCAAACTAAGTGGTGGACCTGCTGCAGAGATATACTGCAGTTGAGAACTGGTTGAACTCATCAGTGGATACAAATGGAGAAACAGAAAAAGGGTGCACCGACCTAGTGCATTATCATTTAAAATAATTTATTAAAGAAACAAAAATAGGTATCATACTCACAATGGACATAATAACACAGGCATGTCAAACTGAACAAGGTGTATGATCCAAACAACATCTGAGTCCATACGATGGAACCCTGGATGACCAACTGGCTAACGCGTTTCCAGGACACAACCTCAGAGCCAGAGCCAGAGGACTCAGATGTTGTTTGGATCATACACCTTGTTCAGTTTGACATGCCTGTGTTATTATGTCCATTGTGAGTATGATACCTATTTTTGTTTCTTTAATAAATTATTTTAAACGATAATGCACTAGGTCGGTGCGCCCTTTTTCTGTTTCTCCATTTGTATCCAGTGTATTCGGACCACCCCGGTCTGTTGAGGGCAGCAAGCAGTGCATATTTCAGAAAATTCCAGAACATTCCTATTGGGTATACTGAGTCCTTTCCTAGCGCAGGAGTAAAGTGTTTGTTGTGTTGGATTGAACTCATCAGTGCTCCACACCAATGTCTCTAAGGGTAAAAAACTGCCCGGGGGATTTGGTAAGACTGTTCTGGGGTTCAAGGCCTCAGGGAAAAATTACAAGACTGTTGCTACAGATAATGAAGGGGGGGAGCAGAACCTATAAAGTGTTATTGTTGGCATGCATTAGGTCATATTGCTGCTAACTGTCCCCTAAATGATGAACTAATGCAATGTGATAATGCTTATTTGAAAAGCGCATGTCTTTTTTTGGACAGGTGGCATGTACCACATTATGTCAGGGACATATGGAGAAACAAATGTGGATGGAAAGCCTGCCACTGCTTTACTAGACCCTGATAGTGTTGTGACATTAGTCATTGAGATCACCTTCCCTGGGGAAAAGGTGGTCCAGACAAAAGTCAGTGCAGACAGTCCAAGACAAAGTCTGACTTGCAGCCAGTTTTATTAAAAAGGTTGCATGGAAAACAAACAAAACAAAACAGAAAATAGATCCTTGCCATCCAGGCACTAACTAAACAGAAGGAACTCCTATCTCACAGGTGAAGAGCTTCTCCCAGTCACCAACAAAACAAATGTTGTGCAAACCTTTTTCTTTCTCTTACAAAGCAATCTCCACATCCATAGCTCTCTCATGTTGTCTTCCTGAGTCCCAGGCCAAAAGCAACCTCAGTCCTGCTTCATTTATACCACCTGCTGGTGATCGCCAGTGGAACACAAAATCCGGTAACACTGCCAAAGTGGCCATGAAAACCCAGACTGGATTCCACCTTTATTTCCTAGATATGAACACATGAGAACAAATCTTTATTTTGCCCAATTTAGTGAAACATGTATACTTGGAAATACATATTTGAGTTACTTGAAATTAGGTTTATTGCAGCAATGTCTTGTGCGACAACCTCTTATCATTTGAGAATGATGACTTATGTGATCCAGAACTGAAGCCTTTTAAAGGTTTTAAAGAAAATGAAATTGGATTGGTCTTTATAAATGGAATTTACTTTGAAACATATGCCATTGCACATTTGTACCAACATGTAATCATGTTTAATGGCATGATAATTCATGTTATACCTTATTTACGTACGCACTGTAAAGTAAACCATAATAAACATGTATGTATTGCTTAAAAAAAACCTACAAGGAATTCAGGGGCTGGGCTTATATTTTGCAGGGGGATCAAGGTGCAAAGAGCATGATAATATGCAGAGTGCAGTGACTCCTAACAACCAAGCAGTTGAAACCAGTTTGCTATGAGTTACTACAATGCAGGGGCGGACTGACCATTTGGAAACTCGGGCATTGCCCGAGGGCCCGGGGTCAGTAGGGGGCCCCATGAGATGCCCCTGGTACCTTTTTTGAGTTTGGGCAAGGACACAGGGGCCCATGATCCCCTATAAGGACACAGGGCCCCATGAGTTGTCAGTCCGCCCCTGCTACAATGTTCACATCTTTATTGCTCTCTTCACCCGGATCCGAACCAAACTTATCATCCCACCTTCCCTTTCTAGATAACATAATATCCCTTCAAGCTGCTCAGTATGTTCCTTCTACAGAAGCAATGATTTATACTTGTTTAAGGTGATGGTGATGGAGATAATGCTTGGACTTGCCCTAGCAGTCCCCTGGAGCATTACCACACAATGACAACAACCTCCTTGACCCACTACAGTCCGGCTTCCGTCCCCTACACTCCACCGAAACTGCCCTCCTCAAAATCACCAACGATCTACTAACCGCCAAAGCCAAAGGCGACTACTCTGTCCTCCTCCTCCTAGACCTCTCTGCGGCTTTTGACACAGTCGACCACCCCCTCCTCCTTAATAAACTACTCTCTCTTGGCATCAGAGACTCCGCTCTCTCTTGGTTCTCGTCCTATCTATCCCAACGCTCCTTCAGCGTTTCCTACAACGGCGCCACCTCCTCTTCCCTCCCCCTCTCTGTTGGGGTCCCCCAGGGCTCTGTCCTTGGACCCCTTCTCTTCTCCATCTACACCTCCTCCCTTGGCAAACTCATACACTCCCACGGCTTCAACTACCACCTCTATGCTGATGATACTCAAATCTACCTATCCACCCCTCACCTCACCCCCACATTCTCCGCCCGCATCACTCACCTCCTAAACGACATCTCTGACTGGATGTCGCTCCATTTCCTCAAACTCAACCTCTCCAAAACCGAGCTTCTCGTCTTTCCCCCTTCCCGTGCCCCCCCCCCATCCTTTCCATCACTACCAACAACACCACCATCAATCCCGCCCAGCAAGCCAAGGTCCTTGGCGTCATTCTGGACTCAAACCTTTCCTTCCAACCTCATGTCAAATCACTCACAAATACATGCAGGCTCCACCTTCGCAACATCGCCAAAATACGCTCCTTCCTTACCCCAGACACCACTAAACTACTCGTTCACTCCCTGATTATCTCACGCCTGGACTACTGCAACTCCCTCCTCATCGGCCTACCCCAGTGCAAACTCTCCCCGCTTCAGACCATCCTGAACTCAGCTGCCAGACTCATCCACCTCACCAGCCGCTCCACCTCTGCCACCCCCCTCTGCCTCTCCCTCCACTGGCTCCCCATTGCCCAACGCATTAAATTCAAACTGCTCACTCTGACCTATAAAGCCATTCACAACACTGCCCCTAACTACCTCACCGACCTGATTCCCAAGTACCACCCTACCCGTACCCTTCGCTCTTCACAGGACCTCCTTCTATCTTGCTCCCTGGTCTCCTCCTCCCACGCACGACTGCAAGACTTCTCCAGGTCCTCCCCCATCCTCTGGAACTCACTACCCCAATCCATCAGACTGTCACCTTCCCTCCTCACCTTCAGGCGCTCCCTGAAAACCCACCTCTTCAGGGAAGCCTACCCCACCCTCACCTAACAGCCGCTGCCCTTCCCTCCTCCTACCACTCCATCCCCCACAGCCATTTCCTCCTGTACCTCTACCCCCTCCCTCCTAGATTGTAAGCTCAAAAGAGTAGGGCCCTCTTACCCCTTGTGTGCTGTTTGATGTTACTGTACTGTTTCATGTATTGTCCCCCCCTATTGTACAGCGCTGAGCAAACCCTTTGGTGCTATATAAACTCGATAAATAAATAAATAAATAAATAAATGATGTAAATTATATCCAAAGCCAAAACTTTTTTTTTTTACATTTTCAATAGAGCAGGTTAAAACACTTTTTTTTAAGATTTTTTTCTTTATTTGTTGCCATCTCTGTCTCATTAGGTAGATTTCCCTTCACTTCTGTCATGTAGACACAACAGGAAGTGAGAGATTATCTTTAGCGTGTAAGGAATATTTCCTTTTAGTTGTCACAGTAACCTCAGCAAAGCTTATTAATGGCCTGATCAGCTGTTTGACTAATTCAGATAAAATTGTTAGTTAGATTTTTGTATTGATATGACTTGACTTAAACAACACTGCTTTTAAATAACTAATTTACAGTTTCAAATTAAATGTAAAGCGGTTGTAAAGGCTTAAGGTTTTTTACCTTTATGCATTCTATGTATAAAGGTAAAAAACCTTCTGTGTGCAGCAGTGCCCCCCAGTGCCCCCTAATATTTACCTGAGCCTCATCATGATCCATCGATGTGCACAACAGCCTGAGCTCTCCCAGGTCTCTGCCTCCTCATTCGCTGAGACAGCAAGTGGAAGCTATTGGCTCCTGCTACTGTCAATCACAGCCAGTCAGCCAATGTGGAGAGAGGGGGTGGGGCCAAGCCGTGGCTCCATGTGTGAATGCTAGAAATTCTGAAGGGCCCTCTGCACACTGGTATATACCTTTTCAAGCAGACTTTGCAATAAATAGGGATATTTAGTTCACACATATTGCAATACATGTTTAAGCTGGCCAACTGCGTCAAAGTAATCCCTCTATGGTCAGTCCTACTCTGCTCTGCCTACGCAAATGCTACTGTGGACACAATGCTAGCTTAGGGGAAAAGACACAATGGGGGAGAGCTACAAGATTCAGGTCTGGCTACTGACCCAACAATACAACAAACAAGATATACCTGTGCTCAAATCCCAACAGCTAGTGCAGACCTGAACCTGGTAGCTCTCCCCCACTTTGTCTTTTTCCCTATGTTAGCATTGTGTCCACAGTAGCATTTGCGTAGGCAGAGCAGAGTGGGACTGGCCATAGAGGGATTACTTTGACGCAGTTGGCCAGCTTAAGCATGTATTGCAATATGTGTGAACTAAATATCCCTATTTATTGCAAAGTGTGCTTGAAAGGGTATATACCAGTGTGCAGAGGGTCCTCAGAATTTCTAGTGTTAATATGTGGTTATACCCCTTTAGCACCTGATGGATAAATGCATGCACTAGCTGTTGGGATTTGAGCACAGGTATAACTTGTTTGTTCCATATGTGAATGGACACATGGAGCAGCGGCTTGGGAACACACCTGCTCGGGTGCCCCCATAGCAAGCTGCTTGCTGTGGGGGCACCCAACAGAAAGGAGAAGCCAGGAGAGCCTATGGGGGATCCGAGAAGAGGGGGGTGCAGGCTGCTCTGTGCAAATTCATTGCACACATAGGTAAGTATAACATGTTTGTTATTTTCCCCCCAAATGTGAACCTTTAGAATCACTTTAAATACTTTTAAACAGCAAACAGCTTTAATTCCAGGGATTTTTAGTGTGCAGCAAAATCTCTGCAAAGTGGTAACAAGCCTGTGGGTAATTAAAACACCTAAAATAATATCTCTGTATTCAGCAGACAGCATCCAGATATTTTAGGTTTGCACTGCTGCTTGCCCCTTTTAACTTTCCTTGGCTTTCTAGTAGCCGGTGAAACAGCCCATACTTTTTGACAATAGGGAGCTGAGGAGACCATAAAGGGCATGGCGTTTTCAGAATCCTAAATTTCATAAAGGGGAACTCAAGAAAGAAAGTGTGCTTAAGATCTAGATGGACCCATGGTATCATGTATAGCAGCCTTTCTCAACCTTTTCAACACAGAGGAACCCTTGAAATGACGTTTTGGTCTCGGGGAACCCCTGCTAAAAATTTCTGTATCTACAGCTCATGATACATTCGTGTGATGGTCAGTGGAAAGAATGTTTCTTACATTTGTGGTCATTGAGAAGAATGACCCCCTTATAGACAGCTAAAAATATCAATGGTGTCAGCGGGAACCTGAGAGGCAGATTGCTTATTGTTCAAAGAACCCCTAGCAACATCTGGAGGAACCCTGGTTGAAAAACCCTGATGTAGAAACTGCTTTGCTAAATATAAACATCAGGGCACACATGTTTCACTATGTGCAGATTAAACATCAAAGTTTCAGGAGGCAAGGGGGAGTAAAATATGTTTTTCTGGCAAAAAAATGTCCCAGCTGTCTGGATTTATTAAACAGACAGCATAGCTTTTTTTTAATACCACATGTCTAACTGGAAATCAGCTGAGATGCTAAAAGATCACTTCTGTGAGAGGTTTAACAGTACAAAATTAAACCTATCAGCTTAGGCAGGCATGTAATAAAAGGAATTACACAAGTGGTGCTCCAATCACTCAGAGAAAAATTTAGCATTGGTGCCTTTGTAGTAAAATCAACTTGCCTTTGGCATCATAATTATGGGCCATAATATTGCTATAAAATGATTTCCTAAGCCAGAATCTAATTTACAATCATGTTGACATTGCTGGTAAAACATACTACAGTGATCGTTTTAAAACCTGTGTGTGGCCTTTACCAGTTTATCCAAAAATATCAATTGATGCTAAACCTTTCTTTTCCTATAACAGATGCGTCAACTTTTGCCAGCTACTGAAACTCAGAATGAAAATAATGACTTGTACAGAAAATATAAGGAACGCATCAGAAGAAATCTCCATATTGTACTGGCTTTCAGTCCCACAGGAAAAGCTTTCCGTGATCAGCTTCGTCACTACACATCTCTAGTGAACTGCTGTACGATCAACTGGTTTCAGGTGATGGTGAATTTACTGGAACTATAAATAGAATAGGATTTGTTTGAAATAGACAACTAAGGGAATAGCATGACCAAGTGTACAAAGTGACTTGACAGATTACTAACTTTCTGAGCATTTACTAAAGATCCATGTCTATAAAACATCAAGTTATTTTGTAAGCTAGAAATGTCTTGACACACAAGTAACTTTTTTTGAACATTTTCTAAACATCCATGCCTGCATAACATCAGATTTTTTTTTGTCAGGTAGGAGTAATGACTATGGGGTCTTTCACATGGGATCCCCGCTGAGCAAGCGGATGACAGCTCTGTTTCCCCTCCACTGCTGCAGAGCAGACACGGACACAATGGGCTGCCGGATGAAAATGCCGTTTACACCTGTCGCTCCATAAAGGAGAAAGGAGGTTCCGATCGGGTCCACCTGAAAAACGGGCAGGCAGACCCGATCGGATAGTTTGTGTGAAAGAGCCCTATCTCAGCCTGCACATGCCATATTTGCAGATTATTTCATTATCCAGCAATGTGACCAATATCAGTGTTCACAAACTAAAGATTAGTGATGAGCCAAAAGCCTAGTTTTGGATTCAGAGTAAAGTCATAAATGTAAAGTGGTTGTAAAGGTTCAAGGTTTTTTCACCTTCATGCATTCTTCTTGTGTAGCAGCCCCCTACCCCAGCTCCCCGTAATACTCACCTAAGCCCCCTCTTGATCCAGAAATGTGTACTAGAGTCTTGGCTATCCTGGGACTCCCTTTCCTCATTATCTGAGACAGCAGCCAGTGAACCAATGAGAAGAGAGAGGGCGGGACGGAATGGACACACGGAGCATCTGTGAATGGACACATGGAGCATCTGGTGCCCCCATAGCAAGCTGCTTGCTGTGGGGGGCACCCAACAGGAGGGAGGAGCCAGGAGCGCAGGCGGGGGAGTCGAGAAGAAGAGTATCAGGGCTGCTCTGCGTAAAATCATTATTTAGAGCAGGTAACTGTGATGTTTGTTATTTTGTTTTTTTAAATTAAGCCTTTAAAATCACTTTAACAAAAGTCTGAATGCCAAACCCAATCCCCACTGAAGTCACTGAGAGCTGAATCAGTAACTGCCATTTTCTAGGCTAATAGACAGGGGACTGTCAGACAAAGGGCATGTAGGTAGCTGAGAAATAATGGGGTAAACCTCCTGCGCTTCTTCTTATGATAGATACAAATAACAGGGAGAAGCTGCTAACATCCAATCATCTACCAAATGATCAAATGAAGTGAGATAAGAAGGAAATGATGCAGCGCTACTCCAAAGCTATAAAACACATATTGTAACCTAATTATATACATATTATAAATAAATAAATGTGAAAGCAATATATAAAGTGACACAATGTGCAAAGAACATAAATGTGACCTGATCCTCCCGGGATCTTCAGATATCTAACCATGACCTGATCCTCAACGGATCCAGAAGTGAACAAAGTGGATCCTAAACCACCACAATGAAGGTGATAGCAGAGATATGTGAACCAATACTAAAAAGTATGGTACAAAAGTGAATAGATCCTGACTGGGATCTGAAGTGATGGTGGATATAAAATGAAAATAAATAAATAAAATAAAAGACTGTAGGCAGTTTTGAAGAAAATTATGATTCTCCAGAACAGCATCACCAACAACGTATTGTGGCATCAGATAAATTGCATATGTAATAATTTAGTTTACATTTACATTGTTTATTGGCTTATATACAGCATCAGCAACCCAATATGATTTATATACAGCATCAGCAATCCAATATGATTGACGTCCACTCCAAAATAGCTTTATTAGGTAGATTTTCAAAGACAATTTTTTTGTGTGTGGTATATACCATAATTTAGCACATTAAGTAGCAGAGATGATTAAGCTGAAACATATTGCAAAGTATTAATTTTGAAAGAATAAAGAAAAAAATAAAGAAAACTCCATTAACTTCATGTAAACTGCCAAATAGTGTCACACAACACTGTATTGTGTAAAAAATCTAGCAAAATATCAACCCAGAGTGAACCAAAATACCTCAAAACCAAGTTCAAGAGATGAGGCAGTTGTTAAGGCAGCCCAAAAAAATTACAGCTCCATTTTTCAGAGACAACAGAAAAGCATATGGCACAGTGGCTGGAGAGAATGTAAGTTATTTGATTTGAGTCCAGGGCAGCAATTAGAGAGGGAGAGATGGCCAAGGTAAAGTTCAATCAGGTGGACATATCAGGTAATTTGAGAGCACATGGAGTTCACACTGCTTTTCACTCAGCCTAACACTATCTGGCTATGACCACCTGAAATGGCTACATAATCTTCTGACCTGTCTAAGAAGATCCTGTAAATCAGAGTATCCAACTAGAAAGCTGTCATAGACTGGGAATAAGCTCTTTCTATGGATTTACTGGCTGGCCAGGACTTGGTTGTACCATCTGGAAAGACAAAGAGTATGCACAGAAACCACATTGAGGACTTGTGCCCTTGGTCAGATGGATCTTCCTGCTGACTGTGTGGTCCAGCAATGTGGAAACAATACCTTCCACATGATGATGGAGGGTAGGGGTGGCCTTACAGGCAGAAACATTGCAGCTGGTAATCTGCCACTGTGGTACATCACATGTCACACATTCAGCCAGGGGACAGACTCCACCAGCTGGAATGACAGTGGCTGTAAAACCAGCTTTTTTCCCAAGATGGAATTAGGTCTCTGGGTGTGGGGGTAGCTACAGTAGCTGGTGCACAGAAAGCTGCCTCCTCAGTGATAAAGCTGGGGATGTCAGGGTGAGGTTTGGTAGAATCAGAGCATTGTTGCAGTCTACATGTGACCCAATGCTGACCCGCTTCCTCATTGAAAGTGCAAATTCTGACACTCCTTGAAATACTGTCATCTCTATCACTTGAGGCTGTTGTCAATTGCATGAAGATGCTGCTCTCACCAAGTTGTGCGGTGAATATTTATGTCTTTACATATATGTGGAACCAAAATTGTATTACCAATTTTATTACCATACTTGAGATGCTGGTGACAGATTTTGCAAGCAGACTAGTTCGGTCTGTTGAAACGGTCCACACAGCTGAATAAGTCCAGGAAATGACAGTGGTGTGTACTCATGGAGCTCTGCTATCTGGTGGAATAGAGCAAGTGCTCACTCCACTCCTCTGCAAACTGCCCTGGATGCCTGTTGCCTGATGCCTGTTGTGCCTCTTCCTCCCTTTTGGTCTCCACTATATTTAGCACCCAGCTGTGTTGATACCTACAAAAAAATGGGACTATGTTTTTCTGGCAACCACAGTCCTATGCAGGGGCACACTGACCATTTGGACACTCGGGCACTGCCTGAGGGCCTGGGGTCAGTAGGGGGCCCCATGAGATGCCCCTAGTACCTTTTTCATAGGTTTTTTTGAGTTTGGGCAAGGATACAGGGGCTGCATGATCCCCTATTGCCTGGGGGCCCCATGAGTTCTCAGTCCACCCCTGGTCCTATATGTATAGATCTTGAACAAGAACTTTCTAGAATAACATTTTATTATTGTTATATCAACATATAGAGGGCATCCATATAAATCATTTCTCACATCAATCATTTCTCATAATTTTTTGGTTCTAAAAGGGCACCAGAACATTATAATGTATCTTTTAATGGACATGAGCTGCAAAAAAGCATATGTACAGTATGAATATCACCAGTGTTAGTATAATTATATTGTATAATTTACAGTTTTCACATATAATGTCAGTAATTTTAACTGAATACTTAATTTACAATTAATATTATTTAAAAAAAACATACTCAACACCTGTCTGCTGGATGATTAGTTATATGAATCACATCCAAAAGGGGAGATGTTCTAAAACTGGAGCACTCAAAATCTGGTGCAGCTGTGAATTTTAGTCAATTTGTTTTTAATTTCAGCTTGTTCAATTAAACCTTGACAATAAAACCTGGAAGCTGATCATTTTCTATGCAGAACTGCACCAGATTTTGCATGCTCCAATTTTACTAAATCCCCCCAATGTGTTTCTACTGTATTAGTCCCCTGGTTCAAGTGTGTTGGACCATAACATTTTTATTGCAAAAAAAAGGTATAATGACGAGACTATAACAAAAAAAAAATTGCTCCTAGGATACAAATGAGGGAGAAACAATCACCCATCTCAATACCTTGCCAGATGGTAAATGCAAGAATATGGCCACTGCTGGCATCTCTATGCTGCAAGGAGTCCAGCAGGGATTGTCACTTCTCCATGTCTTCACCCCCTTTAAATACCCCAGCCGCTTCATCACCTGGAATTACTTCTGACAAGGTTAAGGTGGTGGCATACTGCCAAGTAACATAGCACTCCAAAATGGAGTGCATGCATGTGAGCCACATTCCCTATGTGCCAACATCACTTCAGCTTTCTCACTGAAACAAATGGGAGAACAGGTTTCTAACCGACAGAGAGTTTTAAAAAAACGGAATAGTGGGCCAATACCTTAAAGCATAGGTCATTCTTTTGTTATTTATGATGTATGGCAATAAAGACATGATAAAAATCTAAATATCCTTCTGGTAGAAATCTACACAGATCTCCCTTTCCATGTCTTATACTAGTATATTGTATAATGATCACCATTTCTTATATACAGTATAATGCCTGGTGTTCCATACACAAATTTAGAGACTGCCCTGGCATTTTTGAGAATATGCCAGTGCATCTGTAAGAAATGTTCTAAATTTAAGGGCATGGTTACTAAATTGTGTTACAATTTGAATTTAAGCAAACATTTTAGGGGCATGATTTTGATGTGAAAATAAATCCCTTAGACTGCCCTTTGCTTTTTTACATGCTTATTTCAGGCTCTTGAAGATCTTTTTGCCTCACATTCAAAGTCAGCTATGCTTGTACAGTTTCATTTAGGATTTGAGCATTGTCCTGTTGCAGGGGCATCCCTAGGGTTGGTGTCACCCAGTGCGGTAACACTTGGTATCACCCCTCCGACGATTCCCGTAGGATGGGTCGGATCTGCGGATTGAGCATAATGGATCGGAGTTCGATCCATTATGCTCCCCAATCTGCAGATCTGATCCATCCTGCGGGGATCGTCGGCTTGCAACCTATATGAGATTAACTGATCTCTCCATGAGCTCCACGAAAAGGAAAGTTTTAAAGCAAGCCGACGATCCCCGCAGGATGGATCGGATCTGCGGATTGGGGAGTATAATGGATCGGACTCAGATCCATTATGCTCAATCCACAGATCCGATCCATCTTGCTGGGATCGTTGGCTTGCTTTAAAACTTTCCTTTTTGTGGAGCTCATGGAGAGGGTCTGGTGTCACCCCTTGCGATAGGTGTCACCCGGTGTGGCGCAACCCCCGCACCTGCCTAGGGACGCCACTGTCCTGTTTATATACGGTTCTTTGAATGAAATGTCTAGGATGGAAACTCTTTGCATGTACCCAGGCATGCTCAGAGACCTTATCATCTTCCCTCCCCGCATCATCTCAGAAACCAGCTAGTAGTATGATGTGGGAACATCAGTGTCAAGTGCTTTTCCTTGCCTGTCTTGGAACAGGAGGAAGAACAGTGATTTTGCAGCTGAAAATGACTTTACGCCTACTATGCCTACTACTACTTTGGGCCTCAGAGACATAGTAGGAAGATGTTAACAGCTTGGTTAATCACTCCATCTTTCCTCTGCTTGCTACAGTGGTATATTATGCACACATGCCCTGCCTCTTGATTCTACACCCTGACCACTGTTTTAGCTTGTAGATATTTTGCAAATTCTCCCACTTAGAAATCATGGAGGGGTCTGAAATTTACATTGTAGGTGTATTCCCACTCTGAGAGACAGAATTAAAAAAAATTTAAGGAAATCACATTGTATGATTCTTAAGGAATTTATTTGTCTTGCACTGCTGAACATAAGTATTTGAACACCTAAGAAACAGCAAGAATTCTGGCTCTCAAAGACCTGTTACTGTGCCTTTAAAAAGTCCACCTCTACTCCACTCATTAATCCAACTTATTAGCACCTGTCTGAGCCCTTTAAAGAAACCTGTCCACCCCACAGTCAGTCAGATGCCAACTACTACCATGGGCAAGACCAAAGAGCTGTCAAAAGACACCAGAGACAAAATTATGGACCTCCACAAGGCTGGAAAGGGCTACGGGGCAATTGCCAAGCAGCTTGGTGAAAATAGATCAACTGTTGGAGCAATTGTTAGAAAATGGAAGAGGCTAAAGACGACTCTCAGTCTCCCTTGGACTGGGGCTCCATGCAAGATCTCACCTTGTGGGGTATCACTGATGATAAGAAAGGTGAGGAATCAGCCCAGAACTACAAGGGAGGAGCTTGTCAATGACATGAAGAGAACTGGGACCACAGTTTCAAAGGTCACTGTCGGTAAAACACTGTGCCGTCATGGTTTCAAATCATGCATTGCACGGAAGGTTCCCCTGCTCAAGTCATCACATGTCCAGGCCCGTCTGAAGTTTGCCCATGACCATCTGGATGATCCAGAGGAGGCATGGGAGAAAGTCATGTGGTCAGTTGAGACCAAAGTAGAACGTTTTGGTCTAAACTTCACTCGTCGTGTTTGGAGGAAAAAGAAGGAGTTGCATCCCAAGAACACTATCCCTACTGTGAAGCATGGGGGTGATAACATCATGCTTTAGGGGTGCCTTACTGCGAAGGGGACAGGACGACTGCACTGTATTAAGGAGAGGATGAATGGGGCCATTTATTGTGAGATTTTGAGCAACAACCTCCTTCCCTCAGTCAGAGCATTGAAGATGGGTCGTGGTTGGGTCTTCCAACATGACAACGACCCGAAGCACACAGCCAGGATAACCAAGGAGTGGCTCCGTAAGAAGCATATCAAGGTTTTGGAGTGGCCTAGCCAGTCTCCAGACCTAAATCCAATAGAACATCTTTGGAGGGAGCTGAAACTCTGTTTTGTTCAGCGACAGCCCTGAAACCTGACAGATCTAGAGGAGATCTGTGTGGAGGAGTGGCCAAAATCCCTGTTGCAGTGTGTGCAAACCTGGTCAAGAACTACAGGAAACGTTTGACCTCTGTAATTGCAAACAAAGGCCTCTGTACCAAATATTAACACTGATTTTCTCAGGTTTATATCTAAATGTGTTGCGCTTCACAATATGTATTAAATCAATCATAAACATATAACTCAAAATAATATAAGCGTGAAAAAACCACGTGCTTCAAACAATGCAATATCCTATGCAACAAAACATGAATATAAAAATGTATATACAATCATAAATTATTATAAAGTCCACTTTGTGCTTCAAATCTTGCCAGTGCCAATAAATGTGCCGTGCAACACTCCCAGTGCTAAAGAGTAGGTGTAAGCTCACCTTACTGATTAGCCAAACTAAGTGGCTAATATCGCTTTTGTCCCATCAGGACTAAATGGTATTTTCCATGCTGGGTGCTTATTTCCACATTCGAATGGATAGGCTTGTGCTACCAACTTTCTCCCACCAGGGGTCTCCCTCACTTCTTTTCTATCCACACTGAGCCTTGGTGGATAGATGAGGCAAGACTGTATACTGCTTCCTCCTCCCGGTATTGGGGGATAACATAGAAAAGGAAGTAACAATAGTGCCTTATCCTTTTAAACTTAAGTGCTTTTATTAAAGAAAGAATAGCGCACTCACACATTAAAGTGCTATTACAGACAATTAAACTGTGCCCAGATCCTCAGTTTGTACTTGCCGCTTGTTCACATCAGCGTCGTGACGTCAGAGCCCCTCCCCTACGCGTTACGCCACAGGGTCACGTGGCTTCATCAGGGGGGAATACTTATGTTCAGCAGTGCAAGACAAACAAATTCTTTCAAAATCATACAATGTGATTTCCTGAATTTTTTTTTAAATTCTGTCTCTCAGAGTGAGAATGCACCTACAATGTGAATTTCAGACGCCTCCATGATTTGGGAAGTGGGAGAACTTGCAAAATCGCAGGGTTTTCAAATACTTCTGTTCCTCACTGTATGCATGCTGCTCACCTAAAAGCTGCACAGGAACAAAACCACATTTTCCTTTTTGCCTTCCATACATGATATTTATGTGGGGGTTATACCTTACTTATTAAGACCTTTTGCAGGAGCTCTATGGGGGATGCAGTGCTTTAAAGAACTAAATTTCACCTTAATAGTATACATTGTTCATCTGCAAATTATTGGCTGCATTTGCAGTGTCTGATGACCCCACAAAAAGGGAGAAAAATAAAAGCTAAAACAAATAAAAAGGCAAAAAAGACTAAAAAAACCCAAATTGTCAATCCTTAAAGCCTGAAATTAAATTAAATATGTCACCCTTCTTTATTTATAGCAGCACTGTATATACCACACTACAGTAAATAGCTTTGGGTTAGTACATTGCACTATAAAAAAAAACCCACATTCTGTCATCTTGCAATACAGCTGTCCCTCTTGCTCACTAAACATCAAGTCACTGGCACAGAGCTGCTGGGAGAGCAACCTTTCCTATGTGGACTGGGATTTTGCAACATACCATCACTAGCCAAAGTCTTGCATCGGACCTCCTTTTGCAAAGCATTGCAGAATGTGCAGATGAGTAATTCCCCATGAACATCCTGAAAGTTCAGATTCAATCCAAACCACCCCAAACAGAGAAAGTTTGGTCCAAACCTGGGTTCTAGACCCCTACTCAAAGCTTCAAAACAATTTTGAAAACTTCTTTGAATTCAGGAAATAGTGTTACATTTGTAATATATCCTCTCTACATACAGTATGAATAATTCATAAGTAAAATGTGCATATACTGTATGCTTGGCAGCTAACTTATATAAATTTAATTAAACACAAAAGTGATATTTTGATGACCTGTTTTTGGTATCTATGTGTATAATGATATCTTCTGCTCTTCATGTACAAATTGATTTTCTACTTTTTGTCCTGCTTTTTCTTTAAATTGTGTCTATCTAGGCATATCTGTTTTTTTCATTGTTCTAGTTTTCTGTGTACGACTTTTGTATCCTGTGAATTTCCAGACCCTGCATGAACAAGCTGGGAGTCTGGACTTCCACAGTAGCTAGGGGGTCAAGGGTTCAAAAATCTGGTCTTTTTTGTTCACTGCTTAGTGCAGTTTCTGCCCTATCTAAACATTTTTGTAGCTGTTTGTCTCCATTTGGTCGCTTTCATTCTCCATTGGTTGTATCCTATTTATTTGCAAGTACTTTGTCCATCTCCTCAAAATATTCAGAATTTTTGTCCGCTATGACCCTATTTTGCTTTTTTTTAAAAAAAAAAATAAAGAAAATATGTCATTTTTATGCTTATTTGTGTTTTGTGACAAACTTTTTGGGGCAAAAATAGCAAGAAGTTGAGAGGATTCAGGGTCATAGATAGGTTTTTAATTCTCTATACAAGATTTGGGGTATGTGTCAGAGTTACTATTAGGAAGAGTAGATCTTTCCTATAGGCCGCAGAGGCAAAGAGGTGTTTTTTCCTGCATAGCTACTGGGCAGGGTTTCCCCCCCCCCCTTATTATTAGCTATACAGTCTTCGCATATAAGATTAACTGCACTTTCTTCCAATATTGCAAGCCTGATAAGGCTAGTAAAACTAGAAAATGTTCTATGTAACGGAGGTGATCCTTGCAGAAAGTGTTGGTTTGGGTACCAAAAGTTGTGTGTCTCCGGGTCTCAGTAATGGAAATCTAGGGTGATCAAAATCAAAGGTATTTGTATTCTGGTGGTAAGCACTGGATTATCTGGGGTATCAAATTTCCTTGTCTGACCACCTGACATGATTACAACTCTAAAAACCAACTGAAAGAAAACGTTTTGGTGCCAGAACAGATGAAAAAGGCTGAGCATCTCTAAGCATTCCAACAGGCTCGGAACACATTTTGTGTAATAATTGCTGATCAGTAGGGCAGACTTATCATACTTAGAGGTACAAAGCCCATTTAATATCATTCCCAGTTTACAGGATTCCATTTTTGGTTTTGAACATATTGGGGTCTCTGTGCTCTGTGGTATTGCTTCACAGATAATTACCACATCACAAGTTGCTAAAGATTGGTATTTCTGCATATTTTTATATGTATTCTCACTGTTGACATTTTACGTCCTATTAATGTAAATAAATCCATAAATTGTTATATAAATGCAATTATTTTGTTTTGTGTTTATTGGAATTTAACTTAATTCTTTTTATGATGCAATATCTACCAGGCATGGCCTGAAGATGCACTTCAGAAGGTGGCAAATCATTTTCTCGACGATGTGGAAATGTCACAGGAAATCAGAAATGAAGCTGTGTTCATGTGTCATCACTTCCATCAGAGTGTTGTTGCACTCTCAGAAAGGTATTTAATTAAATCTGCAGCATAACTGTTTACCTGAACATTCAAAACCAATGCTTATTGCCAAGCAAGTGTATGCTCTAAAGAAGAGCGCAAAGTTTTGTTGTTTTCACGGAGAATTTTGCTTCTTATTAAATAGACCTTTAAGACTTAGACTAATGTAATTGGCCACTAATGTATTATTAATATAGTGGCTGACTGAGTAGATTGAAACTGCAAGCTTTCAAGACAACTCAGACTTTTTTTTTGGACGTGGTGAAAGATATCTGAAAGCTTAAAAGTACTCTCGTCTATCCAAAAACTAACTTTGTTCTTTATTTTGCTGTACAACCAATGGTTCTCTGTCACCCTTTTTAGATGCTAAAAAAGGTCCACTAGCAATATTATATAGCTTTTCATGGGATTGCTAAACAAGTTTTCTGTTTTGAGCATCAACATATGAGACAATCTTTGTTCTGAATATCTTCAATTTTGAAATTATTGCCTCAACTAACTTCAGTGATATTATTGCCATATTTTGTTATACTTAAAGCAGAACTCAAGTTAACATAGAAATGTTAACAGGTACAGGTTTTTAGTAGAGAAAAGTGTCTTCTGCAAAAAAACACAATTTGGTGTAATAATGACTTTCTAGGGAGCTACTGAGATGTTTGGGTTGTCCTGCCCTTCCCTGTGGTAACCTGCTCTTTAACTGGACATGACAATACACCAACACAACAATGGTGATACTTTTTATAAAATAGCATTAGGCCTTGTGTGAAAGGAACTGGTTGAACAGATTTAACAGTTGCAGGGTCAACACATTATGGACCAACAAAATATACAGAGACATTGTGATGTGAACAGAGATTGTGTTTGCTCTTGTAAGTCATTTGTGAATGGCTCTGCCATAATGTACCAGAAAATTAAAAGAGTAATGAAGATGAATGAAGGAGTCTCCTTAAAATAGATGTCCACTGGCAGCAAACAAGATCTAGTAGAAACCAGCAAGATCAGTACATATGGATTGCCAAATGCCTCAAACTACACAGATGCCCTTTGGATGTCTGACTGATAGCAATTGGTAGCCTAATAACTGTTTCGCCCAGAACAGATGCCAAAGAATTCAGCAAAGGCCACAAATTCCCCAAGCTGGATGGTGATGACTGCAGAATAGATCACTCTGACTCTAGACATTTCTACACCCCTGGTACATCTTCCACTAAGGTCAAACAAGAAGTAACAATTTTCTTGGGCTCCCCTCTGAAGCTTGTACTAGTATCTCATGTCCACATGGGTCCTTGCCTCAGCAACACAGCACTGCCTTCTCTCTTCCCAGGTCTTTGCAGCTTTGCCCTCGAAAGGCAACCAGCCCTAGTCCTGGTTTCTTCAAGTCTCCAGAAAAATCTGTACTGACTGAAGTTCCTTTTTTTACTTGCTCTCAAGGAGGGAGGGATGAACTGCAGTGAGTTTGGGATCTCCTTTGTTTACTAGTGTACACTGCCTCAGCAGACCTGAAAATGGCCAGGGGAAGATATCAGCATCCAAATATAGAGAAAATAGACAATGGTACATGGTCCTTACAATAATGGAGAAGGGCACGCTAAGTGTAAGGACATAATGTGTAAGTATGCAAGTCCATATTTTTACATTATGGCAAAGCTCCAGAGACCTGAAGTACATTTAGTTCTACTTTAAAGAAAGTATGCCTTCCAAGGCAAAGCAACTGGTTCTGTTTATAGCTCAGAACCTATCCTGTGCAGTCCCATTCACCAGCTGGAGAAACAATCAGAGTGTTCTGCACCTGCAAGGCAGCCTGGGTCATTAAAGTTTATTTTAAGCATCATTGCACTATTTATAGCTTTAACTGAGAAAGATTAGTGACTGTTACTGTAATTTCTCAAATCACTTAAGTTTATTACTTTAACTTCATACTCTTAACCTCCCTGGCGGTATGATTATTTCAGATTTTTGGTGCTGAAAGCGGAACCATTTTTTGCATGGAAATATGTATTTTTTTTATTGTAGGCTGTAATTTTTAGGAAAAACTCACTGAAATCTGTCCGAACAAGAGTCTAGTAAACATCCCGGGTATGATAAAATTTGAAACACAAAATCATAAATTATAATTTAATAAATAATCATAAAAATAATATAAAAATAATAAAAAATGTAATTCAATAATATAATCAAACCAAAAACACTGAAATGTGAAATATAGCGCCAAGTTCGCACATTGCTGAGCTCAGTCGCAAAATCGTTTTCAGTGTCCGATGACGAATTTCCCCCACGAATCATTATCACTCAATTCTGCAAGTGGTTCTGATTTACTATCGCTGTTCTCTAGCTGATCTAAACCGCTTTTGACCTAAAGGGACACTTTTTGGACGCCATGGACATTTCTCAGTTTCCAGGCAGAAAGAACAGACAAAATGCAGGCAGGGCGCAGGACAAAGCACTAGGGACAATATGTATGTGAAATTGGTTGAGACAGCAATGTTTTACTATGTAAAATGTAAAAAAAAAAAAATGACATTTTTTAAAATTTTTAAATTTCCCGCCGCCCGCGGCGGCGGCGGCGCCCGTACATCCCGACTTCACAGGGACAGGACACAGAAGCCGGATGCCGGCATCGGCCGGAGGAGAGTGCAACTATCTCCTTGTTAGTCTACCTCCACATAGATTATCCCCGTTTAGTCTATGATAAAAGCTGTTGCTAGACTTATAGGCACAGAGCAGATCCATCAGTGGATCCTTGCTTAGAGGGGGATCTGCCTGTTGATCCCCGCTGAGAAAGACGATAACAGGTCTCTATGTGCTGTCAGAGGGAAACGGACCATCTTTCCATTTCCATCTGACTGTCATCTGATCTGATCAGCCAGATGGATGGGGAACAGATCCCCATCCATCTGTTTTTAGAGGACAGGATTGGATCGGATGCAGGCAGGTGTAAAAGGACACATGCCCATTTACACCCACTGCTCCACAAAGAGCAATGGAGCATCTGGTCGAGTCCATTTAGAAAACAGACAGCTGGACCCGATCGGTCTGCTCGTGTGAGGGGGCCATACAGCTATCCAACTGCACAGTGTCCACCAACCCCTCCATTGGTTTCTGTTCACCCAGTTCGTAAAATGTAAAATACTAATTACAACATACAAAGCAATCCATTTCTGATAGAGCTCAGATTTTGCACTGAAAAAAATAGAGGGAGGCTGGAGAGCTCTTATAGTGTAGTAGGTTAATTCAGAAACAAGGATACAGTGCTTCCACAATAAAAGGAAAAAAGGTCAAAATGAACTTACAACTGCTGTGGCTGCGGTCACTCAGCTAGGGGGCTTTCCTAGTGCGCAGGTGGAGAAAACCTGTTTCCATGCAGGATCCATTTGTCACTCTCTATTCCTTGGGCATTCCCATCCTGGATGCTCTGAGGAGGTTCTCAGGTGAGTGAACGAAGTGGTAAAAAGAGTCAGCAAAAAAAGGGCCCTTAAATAGTTCCATTGATAGAAGAGCCCGATGTGGTTGTTCAAAGGATAGGCACGAGTCGTCTGCTTTAGTAAAACATACAATTACTTCATTTCACTGGATAAAATGCATTTTCTGGCTTTAACTGCTTCCCGACCACCCTAAAGCAGAAATACTATATATACGTGATTTTTCTTTTTGGAGTAGGCATTTCCATTCGAGGCCGCAGCTGTCAATTACCGGGTCCCGGACGGTAATTACTCGCTGGCACCCGGTGATTTCTGAAGATCTCCGACGGGAGGAGAACTGTTTTGTTTACTAACAGTTCCCCTCCTTGTCAGCTCGGGCACACTGATCTGTGTGGCTGTGCACAGGACAGCCATCCAGAGCAGTGTGATTACAGTGAAGCATACAGACACCACCCCCTAGTAAAACACTCCCTGCACACAGTTAACCCTTTGATCGCCCCTCATGTTAACCCCTTCCTGCCCAGTGCCATTAGTACAGTGTCAGTGCTTTTTTTTTTAGCACTGATCACTGTATTGGTGTCACTGGGGATGTTAGTGACACCAAGTCAGTTCCCCCCAGTGTCAGAATGTCCTGTTATAAGTCGCTGATCGCCGCCATTACTAGTAAAAAAAAAGATAAAAAAAAAATCTCAGTATATATACCGCCATTTGTAAATGCTATAACTTTCACATAAACCAATTAATTTACACGTATTGGAATTTTATTTAGCAAAGACATGTAGCAGAATACATTTTGGCATATATTTATGATGAAATTTGATTTTTAAAATTTTTTTACTGGACATGTTTAACAGCAAAAAGTAAAAAATATTGTTTTTTTTTTCAAATTCTCAGTCTTTTTTTTAATAGCACAAAAAATTAAAAAAAGCACAGGCAATCAAATACCACAGAAAGAAAGCTCAATTTGTGGGGAAAAAAAGGATGCACATTTCATTTGGGTGCAGTGTTTCATGACAGCACAATTGTCAGTTAAAGTAACACAGCACCGTAACGCAAAAAATGGCCTAGTCAGGAAGGGTGATAAATCAGGTGGTTAAATTGAGACTTCTTCGGGTCAATTTCTTTATTGGCAACTAGGTGGAATGTAGAGTTTGAGTCAGTGATGTCATATAGGTGGATCACATGTAGCCCATGTAATCCACCTAGATGACAATTGAAACTGTTTAAGGGTCCTTTTTGCGCTGACTCTTTCAGTCATATGAAAATATCACCCAAACTATTTTCTTCACTCCTTCCAAGATCTCCTGCTCTCTAACTCCTTCTTCGCCTCTCCCTATTCTTGTCACCAGGACTTCTCCAGAGCCTCCTCTTTTCTGGAACTCCTTACCCCATCTCCTACTCTTTCCACCATATGGTGCCCCATGAAAACTCATCTCTTCAGAGAAGCCTATCCTACCTCTCCTCCTAATAACTAGAATTTTACTTTCTTCATAAACTCATTCCCCACAGTTATTACCTTTTGTATCAGCTGTCTCTCCTTTTAGATTGTAAGCTCTTACAAGAAGGCCCTTCATAACTTTCTTTATTTTGCAAAGAACTGTGCAAGCACTATTTAAATCATAATGATAAAATATGGACATGAGAGCAGCCACAATTGCTTAATTCAGCAGTTGCTAGGCAAGCAGGAGTTGGGTCATTGTAGTAGCTTGAAAAAGTGTTTTTGTTGCAGTCTTTATGTCGGAGAGACTTCCCATAACTTCCTGTCCTTCTGACTCCCTGCACTGAAAGCAGGAAAAAATAGTGCAAGAACACAGGCAATTGAAGTTGGGCTACTTTCTATTGTAGTCTTAATATTTCATAATATTTTTTTAAATCAAGTAAGTATGAAATATTGTGCATGAATATTTGATATTTAGAAGTTCCGGGCAACAAATACTAAGCTATAGGCAGAATATCTACTCCTACATGTTGAAACTGCTGCTGTTTGTGAAATACAACTGAACAAAAATAAAGGTCAGATTACACCCACAGCTAAGAGACATTGAAAACTGAACCTTCTTTCTCCTTGTCAACGCAAACTGCACTTTTATGGATTACTTAGGTATATACAAACTGATAACAAGCATGCAAGCAGAGGTGGTCTTATTAATAGAAAAAATATAAATTATAATAACATAAATAATTACAAATTATATAAAACATTATCTTATTAACGTAAGTAAAAAAGAACAATAATTACCTCAAACCATTACACTTTTCCCCTAGAGTTTTTATTTCTTTTTTTTAATTTTCTGATTGCTATAGCTTACTATCATTTGCACTTTATCTTTGTTCTTTGCAGTGCTTTATTGAATAAACCTGGCACAGTGTGATTAAAGGAAATTACTTTATTAACTTAGGTAAAAGTGAAGAATAATTACCCCAACCATTACCCTTTACCCCTAGATTTTTTCTTTCTTTTTTAATCTTCTGATTGCTATGCAGTAGCTTACTATAATTTGCACTTAATATTTATTATTTGCAGTGCCTTATTGAATAAACCTGCCACAGTGGAGGTCATTTACTAAACTAGAGAGTGCAAAATCTGGGGCAGCTCTGCACAGAAATCCAGGTTTTAATGCCAAAGCTTAATTGAAAAAGCTGAAGTTAGAAGCTGACTGGCTACCATGCACAGCTACTCCAGATTCTGAATGCACCAGCTTTAGTAAATCTTCCCCAGTTTGTTTAAGGAAAATTCTTCAGAACAGAAAGAGGAAAGAGACAGATCTTTTCTAGAACTTTAAATGTATTCTCCTCCTTTGGAGGATGGGCAGATTAAAACAAAGTGAGTACCATGTAGATAAAAAAGTATATATTTAACAACAAATGAATCTGTCTTCTATAGAGGCCAGGGGCAGACTGACAACTCATGGGGCCCCTGAGCAATAGGGGATCATGGGGCCCCTGTGTCCTTGCCAAAACTCAAAAAAGCCTATGAAAAAGGTACCAGGGGCATCTCATGGGGCCCCCTACTGACCTCGGGCAGTGCCCGAGTTTCCAAATGGTCAGTTCGCCCCTGATAGAGGCTAATTTGTTGTTTGCTTTCATTTCACTGGTTGGCATGAACATGCTACAATTTGACATGTTTCTAGGTTTTAAAAATCAGTTCAACAAGCAGTAGATGTTGACTAGAAGTAACCCCTTTGATGGCATATAGTTTGGGTCTCACATACAGAACACCACCTTAGCATGAAGTGCAACATGTACATGCCACATTAATGCTTTGATTAGCAAATCTGCATGCCAGACTGCCAATTAGTAAAATATCTATTCCTAATCCCAATTGTTCACAGTGGAGCTGTATTTTGCTGCAATATCTTCCTTGCCTATCATGTCTCCTCTTCTTGCTATACCTCACATTTGAAAAATCACACATTTCTTCAGGTCAATTACTGAGCGTACCAACACCAGCATTTAATGTCTTTTATCACTATCAGCACTTATACTGTCATGCGCTGCCTGACGGAGTCTCTAGCAACCCACAGCACGGGATTCCTCAGGGCGCGGGGTCTAAGTCCCAATCTGCTTATTCACCAGGGCCCCTGATGGTGGGGATGGACTTGGAGCAGACTGAGACCATGTCGCGGCCCCTGAGTACCCCCGTCCGTGGTAGAGAGCGGGCAGCAAGGTACCAGAGAAGCAGGCAGAGAATGGTCAGGGTCACGAGCCGGGTTCAGCAACTAATGGGCAGCGTGGTACAGAGGATCAGGCAGAAGAATGGTCAGTTCAAGCCAGGGGTCAAGCAGGAGACAATCAGCAGGGTCAGGATCAATGCAGAGGTCGGCAACAGGAAGCTTCCAGGATCAGATTACAGGAACAGGACAATAAGACCAAACAGCAATTGACATACCTCTTGTCCCGTTTAAATAGCGCGCCCTGCGCTGTCATTGGTGCCAGGTGCATGTCCGCGAGTGCGCATGCGCGGCCGTCGAGATCGCCCAGGTCCCGCTGCCCGCTGGCTAGAGCGTGTCAGTGTTCTGCGCATGCACCACTCGGCGCATCGCGGCAGAACACCTGGTCCCTGACATATACATTTAGGGTGATACACCATAAGCTAATAATCCTTAGTGAATACTAGTAAATATTTGGTCCAGGGCAAGATTTCCCAATAGGCAGTATAGGCATGTGCCTACTGGTGCCCTTCCTAGAGGGGTACCCAAGTCCATCTGTCTGAGGGGAGAGAGAGTGTCCAATACATCAGGCCAAACTTTAGCAGCACAGCACGTGGGAGTGGAGTGCTGAGCGTTAGAGTGCCAAACACTGGGACGCACTCAGAGATCCCACATCCAGCATCAGAAGAACCCCAGCACTACGGTGTTATCTCTGCCTGACAGGTGGAGGCAGCCTCCTCGCCTCTTCTGTTGCCATTTCTAGGGCAGGAAGAGAGCGGTACTGCATGGGTGTCAGAGAGCATAAGGTAGGAGCAGACAGATTTGAAAGCAGCCGACAAAGGAGAGCATGCAGTCAGATACATGTATCCTTGCACAGAGAAATGTTTAACTCCTTGGGAAGTGAGGGGCTAATTAACATTGCTAATAGCCAATACTGCAAAGGGTTAATAAACACTGTCAGTGAAAACAAATGCAGCATGACGAGGGAAATTTAACACTGCCACTGGCCATTGCTAAAGTAGTGAACAGTGACAGTGCTGCATCAGTGGCCACTGGAGTGTTTATTAGCCCCTTAACCCGTTCATGCTGTATTAGAGGCCACTGGCAGTGTTTATTAACCCCTTCATGCTGCATTCTTGGCCATTGGCAGTGTTAATTAACCCCTTCATGCTGCACAATAGGGGTTATTTTTGTGTAAGCCTGCACCAATGCTAGGGGTTATTACTGCAGAAACTGGCGCCAATGCTGAAGATTGTTGCAGAAACTGACACCAATCCACAGGAATAATGTTGCATAAACTGGCACCAATTTGGGGAGGGGGGCATTTTAAAATTCTCTGCCTACAGGGTCCTAAAATGTAAATCCAGTCCTGATCTGGTCCACTGCTTGCCATCAACAACCTTGCAGGGCTCACCCATACGCTTGATAGGTAGCTCTGCAGCAACCCAGATTGTAAGGAAGCATGTCTGTTCCTAATCCCAACCATCTGTATGGTTCATTAATCTTTTGTAAAAAAAACAAAAAAAAAAGTATCACTTCCTTTTTTCATTAGTATATTGCTGTTTCAGTAAATAACGATTATTATAAATATTGTGCAGAATTTGAGTGAATCTCAGTCTTGAAAATCTTTGTACTTAAATGTAATGTTAAAATGTGCAATATAGCACAGTCTTTATAAGCTTCTTAAACATTGTATGTTGTCTAAAACAAATATTGCTGTTTTTGCAGCTTGACATAATGTTTAGCTACAAAATCTTATGCAGGATGCTTTCATGACCAACATACCTGATCTTTCCTCTTAAAAAAAAAATTAGATAAAAATTAAAAATCATTGTTACAGGGTCTCATACAATATTCATGAGCACGAACAAGTGCCTTTTTAATGACCTGACCTTGGAGCTGTTCTAGTAGAAATGAGATATGTGTTTTTTTTTTCCTGAAAATGCTTGTGCAGCTTTGGTTTCCTGTGATAGCTGCAAAACTCATTTTGGGGGATTGACTAGGACAAATATGTATTTATGTCTCAAAGCAGCACATAAGTGGGAAAAAACAAACTGTGTTAAGCTGTTCATCATCCATTCATGGCTATGTTGTTTGGTGATTATATCTTTAATTATGGACAGGTTTTTCCAAACGCTGCAGAGACAGATATATGTCACATCAACATCTTACCTTGAATTAATCAAGACCTTTAAGAATCTCTTAGAACGTAAAAGGCTTGAGCTGTTAACCAGCAAGAACAGATACCTCGTCGGTTTAGAGAAGCTGGATTTTGCTTCTTCCCAAGTAAGTAAAAATACATCTGAAGCTGATCAAGGTAATGCCCTTCCTACTGTTTCTCCTGCACAAGTAGACATTAGATTTGCGGCTTCCAGAAAGCACTTTGTAAACAGGGGTTGAAATTAGCAGTAGCCTAGGGTTATAAAAAATTCAAAGCAGATGGGCCAAATTTCTCCTGTTTTTAATTAGATTATAATGTACTCTCATTAGTAAGCAAAGCAGCCAGGCTGGCACTGAAATCACAAGAGCAAAGCTTCTGCCATGTAGGGGAGGAATAAACTTCTGTGATGGCAGCACTTGTTGTGAAAGCAGCAGGATTCTCAGGGACTTTTTCGACTTTTGGTTACCATGCAGAATAAAAGTTTTCAGACCACATCAGCTAACACAGTGGAGAGAAAAGGCACAGTCCCAAAATAGATCTGTGTGCATATCATTTGGTAGAAGCAAACATCATATTAACAGGGAAAAAGTGAATATTTTCCTGAAATGAAAAAGGAAGATTATAAAATCCTATTTCACCTGTTGATATAATGTTTGCTCATAAATTACTATTGTTTCTAATGCCACTTATTCTAGCACACGCATGGTAGCACAAGAAAGGGTTACTGTTGAGACTAGGAAGCATGTGGGCTTATGCTATAACCTCCTGTTCCCATCCATTAATTACAGTTTCATGCTAGCATTGTGATAATACCAAGGCTTCTCCTCCCCCCTGCAAATATCACAGCATCTTTGATATATTAAAAGCTCTTAAAGTGCTTACCTCTGAATACAGGGACTTTGAAGATTGAGCAATAAAAGTAAGTATATTGTGGAGTACAAAGTTTCATTTGGAGTATATTGAGGGCAGGGGGTGATAATAAAGGAGTTTTATTCTGACCCCAACACTCCGGAATGTTGCTATATTAACAAAATAGACAATTTACATGGACCTATTACAGCATATATACTGCTGAAAAGATCTCCATGGTAGATTGTGGATTAATTATTTTAATAAAGTGTATGTGTCAGTCATGGTAGGGCTGAATAGAAACATAGAAACATAAAAAGGTGATTGTAGAAAAAGACCGAGTGGTCCATCGAGTCTGCCTGTTTTTTTTTTTTGTTTCTTTTTTTGTTCCTTTTTTTTTGTGGGGGGGGGGGTGTGCTTTTTTGTCTTGTTTTATTTTTTTCTTGTTTGATTATAGATCTATGCTTGTCCCAAGCATGTTTGAAGCTATTTACTGTTGACTGGCTCACTACCTCTGCTGGAAGATTATTCCAAGATTAGTTTTGAACTTTCCTCCAGTTAGTTTAAGGTCATGTCCCCATGTTCTTGATTTTGGTTTCATGTTAAAAATACTACCCTTGAATGCTTAAAGGAGCATGTTATTATAGCTAAACCCAAGAATATAATTTCTTTTTTCTTTTATCAAATAGATTTAACAATAGACTTTCAATAAAATATTTAACAGACCAAAAGGAAGATAATAAAGATGTTCATTGCTAGGGTTAATAATATAGGATTATTTTAATGAAAGGCAGGTGTCAGGTTGGTTCTACATTTTCTGAGCTTAGTTTTTTTTTATTATTATTATTATTATTATAATGTTTTAGCTGTCATTTTAAAGCAATACATAGCCAACCAGTTTCCTATAATCCACTAGCAAAAATGACCTGGTATGATTTATATTTATAAAACCTGCCTATTAAAGTTGATACTAATATTGTTGGATGCATTGAGAAATTCATTTGAATGTTCATTTTTCTAGCCACACAAGCAAAACACTAGTTTACTAACTTAGCCAAGTTAGAGATTGTGTAATGTATATTGTGTGTATGTAGCTTTTAGTTGAGTTGGCATGCTTATAAACACTGCTTAAGACTAAAAACAGGGTACTTTTATTGCATAGTAATTGAACTACAATATACAGTACACATACCCATTAGAGATGAGTGAATTATTCAAAAATTCGATTCGGCTGATTCGCCGAATTCGCGGAATAAATTCGATTCGAGGCGAATATATTCGCTGCGAATTTAACGTGTAAAAAGGGTGTTTATAGGCTTCAGAGAGCCTTTATATTAGTGCAGAACACTGTACCTTTAATTTAAATGCCCTTGGAGTCTGCTGGGGAAGAGAAATAATACTGTCAGTCAGTATGACATGCAGATGAGTGCCGTCGATCTTAGAATCACCGCACACTTCACTCATTTGGGCAGTCACGGGGCCAAAACCAGAGTGTGGAGCCACAGTGTGGCGGTGGAGGCAGCAGCAATGGGAGGCCATACAGCACCCTATGACAAAATGGAACCCACCAGCAGTGTGAGGAGACCTGAAAGTGGCACATGGCAGAGTGTGGCGATGGAGACAGCAGCAATGGGAGGCCGTACAGGGACCCATGACACACTCTGGACCTGGCAGCAGCATGAGGAGGCGGTACAGGGGCCCATGACAGATTACGGTCCTGGCAGCAGCATGAGGAGTCGGTACGGGGGCCCATGGCAGATTACGGGCCTGGCAGCAGCAATGGGAGGCCATACAGCACCCTATGACAAAATGGAACCCACCAGCAGTGTGAGGAGACCTGAAAGTGGCACATGGCAGAGTGTGGCGATGGAGACAGCAGCAATGGGAGGCCGTACAGGGACCCATGACACACTCTGGACCTGGCAGCAGCATGAGGAGGCGGTACAGGGGCCCATGACAGATTACGGGCCTGGCAGCAGCATGAGGAGTCGGTACGGGGGCCCATGGCAGAATACGGGCCTGGCAGCAGCAATGGGAGGCCATACAGCACCCTATGACAAAATGGAACCCACCAGCAGTGTGAGGAGACCTGAAAGTGGCACATGGCAGAGTGTGGCGATGGTGACAGCAGCAATGGGAGGCCGTACAGGGACCCATGACACACTCTGGACCTGGCAGCAGCATGAAGAGGCGGTACAGGGGCCCATGACAGATTACGGGCCTGGCAGCAGCATGAGGAGTCGGTACGGGGGCCCATGGCAGATTACGGGCCTGGCAGCAGCAATGGGAGGCCATACAGCACCCTATGACAAAATGGAACCCACCAGCAGTGTGAGGAGACCTGAAAGTGGCACATGGCAGAGTGTGGCGATGGAGACAGCAGCAATGGGAGGCCGTACAGGGACCCATGACACACTCTGGACCTGGCAGCAGCATGAGGAGGCAGTACAGGGGCCCATGACAGATTACGGTCCTGGCAACAGCATGAGGAGTCGGTACGGGGGCCCATGGCAGATTACGGGCCTGGCAGCAGCAATGGGAGGCCATACAGCACCCTATGACAAAATGGAACCCACCAGCAGTGTGAGGAGACCTGAAAGTGGCACATGGCAGAGTGTGGCGATGGAGACAGCAGCAATGGGAGGCCGTACAGGGACCCATGACACACTCTGGACCTGGCAGCAGCATGAGGAGGCGGTACAGGGGCCCATGACAGATTACGGGCCTGGCAGCAGCATGAGGAGTCGGTACGGGGGCCCATGGCAGATTACGGGCCTGGCAGCAGCAATGATAGGCCATACAGCACCCTATGACAAACTGGAACCCACCAGCAGTGTGAGGAGACCTGAAAGTGGCACATGGCAGAGTGTGGCGATGGAGACAGCAGCAATGGGAGGCCGTAAAGGGACCCATGACACACTCTGGACCTGGCAGCAGCATGAGGAGGCGGTACAGGGGCCCATGACAGATTACGGTCCTGGCAGCAGCATGAGGAGTCGGTACGGGGGCCCATGGCAGATTACGGGCCTGGCAGCAGCAATGGGAGGCCATACAGCACCCTATGACAAAATGGAACCCACCAGCAGTGTGAGGAGACCTGAAAGTGGCACATGGCAGAGTGTGGCGATGGAGACAGCAGCAATGGGAGGCCGTACAGGGACCCATGACACACTCTGGACCTGGCAGCAGCATGAGGAGGCGGTACAGGGGCCCATGACAGATTACGGGCCTGGCAGCAGCATGAGGAGTCGGTACGGGGGCCCATGGCAGATTACGGGCCTGGCAGCAGCAATGGGAGGCCATACAGCACCCTATGACAAAATGGAACCCACCAGCAGTGTGAGGAGACCTGAAAGTGGCACATGGCAGAGTGTGGCGATGGAGACAGCAGCAATGGGAGGCCATACAGGGACCCATGACACACTCTGGACCTGGCAGCAGCATGAGGAGGCGTTACAGGGGCCCATGACAGATTACGGGCCTGGCAGCAGCATGAGGAGTCGGTACGGGGGCCCATGGCAGATTACGGGACTGGCAGCAGCATGAGGAGGCAGTACAGGGGCCCATGGCAGAGTGGCGGAGCGTAAGCAGCTAAAATTGAAGGCCATACAGAGGCCTATGTTAAAAAGTCCCCCCAGCAGCAGCGTGGGGAGACGACTAATAGTCGTCTCCCCACGCTGCTGCTGGGGGGACTTTTTAACATAGGCCTCTGTATGGCCTTCAATTTAAGCTGCTTACGCTTCGCCACTCTGCCATGGGCCCCTGTACCACCTCCTCTTGCTGCTGCCAGGTCCAGAGTGTGTCATGGGTCCCTGTACGGCCTCCCATTGCTGCTGACTTCATCGCCAGACTCTGCCATGTGCCACTTTCAGGTCTCCTTACACTGTTGGTGGGTTCCATTTTGTGATAGGGTTCTGTATGGCCTTCCATTGCTGCTGCCTCCACCGCCACCCTGCGCCATGTGCCTCTGTCGTCTGCTCATGCTGCTGACGGCTTCCGCTTTTTAACCGAGGCCTGTGTTTGGCTTCCGAATACTGCTGCATCCACCGCCACCCTGCGCCATGTGTCTCTGTCGTCTGCTCACGCTGCTGACGGCTTCCGCTTTTTAACCTAGGCCTGTGTATGGCTTCAGAATAATGCTGCCTACACCGCCACCCTGCGCCATGTGCCTCTGTCGTCTGCTCACGCTGCTGCCAGGTCCATACTGATTCATGGCCCCCTGTACCGGCTCCTCATGAACGTGGTTCATCGGGTTTGCATCACTTAACGGCAAATCGTTGACAAACGCTGGGACGTTCAGTGTTGTGCGCATTAAGCCAGACACCAAAGGGCAGCACAGACCTGTTATTACTCGCTCAAGCATGGCTGAACAAAACCAGTCTCTACCACAAATTGGACCCAGACCTGCCCAGGGTCTCGTAAGTAGATTGCACGGAGGAGTAGAGTTCGTTATTGGAATTAACTGTGAGGGATTTTTAAACCTAGGCCTGTGTATGGCCTTCAATTGAAGCTGCTTCTGCTCCGCCACTCTGCCATTGGACTCTTGATAGTCGTCGACTATCAAGAGTCCAATGGCAGAGTGGCGGAGCAGAAGCAGCTTCAATTGAAGGCCATACACAGGCCTAGGTTTAAAAGTCCCTCACAGTTAATTCCAATAACGAACTCTACTCCTCCGTGCAATCTACTTACGAGACCCTGGGCAGGTCTGGGTCCAATTTGTGGTAGAGACTGGTTTTGTTCAGCCATGCTTGAGCGAGTAATAACAGGTCTGTGCTGCCCTTTGGTGTCTGGCTTAATGCGCACAACACTGAACGTCCCAGCGTTTGTCAACGATTTGCCGTTAAGTGATGCAAACCCGCTGAACCACGTTCATGAGGAGCCGGTACAGGGGGCCATGAATCAGTATGGACCTGGCAGCAGCGTGAGCAGACGACAGAGGCACATGGCGCAGGGTGGCGGTGTAGGCAGCATTATTCTGAAGCCATACACAGGCCTAGGTTAAAAAGCGGAAGCCGTCAGCAGCGTGAGCAGACGACAGAGACACATGGCGCAGGGTGGCGGTGGATGCAGCAGTATTCGGAAGCCAAACACAGGCCTCGGTTAAAAAGCGGAAGCCGTCAGCAGCGTGAGCAGACGACAGAGGCACATGGCGCAGGGTGGCGTTGGAGGCAGCAGCAATGGAAGGCCATACAGCACCCTATCACAAAATGGAACCCACCAACAGTGTAAGGAGACCTGAAAGTGGCACATGGCAGAGTCTGGCGATGAAGTCAGCAGCAATGGGAGGCCGTACAGGGACCCATGACACACTCTGGACCTGGCAGCAGCAAGAGGAGGCGGTACAGGGGCCCATGGCAGAGTGGCAAAGCGTAAGCAGCTTAAATTGAAGGCCATACAGAGGCCTATGTTAAAAATAATAACATGTTTGGGGCATGATTCATGGCGGATTTAGTCAATTGTGTCAGGAACTGGTGGTTTGAAATCCAGACTAATCCACGCCTGATTCATTTTCACAAACGTGAGTCTCTCCACACTTTGGGTGGACAGTCGTGTCCTCCGCGGAGTTACAATACCTCCTGCCGCACTAAACACGAGCTCCGATGCCATGCTACTGGCCTGGCATGACAGCCTTTCAAGGGCAAATTCAGCTAGTTGGGGCCAAAGGTCAAGTTTCGTTGCCCAGTAGTCAAGGGGATTGTCTACCTCGGTTGGCAGGGTGCTGTCCAAGTAGGCCCGAGCCTGTTGTTTGAGGTCCTGCTCCAGGTCCACCTGATGCTGCTGCTGCTGCGGCTGGTTAGTAGTTTCCTCACTGCGCTGGTGAAGAAAGCTACTCATCATCGACTGCAGACTGAGGCAGCCGCTGCTCCTACCACCCCACCCCTCCCCTGCTGCCATGGCAGCGGAACGCGAGCGCACAGGGCCCACAGTGTCTGAGGATGGACGTTGGCGCAGAAAGGCAGAGACCAACTGACTACATAGGTGGTTTTTATAGTACTTTATTTTGGCCTCCCTCTCAGCAGGTGTGAAAAAGGCCACCATTTTTGAACGGTAGCGAGGGTCCAACAAGGTGGACAGCCAAAAGTCATCCCTCTGTCTGATGGTTATTATTCGGCTGTCGCTACGCAAGCAATCGAGCATGCTATGGGCCATTTGTGCCAAGGAATGCGAGGGACTCCCTGCCTCCATCTCCACAGCATACTGCCACGGTGCGTCTGGGTCCTCTGTCTCCTCCTCCTCCTCTACCAGATGCTCCTGCTCCTCCACTCCTGTCCGCTGAGTGGAAAAACCACCCATTTCACTCAATAATTCCTGAGCATCAATGTCCTCCTCTACCTCCTCCTCTTCTTCCTGTCCTGCCCCCACAGGGGTCATGTGGTGTTGAGATCTGTGCGCCACGTCTACCGCACCCTGACCAGCCATTGTTAACAGCATTTGTTCCAGGACGTGCAACAGAGGAATGACGTCGTTCATCCCATAGTCCTGCTGACTCACGAATAGCGTGGCCTCCTCAAAGGGCCTGAGCAAGCGGCAGGTGTCACGCATGAGCTGCCAATGGCTGACATCTAAGTTACACAGAGGAGTACCTTTATCCGCTTGTAACATCAGGAAATCGGTGATGGCCTTTCGCTGTTCGTAAAGGCGGTCTAACATATGTAGGGTTGAATTCCACCTTGTTGCAACGTCGCAGATCAGGCGATGCTGTGGAATTCCGTTCTGCCGCTGCAGCTCAAGGAGGGTGTGCTTTGCGGTGTAGGAATGGCTGAAATGCATGCAAAGTTTACGTGACATTTTAAGGATGTCTTGCAGTGGGATGGTGGATTTTAGGAACCGCTTGACAACCAGATTGAACACGTGAGCCATGCATGGCGCATGGCACAACCTTCCTTGACGCAGAGCAGACACCATGTTCTTTCCGTTGTCGGTCAACATGGTTCCGATTTTCAGTTTGCGCGGAGACAGCCATCTGTCGATTTCTCTGTTCATTACACTGAGAAGTTCCTCCCCTGTGTGACTACGTTCGCCAAGGCATACCAGGTGCAGCACAGCGTGACACCGTTGCGCCCTGCACATGTGATATGCCGGTCGGGTAATGGGACTTGGCACGGGGGTGGCGGCTGAGGACACGGCGGAAGAATAGGTGGTAGAGGCGGACATCTTTGCTGGACCAAGGACGTGCAAACGTGGAGGCAAAAGCGGCGTGACCTGTCCAAGTTGCTGGTGCGGCTGTGCCGGCACCACGTTCACTCAGTGGGCCGTAAATTACATGTACTGTCCCTGACCGTAGTTACAGCTCCACACGTCGGCGCTGCCGTGCACTTTGGCAGAGACCGACATGCTCAAAGACTGGCCCACCATCTCTTCTACATGTGAATGCAGGGCTGGCACTGCCTTTTTGGCGAAGAAATGCCAGCTTGGCACTCTCCACCACGGCTCGGCACAAGCCATCATTTCTCGGAAAGGTGCTGAGTCCACCACTTGGAAAGGGAGGGACTGCAGCACCAGCAACTTGGACAGGAGGACGTTCAGCTTCTGCACCGTCGGGTGCGTGCTCGCAAACTGTTGTCTCTTGGAAACGGATTCCAAGAAAGACTGCTGACGGAATCCGTGAAGAGGAGTAGCAGGAGAAGGAGCATCTGAACGAGCGGAAGATGCCAACGAGCGACAACTCCCCTCAGCAGAGGTGTTGGAGCCTTGACTGGCTGATAGAGGGCGATTGACGTCGGGTGACGGAGCAAGTAACGGAGCGGGTGATGGAGCGGGGGCTGGGGCAGGCAGAATCGCCGTATCTTTATCACGGTTTTCCCAGGCCACCGAATGGCGACGCTGCATATGCTGCCGCAACGCTGTAGTCCCAACATGGGCCCCCTGGCCACGCTTGACTTTCTGGCCACATAGTCGACATACGGCTACGTTTACTTCCTCGGGCGGCTTGACGAAAAATTGGCACACCGCCGAGTAGGAAACTTTGCCCCCGCTACTCCTCACTGGCTGACTGCTACTTCCTCCGTGCACACCGGCACCACTACTGGCCGTGGTGGTAGGCTGCAGTGGAGCTGGTGCTCTACTCCGTGGCCGTTTGCCTCCACTGACACTGCTGCGACCCTGCTGCCTCCTGGGCAACCCACCGACTGTTTTGCTCGCTGGCAAGCTGGCACCCTCTTCTCCTGATGATGCGGAAGCAATAGCCTGATGACGACGAGGCTGCCAAGTGCGATCAGCCTCATCATCATCAATTAGGGTCTCCGCGTCACTACTAGCCCCCTCGGCTGCGTGTGGGTCAGGAGACAGACCTGTCTCTAGACCGGCTACCGAGCCACTCTCCTCGCCAGTACTTCTTCGCCTGGCTGCTGAAGAGGCGGATGTCTCCCCCCGTTCCTGACCGCCCTCTGTTAGCTCTTCCTCACTGTACAGTGGTGCTGAGCCCACAGCATGCGATACTTCGCTTGGTGAGGGAACACCAAAGGACAGGGGCAGGTAGAGGACACGTGATTTCAGTGGGCTTGCTCCCGGGCCATGCCAACTAACGGTTGTGTCTGACGTACCCACCGACCGTTGGCTGTAGGTGTCAGAGGTGACCTGGGAAGAGGAAGACGACCGAGTCAACCAATCGATGACGGCAGGGTTGTCGGTGGAGACACGACCGCTGGATGACACCAGGAGCACTGGCCTCTGGCTGCGACTAGTGCTGCCTCGACCCCTTCCTCTGCTGCCACGTCTGCTCGCTCCTGAAACATTGCCTCCTCTGCCACTCCTCTGCGTGTTGTCTGACATACTCTTTAATTCAATAGTGGTTGTGAAGCAGAAAGTAACGATTCTGTGTCCCTGAGTAACGATTCTGTGTCCCTCAGTAACGATTCTGTGTCCCTGAGTAACGATTCTGTGTCCCTCAGTAACGATTCTGTGTCCCTGAGTAACGATTCTGTGTCCCTGAGTAACGATTCTGTGTCCCTGAGTAACGATTCTGTGTCCCTCAGTAAGAATTCTGTGTCCCTGAGTAACAATTCTGTGTCCCTGAGTAACAATTCTGTGTCCCTCAGTAACGATTCTGTGTCCCTGAGTAACAATTCTGTGTCCCTGAGTAACGATTCTGTGTCTCTCAGTAACGATTCTGTGTCCCTGAGTAACAATTCTGTGTCCCTGAGTAACGATTCTGTGTCCCTCAGTAACGATTCTGTGTCCCTGAGTAACGATTCTGTGTCCCTGAGTAACGATTCTGTGTCCCTCAGTAACAATTCTGTGTCCCTGAGTAACAATTCTGTGTCCCTGAGTAACGATTCTGTGTCCCTCAGTAACAATTCTGTGTCCCTGAGTAACGATTCTGTGTCCCTGAGTAACGATTCGGTGTCCCTCAGTAACAATTCTGTGTCCCTGAGTAACGATTCTGTGTCCCTGAGTAACGATTCGGTGTCCCTCAGTAACGATTCTGTGTCCCTGAGTAACGATTCTGTGTCCCTCAGTAACGATTCTGTGTCCCTGAGTAACAATTCTGTGTCCCTGAGTAACGATTCTGTGTCCCTGAGTAACGATTCTGTGTCCCTGAGTAACAATTCTGTGTCCCTGAGTAACGATTCTGTGTCCCTGAGTAACAATTCTGTGTCCCTGAGTAACGATTCTGTGTCCCTGAGTAACAATTCTGTGTCCCTGAGTAACAATTCTGTGTCTGTCCCTGAGTAACGATTCTGTGTCCCTGAGTAACAATTCTGTGTCCCTCAGTAACGATTCTGTGTCCCTGAGTAACAATTCTGTGTCCCTGAGTAACAATTCTGTGTCCCTCAGTAACGATTCTGTGTCCCTCAGTAACAATTCTGTGTCCCTGAGTAACAATTCTGTGTCCCTGAGTAACAATTCTGTGTCTGTGTCCCTGAGTAACGATTCTGTGTCCCTGAGTAACAATTCTGTGTCCCTGAGTAACAATTCTGTGTCCCTGAGTAACGATTCTGTGTCCCTGAGTAACAATTCTGTGTCCCTCAGTAACGATTCTGTGTCCCTGAGTAACAATTCTGTGTCCCTGAGTAACAATTCTGTGTCCCTCAGTAACGATTCTGTGTCCCTCAGTAACAATTCTGTGTCCCTGAGTAACAATTCTGTGTCCCTGAGTAACAATTCTGTGTCTGTGTCCCTGAGTAACAATTCTGTGTCCCTGAGTAACAATTCTGTGTCCCTGAGTAACAATTCTGTGTCCCTGAGTAACGATTCTGTGTCCCTCAGTAACAATTCTGTGTCCCTGAGTAACAATTCTGTGTCCCTGAGTAACGATTCTGTGTCCTGAGTAACAATTCTGTGTCCCTGAGTAACAATTCTGTGTCCCTGAGTAACGATTCTGTGTCCCTGAGTAACAATTCTGTGTCCCTGAGTAACGATTCTGTGTCCCTGAGTAACAATTCTGTGTCCCTGAGTAACAATTCTGTGTCCCTGAGTAAAAATTCTGTGTCTGTCCCTGAGTAACGATTCTGTGTCCCTGAGTAACAATTCTGTGTCCCTGAGTAACAATTCTGTGTCCCTGAGTAACGATTCTGTGTCCCTGAGTAACAATTCTGTGTCCCTGAGTAACAATTCTGTGTCTGTCCCTGAGTAACGATTCTGTGTCCCTGAGTAACAATTCTGTGTCCCTCAGTAACGATTCTGTGTCCCTGAGTAACAATTCTGTGTCCCTGAGTAACAATTCTGTGTCCCTCAGTAACGATTCTGTGTCCCTCAGTAACAATTCTGTGTCCCTGAGTAACAATTCTGTGTCCCTGAGTAACAATTCTGTGTCTGTGTCCCTGAGTAACGATTCTGTGTCCCTGAGTAACAATTCTGTGTCCCTGAGTAACAATTCTGTGTCCCTGAGTAACGATTCTGTGTCCCTGAGTAACAATTCTGTGTCCCTCAGTAACGATTCTGTGTCCCTGAGTAACAATTCTGTGTCCCTGAGTAACAATTCTGTGTCCCTCAGTAACGATTCTGTGTCCCTCAGTAACAATTCTGTGTCCCTGAGTAAAAATTCTGTGTCCCTGAGTAACAATTCTGTGTCTGTGTCCCTGAGTAACAATTCTGTGTCCCTGAGTAACAATTCTGTGTCCCTGAGTAACGATTCTGTGTCCCTCAGTAACAATTCTGTGTCCCTGAGTAACAATTCTGTGTCCCTGAGTAACGATTCTGTGTCCTGAGTAACAATTCTGTGTCCCTGAGTAACAATTCTGTGTCCCTGAGTAACGATTCTGTGTCCCTGAGTAACAATTCTGTGTCCCTGAGTAACGATTCTGTGTCCCTGAGTAACAATTCTGTGTCCCTGAGTAACAATTCTGTGTCCCTGAGTAAAAATTCTGTGTCTGTCCCTGAGTAACGATTCTGTGTCCCTGAGTAACAATTCTGTGTCCCTGAGTAACAATTCTGTGTCCCTGAGTAACGATTCTGTGTCCCTGAGTAACAATTCTGTGTCCCTCAGTAACGATTCTGTGTCCCTCAGTAACGATGCTGTGTCCCTGAGTAACAATTCAGTGTCCCTGAGTAACAATTCTGTGTCCCTGAGTAACGATTCTGTGTACCTGAGTAACAATTCTGTGTCCCTGAGTAACAATTCTGTGTCTGTCCCTGAGTAACGATTCTGTGTCCCTGAGTAACAATTCTGTGTCCCTGAGTAACAATTCTGTGTCCCTGAGTAACGATTCTGTGTCCCAGAGTAACGATTCTGTGGCCCTAAAGTCTCTGTGGCCCTAACTCTGTCCCTAATACAGACAGGTCTGTCTCTCTTGAATGACCGGAGGCTAATGGAGAATTCTAAGATGGCCGCAATTTATAGCTCCACCATTACACAGTGCTGGCTGGCTGGCTGCTGATTGGCTAATGCGATCACATGTCATGAATGAATGCATTATGGGTCAGCGCGCCTTGTCTGCGCGCCTTCCCAGAGATCCCCGCTCCGTCGCCACACATGTCGCCGCCATTTTTGGGAAAATTCGATTCGTGCATCCGAAGTTTGCTAATTTTCGGATTCGGCGCAAATCGAATTTTTCCTGATCTTCGAAACGAATCCCACTTCGCCATGTTCGATTCGCTCATCTCTAATACCCATCTTTAGACCACTTTATTGAAATTCCAGCAAACTCTTCTTGAACACATGACTTCCCACCATACCACAGAATTTGAAATCTCTATTAAACCAAGAAATCACAATAATGGAATTTCACCATAAAAACCCTGAAACCAAGGAAGAACCCTGGCCCATGTGGCTTTACTGCCGATTAATATCAGAAATTTAAATATATATTTTCACCATGTTTAATAACTGCCTTCAACCAATTACAAGAAATTAAACCAAATGACTTCAAAGAGTAGTTTACATGCTCACCAAACCCAACTTTGATTCAACCTCTTGGGCAAACTAACATTCGATATTACTAATAAATTTGGATATTAACTTTTAGCCCTGGTTCACACTGATGCGGTGTGGAATTCGCAGCATTTTCAGTGCGAATTCCGCACCGCATCACAATCGCACCCCTTTCATATGAACCGATGCGGGTGTGTATGTTAAGTTAACAACACCCTGACATTGGTCCGCAAAACATGGTGTAATGTGCAGAATCAGATCTCATAGGTGTGAATACCCATGCGATCTGATTCTAGTGCGGACCAAAAAAGTGTCCTGCACATTTTTGGTGCGGGTGTGGTGCGAATAGAGCCATACGAAATGTATGGCTCTAATCGCACTGCATACAAATCAAATGTGATTTGTACAGAAATGCGGTGCGGTTCCTTTGCAAATCACATGGGATTTACCGCACCTCTGTAGTGTGAACCTAGGCTTAGCCAAAATCTTGGTTGCCAGACTGAATTAGGGGCTCCCAAACTTTACTGGCAAAGGTCAGATCTGCCCTTGTTCACAGCAGACAAACCATTGACAAAGTAAGAAGTGTTCTACATTTTATCTAGGTAATGTGAGTAAATCATTTTGCACAACGGCCCAAAAAATTAACAAATTGCATGCACAATGTGACCAAAATTACCTAAGTATATGTATGAATCAGTACTGTGCTCAAACCACTTCAGGGGCACTTGATGATGTTATACACAGCAAAACATATTGGGCAAAGCATAGTGGTCCTGGAGCAAATCAGCTGGATGTGAGCTGGAAACACTACAGCACTGCATTGGGGTTTGGTTATGTACTTCTCCTGGAGAACACTGTTCCTCTGCCTTGTGTCAACAATTCATTAAAGCGGGTTCTCTTTGTTTTAAATATGAGTGCATTTTATTAATTTTTAATGAAATAGTTTTGAAGATGTGAACACTATGTTCCTTTGTTCTGCTTCTTTGAGCATTATTACTGGAAGTCTCTCCCTGGATGGTTTGCACAGCTGCATAGTTACTTAAGCTGTTTCTTGTGAGCCTACTATCATGCTAATAATACATATTGGCTGAAGCGGACTGGAGGGTTGCCATTTCTGTGTCCATTACTAAGCACCTTGCTGGATCCTGGTATGATAAAGATGTTCATTTTGACCTTTGCAATGAGGGTCAAATCCTAAAGTGAACGTTATCCTTATGGGGACTGTGATGGCTATTTACTTGAAGTGTACCATTACACATATTTCTTGGATCTTTTGAACTTTTCTCAAATTTCACAAACTTTTGATTGTGTACCATTTAGATATTGTAGCGCATTCTTTTCTCTCACATTTGATTCATGGAGTATTCACTTTTTGATTCATGGAGTATATAGTGTAGAGAGTCAGCCTAGAGCAGGATTAAGAGAGAAGAGGGCAGGTACTTCCCCTTCGGTCCTGTTTATTAAGCAGCTGGTCAGAGAGGCTGGTTGATGGCAGGTTTGCTATCTATTGTGAGGAGATCTGGAAGCTGCTGAGAAGTCTCCATACACTGACTTTGACCTGCTGGGTGAGCCTGCCTGTACCAGCGACTCAGGTACTGTGTATCCTGGGCTGTGGACACTGAAAGATATTTGTGTAAGCCTGAGTTGTACCGATGGGACAATTTACCTGTAGTGTGTAAACTGAATCTGAAGAAAAGTCTGTCATTTTTTCTGTTTGGTGCTAAATAAAGTGAATTTTAAGTTATAGAAACTGCCTCCCAGAAGACTGTTTACCCCTCTGATTCTGACAATTTGTGGAGAATGCATTGGGCAGTTTGAGGGGTGCAGGCCAATCTCATGTCCTGGATTAAAGCAACACAGACTATAAAAATGCCTGAAAAAGCAACGGAGCAACTGATTAAACAATTAGTAGTGGCTAATGCACAGTCAGTCACTGTTCAACAAAAGACAAACCACTTACTGGTGAAACAGATAGTGGGTTTACAAAAGGCAGGGACCCAGCAGGCTGAAATTGTGAAAGCTGACCCCGTTCTGAAGGATGACATGCGGAAGGTGGTGCAGCAGACCCTGAAGAAGATGACAGCCACGGGTAAGTTATAGCTTATTTGGTGATGTTTGAGCGAATAGCAACAAGGGAAGAACTGCCTGAGAAAAACACAGTGGATGTGCTGGCCCCTTTCCTGACTGCAGATCCCCAACAGAGGTAGTATGACTTGGCCCCAGAGTCAACACGAGGTGGAAATAATAGCCAGGCTGGGAGTGATTGTTGCTTTGAGGTTCACGTTCATGCCTGGCTCTTTGACAAGGCTAAGCCTGCCCATGCACAGCTGTATCACCTAATGCACATCTTTCTGGATTGACTGAAAGCAGAGGAGAAGACATTCACTCTGATTGTGGAGCGAGTTGCACTGGACTGCTTTCTGCATGGTCTTCCCAGTTAGCTGCACTGATGGGTGGCTCAGGTTGAGCCTCCGTCCCTGGACGAGATGGCTGCTGCAGTCAAAGGATGCAGCTGTGGAGAAAGTTTCCATGAGGGTCCCTCTGTCACCAGAGAGCTGGGCTGGACCAAGGAAGTGCACTTCAGCTCCAAAATGGCACCTGTTGATTGCATGGTGTCTGCTCGGGTACGTAACACAACTGCCAGGAGCACCTCAGCACCAAACCCTCCTGAGAGTTGGCAGGGGGAAAGGGAACCCCGTGAGGTTCGCTGTTGGTCCTGTCACCAACTGGGTAATATGGTGGCCCAGTATCCAAGGTGGAAGGAACCAGTGGAATGCAACATCGGTTGACGTCACTCAATGTATGCTTATTGAGTATGTTCTGCAAGCAGCCTGAATCCATTTGAGTGTGTGGTGCGGGTCAATGGATAAGAGGTGGTAGCGTTCCTTGACTCAGGGAGTGTGGAGACCCTGCTCTGATCAGACAGGTTGCAGAGAAAGGCGTTTACCAGGGGAACAGGTCAGGGTCATCTCTGTGCATGATGATGTTAAAGACTATCCAGAGGCCTGTGTAATCCTATCTACACCAGCAGGAACTGCTACATTACAAGTTGTGGTGATCCCTAGATTGCCTCATAGCTTGCTAATTGGGTGAGACTGCCCCAATATTTTGGAACAAAAGCTCAAGGGTTCAGGGGCTTCCCCGAAAAAGGAGGAAACCTCAGATGAAGTAATTAATAGTGTGTTGCAAAGGTAAATAGTGATATTATGTGCCAGGTGATGTGTGAACTTGCAAAAGCTGACCCATGTCCCGTGGAGGTGTTTTTAAGATTGGAAATGGAGAGTCCTTCCTCTGAGCTGGATTTCTCAGATCTCAGGGGCTCCCTGGAGGATTTTCTTAGTGCTCAGATGAAGGACTTCACTTTGATCCCCACCATAGAACAGGTCACAGTGTTGAATGGGAATGGTGAACCTCAGCAACCTGAAGCAGATATATACGATTCCCCCATTTTTCTGCGAATCATGATTTGTTGTACAGAATAACTAAAGAAAATGATAAGGTGATTGAACAACTGGTGGTACCTCGACCTATTAGGTTCAAAGAATTATATTTGGCTCATGGTCATGTACTTGTGGGTCACCTCGGGGCAGCTAAAACTGAGGAATGGGTTTTACAGTGATTTTATTTTCCTGGTTTATATCAAGAAATGAAGGACTACTGTCAGTACTGCCCAATCTGCCCAAGAACCGTGCCAACGCCCCATTTTCTCAATCTGCTAGTATCACTTCCAATTATTGAGGACTCTTTTGCTCAAATAGTCATGGATTTTGTGGGTCCCGTACCCAAATCAGCTAGGGGATACTAATACATTTTCAGTTTTTTTGACTATGCCACCAGGTACCGGAGGCAGTACCTTTGAGACAGGGATGTCAGACTGGCAGCTCTCCAGCTGTTGCAGAACTACATGTCCCATCATGCTCTGCCTTTGGGAGCCATGCTTGTAACTGTCAGTATTGCAATGCCTCTTGGGACTTGTAGTTTAAGAAACTGAAGGGTCGCCAGTTTGACACCCCTGCTTTAAGAAATTGCTCATCCAAGATCATCACAAAGGACTTCAATCCAAGATCCTGATAGATCAAGGTACCCCATTTATGTCTAAAGTAATGAAGGAGCTCTGTAAACTGTTTAAGATTAAACATTTGTGGACTTCAGTGTATCATCTACAAACTGACAAGTTAGTGGAGCAATTCAATAAAACCTTGCGGTATTCTAAAAAAGGTAGTTGCAGAGGATGGCTATAATTGGGATTGTTGCCTCTCATGTTGTTTGCCATATGGGAGGTACCCCAGCCCTCCACAGGGTTTCAACCTTTTGAATTGGTTTTTGGGTGACACCCCAATGCGGGCTACTGGACTTAGTGAAAGAGACGCAGAAAAAAGAAGCTTCCCCTTATCAGAGTGTGGTGGAATACGTTGCACAAATGCAGGATCAAATGACAAAAAGTATGCCCATAGTAAGGGGTCACTTTCAGGCTGCACTGGTTGTTCGTGTGAACAACCGGTCTACCAAAGTTAGAGAATTTAAACCTGAGGATTGGGTTCTTGTATTAATGCTTGCAATGGAGAGCAAGTTTCTCACTGAATGACAGGGACCCTTTGAGATAGTCAAGAAAGTGGGAAAGGTTAATTATAGGGTTATTCAGCCCACAAAAAGAAAATCCTGCTAGATTTATTATGCTAATCTGATCAAACCATGGAAAGAAAGAGAGGTTTTGACAGTCAGTCAGAAAGTCCAGGAAGATCCAGGCACTCAGAATAGGAAAGTAGGGATTGCAGAGGCCCTTTCCCGTTCTCAAAAACATGAGTCATAGGAATTTTTATATAGAAACTGAGACATTTTTTCAATCTGCTGAGCCTAACTAATGTAATTGAACATGATACCATCGGGTAAACCTTAAAACATACTGCATACCTAAGGTTAGCCGTAATATTGTATCAGCCGAGCTTAAGAGTACGTTGGATCTTATGATCATTGAGGAATCCTCAAGTAGTTGGTCAAGTCCCATAGTGCTTGTGCCCAAATCAAATGGAACTTGGTGGGTCTGTAATGATTTCCATAAGTTAAATTAAGTCTCCAAACCAGACACGTATCCAATGCCTCGGGTCGATGAATTATTTGAAAATTTAGGATGAGCCCGATACATTACTACTGTTGATTTGACAAAGGCATACTGGCAGATTCCACTCTCCCAAGAGGCTAAGGAGAACACTGCATTTGCCACACCAGAGGGGTTATGGCAGAATGCCCTTTGGGTTGCATGTAGCCCCAACTACTTTCCAGAGATCCATGGACTACGTCCTTAGACCCCATAAGGAATTCTCATGAGCCTACCTAGATGATATCATCTTTAGTCATGACTGGAAGAGTCATTTTAAAGAAAGTCCAGTTAGTGTTGGATGCACTCTGAAAGGTAGGGTTCACAGAGAAGATTGGGTTGGAGGAGGCCCGCTATTTGGATTATGTTGTAGGCAGACATATGATCAACCCTGTTCACTCACAAAAAACAGGTGCATTCATTCCTTGGTATTGTGGGGTATTATAGGAAATTTATCCTTAGGTTTCCCAACCTAGAAAGACCTTTGACATAGCTCACAAAGGGAAGAAATTCTACTGTTGTCCACTGGAGTACTGAAGCAGAAGCAGCGTTCTGCTGTTTGAAGCAAGCTTTGTGCCAGGAACCAGTACTTTTAGCCCCAGGCTTTTAGAAAGAGTTTCTGGTACAAACCTAGTTGTGTCTAGGTGCAGTCTTGTCCCAGGTGGTTGGGGGAGATGAGCACCCTGTGGTGTACTTGGTCACACTGGCTGAGAGAGACTATTCCATTGTGTAAAGGGAGCAATAAAGTGGGTTCTGGAGACACTCCGTTGCTACCTGTTGTTGACCCGCAAGCAAGTGTCAGACCATTCATAATATAATTTATAAATAGTCCATCTCATTCACCTTTTGTGTTATCTCTCTATTCCTGGATTTCTGCTTTCAGTCAATAAACATAAAGAATTAGATATGGTATCTTTGGGAATACTAACAATACATAATTTCTAAAGGGAAGTTTTGATCTAACTTTTGTGCTTGGGTAGCCTTCCTTTATAATAAAACCACTGCTAGGGTAACCAATGCAGGTCATTCCTCCAAAGATGTTTGCATTGAGAAGGGGGCCTGATAAAGGTGCCCCCTGTCACATATTTTGTTGATCCTAGCTACTGAAACACAGGCTATGCTCATCTGTGACAATACAGACATTAAGGGAGTGGTTGTAGTAGGAATTCCTTGTAAGCTCTACTTTTTCCCTGTTGACAATTTTGTCAGCCTGTTCCTGTCATCCCTACCATCTCTGCTGTCTTGCTCCCCTCCACTCTTTTTCTCAATCTTTTCCTGCCTTGTGGTTGACCATAATCTCAGATGCTCAAGATGACACAATCTTTTCCAAGGTGACATATCTTTTTCAATAGTTCTCAATCCTCTAAACTCATATCAGCCCTGTATGCTTAACTAAACATGCTCTCCACCTCTATGTTACATAACTATATAGCAACATGGCAGAGAATATATGAAACCAAGTATATGAAGAATTGAACTTTGGATTTATTCTCCTCATTAAATATCACAATACAGGAATCTGCTTACAGGGTCTTCACTACTGACTAGATTGGAGCTTGTTCCTTCCATTTCTCACCCCACTCCCACATATTCTAATACATTTTAAAGGGCTGCAATACAAATGTCATGCAGGTATGCTGGTTTTGCCTCTTTGTCATTAGATTCTAGGCATAATTTTGTAAGGAGAGATTCTTGGCATGCACTGTTGCCCTAAATTGGCCCAAATAAATGGTTTACAACAGAAAACTGGCAGACTTTGTCCTCTTGGCTGCTAAACAGGCCATTGTTCATTCGTGGAAAAAACAATTCCTTATGCTGAATTGAAACAGACAATTAATGGGTTCCTAATTAGTGATGAGCCGAACTGCCCTGGATTTGGTTTGAGTAGGGTTCAGTGAACTTCAAAGAAGTTCAGAAGCTTAACCCAAACATAATTGAAATCAATTGGAGTCTCTTCTGTCAAATGAAAATGTTCCTCTTTTGGGCTAACTGACAAGGGGGAAGGGTCACTGCCCTGGGCAACATGTAATAATGAAACTTTTGTTTTTTAATCTATTTGAGCAGTGATTTTATATGCTTGAAGATAACATTAAAAAAGTAAAATCCCATTAACTCTTTCACTGCCAGGTCTGTAAGCTGTATAGACCTACAGCACTGCTTCAGGCAGGCTAGGTCCGTATGCCAAACTGACCTGCATTCCTCCTCTGCTATATGCTCATGGTCACTTCAGTGACCATAAACTTATAGCAGAAATGTCCATCAGTGCCTGTACTCACCAATCTACGGCAGTCCCCCCCCACATGTGTTTACCAGCCCCTTTTCTTTCATTTATCCCTGGCCCATAGAAAACTGTGTTTATTATGTGTCAGTTTATGAATGAATATGATGGAGTGTCTACACAGGCTCATACCCAATTCATTACAGTGCAGCCCAGGTTGCAGAGACTGTCTTCTGCCGCTTATGGGGGTGGTCGGCGGGTGGCAGGGCCAGCACTAAACTATTTTGTGCCCTAGGCAAGACAGCAACTTGTACGCCCCCCCCCCCCGCACAAAAATAAATAAATAATTTTAAAAACAGTAGTAAATATTAAATCAACAAAACATGAAACTGCTAAATTTCTTTTAATTTGCAAAAATAAGTGCCATAAGATTCCACCAGCATCAATATTAAAGATAAAATCAGTGTCACGGATGGAGTGTATCTGTGGCTGGAAGTGGCAGGGTGACAGTTGCAGTGAGTGGAGGATGATGGATCCAAACTCTGAGAGATCCCAGACTGGAATTCCCTAGGCAATGGGGTGAGATAAAATGCTGTGGCAGAAGGCAGCCCAGCTCACACACACACACAGAGAACACCTAAACTGAGCTATCCTACATAGTGACAGATCCGACACAACCCACCACCACCAACATTGACACAGATCAGCAGGCCCAGCAGGCACTAGAAGAGCAGGCTTTGGGATTGTGATGATGTCACCACTCACTAACACATTGCACATGTGATGGATGACCGGCTGGGTCACACTCACACAGACATGAGACATCAGAGTCAGACTTTATCTTCCTCCACAGGCCCAGCTCCACCTCCGCTGATGAATGGAAAGAGAAGGACTGGAACTCCACAGTGATCAGCAGCCGCCAGTCGGCTTGCAGTAAGGGACTGAGTCTGAGAGGAACACTGGAAGAAGAGGCAGCTCAGCGGGTACACTGAATAAATAAACATACAGTGCCATGCTTCCTTTAAATGCCCCAAAACACATGTGAAAGCAGACAAATATAAAAATATAGTGAACAATTTTGATTGTAAAGTCTCTTAAATAGTGTTTCTTCTTCAACTTCAAAAAAACTTAATAGCTCTATATCTTCTTAAAACTTAATCCACCACTACAAAAACCAGATGTGCCCTCGCCTGGAGTTTTTGACCTCAGATAAAGTTAGGTCAAAAATCGCATGTGTCCCTTGAAGTGAACATACAATGGCGGGTGTATCTTGTATATAGAATCTTCCTCCAGTACTGACCGGTCCCTTTAATCCTTCCTCCTCCACTCAGCATACCTTCTGCAGAGTCAGTATGGGGGATCCAGATTGGTCATTTTAAAAATGAAGATGTGGAGATTTGTTAGTCTCTCCAGACCCGCATTGCTGGCTCTCCCAGTCCTATGGGCAAGTAGTCCCCCCCCAACATGGGGTCATCTGTTCTGAGTAGGTCACCCCTCCTGGCTGCAGCACACCATTACCTTCACACAAAAGCTGTATCTCCCGGGTGTATCTATATACAAGATACTCCCCCCCATTGCATGTCCAATTCAAGGGACACGTGTGTTTTTTGACTGAACTTTATGTGAGGTCAAAAACTCTAGGTAAGGGCACATCTGGTGTTTGGGGCTCCTTACAAGGGCCCAAAATACTGGCATCCCACAGGAATATGTACCCCTGCTCATTCACAAAAAAAAACAGGGGGTTTAATAAGCTAAAGAACATGCATTCTTCCAAACCTAGGTTCAGACCAAACTGTCGGCCCATCCATATTTCTAATTAATGAATGACTTTCTAACATCCTTAAAGATTCTTATAACATACCTTAACTTATGTGTAACTTAACCAATTATGGATTCCTAGGCTTGCCACACATTTTCACAAGATGAATACCATGATTGATTTGAGTGCATGGTTATACTTTGCACTTCCCAGGGGCTGTCAATCCTTTTGAGCCCCTTCTCCTACCTTCTCTTCACACTTTTTTCTGTTTTACTCCCCTTTTTTGCTTAAAATTAGCATCTCCCCTCCACCTTCTTTGTATTATTCTTTTCTTTATCTTCTCTTGCTTATATTTAATTCCTCCAGAGACATGTGCACATCCCTCAACCCAGAATTTTACATTTCTGCTTAAGAATGGTACTGGAAATTTTCAAACCTGTTATATTGCTGTAATGTGCCCAGTTCTTTGTCAACCATTGAATTATTGCCTTTATTACATTATGTTATGGTTGAATGTCTCTATACAGTGAGGAACAGAAGTATTTGAACACCCTGCGATTTTGCAAGTTCTCCCACTTAGAAATCATGGAAGGGTGAAATTCACATTATAGGTGCATTCCCACTCTGAGAGACAGAATTTAAAAAAAAATTCAGGAAATCACATTGTATGATTTTTAAAGAATTTATTTGTCTTGTACTGCTGAACATAAGTATTTGAACACCTAAGAAACAGCAAGAATTCTGTCTCTCAAAGACCTGTTACTGTGCCTTTAAAAAGTTCACCTCTACTCCACTCATTATTCTAACTTAGTAGCACCTGCCTGAGCTCTTTAAAGACACCTGTCCACCCCACAGTCAGTCGGATGCCAAATACTACCATGGGCAAGACCAAAGAGCTGTCAAAAGACACCAGAGACAAAATTGTGGACCTCAACAAGGCTGGAAAGGGCTACAGGGCAATTGCCAAGCAGCTTGGTGAAAATAGATCAACTCTTGGAGCAATTGTTAGAAAATGGAAGAGGCTAAAGACGACTCTCAGTCTCCCTCGGACTGGGGCTCCATGCAAGATCTCACCTCGTGGGATATCACTGATGATAAGAAAGGTGAGGAATGAGCCCAGAACTACAAGGGAGGAGCTGGTCAATGACATAAAGAGAGCTGGGACCACAGTTTCAAAGGTCACTGTCGGTAGAACACTACGCCGTCATGGTTTCAAATCATGCATTGCACAGATGGTTCCCCTGCTCAAGTCATCACATGTCCAGGCCCATCTGAAGTTTGCCCATGACCATCTGGATGATCCAAAGGAGGCGTGGGAGAAAGTCATGTGGTCAGATGAGACCAAAGTAGAACTTTTAGTCTAAACTTCACTGGTCATGTTTGGAGGAAAAAGAAGGATGAGTTGCATCCCAAGAACACCATCCCTACTGTGAAGCATGGGGGTGGTAACATCATTCTTTGGGGGTGCTTTTCTGCGAAGGGCACAGAATGACTGCACTGCATTAAGGAGAGGATGAATGGGGCCATTTATTGTGAGATTTTGAGCAACAACCTCCTTCCCTCAGTCAGAGCATTGAAGATGGGTCATGGCTGGGTCTACCAACATGACAACGAACCGAAGCACACAGCCAGGATAACCAAGAAGTGGCTCCGTAAGAAGCATATCAAGGTTCTGGAGTGGCCTAGCCAGTCTCCAGACCTAAATCCAATAGAACATCTTTGGAGGGAGCTGAAACTCCGTGTTGCTCTGCGACAGCACCGAAACCTGACAGATCTATAGGAGATCTATGTGGAGGAGTGGCCCAAAATCCCTGTTGCAGTGTGTGCAAACCTGATCAAGAACTACAGGAAATGTTTGACCTCTGTAATTGCAAACAAAGGCTTCTGTACCAAATATTAACACTGGTTTTCTCAGGTGTTCAAATACTTATGTTCAGTAGTGCAAGACAAATAAATTCTTTAAAAATCATACAATGTGATTTCCTGAATTTTTTTTTTAATTCTATCTCTCAGAGTGGGAATGCACCTACAATGTGAATTTCAGACCCCTCCATGATTTCTAAGTGGGCGAACTTGCAAAATCGCAGGGTGTTCAAATACTTCTGTTCCTCACTGTATGTGCTTTCATAGTACTTCTTTGAATTTTTACAGTTTTCAAAAAAAAAACCCCAATAAATATATTGAAATGGAAACAGAATTGTGTGAAGTTTGTGAGTTGAACAAGAACAGCATTAGGTAGGAGTCAAGGGAACCAGAGAGCACACGGAGACGGATTGCACGGAACCCGACGTGTGGGTGTTTATTGCGGAGGTTTTTGGGGCACAGACATCAGTTCCTTTAGTCCACAGATCCACACCAGACACAGCAACACAGTAAAGTTCTCTGGAAGGCAATATGGAACAACAGGGGTATGGTAATCCACAGGGTTCAGTAAGGCAAGGGCGGGGTGGTTTTGTGGGACTTCGGGTTCCTGGGGAGAATTAGGCTCAGTCTTTTGGGCAGCACGGGGTTAGTCCACTTACTGGATGCGGGGAGCCGGACACAGAGGGCTACAGTCCACACCAGCAGCACAGGGTTAATCCACACAGGCAGCTCCAGGCAGGAAAAGGTTAAGTCCGTCTGGCTCAGGGGCAACAAAGAGTTAAATCCAGGCAGGGAAGGTGTCCAGCCCGCAGGCTCACAAGGGAACAAGAGGTTAAATCCAGGCAGGGAAGGGATTCCAGGCAGCTGAGAGTTCACCCCACATAGGAGAGGGATCCAGCAGCAGACGGGCAGTCAGGTCAGGCAGGGAGAGGAGAAGGGGGCTGGGGGATGGTTGTATGAGAGAAACTGGCACTGCAGCACTTCTCTCACACATGCAGCCAAGAGAACACAAGGGGGGTTGCCCTGCTCTCTCTTAAGTACAGAGCTGGGCGCCGTGCAGCATGCAGTGGTAACCCAAGACTTCCTGTCAGATTACTATGGCAATGGGCCCTGTCCCCCAGGTCTCCGGACCACCCAGGGAACAAAGCCTTTGTCCCTGTCCGGCACGGAGCCTGGGAAGATGTGCACGAGGGGGAAGGGAGGGGGTTGGGGGCCTGTTTGTGGATTCCCTCAGCAGGGGGCCAGATTGCAGGGACAGGGGGGTGAGGGCTTCTGAGGGCTGCCTGTGTCAGGGACACAGAGGACTAGAAGTCCCAGCATGGATGGGACAGAAGAGTGAGGGCCCTTCTGAGGGGTGGGGGGTGGCAGGCAGCAAGCCCAGAGGATGGGGAGGGAAGAGCCAGCTCGGTGACAGTAGGCATAGTGTACAGAGGAGAAAAAGCAGCACAAACATAGCTATCAGGATAGGCATCCTTAAACAGTATCACCCATGTGCTGGAGCATTGATTGACACCAACCAGTACTTTTTCCATGACAGGAAAGGGAACTGATGTAGGACTTGTCACACCCAATGCTGTGCTTGTTCAACTTTTGTTTGAGAACACAGGCTCTATATACAGTATTTTTAGCTGTTTCTTTTTTTATTTAAATGCAAAGAACTATAATGCACACAGCATTTTTTGCCAGTTGGCAGGATTGCATTATCTATTTAAATAAAGCCGGGGAAACGTACAACAAAATATTAGAATCATGAGTAATGTAGTAAATCATTAATGTTTAAAGAAATGCACTGCCCCTTCATAGAAAAATGCTCTCTGAAATTGACTGGGTTTTTCCTGTCAAGGAAAACCAGCCACCTGTCCATCAAAATGGCTGAAACCAATCTTACTCTGAAGAAATAGCCTCAGTTTTTGACATGGTATTTCAATTATCCTTGAATTTTGAAATGTGTCCATGTCAATTTGCACTTGGTAGACATATTCATTGCTATCACACAAACATTTGCTAATTCTGTCATTTCTACTGCAGATTTGAATACTGACATTGAGTTGCGTAGAGCATGCTTCTTTATTAGTATGCTATGATAGTCTGTCCATACATATAAGCAGACAAAACACCCAAATACATACAAGCATTACCATTTATATAAGCACAGTAAATGAAATAGTCACCATTTTATGTATTCACCTGACCTCTTTGGACTTTATGTATAAGCAAATATACAATATAATCATAACATCATTGCTATATATGTGGTAGTGAGTTGGAAGTGTGTTGTACTACATGTTTTAAGGAATACTGATTTAATCAGTACACCGGGATAGGTAAATGATTTCTGAATTACTAAATATATGACTGTGCCCTCTGAAAAAGGAAACACAATTTTTATAGAAGATCTATTACCAGAAGAAAAAAAGCCTGTTCAATCTCCAAGTGGTCCTTTTGCACACAGCACTTACTGCTATTAAAAACAAAGTAGTGGATAAAATAAAATAAATCTTTCGTCATTGCCATTTCTGGCAATAGCTCCACCCCCAAAGCCTAAAAATATGGGCTTTCTTATGGGCAGAGTTACAGCCAGCCCCTGCAGTGCCATGGGTTCAGACCTGCAGCCAGATATACAGGGCACAGATAGTGGAAACTGTTAGCTTGCATTGTGAATGATTACAGCTTGAGAAGAGTTAGGAGGAAAGGGCTTTTTGGAATCACTGTTTCAATGTGGGACCAATGTTTAGTATAGCAAGGCAATGGGTGGGGTTAGCTATCCAACAATGCAGGTCAGCAACCCTTGCATTGATTTTGAAGGTGATAAGTTCTTTATGCACAGAAATCCCTGGGGGTTTTAACAAGCTATCTTGTCTGCTGGTGATAAATCTTATTTAATATACATGCAAATCCTAATAATGAACCTCTCTTATTTACTTCCTTTTGGTCTGTGAAACATACCATATATCTAGTTAAAAAGTGTACACATGGGGCAGCAGGAATTAACCCCCTGTTGCTTTTGATGGGTGCTACCGACCTGCCAATCACAGCGTATTCAAGTAAATGGAGCCACTCTGCAAGCGCCCCCCAGCTGCATGCTTCTGCGGGGTCTGAGGGGTTAAAGCAGGTGGTGAGAAAGAAATATAACACTGCCTGCTTTAACCCCTTGTTTGCTGTACTGCACAAGGTTGCCGGGCACTTGCAGAGTATAACTCAACTGTGACATGTGTACACCATGGGCCACTGCAGCTAAAGGGTGTGCAGTTGGTATAGTAAAAATACATCTTAAACTGCAAATATAAAGTAACCCTTACTGTTCTGATCCCCTTATAAGGCTGCTTTCACACTGATTTGATTTTTCTTACAGGTGCAGTGCAGTGCATCTACAACTTTTCTTGGTTAACTGCTCTTTGCCATTGACTTCTATTATATCCTGCAGGTATGGTGCAATTTCTGAAAGTGCCCCAAACCCGCAGGGTATAATTGAAGTCTATGGCTAAGTGCAGCAAACCCACAGGAAAGCTGCAGGTACATTGCACTGCACCCGTGGTGTGGGTAAACTGCAGAGCATTAGTGGAAGTGATCTTCTATTCTATCCAACACTTTAGTTTTGTGTTTTTTAACAAATTTATATTATGCATTTGATTGAAACTGGGGATTATGTAGCCATGACTCATTTTTATAGAAACATATGGGGCCTGCCATTAATGACCTCCTCCATAAATACTAGTTCCCTGGCTGTTTCTGCTTTCGATATGTTTAGAATCACTAATCCAAAACAAGCATGCAGATTAGAAACGCATAGTAAAGGCATAACTCCTGACCTGTATACTTGTTTCAGTTCTGTACCTTAGAAGATGCCAAAACCGTTGGACCAATAACACAGAATAGTAAATTGAAATTTTGGAAGGCTTTCCTTTAAAGAGACCAGATCACCTGTGGTTTTGTGATCAGTTGAGAACATCACTGAAAAGTGAATTATACTTATGAAACACTACCCACAGAGGAGCCACTGGCTGGTTAGGGCCTTCTTTTCCTCCTGGTGATGAACCAACCTGACTGAGGTCAATTTCACAGCTGTGGCTTTAAAATTCCCGTTTTTGAAATGTGTAAAAGCCCTATAGCAAAGTAACTGAACAGCACACAAATGCGACAAACTGTAAGTATGTACCAAAATGGTTAAAGACAGCAGAATAACTGTATGGCCTAACCAACAACAAAAGGGCTCTATCCAAATTACTGACCAGTGGAATTTGATCATAGTTTACTGGCATAGGTGTCCTGGATATCCTGTTGATGCACACTCTTCCAAACTGCATTATTGGTAATTCTAAGGGAGTGGGTACAAATCTGACTCCACAGCAAGAATGTCAGACAGCAGTAATAGGAAAAAGTGTGCAGAAGGCCTTTCTCCACTCCAATTGGTCCTAGGAAACCCTGGAGGCACTCTTGCTCTCTTCAGCAGCCCCACCAAATAATATCTATAGTAGGTTAGTCTCTAGTAAACACAGCACTCTCCTCACAATGACAAAGACTCTGGCCAGAGTACTAGGGTAGCTCTCCTTACAGCAATATAGTGTTTAGATGATGAAAATCAGCAGCTCTCTTCACAACAACACAGGAAAAGCAACACCGTCTCTGGTGGATAGCTGTACAGAAACAGCAGTACAATCTCTGGTGGAGTGAACACAGCAGTCTAGTACTCACAGCTCTCAGTAGCTAGGCCTCTGTTAGGCTCCATACAGCAGCTCTGCACTCTGGTCACAGCACAAGTGGGCAGAAGGGAACTCTTTTAGGCTCTTAGCATTATACAGCATCACAGCAGTTCTAAATCTCCCACATTGTTCGCCACAATCTGTAAATAATGTGGGATCTTCTCTCTTGTAGGATGTGTTACAGTGCCAGTCAGTTAGCAGTCAACCAAGACCTTCATCTGCTGCAGATGTGGAAATAAGGGATAGCGTGGAAAATAATGATCACAAAGTTATTACATTCAGCGTAAATCATTGGAAAAGAAGATATGAGGGTAGTGCAAGAACACTTAATTTCAAAAGAGCCAGGGTTTCTAAGCTGTACTCAATACTTTAAGATATTAAATGGATATAATTCTCGAATCATTGAACAATGAGGAAAATGGGAAAGCTTTAGGAACATATTAAAAAGTGGCATTAGCCAGTGCATACAAATGGGCAACAAATATAAAAGAGCTGAGGGTAAGTCTGGGTGGCTAAACTTTAGCATTAAAAAAAAACATAAAAGAGAAAAAAAAGGTCTTTAAAAAATATAAGGCTGAGGGGTCATCATCAATATTCAAACACTGCAAGAAAGGGAATAAGAATTGTAAGGGCACAGTCAGGGAAGCTAAAATAGACCACGAGAGACACATAACGGAGGAACATAAAAATAAATAAATATTTTAATAGTACGAAGCAAAGACAAACCATACTGGCCACATAAAGGATGACCAGGGGAAGGTGGTTACAAATGACAAGAAGGCAACTGTACTAAATGCATTCTTCTCCTCAGTTTTTACAAAGGAAAAGAAGGGGTATAATCCTCAAGACTGCATTGTTAGTAACACAACAAGGAAAGTGCCGTTTTGGCTAATAGGAGTCAGTGTCCAAAAATATTTAAAGTAAATTTTAACGCAAATAAATCACCAGGTCCAGATGGCTTACACCCAAGAGTCCTCAGAAGACTTACTAAGGTTATAGCCAAATCATTATTCCTAATTTTTTAGGACAGCTTAGAGACAGGAATGCTACCAATATTTCTAAAAAAGGGCCAATATATACTATACTACTACCTGGGAACTACAGAACAGTCAGTCTAACAGCAGTAGTATGTAAACATTTGGAGGGGATCATAAGGGACTATATCCAATAATTTGCTTATGAAAATAGTATCAATAGTAATCGGTATTGATTTATGAAATATCATTGTTGTCAGACCAATCTGGTAACATTCTATCAGGAAGTGAGCTGTCATCTAGCTAAAGGAAGACCTGCTGACATGGTGTATCTGGATTTTGCCAAAGCATTCAGTGCAGTTCTCCATAAATGCATAGCCTCCCTGGCGGTATTCCCGAGTGTAGCTCGGGGTAAAGTTTCAGTAACAAAAGCGGTAACACTCGGGCTTACCATGCAGCGCTGCTCCGGGATCTATTCTTCTCTTACCTTGTCCTGCGCTCCTGTGATGTCCCTCCTGCAGTGTCCCCTGTAATGTCCTCCGACGGATGCCGGCATCTGTCTTCTGGGTTCCATCCCCTGCGATGTCGGGATGTAAGGGGACGGAACGGTGGGAAATTTTAAAATGACAAAAAGTGACAGTCACTAAATTCACTAAAATAACATAGTAAAACATTACTGTATCAAACCATTTCACATACATTTTGTCCTGTGCCCTGCCTACATTTTTACTGTTCTTTCTGCCTGGAACCGGAAAAATGTCCATGGCATCCAAAAAGCGTCCCTTTAGGTCAAAATCGGTTTTAGACCAGCTAGAGAACAGCGATAGTAAATTAGAACTAATTGCAGAATTGAGTGATAATGATTCGTAGGGAAATTCATCATCAGACACTGAAGACGATTTTGCGACTTTGCTCAGTGATGTGCGAACTTGGCGCTATATTTCAAATTTCAGTGTTTTTGGTTTGATTATATTATTGAATTCAATTTATTATTGTATTATAATTTTTTATGATTATTTATTAAATTATAATTTATGATTTCGTGTTTCAAATTTTAACATACCCGGGATGTTTACTAGACTCTTGTTCGGACAGATTTCAGTGAGTTATTCCTAAAAATTACAGGCCTACAATATAAAAAATACATATTTCCATGCAAAAAAATGTACTGCTTTGAGCACAGAAATATGGACATAATCAGACCGCTAGGGAGGTTAATTTACAAACTGAGGTCGGTTGGCATGGACAATATTGTATCTACCTGGATAGAAAACTGGTTACAGGGGCATGTCCAAAGGGTGGTGATAAGTAGTGTATTTTCATAATGATCTGGAGTTGCCAGTGGGGTACTCCAAGGCTCTGTCCTGCAACCAATTCTGTTTAATGTATTTATAAATGATATAGAGGTTGGTATAAATAGTTCAATCTCACTGTTTGCTGATGATATAAAGCTAAGTAGGATATAGAAACGTTACAAGAAGACTTCAATAAAATAAAGAGATGGGCATCTACATGGCAAATGAGGTTTAAAGTCGAAAAATGTATTGTAATACACTTGGGGTAAAAAAAAATATAAACACAAGTTACTCACTGGCGGGAGAACCTTTGGAGGAATACAGAATGGAAAAAAGATCTGGGGGTCCTTGTAGATCACGGGCTCAGCAAAAGCATGTAGTGCCAAACTGCAGCAAGCAAAGCCAGCAGACATTTAGCATGCATTAAAAATAGTACCTACACAAGATGGTAAGACTAGAATTCTATCATTTTACAAAACTCTCATTCTGCCACACCTTGACTACGTCATCTAGTTCTGATCTCCAGTCCTCAGGAAGGATGTGCTAGAACTTGAGAGAATCCAGAGAAGGACAACTAAGACAATAAGGGTGCTGAATGACCTCAGTTATAAGGATTGACTATAAACATTAAACTTATTCTCCTTGGAGAAGAGATGCTTAGGAGGAGATATGATATTGATGTACAAATATTATCAATAGTAATTCTAGCATAGGGAGGAAACTATTCAGTCTCAGGTTGCTTAAGAGGACATACTAAAATAATTAAAACAAAATCTGTATCCACTGCCGAAATATATTATAGATAATATAGCAGACTCACCAAAATTAAAGGTGGTGTCCTCAGGACCAATAGAATATGTAGCAAAAACACTGATTTGTGGGTGAATGACCCACAATAAGAAGTCCCAAAGAGAACAAATCTGCGGCTTGAAAATATTTAGAAGCTCACGTGATTCGGTGGGCAAAATGCATTGATGTCAGAGTTGTGATGCTCGCATCCCGGACACTCAGAAACCCTCACGTGGCTTTACCTACTAGCCGCGCAACACTGGACTTGCTACTGCAGTCATATGCATACTTATCCCTGCATGGAGTGCAAGCTTAGCGACATCATACAGCAGGCTGGGATCCGTCAGAGTCAGTGACCATACCCAGAGTGGTGAACCTATACAATTAGACCAGGTTGTGTCCGCATTGGGGTCTATCCCCTGGATTGTGACTGCTCGGTTGAGCGTTGCACACCTGGTAACTCTTCTCACTTGCATACAGCGAGAGGCTGCGCTTTACCATAACTCTCACCCTTAGACTTGTCATTGCAATCTGTAGCTGTTTCTTATATGTGATGGAATTACTGTCAAGTTCACAGTGACATGGTTGTCAGCCGCTCTTAGTGATACCATTATCATATGCATTATGCTCTGGCTGCAAGTGGAGATAATTCACACAGGACTATACCTGCTAGCATTGAGTATATATACATCTTCTCAAGATTGGTGGACTGCCATAATAATTTTTCAAATCGCATATGCTGATGTGTGACTCATTCTTGTGTTGATCTAGGGGCCCTTATTTTTACAATTTTGCAGTTTTTTCTGTAGATGAAATTGCATTCATTACACAGCAACTTGTCCATAGGGCCTTTAGCCTTCATGGCCCCATCTCTATGTCATGCATGTCCTAGTGCGAGTGGAGGGTATGTCTGTGTGCCCGGGCGGGTGTTGTTATGATATGACAACATTGTCATCCTGTTTTATCCTTGTGTAGGGTGGAGGGATATTTAAATTGCTCGCAATTTTGATAGTGTTTAAATAATATTTTCAAGCCGCAGATTTGTTCTCTTAAGGACTTCTTATTGTAGGTCTTTCACCCACAAATCAGTGTTCTTGCTTAAGAGGACATGTGGCAACTCAATGAAGTTGGACGAGAAGCAGTTTAACCTAAGGCTGTGGGGTTTCCTTCCACAGTTGATGGTGTCTGTGGGGCGTGTTGATGATTTCACAAAACTCTTAGATTGGCATCTTAGCAAATATAATATACAGGGATATGGGAAATGGTATTAACATAAACACCCACACCCACACAGGTTTAACTGGATGGACTTATATTTATTCAACCTTACCAACTATGTAACTTAATTTAACTATGCAACTTTGCTTCTGCTCAAGGCAAGTTTTCTCAATGGCTGCAGTTGTGGGCAATGATAGTTCTTCTTTTCATACTTGGTCCACACCAAAATGGCCACTGCTCCTCTTGTGTTGAGGACTCTTTCACTGTCCAACAATAGCATTACTTACCATAACAAGAAAACAGTAACTTCTCACACTATCATTGCATATTCACTTGCACTGTTTTTCTCTTGTGTCTTCTTCTGTCTGTTTCACTTTTAAAAGAACATAGAATTTTTCTAGTTTTTCTTAACAAACAACAGACTGGAAGTATGAGGCAAGAAAAGCAATTCCAAGGATGTTAAAAAAAAGATGTGAACATCATGGGGACATGGTATCTTTAAGAAAGATGTGTCTACTGTAGTTGTAGTTCAGATTCAAATGTTTCAGATTACTGTGCCTCTCACAGAGATAACTAATATTGGCCTCAGTTTCTGATCAGTATCATGTAGCATCTTTATGAAAGATTCAGTGGACCTAACAGAACCATTACATACATACACATACTATACCTATACCATTACATACACCCTGTCACGTCTTGTTTGTGACAATGCCTAAAGACACTGCTGTTCTTTTATTCCCGTTGTGCACAATCATTCAATCTCAGAATATTAGCTGATTTTTACTTCTGTGTCACCTCAATGCCAATGACATTCAAATCTGTTTACATCTCTTGACATTACTTGATAAACTCAATTTTGAGTCTTATTATTTCTCATGAGGATTGATGACGGCTTCTGTCAGTTTAAATTGGTCCAAGAATTATTTTTTGTAGGTTCTACCTGTACCAGAAACACACCATAATTTTAAGATTTTCAGTGTGACAATAAATGAAACAGACTTATTTAATAATGTAGTAACCTAAAGCAACCAGCCAGAATCTGCTTTTATTAATTAAGGTCATCTACTCACTTCCCTCCTAAATAAAAACAAATAAAAAAAGGAAAAAACCTACAGAAACATGTTGTCAGTAAAAAGAACAATTTCTGTATGGTAAAGCACCCGTGTCTTCATCTGATATCAGTAACATGTTGGATACTGGTAGTTACATATTATTATTACGATGCATATACCTTGTAATTACAATGAGCCATGGAAGCAGAGAAAAAGCAATGGATTAATCAGGCATGCACTCTAAGGACTCAATGTGATAACAGTAGCCTCAAAGGGAGTTGAGGGTCAGCTGCACCTATCTAGTTCAGATCACTTTGAGAGGTTTAGAGGGTGATTAGAAAGTCAGTAGAAACTGATTCATTTTTCGAGAGTAATGGGTTTGTTATAAATGAGCCAAGAGCCAGGGGTACTCAGCCATTCTCCACACAATTATTTTTTTAAAATTTATCTGGACAACCTCTCAATATATTTATCAGTTTCTCAAATTAGAATATCATTGACCATCTTATCTGCTGTAGTGAATTTCAAATTGGGGAGCCTAAAATGGTCTGATAAAGCAAACTGTAGCTGTAGGTATTGAGAGAATCTCTGTTGTGAGTGCAAAAATTCCTCTAAAAAGGTTTTAAAAGGAAATAAGATTAGAATTTACAACTAAGTCTTGTGACAACTAATTTCAGAAGCTCAAGCTCTGGGAGATTGTGATGCCCAAGGTTTGGACATCAGGATTAAGGCTGGACATCTAGGGCTAAAAAAGCAGTGTATGCACAGCATTTTCTAGATTGCTCTGAAGCCACTTTAGTTGCCTGAAGTGAGTATCCCAGCTTCGGGCAGCTGGGGACATTATTCCCACTCCACTAAGAAAGGTATTTTCCAAAACAACATTTAAAGGATTTCACAAAAGGTGGGAGGGAGGAGCAATATTCTTCATAATAGAAAAAGGGAGTGAAGGTCCATTTAAACACATCTGCAATTTCATCTGGATTTCATCTAAATTTTCTGTTGAAATAGGTCACCCACCTAATCCTACTCTCAAAGTAGATTGTAAATATTTCCTCTCTACAGTTTTCTAATTAGGTTTCACTTCACAGGTAGCTCAGAGTCCACATTCACAGATAAAGGAATTCTGTCATTTGACTATGATGAAGATTGCCAAGGGATGACATGAAATTGATCCAAGAAGCAACTCAGATAATAGTGGTTGAACTTGATATTTCTTTTTATAACCTATGTAAAAATCGCAGTTGAGTAGAACTGAAATGTTTTAGTGCCACATATATTCTATACATAAATAAACTTGTGAAATGTTTCATGAATTCTACAAAATTTATTCATTAATATAACTGATTTTTAACACAAAAGACAGTAATTTGTGATACCATGTTTACCATTATAAATCCAAGGAAAAAATCAAAATCATTTATAAAAATTAGTAGAGTAGAGGTCACTCATAAAAATTATTTAGATTTGTGGTTGTGTGAAAGATCGTTGATTGCAATGGCTATTAACTCAGTTTTTGCTCCTGTATTTCAGTCTATAAAAGCCTCAAAGAGTATTAATATTGTGCCAGTGTGATATTTCATCGTAATATTTGTTTGCAGACCTTTTCCATGTCTTTATTTTTTGGCCCATCAGATAGCAATCATGCAACAAGAGCTGACAGAGCTAAAGCCTATGTTGATTGAACGAAGCAGCGAGACGGAGGAGCTGGTAAACATTATCGCAGATGAGACATTGGAGGTGGAAGCAGTTAAAAGTTTAGTTGAAGCAGATGAGGCAACAGCTAACAAGGCTGCTCTGGAAGCCAAAGCCATTAAGGTATGTTGACATAACATATGCAAGCTTCACAGGGGACAGAATTGTAAATTAGATTTAATATTGATCAGGCAATACAAAATCAAGAAAATTGGACACACATGTCTGTAAAATCGTGGCAGTGGATTGGGTGTTAAAATTAGAACAGAATATCAGATAGACAGAGGCTTGCCTGCTGCTGCCATGATGGGGGCTATTGATCAAAAGCACAGTAAACGGCTGCAAGTTTGCTCATTATGGTCCCTGATGGGTTACAAAATTTATCATTTTGTTTGCAAAGAATATTAAGCTTCACTTCAAGAGGGGAATGCAAATATAGTGTACAAGGATATTCAAGCTGAAATATACAACTAGCTTAACCTGGCATGGGACTGAAAAAGCTGTATAGGTGGAAGTGAAAGGTACTTTCAAGCCAGGACATAGGTATACCAATGACTGTAACAGCATCTCTAATAGTAATATAAATAACAACAAAAACATGCACTGGATAGCTAATGTTCGGTGATTTCAACTGTGTTATGTATTTAATAAAAAAAATAAATAACAAAAAAGAAACATATTTACATCACCTTTTTAACAGGTTTCTTGAATACAAGGCAATAGATAACAACAGTGTAAAAATGAAAACCAGATTCATTTGGGTGTCAGTAAAGGGATCAAAATTTGAAGCCACTTAACTCATAAATCTCACAATCTGACTGTACAATACTATTTAGATTAACTCAAACTATGTAATGTGAGGCTCAGCACTAAAGTGGTTCTAAAGGCAGAGGTTTTTTACCTTAATGCATTATATGCATTAAGATAAAAAAACTTCTGGTTGCAGCTGCCCCCCACCCCATTCATACTTACCTGAGCCCCATCTTGATCCAGCGGTGTACACGAGAGCAGTGGTTCTCTCTCTTTTTTGGTTCACATTGGCTCCTGCTGCTGGCAATCACAGCCAATGACCTAATAAGGAGAGAGCAGGGCTGAGCCATGCTCTGTGTGCAAAGGACAATGTCCATTCACAGGAGAGCAGCTCGGTAGGAAGTCTACTTGAGTGCCCCGTACCAAGAGGCTTTCTATTTGAGGCACTCGGTAGGGAAGGAGCCAGGACTGCCCGCAGGGGACCTAAAAAGAAGAAGATTGGGGCTGCTCTGTCCAAAACCATTACACAGAGCAGGTAAGTATAGCATGTTTGTTATTATTTTTAACCACAAGCCTACAGGGCACTTATACCCCCTTCCTGCCCGGGCCAATTTCCAGCTTTCAGTGCTGTTGCACTTTGAATGACAATTGTGTGGTCAGGCAACACTGTACCCATATGAAATATTTATCATTTTTTTGTGACAGATAGAGATTTATTTTGGTGGTATTTAATCAACTCTGGGATTTTTATTTTTTCTTGAACAAACTAAATAAAAAACTACTGAAAATCTTGAAAAAAAAAAAGTTTTTTCTTAGTTTTTGTTATAACATTTTGTAAATAAGTGATTTTTCTCCTTCACTGATGTGCGCTAATGAGGCTGCAGTGATGGGCACTGATAGGCTGCACTGATGGACACTGTTAGGTGGCACTGATGGGCACTGATGAGGAGGCACTGGTAGGTGGCACTGATGGGCATTGACAGGCATCACTGATGGGCACTGAAAGGCAGCACTGATACACTGATATGCGTCACTGACTGGCACTGATAGGCGGCACTGACTGGCACTGATATGCGGCACTGACTGGTAATGTTAGGTGGCACTGACTGGCACTGTTAGGCGGCACTGACGGGCACTGATAGGCAGCACTGATAGCGCGGCACTGACTGGCACTGATAGGTGGCACTGATAGGTGGCACTGATTGGCAGCACTGATAGGTGGCACTAATTGGCATTGATAGATGGCACTGACTGGCACTGATGGGTGACACTGAAAGGCAGCTCAGATGGGCACTGATATGTGGCATTGATGTACACTGGTAGGCACTGATATGTGGCATTAATGTGGCACTGATGGGCACTGGCACGTGGCACTGATGAGCACTGACAGCTGGCACTGATGGACACTGACATCTGGCACTGCTGGGGCTACACTGATCATCAGGGCACTCTGATCATCAGTGCTCTGCATTTTGCATTTTTTGCTAGAAAAATCATTAGAACTTCCAAGCATGATATATTTTTTGAAAACAGAGGCCCTGGAGAAATGATGACTGTTGCACTTTTTTTAAATCACACAATATTTGCGCAGATGTTTATCAAACACAAGTTTTCAGGAAAGAATGCACTTAAATTAATTTTAGTGAACACAAAAACAATATAATACCCAATTTTTTTATAAATATAAAATATGTTGTTGTGTCCAGTAAATACAGTAGCTAGCTACCAAATGTCAAGATTTAAAATTGTGCAAACTACGATACCTAAAATTATCCATAGGCTCTCGCTCTGATGTTCGTGGCAATACCATGTGGTGCACATGTATGCATTTGCGTGTATGAGCTGGGGATGGGGATGCTTTTTATTTTTTTGTTATGATTATTTTTATTTATTTTATTTACAGTTTTTTCCACTTATTTCATTTAACTTTATTGATATCACAAAGGGGTTAACAAGCCCCCTTTTGATAGCTTTGGGTAGGTGACAGTTACTCTTTATGGTAACATCAGGGGTCTATTAGACACCTGGTGTCTCCCCTGCCATCCAAAGAAACTAACCGAGCACAGATCATGCTTGGTTAGATGCTTCCTTGGCTGTAATAGCCAGGGAATGAGACTCTGAAACTGGACATGACAAATCCTCCTCATTTCTGACGTCATTTGTCAAAGAGGAAAACAGGGAATGGATGTCCCTCCATCTCCTCTGTGGACAGCTGTCCCAACCACTTACTAGGGTCCTGGGCTTCCCAGAGGAGCAGGAGAGCCCGAGGAACCAACACGGGAGGGGGATGGGACCCTTTAAGTGCTGCAAAAGTGATCAGGTGACTGTAAATCCACCTGAAGGACTTTTACATGAAAGCCAATCGCCAACTGTAAAACAGAACCCAGGATCATGGTTGCAACTGCAGCCATGTTCCTGGTATAACCACTTTCTGACCAGGGCGTTTATATATGTATGTTGGGAGGCAAGTGGTTAAAGAAATATTTAAAAACTATGATTTGGGGTAATCACAGGTTGTTGTTTTTTTTTTCTAATCCAGGATGACTGATACATATAATACATCAGTTGAATGCAGCTGGTAGATCCATGCTCAATTTTTATTAAATGTTTTAATACAGTTTAAATTGATGTTAACCTTTGATTATGCGTTCTTTGCATGGTCTGCTAGCATTGCACACCATAGTGACAACTCAAAGTACACCTTGCCTTATATACAAAATCTTATATTGGGTCTTTAACCACTTGCCTACCGGGCACTTATACCCCCTTCTTTACCAGGCCAATTTTCAGCTTTCAGCACTGTCGCACTTTGATTGACAATTGCGCAGTCATGCAATATTGTACCCATATGAAATTTTTATAATTTTTTTCTCACAAATAGAGCTTTCTTTTGATGGTATTTAATCACCTCTGGGCACTTTACATTTTGCGCTATTAACAAAAAAATTGCAAAAAAATTGAAAAAAAAAAGTTTCTTTCTTTCTATTATAAAATTTTTCAAACAGGTAATTTTTCTCCTTCACTGATGTGCGTTGATGAGGCAGCACTTCTGGGCACTAATAGGCAGCACTGATGGGCACTGATAGGCAGCACTGATGGGCACTGATAGGCAGCACTGATAGGCGGCACTGATAGGCAGCACTAATGAGGTGGCACGGATAGGCAGCATTGATAGGCAGCACTAATGAGGTGTCACGGATAGGTGGCACTGATAGACAGCACTGATAGGTGGCACTGACTGGCATCACTCCTGGGCACTGACTGGCGCAACTGCTGGGCACTGACTGGCACAAACGCTGGGCACTGACTAGTGGCACTGACTGGCAGCACCGATGGGCACTGGTTCGTGGCACTGGTGGGCACAGGTGGGTGGCACTGGTGGGTGGGCACAGGTTGGTAGCACTGCTGGGCACAGGTAGGTGGCACTTCTGGGCACAGGTGTGTGGCACTGCTGGGTGGCACAGGTGTGTGGCACTGCTGGGCGCAGGAAGGTGCACTGCTGGGCACAGGTAGGTGCACTGCTGGGCACAGGTGGGTGCACTGCTGGGCACAGGTGGGTGGAACTGGTGGGTGGCACTGCTGGGCACCAATCATCAGGGCACTGATGATCAGTGCCCTGATGATTGGTGCCGATCCCTGCTCTGACAACTGCCGGTTCTCGGTAGTACTTTCCTCACGCTCTGACAGCGTGAGGAAAGTTCAGCTGAGAAACAGCAATTGTATTTCCCAGTGATCAGCGTGTCATTGGACACGGCTGATCACATGGTAAAAGGCCGCTGTGGTTGGCCTTTTACCACATCACGTGATCAGCTGTGTCTGTAGGACACAGCAATCTCGGAGATCGCCGGGTGCATGCCCCCCGGGGGCGCGCAGGAGCGCATTCTGGGAGGACGTCATATGACACCCTCCCAGAACTGGCGGCAGCAGTGAAGCCGTCATTCGGCTATCTGCGGTCAGCAAGTAGTTAAATCACCAATCAATGAAAAAAGATTTCCAGAGACAGTCTGAGACTGCTCTTTATAAAACAATTAGCTTCAATAATTCTGCTTTAAAAAGGCTCCCTTTAAAGTGGTTGTAAACCTCAGACATGAAATATGAACAAAGCATATCCCTGTATAGTGTGTGCTTGTCTCAATCCAGAGCACTAAGTGTTATTTCTGTCTGCTGCCTCATTCCTCTGCTCTTAGCATGAGTCACATCTGGCAAGTTTTCCTGACACCAAGAGAAAAGTGGTTACAAGGGATGGCACAGCCTGTGACTGACAGACTCATCTCTGTTCCTGTGTGCTGTGTGAAGGGTGTGTGTCTCCCTTTCCTCTTATCAGATCTCCTCACTAATGTAACTTCAGCTCCCTGCCCCGAGCTTCTCAGAGTTGAGAGACCCTGTGCAAATTCTGAACTTCGAATAAATGTAGGGGAAAGATAACTGTAGATAACCAGCTACAACTTATTTAGGATGATTTATTTAATCTCTGTATATCACCTGAGACTAGTCACTTCACTGGTTATATGTAAGAGTTACTACCACTTTAAAGTGTTAATAAACTCACATATTAAAAAACTATCAATAAACGCTATATTACATGTTGTTTATGCTCACTCAGTCACTATGAGATTGGTTTTGTCTATTCTGCAAAAAACCTGATTGATCCTGCAATTCTATATTTCCCCCTTTTGCCGAAGTCCCCAGTGCAGCTGGGGATTTTGCAGAGCAGTGATGGCAATGTTGCATATGCTCAGTTTTCAGTGAGTTTCTACGCTGAGCATTTCCTCCCTATCACTGGGCAGCCCATGACTCAACTATAGAGTCACACATGTGGGCATATACACAGTGGTAAATGACAGCTCACTTCCTCCCTCCTTCTCCATGCCCACTAACCAGCTTTCAGTGAGTTTCTATGCTGAGAATTTCCTCCTTATCACATCTGAGCAGCCCATGTGACTATAGAGTGACACATGTGGGCCATTATACAGTGGTAAATGAGGGTGGAGCCTATCCGGTGACGTCACGCTGTCTGAGCCGCGTGGAGGCCGGCGGCCATCTTTGAATCTGTTTCACCTACTGAATGTGAGTGCTTATCTGCTTTCAAAATTATCAATAAAGAATCACAAATTACTACACTATCAGAGTTTCTGTTGGGGCTCGGTGTATTACGAGCCCCTTCTCTTAAGGTGGATCCGCATAATCCAAGGTACTTGCTATCTGGGTGATTCCATGATTGCTATCAGAGAGCCTATTATATTTGGGTGATGACCCCCTGCTGGATGGATAAGGCACTACAGATGGTTAAGATGTAATGCTGATCACCTGCCGAGCTGTTCGTTTGCCAGATGATCTTCAGGTCTTTCTCTTCCCAGTTCCAGAGTACCAGGAGTGGTCTGATTACTCAAACGCACAGATTTGTGCGCTATCTGGTTAGTGCATATTATATACACACCTATGAGCACGGGGACCACTATCACAACGAGGGATGCATCAATATTGATTATCATTCACTATATGCACTTATTGCTGTTATATTACTGGACTTTATTTATATCTATCATGTTTTAAGGACTATGTTTATTTATACTAGTCAACAATTTATTTCACTTAGTGCTGCATTTTTTATATGATATCTTTGAGAAGGTTTTTAGGTTGTACCTTTATGCTAGCTGCTCACTCAACAGTCCAAGCGCTCGTTTCCACCTCTTATTCTGTTACAGTGGTAAATGACAGCCCACTCCCCTCCTCCATGTCCACTAACCAGCTAAACACAATCAGGGAGGAATATTACATGTAGATTGATGGAGGCTTCACCTCCCAGTTATTCAAAGACACAGGCTGGAGGGGCGTGGCACAGTTTGTGACTTGCAGAAATTTGCCCACACCATGTTATTGACAAAAAATAATAAAGATTTGATTTTATATGTATTAGTATGACAACTTAAAACAATGTATTGATACTTATTCATTTTTACTCTATATTCCAAAGGCTGATTTTTTTTTTTAATTTTGAACATGTGACCAGCAGCAGAGGACTAAAAGCTCCTCCTGCTTATGTTTCCCTGCAGACAGGCTTGGAAAGAGAGAGGAAAAAGATACCTAGATGTTTTTTTTAAATAATTACAGAGCCATCATCCACATGCAGAAATAAAAGGGATAATGTAAATTAAGTGTGTGTGTGTGTGTTTAGTATCACTTTAAATGTAAAATATAAAGGACTATGTGAATAATTTATAAAATTGGACTACTATTGTGAAGCATCAGAATCTGGAACATAAATTTACAAATTCAAGAGAAGAGATCTCTTTTTCACCCAGTATGTGTTGGGGTCATGAGGGGTGACCTCAAATAGCCTGTTGATAATTCAGTTTTTTCAGATACTTTTTTAACTCCATGAACTGTGAAAAAATTGATTGTGTAATTTGTATAAGATTTGTGATATGCAAAAGTTTAACCCCACAAATAAGAATTAACAGATCAGTGCAGCTTAGCAGTGCCCATCAATGCAGCCTCATCGAATGCTTTTCATCAGTGCCCATCAGTGCAGCTTATCAGTGCCCATTAGTGCAGCCACATCAGTGCACATCAGTGCAGCCTCATCAAAAAAACCCAGTGGTGATTAAATACCGCCAAAAGAAAGCTCTATCTGTCTAAAAAAAATTATATCAATGTCATATGAGTACAGTGTTGCATGACAGCGCAATTAGCATTCAAAGTGCGACAGCGCTGAAAGCTGAAAATTGCCCTAGGCAGTAAAAGGGTGAAAGTGCCGGTATTAAAGTGGTACTACTTGGTACTTTGGTAATGATCCCACTATCGACCAGACAAAATAAACCACTACAATATGTCAAACAAAAATGTGTACTTATTTCTCCATAGCAAGAAAGAAGTGGGGCATTTATGTAAGTGGAATAAGAATGAGTAAACAGTTTATATTATTTTGAACTCTTGGGTTATAGGAATGTATAAAAGCATTTAAAAGGGTGCTTTGGCTTACTTATTGTCATTTTATTATCTAACATAAAATGAATGTAGCTGACCTGTTTGAGCTGTGCAGTCATTCAAATACAATCATGACATTTTGTTATTGTTAGCAGAGCCAAATTAGAAGTATGATACCTATATTTACAATAATATGAATTATACTGTTGACTAAGGATGAGCTAATGTGTCTGGGTCTTATTCTTAGGGCGTTCGTCAAACCTATTATAAAGTCTGAAAATTGCAAACTTAAATCCAAAACCCATTGAATTATAGGAGGTGAATCTTGCAAATTAATTCTGGTCATTTTTAAGGCTAATAGGCAAGGGATTGTCAGACAAAAGGCAGGAGGAACTGAACGGTGGCATTGGGGACATGTACCAATGCAATAAATAAATATATAAATACATCTCACTAGGGAGAGGGTCCTCCTTTTTACATGACTTAGGGATAACATGGGAAAAATATCAAGCCTTTGAATTACATGCTTGGGAAATTAATATTATTCTTCAGGATTTACATAGTGCCAACAGTTTTCACAGTGCTTTACAATCTAAAGCGAGACAGTACAGTTCCAATACAATTAAATACAAAAAGGGGTAAGAGGACCCTGCTCATAAGAGCTTCCAATCTAATAGGGTGGAGTAAGTGGTACAAAAGGTTATGACTGTGGAGAATGAGCTGATGGAAGAGTTAAAAGTTCATTTGTTAGTTGGAGGCATGATAGGCTTCCTTGAAGAGATGAGTTTTCAATAAAAAACAATTAAGGAAGAAAAATTTTTTTCACGTGCGCATACTAGTGGACAGGTTTTTCTTTAAACATCTTACAATTTTAATAATGTTTCCACATAAAAACATAGAAAAGCATTATAACATGGATGCAATATAGAGTATAATATACCTCTTCAGCTACAATTATAAGGATGGTTCTCTCAACATGTTTCCTTGACAATGGCTTTCTCAGGAGAATTGTTGCTGGTAAGTAATATGCTGTTTAAAAAAAACAAACATATCTAAAAAAATACATATAAAAAAGATGCCAACTATTTTTGTACCACAGAGGTTAGTACCTGCTTACCAGTAAGTTCTATTTTGGAAACTGGCTGGCACAGTGCTACTTGCAAATAATCCAGTTTATTGCTGCAGTTGATTCAGGTGAACCCTGATTTGCAGCAAAGTGAATTATTGAAAAGTGCTTGATATAATTGTTCATTTTTACAGAGATGGGAGAATACAAGGTCAAGGGTGTTACTATTGGAGTGAGTAGAAGTGTGTGTCCATTGTGTTAGGTCAAAAGATGAGGTTAATTTGAGTAGCTGAGACATAGCTGGGCTGTTAACATTAACAGATGTTAATGTCACCAAGAATTATATTGGGTAACTAGAGAGAAAGTAACCAGGAAGAGAAATCATCAAAAAAGCGTGATGCTGTTCAAGGAGACAGACAAATCAACTGCAATCCTCAGAGAAATTGGAAAAAACAGACAAATACAGTGGGTGGGTCTCAAAAGAAGAGAGTGAGAGAAAGGGAGGGGTAGAAAGGACTTGAAAGGTGCTCAGTGTGGATCGAAGGAATCAAACTCCGCCTCCTTTCTATCCACTGGGAGTGGGCAAGTGAGTCTAGGGGAGGCCACCATGGAAGATGGCTGCATGCGAATCCGAGTCAGAATCTTGAAGCCAGGTAGGCAAGTATGTTAAAGCAATGGGAGATATAAAGGTCATGCAGAGATGTGAGCTTGTCATGGACAGAACAGGCATTCCACAGGGCACATGTGGTGGTGGTGGTGGGGGTTGGCAGCAGGAGGATAAAAAATAAACTAAGGGGATTGTGGCTGTTCCCATAGGAGGAAGGGTGCTGGATATGGGGGCTGCAGTTAGAAAATGAAGGGCAAGTTTGGGGGAAATGTCCCCATTGATTAGGAGAAGAAGGAAGGTGGAGAAAGTAAGATGGGAGTATGATGTATGTGAACACACATACCACACTGTCCTGGTGTTTACATCAGCATGTGAGTTCAGTATTTGCAGGAGAGGAGAATTTGGGTGGAGAGGAGTATCTGGGTGGAGAGGAGGAGTAAAGTAGGGACAGTTTGAGAGTTGGACTTCATAAGAAATGATTTAATGTTGGTTTGCTTGCAGACTGGAGAAAAGTTCTTCTTGTTGTGTCTTCATACTACTTTTGTTATCCTCCTTTAGTTAAACTGCTGTGTTAAAACTGCTTTAACACTCATTAAAAAACACTCAGACAAAAAAACATGATGTCAGCGACTGACCCCTTTCTGAAACTTCCCCATAAGCTGATTTAAATTTATAGAGAGATAGGGCAGGGAAGCATTTGTGAATTGATCAATTAGGAACTGATAAGACACTTGATTGAAAGGGGAAATTGTAAAAAAAAAAAACAGATCAGCCACAGACACAGGCCACAGTCATTAAAGTTAATTGTTTCTTTGATCACTAAAGAAGGTATGAATCAATCACCCTAAATATAGGTATATACAAGTTTAAAAGATATGAGAACATTTACTATAAAGCGATAGAAGTGTAAAATTGTCAGTCATACATGATATGTGGATTGTACAAATGGATTTTCCAAACTTTCAATTGCCTGTGAAGAAGCAGAGAAAGCGTGATAAAAAAGCAATAGAAGCTGCGTTAAAACTGTTGTCTGTTGTAAGGTAAGTTGTAAGTATTGTCACAGTCCAGTACAATTCTCACAGACAGCATCAGCAACACTTTATTTTAGCATCACGTATTTTGCAAGTATAATAGATTTTTTATTTTTACCTTATTGCTTGGCTTTAATACAGTAGCTACAGCACCCCAATTTGGTCTATTTAAAATAACCTGATTTTATATCCAACAATAATAGTTTGAATTTACCAGTATAAGTAGTAATCAGAACTGATCTAAAATATGTAGGAAATGTTACTGTTAAAAAAATAAATCCTACCCTGGAAGAAGTATAATTTGCACTCCTGTACCCTCTGCATCCTTTGGCTGTCCAATTGGTGTTTCAGTTGCTGAATAATCTACTGGTCAGAACTTTCCTTTATTCTGTACCATGTAGTCTTTCTTTTTCCTTGGTTTTGTTTTCCCGGCTTTGTGATTAACACTCTGTAAGGTGTTTGCCATGTGCATGGGAAGATGGTGTTTTTCATATATCTACTGGCTATCCCCTGAAGCTGTGTGCTAGCTTTGTTCTTTGGGCTATGTAGACATTTACTGTCAGGATTATCACACTTAAGTATATTTTGCTGCCAACCATGTATCTATTATTTGCCGCCTTATTTTGCGATACTGTCACCGCTCTGCTTGAATTGCTGCCATAAGTATCTAAGTAGCATTTTGTGTTTCAAGTGTTCATTGCTATGCAAAGCGTTGCAATTATTTAAAAGAAGTGAAAATTGTAAAAAGAAAAAAGCCCACAACGTCATACCAATTGGTCAGTGGAAAAACAGTTTTGCAGTATTAATTGTGAGGTTCTTTATTACAGAACCTTACTTAAAAAAAAAAAAGTTTTCTAAAATGTCAAAAGAAAGTGCTCAAAAAACTGCAAAACCACTCCTCCACTATCCATAGATGAGGAAGTTTTTATCCTGAAATATAAATTTGAATGTAGTTTAAAAACATTAGCTAAACATACGGTGCAGTTTTCCACCACCTACTTTATGTCATTTTCAGAGCCATCACAAATTAATTTTTCATTAAATCTTTATGAAGACCTTGAATTAGACCCCAGAACATTTTTTTCTGTGGAATACAACCTGTTGTTTCATTAATCTACCCTTGTCGACCCTTACACACTAAATCTCCTAGTTCCTTTACGTGTGGAAAAACTCCATTTAGCTTCATAGCAATCACCCACCCTCTTAAATTCTGAATCCCACAAATTGCATAGATACAGCTTAAAGGATAAGATAACCTTTGGGAACATGTTTCATGTTCCACCCAATTTTAGGGTGGAACATGTAACATGTTCCCACCACTGCCCAACCCCCCCCCCTCCTTGTGACAGCAGTATGGGAGGAAGTTCCCTGTACTAGCTGTCACTATTTTAAAATAGTGTGATCATACAGGGCTCTGCCCACATGGCTGCGTCATTCATTCACAGTGTTCTATGAATGAATGGACCTTAGCGGCCATTGGCTTGTAATTCTCATTTAACTACCATGGCACTGCAGAGTGCCGTGGTAGTTCATTGAATCTTCCTGTCAGTATACCTACTTGCCGTACATCCTATACTGGCAAGCAGATATACTGATAGGCCTGCAGGAGACCTGCAATGCTCTCCAGGCTCCTACAGCCAAATAATAAATGCACATTTTTTTACCTGCAGAAAAATATGCATATATTTTGACTTATCCATTAATGGGATGTGAACTTATCCTTTAGTGGGAATTTACTCATTCTGTTTTTTCAGAATTGGATTAATAATGGCCAGTTTCTTTCCAGTTGCCTGTTCTTCCTGATGTAATTCTGAATCTACTTATAAGAAAAAGCAAGGTTCATCTTGCAGAAGAAACTTCTCTTTCAATTTACTAGGAGATCAACTTTTCATTTTTCTCATAAAAAGATTCAGTCTTGGAGAAGCCCCTATCCTTTCAATCTTGGTACACCATGTAAATTAAATCCAGCTCAAACCGGGGTTTCCAGTTGAAGTGAGATAATCAGAATGCTTAAAAGCACAAATTCATTTTCTCCAAAAATATTCCCAAACCTTCAATGTATCGCAGAATAAAAGATTTTTTTTTTATGGCATCTCGTACTTCCCTTTTGAACACAGGGAACATAGTGTTGTGTGTTCTTCCCAAACAACTCAATCTTGGTTTCATCTGTCCACAGTATATTTTGCCAGTAGTGCTGTGGAACATCCAGGTGCTCTTTTGCAAACTTTAAACGTGCTGCAATATTCTTTTTGGACAGCAATGGCTTCCTCCGTGGTGTCCTCCCATGTACTCCATTCTTGTTTAATGTTTTCCTTGTTGTAGATGTGTCAACAAAAATGTTAGCATGGGCCAGAGATTTCTGTAGGTCTTTAGCTGACACTCTGGGATTCTTCTTTACCTCATGCAGCATTCTGTGCTGTGCTCTTGCAGTCATTTTTACAGGATGACCACGCCTAGGAAGAGTAGCAACAGTGCTAAACTTTCTCCATTTGTAGACAGTCTGTCTTACCGTGGACACATGAACATCAAGGCTTTTGGAGATACTTTTGTAACCCTTTCCAGCTTCATGCAAGTCAACGATTCTTGATCGTAGGTCTTCTGAGAGCTCTTTTCTGCGATTCATGGTTCACATCAGACAGTGCTTCTTGAAACCAGTAAACCCAAAACAAGTGTGTGTTTTTTAAGGGCAGGACAGCTGTCAGCAACACCTCCAATATTATCACACTGATTGGAGTCAAGGTTGGCTCACTCCTGGCTCCAATTAGCTCTGGGAGAAGTCATTAAGCTAGGGCCTCACATACGTTTTCCTCCCTGCACTGTGAATGTTTACATGTTATGTGCAATTAAACCATGGCAACATCTAATGTTTGTGTAGTATTATGTTCAGCAGGCTGTGTTCTTCTATTGTTGTGACTTAGATGACGTTCAGAGCACATTTTATGCCCAATTCATGCAAACCTCCACGTAATCCCAAGGGGTTCACATACTTTTTCTTGCAACTGTAGTTGAAGGCAAATCTAAAAGAAATTGAGTAAGAAAATTATATAACCACTTCCCAAACCTCCACATTACTTTTACTGCGGGTGGGCAGCACAGGCAAGCTGGATCACGTGCATGTTGGGGGACACAGTGGATTCAGATCCCAGTACTCGACCCTGTTATCATGTGTTAACAAAGCTGTTCTGAATTAATTCATTCATAACAGCTGTTTCCTATGCTGTGATTGGCCCATAGCTATCCCATGGTACCTGAGCCAATCACAGCACCCTGTACAAATCACAGATCACTAGTGATCACAGATGTCATGAATGTAACCCATTCATGACAGTTGAAAACTTTGCTGTTGCAATGATCTTCACTGTAACAGCAAAGCTTAAAAAGTAAAAAAAAGAAATCACTGATCACCCTCTCAGAGTAGTACAGTGTTACTATAGTGAAACTGAAATACTCTGATGAAAGTATGTAAAAAAAAATACTAAAGAATAAAACAAAATGTTAAAAATTAAAACAATTTAATAAAAATTATTTATGTATTTCATTATTTTTAACATACTGTAACCAATCAGTGCCCCTGATCACCACCACATCAGTTATATCATGACACTGTACTGCACTAGTGACAGTATGGAATTGTGAAAAAAAAATTCTAATTTTATTTAATGTCCTAATTTTCAAAAAAATGCGACAAAAAATTACAACTTAAAAAAACTTGCCATGCCTCCTACTAATTGCCTGAGACTCTCCTCAGTCTATTTTCCAAAAGAAGGTAATTTTGGGGGGGAACCTGTACTGTCCTGGCATTTTAGGGCATCAATGCATTAGAATTGATCAATTTTCAAATATATACCATAGTTTGTAGACACTATAACGTTCACGGAAACCAATTCATATACACTTATTGGGATTTTTTTTTACCAAAGACACGTAGCACAATACATTTTGGCATAAATTTATGCCAAAGTTTGATTTTATTGGATATATTTTATAATACAAAGTATAAAATATCGCTATTTTTCAGTTTTTCATAAATACCACCACAAACAAAGCTTTATTTGTGTGAAAAAAATGATAAAAAATTAATTTGTTTACAATATTACATGGCCACGCAATTGCCAGTTAAAGTAGCGCAGTGCTGACTAGCAAAAAATGCCCTAGTCATGAAGTGGGTAAAATCTTTCATCGCTCAAGTGGATAATGTAAGGCCAGCTGACCTGAACTGAAGAACTGAATTAAAAATATTACTTTTTGTAAAATGTTGTTCTTTGGTAACATAAATCTTATTACTTCATGGTAGCTAGTAAGCAATCCAAACTCCTCAATTAAATAAATCATTTTTTGTTATGTCTATTTCTCGGTCAGGGATATCCAAAAGACTGTCATCTGCATATAATAATTTCTAGATTCAAGATTCTTGCATCCACCAACAAACCAGGATTAATGATTCTTAAAATCTGGGAAAAATACACAATAGCCAAATTAAAAATGAGGGGTGAGAGGAAACAGCCCTGAGGCACTCCCATTTAAATCCCATTTAAATGTTTATTATTATGTTGGTGTTCTTATGCTTTTGTTGCATAAAAAATGCACGTAGTGAATAAATAATAAGGGAAGTTGCACACTAAATAGAATACAAAACAAAAACAGATCTAATTTTGCTCTGGAGGAGGTACTTAGATGAAGCCCTTATCGTCTGGAAGGGTTGTGTTGAGTCTCTACATAGTTTTATGGCATATTTGAACAACAATAGCTGGGGGATCAAATTTCCCTACACGTGTAGCACTACTGAGATTATTTTTTTTAGATTTAACAATTTATAGGAAAAGAGATCAATTTTACATCTATACATTTAAAAAAAGATTGATAAGGGGTGTTATATTCCATAGGGGAGTTATCATCACGCCTCATTGTTGATGGCCATTCTGAGGGGACAATTTCTCTTAATGAGAAGTAACTGCTCAGGTTGACTATACTAAACAGACTGAGTTTCTTAAACAATATTTATTATTATGTCAGTCATCTGGATCATGATATGTCACTAATTTCTAGCATGGATAGGGGATCTCTTTTGGAACAAAAACAACAAGGTTTAACATCAATGGTTTTGAATGGTCCCTAATTACTACTTATTCAGATCAGCATCATGGTGTCAGAAATTATTTAAAAAATTTGGGGATCTTTAGGAATGGCAGGGTGATTGGAATTCTCCTTCCTGGTGACCCTAAAGTTATTTTTAGGAAAACTCAGTGTTTGAGAGATAAGATTTCTCCCAACCTGTTTTAACAGCCTAGGGGAGTCCCTTTTTGGTGGACTTTCTGGTTTTTTTCCATGCAGGAGATGTGCAGTTTGTAAATGCAGAGGCCAAAACATTGTACACACAAAGTATTGTGCATCTAGCACTACCAATTGCAGTTAAAAAATTAAAACATTCATTACTTGTTCCACAAAGAATGTTGTGTGCCTCCTCCAGTACCCGTGTGGCCTGCAATATACTGGCAGTACTGTAATTTGTTATGTTTACTACAACTTTATGTGGGAAATGTGTAATGAAATACTGTACGTTTATTTTTAAAGATAAATAAACATTTGCTTCTTATAACGAAACTTTAGTCTTATACAGAGTACAAACAATTGTGTCTGGTTCACACCCAGGTAACCCTTCGATTGCTAACAGTAACAAACTAAAATACAAAAAACATGGAATTTATTTATAGATGCACAATGCTTGTATACCTGCCCTTTATATCACCTACTGGATTCTATTTATTAAAAGATTAACTAGTATGCATTTTCAACTCATCTTTTCTCTTGCTTCCTAAAAGACCAAAACAGACAACATTAAGAAACACTGGCTTATTTGAGCAAAATTTGTAATCTCACAACTCTTGGCAGAGGAAATCATTTAAGGTTAGTTCCACATTATCACTTTAAAAATTACAAAACATGTCAGTGCTAGTGTAGCTATTCAAGATGAAGGCATATTCCCTCCTTTTCACTTTTTGATCTTTTTGCTGAGAAGTGATGTTGGATGGATAGTGGGATGGATCTTGCTTGGGAATTGTGGAAAGAGATTGTGCTCTCTGATTAAAATAGAAGTAGGGCTTTTTTATTGCCCTGTTATACTTACCTAGGTGGATGCAGCATCTCACAGCTGCTCTGAGCAGAGAGTGACACTGTCACTCACCACTCTCTGCTATGCCTCCACCAGCACTCAATGTAGTGCTGGGCTGTGGAGAGGGAGGGAGTGGCTGGCTCAGGCTCTAAGCAGATTGCTGAGAGGCTGAGACAGGTGCTGCTCCAGACTCTGAGGTGGATCTCAATTTTAAAGTTGGGATCTTTCCCCAGCCTGGACTGACTGGGGATGTCAGCCGACAGCGGGCTTCAGCTGAAAATGGGTCCCAGGAGTGCAGAATGAACTGCGCTCCTGTGATCCACAGGAGAAGTACAGTCCAAAAAGGTTGGACTGTACTTATCCTTTAAATAGCCTTGTCAGGGATCATACATAAATAATTGGCTACCTGTACACAAAATCTTATATAAATCTTTATATGTCACTCAAAAAATTTTGTTTTCCTTAAAACCCAGCAGGAAACTGGGCTCACGGGAATAAGGCATTGTCCCCCAGGCCCACATTAATAAGATACTGGGGACTCCATTCACAAAGCACATCTACCACTTTAAGAAACGCTGTAAAATACCGCTTATCATTTTTCAAACTTTTTTTAAATTCACTAATAAAAGGCTTCTAAAATACTGCATGCGTAATTTTTTCAAGATATGTGGTATTTAACTCATGAAACCATGCAGTATTTTACCACATTACATCATATCCAGCGGATGATACTTCCGGTGCACCCTTCTCAGGGCCTTGCTACAAGGGAGCGATAGTGGAGGAGAGATCAGCAGAAGAGAAGCCAAACATCCTGGATCTGGTAGAGCACATGGTAAAGCACTTTTAATCCTTTGAACAGCCTTATTTGTCTTAGTAGTTATGCAGTTTCATGTTTTGCTTCTGGCACGTTTCCCCTTACTCCTGGAACACAGGGCATCATTTCTGGTTCATGTTTTGTGTGTGGCATATGTTTTTCCTATTGCAGAACATTTATGGCACATTTCTGCATGTTTATACCCGTTTTTAGCTGTACACTTTTGTAGTGTCCTCTGCTTGTTGCACACATGGCTCATGCTTGTTTGTCCAAAAATACCCATTGCAAAATGTTCAGCCTTTCTTTCCCGTTTGTTTGGACTTGTGATACATGCCCCAACATGTATACTGTGCAATTGTTTGATATGGTTTAGAATAGGAAAACAAAATAAGCACAAACTACATTTAATCTTGTCAAGATTTTTACAGCTCCAAACATCCAACTTTGAGGCAGACTTTTCAACAGCACAGGTAGATATATACTGTACATGCTTATGAATTGCATTTGTTTTTTCTTCTCTGTACTGTCAACGTACATTTCAATTTATCCTTTGTAAAATGTTTTTTATCTTGTTCTTAGATGTGCTTGAGATGGTTTATCTGCTCTTTAAGCCTGGGTTCACACTTGTACGGTGTGGCATATCGCATGTGATTCGCACAGGAACCACACCACATTTCTGTACAAATCACATGAAAATTCTGTGTGGTGCGATTTGAGCCACACATTTTGTAAGGCTCACATCGCATCCGCACCAAAAAGGTGCAGGACTCTTTTTTTGGTCCGCATAGAATCAGATCGCATGGGTACACATACCAATGTGATCCAATTCTGCACATTTCACCGTGTTTTGTGGACCGATTTCGGAGTGTTGTTAACTTAACATACACAACTGCATGAACGGGGTGCGATTGTGATGCAGTGCAGATTACGCACAGAAACCACTGCAAATTAAGCACTGCTTCAGTGTGAACCCAGGCTCAAAGCATTGTATTATTTCCTTTTTAAAAGTACGAAAACAGGGAACAGAAGTCACCTGCAGCATCCTTAAAGCATCCATGGTCAAATGTATGTACTGTATTTAATAATCTTACCTACATATGCATATGTTCAAATTTTGTTACTAACATGTTTTTTTGTGTCCAATAGATGGTACATCCCAAATCGAGACATGAGAGGCGAACAAGAAAGAATGTTCTGGAGGTAAGTCATGATAGCTTCCTTCAAATCCTAAACCACATGTTTTTAAATGCTCTCACAGGTACAATATGAACAGTTTGCTTCAAATACTCATCTAATGTTTTTCATGTTTCATGTTGAAATAAGCGTCTTTAAATTCTTCCCTTTGTAGGCACCCAAAATAATCATCCCAGAAAATACAAAGGGGAATCATGCCTCAAAATGGAAAATTTGCATAGTAGTGTCACACTGCATTATAGTTAAGGTATGTACTCCTGTCCAAGCAAATATACTTCACATTTCTCCATCTAACTGTGCACAACCTGATGATTCTATTGTAGTTAAAGGATGCATTCCCAACAAAACGCGCAGGAAGGATGGGATTGTTTAAACCAGCCAAGTTTATGGTAAGCAATAGATGGTAAGTTTACATCTCCAACATAAATAAAATACTTAGCAACTTAAAAGTATCTTTCTGTTTTTCAAAGTTCCCCAAAGACAATGCTGTCACAGGAGAAACCAATCATGGAATCAGTAGGCTGCCCACAAAGTCTCGCTCATCTGGAAGAAACAAAAGCAAGGTTAGTCTAAACCTCTGGGAATGCTAAAGTCAAACAAGTAAACATGTTATTAATATCATGTAAATCTCTCAGCAGATCTGTCGCAAAGGACCACTACTCAGAGAAAAAAACAGCAATTAACTCCTAATTAAGTCAATTATATAGATAGCAGTACAGAAGTGGATGATGAGGCTGCAAACCAAACTTACATGCCCTGTGGTGAAGAACACTCAAGTGACAGCAGTGCCGATTGCAGGAAGAACAAGACCCAAGAAAAGCAAACAGCAGGAAAGTTTGAGTGACAGCAGTGTCAAGCAAATATCCACCACCCCTAACAAGAAGAGGAAACAAACAGATGGTCGACAGTACAACATGAAGTTCACACAGGCAGAAAATGTGGCGTTGGTAGAGAATATGGTTACAACAAGTTGGTGGGTCCTATATGCTTAGGACAGATCAATCAAAATGACACGAGCTGTCAATTCAATGGGAGTAACACCCCTGGAAACGTGACTTAATCAGTCAGTGGTTTAACAAGTCTTCTGGCGTTAATGCACCTCCTGAATTGGCTTCTTCCTTTGCTGTCGCCTTTTCATTACATTAAATTATAGCCACCAGTTTTTTTGTCTAATGTCTGTTTTTTTTTAATGTGACTCTTGTATTCCACTGCAAGAAAGTGTAACTGAAGGCAACATTTTATTTTTGTTTTGGATACAGCAAAAGGGGTTAGAACATCTGTCAGTTTTTCTTGCTGTCTGTGCCCTTTTATAGAGACTCGTTCTCTCTATTTCTTTTGTTTCTCCTTATCGGTGAAAGTGAAAGAACTAGAAAAGCCCACATTTTGTCTTGTCATCCATACAATAATAGAGTGTGAATCTCACCAATGGGACACAGATGGTAACACTCCCTTACTGTCTCCAAAATGAAAAAAAAAGAAGTTATTTTCCTTAGTTACACTTTCAAGTCTATTTGGATGTTCTAGTTGGCAAAGTCATTGCTATATCTTGCACATTTGTGCTTTTTCATGATGGAGAACAGACATTGGGGTCTATTTACTAACACTGGAGCACAGAGGATCAGGCACAGCTGTTCATACTAAACAATCAGCTTCTAAATTCAGCTTGTTCTATGGTGTATGGACAATAACACCTAGTAGCTCATTGGTTACTAAGCACAGTTGCTTCAGTTTGTATGTGCTTCAGTTTTAGTACATCTCCACCATTGTCATTCTAGAGAATGGTGACCCTAGTTCTTTGAGCCTAAACGTCATTAAGATAAGGAGATGTTTAGCAGTGTGTATCAAAGTGGAGTGGGACACCTAGTTTCCTTTGGCATATACCTCAAGACTTGTAAATACGGTAGATTTGCACAGTTCTGCTCTAACAATGGTTGTTTCACCTAATAGTAATATTGCTAGATAGTGTTGGGCCGAACACCCCCCTGTTTGGTTAATGGTCGAACATTCAAATCAACGAAAGTTCGACCGTGAACTTAGAACAAGGACAATTCACAAACGGTATCTTATCACATCTGAATATGCGGCAAGATAACGCACAGCTACTAAAATATTGCATGAATTATATTATTAAGTCATTCTTTACTGTCTCAACTGTCAGTGGGGTTCCCCCCTGACAGCTGAATGTAAAAAGGATTGCGGGCATTGCCCAGCAATTAAATTAAGAAAAAAAAATTGGGGCAGGGGGGACTGTCGGACAGGAGGCTTAGCAGATCTGGAAACCTCCTTTAACAAGGGGGTGCCTAGATCCTGCTCCCCTGTGAATGAGTATGGGGTACATGGTATCACTACTCATTCACAAAAAAAAAGTGTAGTGTACAAAATGACAGTAGACAGTCTTTGATAAGTCCTTTTAAAAACAGAAATTTTAAAAATGTCCTCTGAAGTAGATCCAACGTCAATCACGATGCCTGCTGCCACCACAGACCCAAAAGACAACAAAAAAAATCTGACAGCTTCTCCGGCCTGGCAGTTCTTAAATACTGTGATGACATCACAAGGGGACAGTGTCATGGCCCCCCTTGTGACATCATCATGCATTATGATTGGCCAAAGCATTGCACTTGACCTGTGGTCAGGTGCATTGCTTTGATCAATCACAATACACTGTCAGGGTGCAGCACATTGTGGGGCATGGTGAACGAACAGCCCACTGAATGCCTTTACTGTTTGTGTGTTTGCCAAACACACGAACGGCCAATGTTCAAGTTAAACTTAAGTTCGACTTGAACATCCAGTTCAACCGTATTACTAGAGAACATATTGGTTTTATGTTTTTTTTTTTTCTTTTAATGAAGGTTTTGTAAGAAAACATAAAAGATCGCTTTTGTGTGACGTAAATTTTTGCATAAGAGATCTCCAAAGATCTTTGAGTAAAATAAACGTATTGCCACTACATGTGACATATGTTAAACCAAGGCTCTGAGTTTCAACAGAAGCTGCTGAAACGATCAGCTTGTGTTGAAATGAGAGGATTACAAACAGCTTGAAATGGTGCCACCTCCTGTTTTCCTTTCTAACAACCACAGCTCTTTCTCCAAAAACAAAGTATACATCATGGTTAGATTTACAGAGTAAGAGTTGATGCATACCTTGAAAAATGTATCTTATATAGGGCATGCTTGTTAGAGCTGTAGAATAAAGGTGCCAGATGGATATCAGGGATGGATGGGAGCAATAACACAGAGGCAGCTCTTCTTAGAGTGGAAGCAAAGCTCTAATGCAGTAAACATGAAAAATAGAGGAAGGCACCTCTAAGTGCAGTATAGACAATTTATTAGTGAACAATTGATGAATTGCACTTACAAGATAAATAGGTAAAAAGACTCATCATGATGAGTTAAAAAGACTCATCATGATGAGCCTTTTTAACTATTTATCTTGTAAATGCAATTCATCTATTGTTCACTAATAAATTGTCTATACTGCACTTAGAGGTGCCTTCCTCTCTTTTTCATACATTGAAAAGTAACTTTGGATGAAGCACTATCGGACTTCATGGCCATGCTCATCATGACAGAATTCAGGGATTGGTGGAATAGGGTCCTCATCAGTGTCTTGAATCTTAATATCAGAAGCAATTCTGCATGATGGGCTAATATATAAAGGATGCAGCAGGCCAAAAATACGTTGCCAAATTATTCTGGTCTATAGCACAGAAAACCACCAGATAGATACAATGGAACCTGCTTTTAAGGACCCCGCTCAATGACACATCTTGTCTTAATAATTGCTGCATTGTAGCAAGATCCTGTAGGTATTGAGCACCTCAAGTGTGATGTTAGCAACCAGGTCAAACAAGGATAACCAGAGTCACCTAAAATAAAGTTTGAAAATGCTATTTTTTGAACATTAGTATATCATGATGAGTGGGTAATAACAGTAAGATTTCTTCTATACATTTTGTATTTAATGGCTAAACATAATTGTAATGTGAAGGCCTTAGGCCATATGTAAACTGGGTCAAGTAGAAATGATTAGACCAGGACCAGGATCTGGTTTAGTTATTTTTTTTACAGCCATCACGAGCTGTGCAGTATGGTGAGATTCAGAAAAGGTCACATTTCCACAAACAGTAGCATAATCAGATCCTTAGATAGACTAAATTTAGTGAGTACTTCTGCTTGGGTGAAATCATCAAGCAAGATGCGCTGCTTAAAGGAATGTGGACACATCACAACCATCTTCTTCAATTCACCCTCCTTAGAATGACCTAAAATTTCAACAATTTACCCTTTAAAAGCTCCATTAGGAATGTAGGAAGAGCAATGCTATGTCCAGCTGCCATATGTAGTAGACTAACCAAATGCTTATTAGATTGTGAACAGGTGGCCTTTTATAAAAACTTTCATGCACCAGCCCATTTAGGTGTGGTGACCAAAGTCATCACTTCCATCATTACTGCATGCCTGGACCACTACCTAATTACCTCATGCATTTATTTAATTGTTTCCACCTGTGAATTGAGTTTAATGCCTTTTCATACGTTATCTACTGAGCATTTTGAGGGTTATGTGGTAAATACCACAAAACGGCATAGTGAAATGATAATTTCAGAATTGCATGTGATATTTAGGGAAAATTGTGTCTGGACACATAAATCTGCTTTAGTGAATGGATCCCTGTATGTTGGGCTTTTGACCCAGAATGGAAATGCTGAGTGGAGATACTTCACTATTCAGATATTGATCAGAGTGAGACCTGCAGTCAGTGACAAATGTTGGGTTTTATATAGCTTCCTTCTCCTTGTTCAGATCTGCAATAAGAGTTTTGACAGAGATGAGTTTTCCTGCATTAATTTCCATTACAACTTTAGCATGTAATGTGTCCAAATGCCAAAAGCCCCAAAGAGAATGATGCTTGTGGAAGTGAAAAGGTATTTCACAATAAACAATGCTTACCAATCATCGAGGCTTAATGACATATATTGGGGATGGTTTACTAAAACTGGAGAGTGCAAAATCTGGTGCAGCTCTGCAAAGGTGAAGTTAGAAGCTGATTGGCTGCCATGTGCAGCTGCACCAGATTTTGCACTCTCCAGTTTTAGTAAATCAATCTATTAAGATGATACACATTTATTTACAAAGTATGAAAAGTACAGTACATTAGTGTCACACATGGCCTATTTACAGATCTACAATGTATAGACAATAAAAAAACACTTGTTTCACAGTATAAAGTTGGCTTCCCACCCTACTCTAAGAATGTCATGGTGTGTTTTGTGGATTCCCCATATTCCACTTTCTCAGGCTCTGTGCAATTGCATTAATAAAACCATGATGAGATTACATGAAGTACTTAAATAGTTGTCATGACAAGAAGGCATTACATTACATTAAATAGTTGGTAAGACAACAAGGCGTTACATTACATTAAATAGTTGGTAAGACAACAAGGCGTTACATTACATTAAATAGTTGGTAAGACAACAAGGCCTAACATTACATTAAATAGTTGGTATGACAACAAGGCGTTACATTACATTAAATAGCTGGTATGACAACAAGGCGTTACATTACATTAAATAGTTGGTATGACAACAAGGCGTTACATTACATTAAATAGTTGGTATGACAACAAGGCGTTACAGTACATTAAATAGTTGGTATGACAACAAGGCGTTACATTACATTAAATAGTTTTAAGACAACAAGGCGTTACATTACATTAAATAGTTGGTAAGACAACAAGGTGTTACATTACAGTACATAGTTGGTAAGCCAACAAGGCGTTACAGTACATTAAATAGTTGGTAAGACAACAAGGCGTTACATTACATTAAATAGTTGGTAAGACAACAAGGCGTTACATTACATTAAATAGTTGGTAAGACAACAAGGCGTTACATTACATTAAATAGTTGGTATGACAACAAGGCGTTACATTACATTAAATAGCTGGTATGACAACAAGGAGTTACATTACATTAAATAGTTGGTATGACAACAAGGCGTTACATTACATTAAATAGTTGGTATGACAACAAGGCGTTACATTACATTAAATAGTTGGTATGACAACAAGGCGTTACATTACATTAAATAGTTGGTATGACAACAAGGCGTTACATTACATTAAATAGTTGGTATGACAACAAGGCGTTACATTACATTAAATAGTTTTAAGACAACAAGGCTTTACATTACATTAAATAGTTGGTAAGACAACAAGGTGTTACATTACAGTACATAGTTGGTATGACAACAAGGTGTTACATTACACTAAATAGTTGGTAAGACAACAAGGCGTTACAGTACATTAAATAGTTGGTAAGACAACAAGGCGTTACATTACATTAAATAGTTGGTAAGACAACAAGGCGTTACATTACATTAAATAGTTGGTAAGACAACAAGGCGTTACATTACATTAAATAGTTGGTAAGACAACAAGGCGTTACATTACATTAAATAGCTGGTATGACAACAAGGCGTTACATTACATTAAATAGGTGGTATGACAACAAGGCGTTACATTATATTAAATAGTTGGTAAGACAACAAGGCGTTACATTACATTAAATAGGTGGTATGACAACAAGGCGTTACATTATATTAAATAGTTGGTAAGACAACAAGGCGTTACATTATATTAAATAGTTGGTATGACAACAAGGCGTTACATTAAATAGTTGGTATGACAACAAGGCGTTACATTACATTAAATAGCTGGTATGACAACAAGGCGTTACATTACATTAAATAGTTGGTATGACAACAAGGCGTTACATTACATTAAATAGTTGGTATGACAACAAGGTGTTAAATTACATTAAATAGTTGGTAAGACAACAAGGTGTTAAATTACATTAAATAGTTGGTAAGACAACAAGGTGTTACATTACATTAAATAGTTGCTAAGACAACAAGGTGTTACATTACATTAAATAGTTGGTAAAACAACAAGGCGTTACATTACATTAAATTATATAAACACAGGGTAGCGCTAATAATACACACATAAATTCACATAAATCAAAGTGATAATATAGCGTGATATAATCTTCACAAAATCAACCAGTGAACAAAAAATGATAATAGTGAAAAAAAATATATATATAAAAAATAGATACCATACAGTATATGCTGAAAACACACTCAATCCCCCTTAATCTCCCTTTATCCACAATTGAGGGTTATTTATATACCTTAGTGCAAAACGTGAACCCCCTGCATGGGGATAGAAATGATGCACACAGTGATAAGTGTCACACACCACCCTTGACACAATACAAATAAATATATATAATAATAAACCCCCAAATAGAAATATAATATAGTCCAAAATATTTAAACACGTGCTCCAACTGCAATTTAGTGCAAGTTATGATATGTGTAGGTGGTCACAGCAATAGTGTCAATCCTTCAGTGGCCAAAATGCCTCCTCACCTCCTTGTATTGACCACAAGGGCCAGCTCACTTTTAGGATCACACCGATCCTTACAGGTAATAATTCCTCACAGGATCCCTCTCAATGGTAGTATATGCTCCTCTCCTTTCAAGGTCTCCTCTAGATAACCATCAGCAAAACCACTCTCACATAAAGGATCTTTCAAGGTCTCCTCCAGATAGATATCGGCAAAACCGCTCACACATAAAGGATCATAATAAGACAAAACAGATCCTCCATAGTGTAATCATGTTTTAATTACTGTATAAAATACACATAGAGAAAATGCCCACTCACATTTCATCCAGCAAATAACAGTTTTCTACCTCATTCATGCTATGGGTACTGCATGGGTAGTAAAAAGGTGTTCCAATATGGCACCCACGCTGGAAATGACGACACCGCGCACCGGAAGTTCCTCCCCGCGTACTGCCGCGTTACGTCACGCCAGTCTTCATCACCTACAGAAAACGTACAGGTTCCTCCCCAGGTCTGTAAGTAGACAGTGAAAAGAGAAGCGACAGGCTGATGAGCTCATCTTTCTGTCAGGGTGCTTTCGCCTCACATCATCATGTTCCTATGTTTGCATATTTATCTACTACAGGTACTTATACAGTGCCATCAATTTACATTGCGCTTTACATATATATTAACCCTTAAGGAGCTTACAATCTAAGGTCACTAACTCATATTCATACATACACACACTAGGGTCAATTTAGACAGGAGCCAATTAACCTACCAGCATGTCTTTGGAATGTGGGAGGAAACCGAAGTACCTTGAGGAAACCCACGCAGGCAAAGGGAGAACATGCAAGCTACAGGCATATGAACTGATTTGCTCCTTCCCACTCTCTCAGTTTGAACACTGCTGTACATGGGACTGCAAGAGGCTCAGACCAAGTCCAATTTAGGTGCTTTTCTGCGACTTAATAGCCCTTTCACACTAATACACTTTTGATGTGCTTTTGATGCGTTGCTATTAATTTGAAAAGGACGGTGCTTTTTTGATGCACTTTTAAAAAACTGCACCAAAGATGCAGAATGCTGGACTTTTCAAGTGTGAACAGTTACATAGGATTTAATGGGGAATATTATTATTATTATATTATATATATTTTATATATATAAATAATATTTTATATAGCGCCAACAGTTTGCTCATCGCTTTACAAAATAAAATAGTTTTCATGTGCTTTTTTTTGCCCTGAAACAGAGCAGCAAAAGTGAACCAGGGTGAAAGGGGCCTAAATGTAATTGTGTAATAATGGATACTGAGCTTTTGTGTCTTTAATATCTGCCTGAAGTTCAACTTTAAAAGTTGCAACTTTTTTTTCTGTTTAACATTTTTGCTTACTTTGCACTAATAAAATTCTCTCTTTGTACTTCTCTACTACAAAGACATTAAATCTTGTAATATCTCATAGACTGCCTTCAACACCTATTGAGATAAGCATAAAATATATCTAAAGCTAGATGTTTTGCACCATCATTGCTTCTATTTTACCAGGGAACAATGATGCCTAAAAGCAACAAGCCAGCAGGGAGCAAAATAAAACAACAGATGCGGGCTCCAAGTAAGTTTAAATCGTATATTTTAGGCATGCAGAGATTTTCTTTTCTTTGGCATGTTGAGGTATCAAACTTTACCACTGAAAAGTAAAGAATGATGGAACAAATAAATAATTTTACATTCACTGATGATAATAAAGGTTTTACATGTCACCACTGCTTATGACATAATCTACTTTCTTAATTTTCCGTAATTAATTTTACCCCCATTTACCTACTTCATCACATTAACCAGGCAGCCTTAATGCAATACAATGGTAAGTGTCAAAATATTTTATCCAGTTAATAAAATGTTGCCTTGGAAAGCAACATTTTCATTTTAGATGAGAAAACAAGAACATAAATTCTGAACATTTTGACACTAATTGACAAGGATTTCTGGCTTTGTAAGCATCATTGTGAGTGGATTGCATTCAAGCCAACCCATAGAAATCTACCACATTAAATCACATTTTATTGTCACATATAATGACCTTTAAATAACTTTCAGGAAATGCAATGCCTTGATAAGAGTCATGTAATAGAGGCTGTCCATATATTTGTCACTGGGAATATGGGAACACTTAGCAAGAAGGAGTTATTATTTATACACCGTGCATTTTTTTTATCGCTTTTTCCTTTGATCACTAAATGATTAAAATAAATTGCTGTTCTCATAAATGCATATAAAAACAGTGAGGCTGTCAAATAGGCAGGTTTCATAAATAATGCAAATATCACCGCTAGTTTATGTTGGCTATTAAACAGAAAGTATCACTAATTGTTAAAATACTGTGCGCATTTGCTCCACATTTTTCAGGGAAGTAACATAATTTGCAATCAAATTACCTCAAGAACAACTTATTTATAGAAGCACAATATGTATAATGTAGATTGCTGAAAGAATTAATAGAGATATAATCACACACATACATTTAATGTATACTTAGGACCAAACTAATAAAATATTCATTATCTATGCAAACAGGAAAATACTGTGTGTAGTCAAATTGTGCAGGCATACCCAATATACATTCAGGACCTGATGTCTACATTGGCAACATAGATTGTGGTCTTCCATGAGTAGTACACATCAGGAACACATTCCTGTGTTTAAAAAAGGGTTGTAGACAGATGCATACATGTTGGGGCAACTCAGCTGGGTCTATATTGTTTCTCTCTCTGCACAGTTACATTCTGTTCATGTACATAGTTCTATCACTTTGTTCTCCATATGCCTAGAACTAAACCAACAGTTTTCCCTACTCTTTTATTTGTTAGTTCAAGGAGTACTGACATAAAGTGAACACATTATTTGTTTCAGCCTCTTTACCCCCAGCCCCAGTTTGTCTTGTGTGGCTATGACATCTGTTCTTACTACTGTGACTAGCCAACTGCCTAATGTAGGAACTGGGGCACCACATGGCAGTTGCCCAAGGGGACAGGCCTAGAAGACAGGAGGTACATACAGTTGTGCTCAAAAGTGTACATACCCTGGCAGAAATTGTGAAATTTTGGCATTGATATTGAAAATATAACTGATCATGCCACAAAACGCTTTTTTATTGAAATATAATGATCATATGAAGCCATTTATTATCAAATAGTTGTTTGGCTCCTTTTTAAATCATAATGATAAGAGAAATCACCCAAATGGCCATGATAAAAAGTTTACATACCCTGGAATGTTTGGCCTTAGTACAGACACACAAGGTGACACACACGGGTTAAAATGCCAGTTAGAGGTTAATGTCCCACATCTGTGGATTTTTAAATTGCAATTAGTGTCAATGTATAAATAGTCAATGAGTTTGTTAGCTCTTACATGGAAGCACTGACTAGGCTAGATACTGAGCCATGGGGATCAGAAAAGAGCTGTCAAAAGTCCTGCGTAACAAGGTTATGGAACTTTATAAAGGTGGAAAAAGGTGAAAAAGATGTCCAAAGCCTTGAATATGCCAATCAGTACTGTTAAATCACCTATTAAGAAGTGGAAAGTTCAGGAATCTCTTGAAACCAAGCCAAGGTCAGGTAGACCAAGAACGATTGCAGCCATAACTGACAGAAGAATTGTTTGGGATTCAAAGAAAAACCCACAGGCAACCTCAAAAGAAATACAGGCTGCTCTGGAAAAAGATGGTGTGGTTGTTTTTAAGGAGTACAATACGGTGATACTTGAACAAAAATTAGCTGTTTGGTTGAGATGCCAGAAAGAAGCTTTTACTGCACCAATGCCACAAAAAATCCTGGTTACAATATGCCTGACAACACCTTGACATGCCTAACTAGGCCTTTTTGTGTCATTGATGCAGTAAAGGCTTCTTGCTGGCACCTCGACCATGCACCTCATTTTTGTTGAAGCGTCATCATATTGTGCTCCTTCAAAACAACCACACTGTCTTTTTCCAGAGCAGCCTGTATTATTCTTGTGGTTACCTATGGGTTTCCCTTTGTATCCCGAGCAATTCTTCTGGTAGTTGTGGCTGCAATATTTCTTGGTCTACCTGACCTTGGCTTGGTATCAAGAGATTCCCAAACTTTCCACTTCTTAATAGGTGATTGAACAGTACTGATTGACATTTTCAAGGCTTTGGATATCTTTTTATGCCCTTTTCCATCTTTATAAAGCTCCATTACCTTGTTACGCAGGACTTTTGACAGCTTTTTTCTGATCCCCATGGCTCAGTATCTAGCCTAGTCAGTGCTTCCACATAAGAGCTAACAAACTTATTGACTATTTATACACTGACACTAATTGCAATTTAAAAATCCACAGATGTGGGACATTAACCTCTAATTGGCATTTTAACCCGTGTGTGTCACCTTGTGTGTCTCTGCCAAGGCCAAACATTCTCAGGGTATGTAAACTTTTGATCCAGGCCATTTGGGTGATTTCTGTTATCATTATAATTTAAAAAGGAGCAAAACAACTATTTGATGATAATTGGCTTCATATGATCATCATCCTTCAATAAAAGAGCATTTCTTGGCATGATCAGTCATATTTTCAATATCAATGCCAAAATTTCACAATTTCTGCCAGGGTATGCAAACTTTTGAGCACAACTGTATCTGACCTTGTCTGCATCTTAAATGTATACTTTGTCAGACATTGAGGGTACAGCCTAGTTTCTAATTATCTTGAAATTACACTCTGGCATATATCTTCTGCAGCATTAGTTTTATCCCTAAAGTTTTAGAATACTTGCTTCCTGAATCACCCGAACCTTAGAATGAAATTTTGAATTTCAGGGAGGGTGCTCCACTCATAATCATGTGATAACAGATAACATTGCCATCCATAACTACACAGAAGAATCTAGTGGAGGGACTTTGCTAAACTTAGAAAATGTAGGTGGGCTCTATGACTAGATGAGCTGAACTGCCCTGGGTTCGGTTTGAGCTGGGTTTGGCAAACTTCAAAGAAGTCTGGATGCCATTTCTGAAACCCACTAAAATCAATGGAAGGTGAATCTGTCAAAGAAAAAATGCTAATTTTCTGGGTTAATAGGCAAAGGGTTGTCAAAAAAATTGCAAACCTGAGAGGTTACATACTGCCTTGCGGAAAATATTCTATTGCAAAAAATGCTTTTTCTTTTCATTGCTAGCAAAATAAATTTCCCTTCTGGCTAAAAGGCCTAAAATTACTCTTTATCTCTGCATGTGCTCTGTTCCATCCACTTCTCTGTCACAAATATCCTGCTAATCAAGCCTAGCATAGGCAAAATGGTCACACAATAATCAGGGATTTATAGTAATTCTTTAATGCACATAAACTAGAAAACACAGCCTATAAATCTCTATTTTAAAGTAAACCTGTCAGTAATAAATGCATTTTAAAATAGTAAGTGAGCTGTGTACATTGAATGAATCAATAAATCTTGCAAAATATGAATTAAGTTATATGCAAATATTACCCTATTCAAGCAAGCTTGCCCTCCCCATCACTTGATTTTCCACATCGGTCACTAAGGTGGCCCATCACATGAAAGGACTAATAGGGAGATCCTGCAGGCAAACGAGAGCAGGGTTATGCATGCATATTACAGTAAAACTTGAAATTTGCATATAATCTTACTTGCCTATACAGTATATCTAGATCCACTGATCTATTTGTCATGTATTTTTTATTATTGGAAACCTCTGCTAATGCATTTTCCATTATATGTTCAGATTGTAACAGGCTCATATAAACATTATATTTAAAATCATTGTTTATTTGGTTTTGTAAATAAAGTTATGCTTCTGGGTAACTATCAGGGCTGAATTTAGTCCCATTTGGGTCTTGGCAGTGCTCAAAGCAATATTCAGCTTGAAAATATAAAATCCAGTGAATTATAAGAGTCTATATGAAAATTTCTTATGTTTCTCTTTGTCTCTAGTTGAACAGAAAGCCTTATAATTTCCTTCAGTGGCACAGCACACCAGAGACACGTTTTATTGTTTGCAATATGAATTCTGTCATGAATGGGTCTCTATCACGCTACTTGTTTCATCCTCCATGTTTTCCCTCTGCTATACAGTATTTATAGTGGAGTCACTTTTCATTCTCTCAGTAGCTGCTCACTATAAATGGGACATTCACCTCAGGCTTTGAGAAATGAGAAGATTTGCCAAACAAGCAACCTGTAAATCACCGAGCAAGCAAGGGGATGTAGCCCAAAGGAGCCATTTTACTGTACAAAGTGACTGTTATCAGTAAAGACAGACTTTTCAAATGTGCAGAAATTTTGTTGCGAATGAGTTCCAATAAAATTGGAATATTTAAGTGAAGAGCTGTTAAAGTCAAATGCATTATCAACAGGGCACCATGTGTCCATCAGTATTATAAGGATATTACTTGACACCTTTTCTGTGGTTCTGAGAACAGTACACAGATTCAAATGAATATACAACACAGTTTGGTTCTGTCCATAACACTTTAGTACTGTATTCAGTTGTGTTGTTTCAAATGCACTAATACTGTTACAATGACTTTAAAAATGAGCATACAAAAATACAAAGATTTTGTGGATAATATTCCTATACCTAGAAAAATGGACCTTGCTGCAACTGAAACAAAAATTATTACTCAAATATTTAAATAGCAAATCAGTTTACAAATGCATATTTTTGTCACTGACAGCAGTGGATCCTCAGTCTCACCAGCAGTAAATATGAATTCTCACCAAGGTGCAGAATGCAGGGAGCACTAACTTTTCACCAGTGGTTCCAAGGAGAGTTTTGAATCTTGACTTTGTGGCAGTTCTGAGCTTGAAGTCCTTGTGATTCCCAACTGGCAAAACCTGAGAGACAGACCAAAAAGCACAAACATGTTGTTGAGAACAGGCCAGAGGTCAACATAGTTTAGAACATAGCAGAGGGTACCATTAGTGCAGGGAGCAGCCAGGCATGGTCAGGAAGTAAGAAAAAGACCAGCTCAGGCAACAGAAAGACATAAAGCATTGCCAAATACAGACCATAAAAAAAGCAATCAATGACCTTTGTTTATGCACTGATGCAGTGCACTGAGCTACATTTAAAGTATGTAACCTTTGATGTAATAGACATGTTGAGAGATTGCATGCACAGAATTCTGAATATCAGGCAGTAGAGGGTTCTTGCCTATGGATTTCTGCCTGTCTTGATTAAGTGAAAAACAAAGGAGAGGAGGCTCTTGCAAAGGAGGCAATGGGTTGTTCTGGAATATACCCTTGTAAAATCCCTCTTAACCTAACACAAATATTCAATGTTCATTAAAGATAGCATCATAATTTCAAATCAGCTCCCATAATCAGCTCCCCATGAACATACATAGTTAATAGATGATTGTTGTATGGAAATGACTGTTTGTGATCTCAGACCTCAGCAGATACAGCAGGATGACAAGTGGTGGAGTGTATGTGTTGGCATTTAACACTGAAATCCCATTCTGGAGTTGCAGAAACTGTTAGATAAGGCTATCGAGTGTCCGAAGCAGAGAAATAGAGACTCAAACACACCCATGACTGTTGTAGGCAGGAAACAGAAAGTGTGGCTCCTCCATATACAGAATTATTGAAGAACAAACTGGAATATTCCTCCAAGAAGCAAGGAAGGGTTGGGCCCTTGTGAAGAAAGCAACACAGCCTTAGAGTCAGTCAAGGAAGCAAGATTACAATCCTTGTTTTGGGGCTGTTAGAGAAACCTCCTTAACTGTACACAGAGAAAGGAATAAAACTAGAATGCCTGTTATGTGTACCACCCCTGGAAGGCGATGTGGGCTCCCCCAAGCCACGGTGCCTTAGTGACAGCTTGGTATTCACCAGAGTCAAAGAGTCATGGGCACCTAGAGGGACCCTAGTGGCTCTTGGGCTACTTTGTTGCTAGTTGTCACCAGGTGATGGCCCTCTGGTTTGCCCAACCAATGAGTCACTAGAGTAGGGCAGCTAAGTTTGTGAGACAGGGTGGAATGAAGCATCAGTTTGGGCAGAGATCAGGGTATGCAGTAGGCTTAAGAGTAGTCAGGGCCCAAGCAGAGGTAGAAACAGGTGGCAGGCAAAAGAGTAGTCAGGGCCCAAGCACAGGTCAAGACAGGTTATTGGTAAAGTCAATAACAGGTATGGGCCAAATTGGCAAAAAGAGCTGGAGATGAGAGTAGAGTCAAGTGATGCATGTAAGCAATGGCTATGGATAACAACAACCATGTTCACAGGGTACCTGTTAAAGAGAAACAGCACCAACCACCAGAAAGGTTTAAAGAAAGGTTAAAATATGCTGCAAGTCAATGAGCATACCCAGTGTCAAGGAGGCAAGTCCATGCATCCTAACACAGGTAATCCATGCACACCAATCCATGCATGCTCATGGCTATGTACATGTCTAGCCTTAGCCACAGGGCCTTAAGCTGGCACATGCTCATGCATATGACAAATTGCAGGTGGACAAGACAGACCATGCCCCTAGCTATGAATACATAGATCTTAGAGGTCCTGTAACAATTCCTTTCTGCCAGCAGTGGAATGACCCCATTTAAAAACTGAAGATCTGGTGGTTAACTGTTCTGCTGTTCTTGGATGCTTGGACAGACAAGAAGCTGAGTGCCTTTTTGATACCAGCTAATAGGTCCTTACCCTACCAGAATCATTGCTTTAGCAATAATTCCCAAAGAGAAAAATTAGTTCATGAACTCATTAACAACTGCCGATGAGCTCCCCATAGAGATAGTCAGTAGAGATGAGCGAATTATTCAAAAATTCGATTCGGCTGATTCGCCGAATTTCAGGAAGAAATTCGATTCGATGCGAATTAATTCGCTACGAAGTTAACTTATAAAAAGGGTTTCTAGGCTTCAGAGAGCCTTTAAATTAGTGCAGAACACTGTACCTTTAATTTAAATGCCCTTGGAGATGAGGAAGGAGAAGGAGAAGGAGAAGGACGAGAAGAAGGAGAAGGAGAAGGATGAGAAGAAGGAGAAGGATGAGAAGAAGGAGAAGGAGAAGGATGAGAAGAAGGAGAAGGATGAGAAGAAGGAGAAGGATGAGAAGAAGGAGAAGGAGAAGGATGAGAAGAAGGAGAAGGAGAAGGATGAGAAGATGGAGAAGGAGAAGGATGAGAAGAAGGAGAAGGATGAGAAGAAGGAGAAGGATGAGAAGAAGGATGAGAAGAAGGAGAAGGATGAGAAGAAGGATGAGAAGAAGGAGAAGGATGAGAAGAAGGAGAAGGAGAAAGATGAGAAGAAGGAGAAGGATGAGAAGAAGGATGAGAAGAAGGAGAAGGATGAGAAGAAGGAGAAGGAGAAGGATGAGAAGAAGGAGAAGGATGAGAAGAAGGAGAAGGAGAAGGATGAGAAGAAGGAGAAGGATGAGAAGAAGGAGAAGGAGAAGGATGAGAAGAAGGAGAAGGATGAGAAGAACGAGAAGGAGAAGGAGAAGGATGAGAAGAAGGATGAGAAGAAGGAGAAGGATGAGAAGAAGAAGGATGAGAAGAAGGAGAAGGATGAGAAGAAGGAGAAGGAGAAGGATGAGAAGAAGGAGAAGGATGAGAAGAAGGAGAAGGATGAGAAGAAGGATGAGAAGAAGGAGAAGGATGAGAAGAAGGACAGTTCTGTGACAGTTTCTGTCTATTTCTGACAGTTCTGTGACATTCACTCCATACAGCGGTTTCAACCGCTGTATGGAGTGAATGTCACAGAACTGTCAGAAATAGGCTATTTCTGACAGTTCTGGGACATTCACTCCATACAGCGGTTGAAACATTGTATCTATTTGTTTCCATAAATGGATCCATTTATGGAAACAAATAGATACAATGTTTCAACCGCTGTATGGAGTGAATGTCCCAGAACTGTCAGAAATAGGCTATTTCTGACAGTTCTGTGACATTCACTCCATACAGCGGTTTCAACCGCTGTATGGAGTGAATGTCACAGAACTGTCAGAAATAGCCTATTTCTGACAGTTCTGGGACATTCACTCCATACAGCGGTTGAAACATTGTATCTATTTGTTTCCATAAATGGATCCATTTATGGAAACAAATAGATACAATGTTTCAACCGCTGTATGGAGTGAATGTCACAGAACTGTCAGAAATAGCGGAGCTCTGCAGATACACTTTTTGCCGGCTTGGAATTATTCTTATTTTCATCCTACTTCTTCTTCTTCTTCTTCATCATCCTCATCCTCTTCTTCTTCTGAGGATGAGGATGAAGAAGAAGAAGAAGTAGGATGAAAATAAGATTAATTCCAAGCCGGCAAAAAGTGTATCTGCAGAGCTCCTCTAAGTGTATCTGCAGAGCTCCTCTAAGTGTATCTGCAGAATAGAGGAGCTCTGCAGATACACTTTTTGCCGGCTTGGAATTATTCTTATTTTCATCCTACTTCTTCTTCTTCTTCTTCTTCTTCTTCTTCTTCATCCTCATCCTCATCCTCAGAAGAAGAAGAAGAGGATGCAGAGCTCCTCTAAGTGTATCTGCAGAGCTCCTCTAAGTGTATCTGCAGAATAGAGGAGCTCTGCAGATACACTTTTTGCCGGCTTGGAATTCTTCTTATTTTCATCCTACTTCTTCTTCTTCTTCATCCTCATCCTCATCCTCTTCTTCTTCTTCTGAGGATGAGGATGAAGAAGAAGAAGAAGAAGTAGGATGAAAATAAGAATTCCAAACCGGCAAAAAGTGTATGTGCAGAGTTCCTCTATTTCTGACAGTTCTCTGACAGCTTCTTCACATGTACAGAGGTTGAAACATCTGTATCCTAAATGGAAACTAATAGATACAATGTTTCAACCGCTGTACATGTGAAGGAACTGTCAGAGAAATGTCAGAAATAGCGGAGCTCTCTGCAGGGACACTTTTGCCGGCTGATCGGGAAAAATCCGATTCGCGCACCCGAAGTAGGCAAATATTCGGATTCGACGCGAATCGAATTTTTCCTGAAATTCGTATTGAATTCCGGTTCGCCTGGTTCGATTCGCTCATCTCTAATAGTCAGCATCACCTGCATGATAGTGGAGCTGTGGCAGGCTGACAGAGTTCCTTCTGGGACAGAGATTGTAGTACCACCTAATCAAGAGCTCATAATCCCCATTAACAGCTCTAGGTTTGATTCAAGCAGGGTTCAGTGAACATCAAAAAGGTAAGGATGCCAAACTCAAACCCCTTTGAAATAAATGGGAGCTGGATCTATCAAATTGAAAATCTCAAATATAGCAGGGGAAGCTGGACAATGGCACTCTCACCCCCTCCTAGATTGTAAGCTCCAATGAGCAGGGCCCTCTGTTTCCTCTTGTACCAAATTGTATTGTAACATTAATGTCTACCTTCATTTTGTAAAGCGCTGCGCAAACTGTTGGCGCTATATAAATCCTGTATGATAATAATAATAATCTTGAATTATACCAGGCCACATGCATGCAACATGGGGTGGTGACAAGGACAAGGGTCTCGTCCCCACAACCCCAGCTTGTGGTTGTAGGTGGTCTGCGGGTGGAGGGCTTATTGAAATCTGGAAGCTCCCTTTAATAAAAAGAGGACTCCCAGATACCCTCACCACATGAATGAGTATCGTGCCCTTACTCATTTAAAAAAATATTGTAACCTAAAAATAAAAACACTCAAACATGTGACAAGTCCATTGTTAAAACAATAAAAATACTAAAAAAAAGGATCTTATTGTAAATCCATTGTCAATTGAGATACCCGTGTACTCACTCGCATTAGTGATCCTGAGGGTACTCATTATTATTATTATTATACAGGATTTATATAGCGCCAACAGTTTGCGCAGCGCTTTACAATTTAAGGGTGACAGTAAAATTACAATACATTTCAGTACAGAAGGAATAGGAGGGCCCTGCTCATGGAGCTTACTCATAGCCGAATGACAGCACCCCTAGTTGTCATCAGCTATAAAAGGGAGGGGCTGGAATGATGGTAAAACCATTGACCAAATATGGCCATGTTGTTTCAATGCTTGGACAACCAAAATTCTGTACGAACTGTTGGCTCATCCCTACACCCCATGAATGTCATTTATCTCCATGAATTGCAAGGATTTACCATCCTGGTGAAACCATTGCCCCCTGAAGTGGCTTCAATTGTTGCCAGGACCCTCACAGTGGCTTGGCAAGGGACAGTACTAGTTCCACTCCATCTGTTCCCCCAGACTGCAATGATGGAACTAGCCCTATTCATGGATTTGATTGCTTCCAAAATGCGGTACACAAAGCACTGAGAGTTTCATGGTCATCACTACATGGCAAGAGTGAATATCACTCAGTGGGCAGCAGGAGTGAAACAGTAAGGTGACTATTGAATATATGATCAGAGGTGTTCTCACCGGGGTTCGAGACCTGTGCTGTAGCAATATGACTGAAGATAAGATACCTACAGGAGAGAGCCCTGCAATTTACTAGAGATTATAAAGCATACTTCTACTGCTAGAACAGATGAGGCAATATGGGGTTATTGAACATTGTAAGTAACCATGGGTGGATACAATAATCTTGGTGAGAAAGAAGGATAACAACCTCTGCTTTTGTGTGGACTATAGGCATTTGAAAGCTGTTATCACAAGGAACTCCTGTTCTCCATGAATTGATAAATCTTTTCAAACCTAGTACAGGACAAATTTTTTTGGCAGGTCCCTGTTGTCATGGTGGTCTGGCTGAAGATTGCTTTCATGGGGTCTTGCCAGTTCAAAAGTATGCCCATTAGACTGAACAAAGCACCTGCCACATTCCAGAGGATAATAGAACACTACCTTGGGGATATGAATGTGGATAGTATACTGATTTTTCTAGATGATATAGTGGTGCTATTTTCACCACATTTGAGTACCATTTTTCATGCTTAGATGTTGTGTTCACCCTGTTGCCCTGTTCTGCTTTCCCAATCTAGACATTGTGTGTGATCTCTATAACTGATCCAGTTGTGGTGAGATAGCTATACCTTACAATGTCAGCAGCATTGGCAGGCAGTGAATCTCTCCAAAAGACGTCTTGCAGATCATAGAAAACGTTAATCAAAAACTTGTGCCGATCTTGACAGATTAACATCAGGTCAAAAAATCATAGTATGCCTAGCTCCAGCAATTACATGTGGTCATAACATAAACTAATAAGAAAGCATTTCCTAGATATGGGGTGAGGAAGGGACAACCTTCCCATCTAAATCTATCATTTCAAATGTTAAACAGTTGGGAATCAAGTCCAAACATTCATGGCTGGTTCATGCCAGATTCAGTCCAGTGCATTTATCAATCTGCATCAAAAATGCATGCATAATGTTTCCATGTATTTCAATGTCCGTAGTTCATACATGTGCAGTCAGCTCTAGTGCAGTCAACAAAAGTAGAACCTGCTGCACTTTTTTCTGTATGGAACATATCTGGAACTCAGCAAAATGCATGTGAACACACCAAAAAAGCACCGGAATGCACATTGTCCTGGGAATTTTTAAGTGCCAAATTAAAAACTGAGAAAAAAGCACCGGACCGCATTGTTTCAAAAATGCATATGCAAAAACACATTTGGAACTCAGAAATTGTTATGTGAACCAGCCCTAAGTGAAGAATATTCCTTGAACACCTCAAAAAGAAGAAAGGAGGAGAACAAGCAAACATTAACATAGTGTAAAACTTGTTAAGTCATGGTTGGTGTTTTTAAGATGGCACAGAAGATTTTGAATGTATCTTGGGAGAGGATAGCAGCAACACACACCAGTCCTTCTTACCTTCCTTTGAATCATATTCTGCAGAGGGGAAGGCAGCAACATGCCTTAGTCTTTCTTACCTCCCTTTGATTCGAGTTGTTAATTTAGAAGATGAATCCTCCTCAAAAGAAGTACTTGTTCAAATGTAGAATCAGTATGAATTGTGTCACCATTCAAGAAGTCAGAAGAGGATGACCATGAAGTATTAAGAAATGTAGCGGCTGGTACTGCATGAGGGCCTTGATCAGCAGAGTTGAGGTCTGTAGGCACATATTGCTATTGATCGGGATTGGAGAACCTTCTGATGTTTTCTATTCTGTTACTGACATACACATAGAATGGCTTTGTTTAGTTGGGAATGTATCCCAGCACTACCTTGCTGTCTGTGTAAAAGTGAAAAGAGTCTATTTCAAAGTTCATTTCGCTTTTTATAAGCTCAGCAATTTCAGTGGCTAACAGAGCTGCACAAAGTTTAAGCCTTATAATGGTACTGTGTGTGCTGGTTTTGGGGTCAGCTTGCCCTTACCAAGGAAAAACCCCACACTTACTTTGTCTCTTGGATCTATAACTTTGAGGTAGGCTACTGTAGCTATTGTTACAATGAGAAAACATGGATCTCTCTTCTGGTGCCCAGGGTGTATGTTTATGTTATGCTTACTGTGAGGAACATGGTGCCTGACCCCTGACCTTCTCACCAACTTGTGATAAAGGACCAGCCAGTTTCACACTACACTGTCACTTGCATAACAATGCCACTCTCAGTTGCATCATGAGATTTTCCAAATCTCGGGACCACAATATATGTGCCAGCAGTCTGAGAACGATTGCCACTGGGTTAATTAACAATGCAATTAACCCTTCAAACTCCAATCTGCCACCAGATAGCTTTGGGACTATCAACCCTTCACAATGTTAGCAAGAATAAATATGAACAATAAACATCTGTAACACACACTGTCACCACAGACAGGTATATTCAGAGGATTATTATATACAGTGGCACTCTTCAAGAGACAGGGATTCTTTAGTTTGCATTAAAACCACTGGAGACAATTTTAACAATTTTCAAAAAGAGGTTTATTAATGAAAAGGTCAAATGGTGCAATTAAAATATTTACAGAAAGGGATGTCACAAAGAAATGACAAGAACAATAAAGCAGCAGAGAAATAAAAGAAAGGAGTTAAAAAGGAAGAATACTTGCAAAGTCTTTGGTTTTAGTAGAGTCCAATTGTCCAGACAAAAACATTGCCATGGCTCTCTTGGGTGTTCCTTGGTTGATGGTAAAGGAGAGCTTGCTTACTAGATCCGGTCAGTCCCTTTTCTGTGATATCAAAGGGGTGTCGCCAGAGATCAACTGACCAATAATCCAGTTTAAGGGATAGGTGCTGGGAGGCCACCATGTTTACAACCAATTCCCAAATACAGTTTTACACTAATATTCATAACTTCCAATACGTGCAGGTGGCATTCTAGAAAATGGCATGATATTATTAAGAATTATATTTCGAACCCAGGGATACCAAACACAGTGTACCTTGTCACCCAGGAGGCAGGAGACTGCTTTCTCCCTTTTCTTATGTCATACATAGTCACGTATGACCTTGATTTGTTTGGTATGATATTCCCTATTCAAATATATACCTAATATTAATGTGTCCTGTTCCAGTTGAATTCTATGTATTGTATGTGGAATTGTTGCATTGTGGAATAGATGTTTTATGGCACGCTCTGCATTCCTAGAGCCTTAATGGCCTTACAGGTCATGTGACGGCTTGACTGAGTTATTATTGTTTTATGATAGGGCAGAGGAAAGTGTTTTTCATGGTTCATGGAAACAAACATCCTGCCAAGACTAATTAGTTGTTTACAGCTCTGGCCAGGTCTGGACACTGCATCTATTTGTGTTTTAATTAAGATAAGAGGTTCTTTTGAAGTCCATTAAAAGTTACAGCTACAAATTCCTTAGTTTGCAAAGGGGGGGGAGTAGGAACACTGCTCATGAGACCTGCACAAGATGGCTGTCGCGTAGAGGTTCCATGTCCCTATTGCGCACAATTTTTACACTTACCAAGTCAAACAGTTTTGATCTTGCAAGAGATTGGTTATTCTGATCATCTAGAATACCATACAATCTTACAGCTATTTAAGGTTGACCGGTTGGGGTATACACAAACTAAGCATAGTTTGGCACAGGGTTTGTCACAGAGTCCTTCTCCACAAACATCTGTACATGTAGAAAAAACTGTAGTATAAAGCACTGTTTGGTCTGTGCTCTCCCTGCCATGCCTTGCCTGAGATCCTGGCACATAATCATCACTGTCACATTCTATTCACCTAATAGTAGCCTTACAGTCTTTAGTTTTGTGTTCTGTGGAGGCACAGCTTTGGAAACCAACCTCAAAAGTGTGGGGTGTGTACAGGGGAAAAGAGGATCAGTGTATACAGTGGGTCAGTATATACAGAGGGCAGGACAATGTGTACAGGGGTAAATTTATTTGGGATAATTCCCTGGTTGTGTTAATTTTTTTTTCTACTCAAACTAAAAATCTATGCACAATATTGAGCATAATGTAGCCACACCCACTGCCATGGTGTGCATAGCATGCTATAGGTCATCATCTCCCTGGTAGGAGCCCCAGAGAATTGCTTTGCTCAGGGGCTCATGATGCAAAGTTTGAAGGTGGATTTCCAGCCTCTGTAGCTTTCAGGTTTATCATCAAACATAGTGAGACCTGTCTTAGTGAGCTCTTCATGAAGCATGTATTTAGCGAACTGTGACAAATCTGTGTTTTCAGACTTTGGATGCATAGCTGCATGTGGAACAAAGTAAGTTACATTGGCTAGTGTGCTAACATTGAGCAACTTTTGAAGCAATGGTTGTGCAAAGATGTACATACCTGACACTTGCCAGAGTTGATTGCTGTGTTGGGTCTCATGGTAAGATGCATTGTCTATTATCTGCATAGTGGTGTCTACAATTTGCTGAGGCTCAAAAGCCTGGTGTGCTGGGGAATGAGAAGGAAGATCATATTGAGAAGTGGTAGGGGAGGTGTGCTTACCTTGGTTGAGGGCTACAGCTGCTGTGGCTAAGAGTGGAAGTTTTGGGAGAGTGTATTAAGAATATGATGAATATGATGCAACTGAGTGTCTAATGCTGTTACCTCCTTCACTTTCGCTAGCAGCTTGCTCTAAAACCTTTAACCTTGCCATGGTATCATGCTTACATTGTTTCTGCAAAGCTTCCATCTCTGCTGTTTTTTATCCAGTTTCTGATTCTATCTCTGCTTTCTTGCATGCAGTTTCTGTTTCCATCTGTGCATTCTTGCAAGCAGTTTCGTCTTTCTTCTCTGCTTTCTTGCAAACAGCTTCTTAGGCTTCTGCTTGCATCTCTGCTTTCTTTTGGGCACAGGCTGCCTGAAATTTCAAAGATTAAGCTTTATTAAGTTGTTTGCTGAGAGTGGAAGATCTTGATTGTAGAGACTTGGCAGATCTTGAGGAGTGTCTCATAGATGCAGAGCAATGGGATTTAGATTCATGATGTTGTGTGATTCTCACCTCTGCCTTTGTCTTAATTCTTCCTGTGACTCTTCAGCATTGTTAAAGAGAGTAGTAGATTTAAAGTGGTTCTAAAGCCTTAAAGTTTTTTTTTACTTTAACGTATTCTCTGGGCTGTGCACAAGAGCAACGGCTCTCTCCATTCTCTACCTCCTCACAGGGAAGATTGATTGCAGTGGGAGCCAATGGATTCAGGCAGCTGGGCTCAGGAGCAAGCCTGCACAAGTACCCCCCCAGCAACCGGCTTGCTGGTGGGGTACTTGGGAGGTAGGAGAAGCCAGGAGCATTGGCGGGGGACTCCAGAAGAGGACAAATAGGGCTGCTCTGTGCAAAATTATAGGCCAGAGCAGGTAAGTATAACATGTTTGTTATTTTAAAAAATTAAAGGTTTAGAATCACTTTAAAGCATAGTCTTTGATAACTCTTATAGATAGCATTGACTTGTTTGCGAGCACAATCTAGATGTAGTACCTCGTGAAAAGGCTGAGAAAGGGATGACATGTGATCTACTATTTTAGACCACAAGTGATTAACAGTTCTTCTTTATCAGTATCATAATTCTGTTGAACCTACCAACCTGGTTTAACCAAGCATTAACCTTGTCTGCTTAGTTCCTGATCTGGAAAGAATTCTGGTTCTACCTGTGTTTCTGCTTCCACAGAAAATGTAATGTTTTGTGGAGACATTGTTCTGACAATGAAAGTTTTAACTGGCAGTCTCTGAGAAATGTATCAATTGCTTGGCTCTGTGTCTGGAGGTTGTGAACACAGCCTGCTTTCTCAAAAACAAGAAAAGCATTTACCTCCAATAAATGTGCCCTCATAAAATGCAATAGAGTGTGGATAAAACAATAAAATAATTAATATATGCCATGATCTCTAAATAATACAAAACACACGCATAAACATTGTATGTATCAACTACTCATGAGTAGACCAAATAGATTAGTGAAAAAAATATTAATTCATATAATTACATGGAATAAATAAGTGAAGTGTCCATAACATAAATAATCAGTACTATGATATACTGATAGAGAACTTCTTTTCCATGTGCCCATGAAACACATGCAATGCAAGTGATCCAATATTCCTTCACCACGTGTACTAAGATTGGCAACTTACCAGATGCCCATCATAACCAGTGTGTTCAGTATCCACATAACCTCATTATATTGAAGGAGAATGAAAGAAAACAGCAGACAATCTTGCAATATTATGACTGTCCAGAGGGGGTTGTCAACTGACAGCATGGCCGCTGTCGTCATTTCTGGTCCCTTCTACACATCACTTCCGGTGATTGGTTCCTGACTCGTGGAACGCACGCTGGCTAAAATACAGCGAACGGCGTGGCGCAGCACTTTTGGTTCAACCTGTGTTTTATTTTGGTGCTTGGGAGGCAAAATACCATTTAGTGCAATATTTCTATGTATTCAGATTGATTCCATTAAACATATCACACTATGGGAGCAATATTTTCTCTTTTTTTAACATATATGGGGTTGATACCCTCCTCTGGACTGTCAGAATATTGCAAGAGTCTCTGCTGTTTTTTTCATTCCCCTTCAATAGGTTGAGGTTATGTGGATACTCAGAAAGGCCACACCTGAAGAGGCAAAGGAATCTAGGCAAATGGTCTGCAGCCAAGTGGGAGGCCCTTCAATGCACAAACCAGTTTGTTGGCAGTCAGACAGGAGCCTAATAAATCACAGCTTCTCTGGAAGACCCAACTACAGTAGGGGTACTGCAGCCCCCAATTGATACCAGATTACTCTACTTGCCACCCCCCCCCCCTCCCCACCACTTGTCCTTTGGCCTGGAATCCCTCCAGCTGTTCACCTGTGTTGCCAGAACCTCACCAAGGGAAATGATGCTGTTGGAGGATGAGGATGCATGCAAGTAGTTGTTTATGTTAAGAGTTGTTTTACTGAAGTAGTGATCCTCAGCTAGCTCGACTAGATTCTTTGTTGCTCTAAAGTCTTATAGAGACTATGCTATGCAACATGTTACCCTGATTGACACATAGAGACATTGCTGTGAAGAGTTCATATCTGCACAGCTTTCATACTTTGTAATACTTTTGTATTATTCTGCAGTGTATGTATGCTCTTTGCCATTCTGACCCTATTTTGCATTATTGATTCCAACTTTGCACCTGTTCTATAAACTGCAGATTACAATTACTCTCTGTTTGATCATTTGGTCAATTACTTATGCTGTCACAGTTGAATCTGTAAATGTCTCCTCCACAGTATTTTCAGCCTTGGAGAAAATGTACAACTTTTCACAGTCAATTTACTCAAGCTAATTTACTTTAAAATCATTGGACTAAATTGATTGGGTTAAAAATTGCACAATTTTAGCATAAAAAGAAAAGATGATTGCATTTTAAAACTGTTTTCTAAATTAAGCATGAAAAGTGTTTGATGTCTAAAAAATATGTGTACTCATTATATAGATTATCTAGTGAATAGTGTTTAAAGTTATAGCTGGGTCTTCATCTTATTATATGCATAATATGATGAGCATTTTTTTTTTCTAGACCAGTTATTGAAGTATGGCACGAGAGATTTTAACATCATTTTTGTATGTGATGAAAAATGAGCACATGTCCATAAACCACATTTTTTTTAATGTCTTTGCAGGATGAATGTGAGCAGAAACTAAGTGTTGCAATACCAGCACTTAATGCTGCAATTGTGGCACTGGACACACTGAAAGCCAGTGATATCACCCTGTTGAAAACAATGCAAAACCCACCTTCTGGAGTTCGACTTACTCTGTCAGCAATTTGCATTTTAAAGGTATTCATACATTTATATTGTCATTTTAGACAACAGTAGCTCCTGTCACTTTTTGAATTTATCACAGTTGTGAGTAGCTTTGTCTCCACAGCTGTGTCATTGATTCACAGAAATTTGTGAATAAAAAATAACTGCCATCATGGCAAAAGGACTGATAGATATCAGTCGAATGGAAATGCAGTGATTGCTGCAGTTGTAGTTCTTTGACATTTCCTCCAGATCAGGAAATGAAAATCTGTAGCTCTGCATTGCACCTGAGATCCACTAGTTGCAATGCTTTGCAGGCTCATATGCAAAAAAATAATATGCATCAGGGAGAAATCTTAGCCTCAATAAACATCACAGGCGCCTTCCTCCATGTTCCTATTTCCCACAACCATCAACATTTCCTTTGGTTTGTGGTAGGGGAACCCTACTACCAGTTTGAGGCCCTTCCTTTTGACCTGGCGTCTGCTCCTCAGGTTTATTCCCCCAACTTCTGCCACCAACTCTGGCACAATTCAGATACTGTTGGATTTTA